>NW_027272458.1:0-634652 GCF_040938485.1 Diadema antillarum
ATCTCAAAACAAAATATTCAGCAAAGTCATACACAGTTCAAAATTAGAGGCACTAGAGAGAAGGGGCGGGGGGGGGGGGGGGGGGGGGGGGGGGACTGGGACAGCAGACCGAGGGACAAAGCAGGGGAAGGATGGGCTATGGGGCGGAGTATGTACGGTCACGGAATATACACACAATTTTTTATGAACACTAACAGTTTTTGAACATTTTTCATTCAAGCATTTGCTATATTGGGTCAGATAAACAAAGGACAAGCAATTGAGAAGAATCTTTGATTGTACATTCGCCCTCTTCGTAAAACAAGAATCGCCTCACAGCTGGGAAACACGAAGCGTTCTGCAGGCGAGGAGGCAAGGGGAATGGTCATTTCTCTTACCAGTCGGCACGGAAACGGGCCATGAAGTGTTAGAGAGCTAATGGACGGCGTGCACGAGAGAGGTGAAAGGTTAAGGTGTTAGTACGCTCCACTTTTCAGACCATTCATTCATTCATTTATATGGTGTGGGTTAATAGACAAGGACTACACACACACAAAACAAAAAAATGACTTATTGAATATAAATACATTCATATGTTCACAAAATGGATTTTGGTCAAGAGAATGCCTTGGCTAAGTGCACAAGTCACCTTCCCGGGGGCACTTTAACCTGTTGAGGATGGGCTGATTTTGCTACAACACACATTTCCCATAGACACTTGCCCGAGTATACTCGGGACTCGTCCTCAACGGGTTAAAGATTCCATACATTTCAGATGCAATCTAATTCAGCTCAGCACACTGCTCATACCATCCACAGATGCCATGGTCGATGAGTACAGAATGTGAATGTTACTAAACCACAGATCAGAGCAATAGATCAGCACAATTAATATGTTAAATAATGGGCTAGTCCATGTATACAGACATTGCCTTTGAAGAGGTGTCTTGTAACACTTCACATCCCTGCAGGACTTATACAGTGTATATTCCTTATAGAGATAATATTTCCTACAAGTGCTCGGCGCTGAAGGAAAATGTCTCGAGGGGAAAATATAACTCCCAACGGATTGTCAGGCATTACATTACTACGACTACAATATTTGACATGTTACATATAGGCCTATGTGGTTTAAACATTTCAGGCAATCACCATTGACAACCAGTCAAATTCTGGAATTATATCACCTTTTAATGTGATGTTGCTACCCCTAATATAACAATTTTGATCCTTGCTGCGTTAGTCACATGATTGCATTTTAACCAATCATTGACAAGCACAGGCCTACGTGTAGACCATTTAATAATGTTTCATAAATGTATTCTTTTGTCTCGCCAGTTATGAAAAATCTTCATTAAGACTCTTGTAATGTGCAAGTTTGCATTGCTAATGGGTTTTTGGTTTTTGTTGATTTTTTTAAAAATTATATTCCTCCTTTAATAGACAAACAGGAAGTAAAGGCCATAATCATGTTGCATTACTGCAACTTACACACATGAGGGAATTTTTTAATGACAAACCATAATGACAACTCCCCTGACAAATTGTCTCCACTATCAAACTGAAGACTATTAAATTTGAGTGATGGTAATCACTCTAAAAGTGAAACCGCTCCTGCTTGTGAAAGGCATGTCGGGCATAATTACAAATACTACAGGGCGTCTTCAGCCAGTCAAAGTGGGCATTAGAAACTTAAAACCATGTGACAATTTACACTATGGGAAAGAAAGAAGAAAAGAGAACATGGCATCCATGTGGAAAATACTGACAAAAGGTAATTTGCAATAATATCTTCACTGCACTAAGTACTTTCATTGGGGCATAGAATGATTATTTATGGATGCAATATTTGTAGGTGGTAGTTTTTTTATTGCATTTCTACTAAAGAGTTTCGTGGCAGCCCTCCCATTAAAGTTGAAATCATGTATTTGAACCCAATGCTTGAAATCACGTCTTTCAAAATTTCTGCCATCAATTCTGACCTTCATTCAGACAATCACAGCAAAGTTTGTTTCACAAATCCAGAATTCCTGACACACAAGCAGATCACATTCAGTCTAATGTGATTCCGTCAAGTGCAAATCTTGTCACATGACTTTGGATAGAGGGTTCTAGATTGAGATAAATGATAGGTAAAAAGGTTGACCTGTGGAACTTGTATTAGAGGTTGAACCCTAACAAGGCTGGGCTATTCAATAGGTAGACAATAGGGCTTTTTTTTTTGGGGGGGGGGAGGCATCAACAGTGTGATTGCGACAAAAATCTGTACACATATTTCAAAGTCTGCACAAAATACAATGTATGTACCCCTGCAAGATTTGGGAGTGAATCGTGCCACAAAATACCACTCACAGCACTGAAGTGTACTTCTCATGTGACCCAACACATTTTCTGTCCTCTCCTAATGGGGGAAACATGTGTACCGTATGCATTGCTTAGATACATACAACCGTGTACCTCAAGAGGTGTACTTTACCATTTTTCTTCAATGAAAAGAGTACCAAGTTGGTATCTATTACTATAATGGTACATTGTATTTCGCCAATGAGAACAGCGACAACAAATCAATTATTCAAATTCATGAAATTCTTCCGTCGAGATGTTTTCAATGCAACTGATTGACAAATTGCCCTATATCGATGTAAATAAATAGGGCAATTTGTCAATCAGTTGCATTGAAAACATCTCGACGGAAGAATTTCATGAATTCGAATAGCAAAGCAGTACCCACTACATGATTGTATAAGGCTTAGAACCAACACTTGCTTTCGGGCGAAAGCTCGGTGGTTTAGTGGAGATGACGCCTGTCCGGTGATCAGGAGGTCGTAGGTTCGAATCCTGCTCGAGTATGTACGCCCATGATTTTTTATCATGGCTACTACTAAAACACTGATCAATTCAGTGCTTATTTACGTCGATGTAGGGCAATTTGTCAATCAACAAATCAATTATTCCAATAAAAAAACACTTGGCGAAACTTGGAGAAAAAAAAACAAAATTCCACAGTAACAGATCATTAAAATTATGGCAAATTTCACATTTCTCCTCCTCCCATCCCCCCTCCTCCATGGGAACTCTACAACAATGTCTGATGTCATGATAGTGCAAGTATGTCAACATAATATATTTGGTATACCACAGAACTGGATTATTTAAGTACTTCTGAGAATGAGACCTCATTCTACTTACAGGCATGGAGACACATGCATATTTGAAGAGTTTTATTTGCAAAATGGTCTAAGCGCCATTTTTAAACATTTCACAGTAAGTCCATCATCAGATAGAGCAAAATTAAAGGGATTGTATAGTTTTGGTTGAGACCTAATTTCAGGTTTCTAGCATTTTTTTGTTTTTGTGAGATAATGAGAAACCTCTTATGAAATATAAAAGAGCATGTAATTCTATGAGGAATTCAATGTTTATTTGATGAAAATTGGTTTTGAAATGGCTGAGATATCCAAAAAAGAGCGCTTCTAATAAAGTGTGGGACCCACACTTTATTACGGTTGCTTTGTTTTACTTTGTTTTTGGATGTTTCAGTCATTCCAAACCCGATTTTCATCAAATAAACTTTGTATTCCTCTTAAAATGGTATGCTCTGTACTATATCATAAGCGTTTTCTTGGTATCTCGCAAAAAGTTAAAAGCCCAATTCTCATCTCCACCAATACTGTACCATCCCTTTAAACCTTCCCAGTAATACCTCACTTGTAACATAACAAGGGATATTCTAGAAGTTATGATTAAAAATTTCCTAAATGGATTTAGCTCATTTTGCGACAAAACTCTTCATTTGCTTAAAATTTCTCAAGAATAATTCAAGAAACTTAGTCCTTTCGTCAAAATAAGAAAAACTAAAATAAGGATTGAACAATTCCATTTTCTTGACAACCTTCTACTAAGTAACTGTAATGTCACATTCTGTCATAAAGTTTTAATCTAGAGAAGGGGGGGGGGGAGGGAAAGAGGGGTAGATAGAGGGTGGGGGGGGGGATATCAAGCCAAGCTATTATATCAGTACAGAGATGTAATGTGTCATGTACACATTGAAATGATTCCTTTTGTAAATTACTGTTGTACGTGGAGTTAACATATAAAGCAAAATCTACATTACTTTAAACTGTGTCTTTCAATGCAGAAATACAAATAACTCACTTTTTCACATTCCTCATTAGAATGATGACAACTACAACAAAAAATATAAAATGTATACATTATTATGTAATTCAAATATAAATATACATACATTGTAGATATGTACATGTACATACAAATATCACTAAACACACAACTATTAGCACCGTGGTATTTCTAGTCATAGTCGGTAAAAGAACCTGAGACTGAACAAATAGGGTCACGTGACCTGTCTCTCTGAGCGTGCTTCATGTAAGAGACCATTCCATTCTATATTGAGGGGGTGCTATCTCAGTTCATATATAATACAAAACACACATGGCACACACAACACAAAACCTACCCACTGGGATAGCACCAATGGAACGGGCAGAGCCCACTCACCTGTGGGGATGTTCTGTTCAAGGGTGGAGGGGTGGGACTGTTTGACGCTGCACTGGCATTGTAGTTGACACCCCTCGGGAAGAGTGGATTCTGCTGCTGAGTAACAGGAGGCGTGGGCGGGAGGTTGTACTCTTCTGGAGGTTCGCGCACTGAAAGTGAAAGTGGTTCGAGATCGAATAGGAGTGAAAGTCGGTTGAGAGGAAAAAAGCCCATGCTGCCCTACTTTGGCAAAAGGAAGCAAGTGACAAAAGTGACATTTCTCGTAAAAGAACAAAATGTGTCTGTCATTTACACTGACGTCAACGAACTATCATGATGTCTTATCTAACATATCTCTTAGTAGGATGAGTGTTTCTGCATGAAATTTCGCCTGGAAGAAGAGCTCATTATGTGAATTGTGAAAACATTCTATAACTCAAATTCGATTGGTATGTCACTTGCTTCCTTTTGCCAAAGTAGGGCAGCATACAATTGTAGCTACTTCGACACAATGCAATGAGCATTACTGTGACAAAAACTAAACTGTGTAGCACAAAGGAGCACATTACTCATCGCATACCTTTGTCTCACTTCCATGGTTTATATCGCCTTTGAAAGCTCTACACTGGTGCCGACTTCAATATGCCAGATCGTGAATAGCACCATTTAAAACTGTGGTGGCTGTACTTTAGCAAAGTGCCGAACACAGCCATGTAGTCTGTATGGTGATGTTGACGTGGCGAGTTTGAAGAATTGTGCTGGGAACTTCCAAGAGTTTTCTTTAGAACAAATATCGCCATGCTAATAAATCTATAAAATGCTTTAATTTGACACTGCTGTTCATATGATACAGTGAGGTTGAAAAATATTGGAATAAAGTTGTGAGGGATTATCATCGCAGACAGTATGCGTATGTATTTTTGAAAAATCACAATGTCATTTATATATGCTTTTATTTCCAATACAAAGGTAACACAAATACAAAGCAAACCTTGTAGAAATCATAGGTGAATACATGAATTTGTAAGCAATGCAAATCATAAGGTTTTTTTTTTTTTTTTTAATACAATAAGTGGTGCCAACCTTCAGACTGCACTGCAGTATTCTGATGGCTGAAAAAGCATATTTTTGGTGGAAATCAGTATTTCTACTCCTTTTGCCATACACATATACATTGTAATAAAATTATAAAAAAAAACACCACATTATTTTCCATGAAAGCTTCAGCATTTTGGACAAAATACAGAAGCAAAAAAAGTAATTTTTTTTTTAGCATCACTGTGCAATAAATACATAATGTATAAATGAACAGAGACAATGTATACTTAGCATTGGTAAGAAAAAGTGAATATATGTACAGGTGTATGTATACACTGTATATCTACAGGTGTATGTACACTGTATATCTACAGGTGTATGTACACATTGTATATCTACAGGTGAATGTATACATGGTATACCTACAGGTGTATGTACACAGTATATCTACAGGTGTATGCATACACTATATCTACAGGTGTATGTACACGGTATATCTACAGGTGTATGTATACACTATATCTACAGGTGTATGTACACGGTATATCTACAGGTGTATGTATACACTGTACACTGTATATCTACATGTGTAAATATACACGGCATATCTACAGGTGTATGTGTATCAAATTTTCTTGCCAAACCTGTGCCAGATCTGGTCTGCTGATGCGAAGCGTGGTGCGGCGGTGGTGGGGGAGGCACGGCGCCCAGGCCCTGCCCCCTCGCGGGAGGAACGGCGTACTCCCTGTCGGAATCATCTGATGATGGAGGAGGAGGAGGAGGAGGAGGATGACATGGAGGGGAAATGAGAGAAAAAAGAATGACATTAAAATGGAAGGTAACTCCAAAACAGTCCATAATATTCTATTAAGCATCAGGTGGATTCCTTTTATGCGTTCCTATTTCTTTCTTTATCACTTTACTATCTTTGTTTCTGTTTTGCTTTGTACTCTTTTGTGCTAAAAATAAAAACAAACTAAAAGCAGCCAGTGAATTTATATACTTAATAAATACTGCAGACAACATAATGCAAAGAGAAGCATAATCAATTTTTTAATATTATTCTTCAGCTCTTCCTCTCCCTCTCTGATTTTCAATAAATATAGATTTATATAAATTTATAGGACCTTTGCAATACAAATGCATGGTGGCATGTGTTGACTTAAATACCCTGATTATCACCTAGGCAACCAATTTTTGTAGTAATTTTTCCACTACTTTCCCCGTCCAATCTTCCTATCCAATATTCTGAATGGGTCACCTGTCAATTACTGAGCACTACATTATCAATACAATTAACAAAGAGAGAGAGAGAGAGAGAGAGATATTGGACGTCACTATACCCAAACTGAGCATAGCCCGCATGTTTTCAAGACATATAGTTTGATAGAGAGAAGGCATTGACTTTATTACTAATGCCAACTTGAACATAAAGTGAAAATTGTACTTAAAAATAATGCTCTAACAAGCTGTCCATTGACACACTACACAGGGCACAACGGGAGTCAAAAATCTGTTTTTTTGGCGTGAAACTGGATCAACACCATTCCACCATGCTAAATAACAAACTGTACTTATGTACTAATTTATACCACTTGATAGATGCTAGCGGTTATTGTCTCAGACAAAGAAATTAACTGGCAACATTCCACATTAATATCACATGCACGGCATGACATGCAAACTCCTTTAACAACTTTAAAACTGAAACAAATTAAGAGAGCAAAACAAGAATAAAGGTGGAGTAGCATATGACATGCCAAAATAAATCTTTGATCAATGTACAATGTACAAGGTTGACTTTCAACTACATAACAGCGCAGGGGAAAATTTATCCTTGTGCTCACATTCAGGGATATGTGATCCAATGAGCTACTAAATAATGCATGAACATTTTGGGAGACAATCGATTGTGGTTTAATACTGAAATTGCTTTATGACTTTTGTAAATTTCCTCCCCTACTTTAAAATCAGGCTGTTACTCTTCTGCTCGTGTGCACAATATCTTTCTATTTGTTGGCATCAACTTGATCCCTGAGTGAAGTTTTGCTTCAAATCAAAACTGTGTTGAAATGCTTGAAATCAAATAAATGGGCAAATGTAATATTGTGATAGGCTAGGAGTGTTATGCCAGCATCTACAAGGGGGGCAGGAGGGATAGAATATAACTGATAATCAATCCCACATTTTGGTGTAAATACTCAACCCTGCCCAAGTCAAATCTAGACTAGTATGGAAAAGTTTGTTGGCCTACGCATGTGAAATATGCCTCTTGAACAAAGTCACATTTCAAGCGCGTTCTCAGTGCGGGTGGGACAACTGAAAATAACAAAACCGAAATGGTGTCTCCTTTGGGAGTATAGTCCCACTCCACACAGATGTTATCAAAGAGATGGCGATTTCACTTCTGATTGACACCACCTACCAGGAATATTTGATATTTCCTGGAAACTCCCATTTAGCCCAGTTGAGGTGCAATAAACGGCGATAGAAAAAGAGTTTTGTGGAGGACGGCATCACAGGTTTGGCACGAAACCAAAATTATGCAGGCAATTTGGACAATGGTATGCCAGCTCGTAGGAATAGACCCATCTCCCCCACGTAAAGAATATACGAAAAAAACATTTATTTACAGCAAATGAATGATGGTGCTGTCTGCATTTTTTTTTATATACACTTGTAATTCCCCACAAAGTAGTTTGGAAAGAGATGATGATAACTTCTAAATACACCTTAAATATGTATGTGGAATGCGCAAAAAAAAAACATGAAAAAGAGAAAAAAAGGATAGGCCTATAAAAAATAAAAAGCATCGTACAATGTGCCTCTTTGTTAGACTAAATGAATTAAAAATGGACATGGATTAATATGGGAACAGGCAAGCATGCTGGTACAACAGTCAGCTAGTTACTGCTGACAACATTACATCACATGAAAACAATTCAAAGCCATAAAAAGCAAAGGAAATAAAAATAATCAAGAGGAGAGAAAGAGATACAAATCAATTCTGTTAATATATAGGGGGGAAAAGCAATGGTTAGCATGAAGTTACTTTATATGCCACATGACTTCATAAGTTGCCAGAGCTGAAATCATAAGCATTAAGGAATGACAATTAATTACATGCACATTAACAGCAGGATAAGGAGGAAATAAAAGACAAGAACCAACAGCTGAAATGCTTAAGAACAAAGTCTGGACAGAACATTTTTTTGTTTTCCACTGAACATAACATGTTGTTAAAATGGATACAGAACAAGGGAAATTTCACAAACAATCGCATGTAAATGAATCTTCTGATGTTCGGGAGAGTAATTTATAACAGAAAATAATAATGTTAATAAATAGAAAATGAGTGGGGGGAAAATATAACAAACTTTTCATTCTTAAGCAGAAAAATAAATAATGATGACAATAAAGATCTTTTGTGTTGGCAATGAAGTTTGATGAGATTGGAAGAATTCAGAGTTCGAAGGTACTGACATAGGTTGAGAGAGAGAGAGAGAGAGAGAGAGTGAGGGGAGGATGAGTGTGAAGAGGGGAGAAGATGATTGTGAAGGGAGGGGAAGATAAGTGTGGAGGGAGGGCAAGATAAGTGAAAGGGAAGGGAAGATGGGTGTGAAGGGAGGAAAGATGAGTGTGAAGAGAAGGGATGATGGGTGTGAAGGGAGGGGAAGTTGGATGTGAAGGGAGGGGGGAAATGGGTGTGAAGGGAGGGGAAGATGGGTGTGAAGAGAGGGGAAGATGGATGTGAAGGGAGGGCAAGATGGATGTGAAAGGAGGGGAAGATGGGAGTGAAGGGAGGGGAAGATGAGTGTGAAGAGAGGGGAAGATGAGTGTGAAAGGAGGGAAAGATGAGTATGAAAGGAGGGAAAGATGAGTGTAAAGGGAGGGGAAGATGGGTGTGAAGGGAGGGGAAGATTAGTGTGAAAGGAGGGGAAGATGAGTGTGAAAGGAGGGGAAGATGAGTGTGAAGAGAGGGGAAGATAAGTGTGGAGGGAGGGCAAGATGAGTGTAAAGGGAAGGGAAGATGGGTGTGAAGGGAGGAAAGATGAGTGTGAAGGGAGGAAAGATGAGTGTGAAGAGAAGGGATGATGGGTGTGAAGGGAGGGGAAGATGGATGTGAAGGGAGGGGGCGATGGATGTGAAGGGAGGGGATGATGGATGTGAAGGGAGGGGGGAAATGGGTGTGAAGGGAGGGGAAGATGGGTGTGAAGATAGGGGAAGATGGATGTGAAGGGAGGGCAAGATGGATGTGAAAGGAGGGGAAGATGGGAGTGAAGGGAGGGGAAGATGGATGTGAAGAGAAGGGACGATGGGTGTGAAGGGAGGGGAAGATGGGTGTGAAGGGAGGGGAAAATGGATGTGAAAGGAGGGGAAGATGAGTGTGAAGAGAGGGGAAGATAAGTGTGGAGGGAGGGCAAGATGAGTGTAAAGGGAAGGGAAGATGGGTGTGAAGGGAGGTAAGATGAGTGTGAAGAGAAGGGATGATGGGTGTGAAGGGAGGGAAAGATGGATGTGAAGGGAGTGGAAGATGAGTGTGAAGGGAGGGCAAGATGGATGTGAAGGGAGGGGAAGATGGGTGTGAAGGGAGGGGAAGATGAGTGTGAAGGGAGGGGAAGATGGGTGTGAAGGGAGGGGAGAATGGATGTGAAAGGAGGGGAAGATGAGTGTGAAGAGAGGGGAAGATGAGTGTGAAGGGAGGGCAAGATGGATGTGAAGGGAGGGGGAGATGGGTGTGAAGGGAGGGGAAGATGGGTGTGAAGAGAAGGGATGATGGGTGTGAAGGGAGGGGAAGATGGATGTGAAGGGAGTGGAAGATGGGTGTGAAGAATGGAGATGTAATATCTGTAGATGGATAGGGGAGGCGGAAGAATTGAGCAAGACTTGGAGAAGACATCAGAAAAGAAATCTAGGAAGGAGAAAGGTGGAGAAAGAAGTGAAGAGAGATAACCTTTCATGGTTTGAATTTCTACCATGGAAAATACACTGTACAAATCACTCTCCCCTCCCCCCCCCCCCCAAAAAAAAAAGATCTGTCAACCAAAGAAGAACCAGAGAGGATATACAACTCTCATTGTCATGGTAACATAATAAACAAAGGTATACTCCCAATCAAAATATACTGTGAGCTGTCAGTGGTTAGTATCATGATACATGAAGTTGTTTTGAGAACAAAGCAACAGGGATATGATTGGGAAAGAAGCAAGCAGTAGCAAAATGGGCAAAGCTGAAAACAAAATGCTTAATCGAAAAACTCTCCATAACGGGCTATGTCAAATCAAATCACAGGTCAAGGGTCATAGAAACAAAAAGTTTTGCAACACGTTGATGCAAAATCATAAATCAGAAAGCCATCAAATGATGAGGGACATCAAAACATTTTAAGGTCAAAACTGGATGCAAAAATCATAAGTTCAGTACAAACATAAATTTTGAGAAAAATAGAAATTGAGTGATATATGAATAAAATTTGAATTTGACCGCATGAAATGTCTATGGGTGAGTGACCAATGGACCACATGCTTTATGTGTAACATCCACTGGGAGTACGAATTGACAGCACATGCACTTTGGGTGCATACGTTGCAGTTTTGGGCAGTGGGCATGCTTCTTGAGGAGAGACGGAGAGATAGATACCGTGTGAACCAGCTTGCTGCGACAGCAGATGGACGTTTTGATAGGTGCTGTCTGGCTGCCTACACATGGACGCGCCGGCCGGGCCGTAGCCCTGGCTGGGGTACATGTGCAGCGGGGGCAGGCCGTGACCTTTGCCCTGGTGCTTGCTGGTCACGTGACTACCCGTACAGAAGGGCTGGCCCGAGAGTGTGGTTACAGGGGGCAAGGCTTGCTTAAGCTGAGGAGAAAGGATGAGGCTAGAGGATGAAAAATTGGGGGCTTGTCCGGAAGATGACGTAGATGTTGATGATGATAACGGGGGTGGCAAGAGAGGGCGCTGGTTCTCATAGACAGGTGTGGACGATGCCACATAGTCTTCGGGGAGAACTGCCGGCCCGCTTGGGCTGAAAAACAATTGTATGTTATCTGATCCGAGTGCCATGCCTTGTGCATCCGTGCTGTCGGAGTCCGCAAAGAACGACGTGCCGGGGTTGGTGCTATCGCTGACGGAGCGGCGGAAAGGATTGCCTGGCTTGTGTGGCGCCCTCGCTGCCTCCTCGCGTAGTTTCGCCATGGACTCTGCATCGGCGAGCTGGTCATACAGGAGGTTGGATGTGGCTACCTGGGGGGTAGCCGGAGCAGTGGCCGGCCCCGACTGGACACTGGTCGGGAGTGGGTGTGGCCCGGGACCAGAAGAGTGGCCTAAAGCACCATGGTCAATAAAGCCCGGCTGATTTATGGCAACTGTCAGGAAGACATTAAACATAGATGTGCGTCTAAATATACTGACAGCGGTTTGAAGAATGACCAAAAGGAGAAAAGAGGGGGGAAAAAAAGCTTGACAAGAGAAACCTGAACTCAATCACTACTTAATTGTAGGCAGGGATGTCTTCTTCATTAACATTTACACATTTTGTCTCTACCAATTTTATACTGTACAATAATGACTGGAAGAGAGGAGATGTACCAGCAATTGTTTAAAAGGCTGAGTATGCACATTACATGCATAACACGTTTGAAAATTCCTGTGTATGCACAATCTATTTCCTTCAAAGGTAATGTTCTGTGATGCTAAAAACACCTTTTATTATCTGCTCTCAGAAGAAAAGCATTTATCAATATTTTTCTTAAATATTGGTCTAATTTTCTTCTTCAGAGATGCTTTTGGCATCTTTTAGTCTTAGTCAGTAAAAAACTGCCTTAAAAAAAATACAGATGCTGCACATCAAAACCTACTTTTGTGATTAAATGACCTGAAGAGCCAACACTCATCACGAATGAAAGCAAGATATTATTCAGAAGGGTGAAGGTTCAGATGTGAATGTCTTCAAGTTGTCTCCCTCAATTTGCCTCCCCCTGAAATTCACACCTGAACCTTCACCCCTCTGAATAAGATCTTGCTTTCATTTTAATTATATGCCTCGTCTGCCTTGAACTATTTAACATAACAATGTCGAAATTTCGGAGCTGTGGTATTGGAGTCCCACTGGTTTCTTTTTTCTGACATGTTTGTTAATTTACAGATCAGCAGTTGCGATCTTTAAGAAATATCATTTGTAGAGGCAGACGAATTGGAGAAATTTACACCTGTAGACATCATGAACATACTAAATATCTTTAGATATTGATAAAGCAGGAACCTTAACTCTAAGCCCACCCTTTGGACTTCAACAACACTTTTCAACGAAGGTTTCGGACATGTTTTTAGAACGTTTCATAATCTTCTTCTTCATTAAATGTAAAAGCCAGAACACTTGAGAGTATGCCAACTCAGTGGTGGAAATGGCAAGTATAGGCACTTGTTTTGAAAGTCAGCAAATACTTAGGATAAGTCTTTCGGTAGTAGAAAGGTGAAACTGTTTCAGTGGACATGTACACATAAAGGATGATGTGTGAAGTGATAAGGAAGTATAACACTGCACTCTGGTGTAAAGTCAGAACATTAATGTATTAAAGGAGAGAGGGAAAGTGTTGGAACTTTGGGGAGGAAAGGTTATGGATGAAGACAAGGAATGGCTGAGTGAGAACAGACCTGAAAGTTCTACAGTTTCAGCAAGGTGATAAAACATTTTCATAGTAATTGTAAGCGCTCCTCTACATAACCAGGAAAGGAAGAAACACAAACAAAACAAAAAGAAAAGAAGGAGAAAAAGGTGAAGTATCAAATTTCATTATTTGACTTTCAATAGGAAAATTTGATACTTTGGGACAGCAAGAAGATGGGTACACGTTGGCTGGTACAAAAAGTGAGAAAAAAAAAATAACCAAGAAAAACATATTTTATGAATGGAAGGTATATCATTATAGGAAGCAGAGAGCCGTCACCTTTCACACATCAAAATTGGGAGAGATTCCATAGATCAGTCGCAAAAAATGTCTTTTTTAAACAACTGCATTTCACAACAGAAAATAATTCCAATTTCATGGATGCCTTTTTCTATTCTTGTTATTTTGATACTATTAGAAAGAGATGTCAGTTTTCTTAGCACCTCCTGCAGAATCAAAGAGACCTGGCAGAGCTCTGGAAATAAGTATTTCTCACTCAAGGGTAATGTCATTTCTTTTCTATTTCTTTTTAAGTTTCTGTTTTCTGTTTCTCTCTTAAATCTAAGATGAATGAATTCAATGTAGCAATAAACCTTTTATATGAGACAAGGACAGGATAACAGAAAGTAGAAAAAGTTGGTATTCACATCCAGTGCATGACAAACAATTGGCATCAAAATCTTGCTGAATATATAAAGGATTATTCCATTCACCACGTCTAATTGCAATATAAACGCCACTTTTGAAGGATTAGTTCATACCACAGGCACGGTCAAAAGTTTGTGCAATACGGCAACCTTTCCCTTCAACATGGCTGATTATAAGGAATTTACTAAAACTGAAGAATGGATTTGGGAAAAGGAAGCTGTTACTTTTCATCTTGTTTCTCTACCACAATGTTCTGTTTGGGAAAAAAAGAAAGAAAGATGAACCTACACTATATCCAAAAGTATAACATATCCCGCAGACAGACATTGCTATGTGAACACAGCAAAATAAGAGCAATGAATAGGTGGCTTAAACACGACAGCCATTATGACACTAAGAACTTCAAGAGTTTGTGAGCACCTTTATGCTGTCATACGTATAGCTTTAACTACACATCTACGATAGTGTTGTTCTCATTGAAAAAAAAAACATTACAATCTGAATCATGAATAGGGTCACATCTTTTTGATTCATCGTTCTCACTGACATTAAAAAGGGAAAAAAAAAATCTAAAATTTTTGAGTTGCCATTATCAGTGAAGAGCTGACCTCATGTTATGAATGGCATGCTTACTAGTCGACTTTACAAGGCCAATTAAATGTGACCGTGCATCACAAAACAAATAAAGAGTCGCACGCACTGATTTTGAGTGAGAGATGAAAATAGGTGAAATAGGTCAACCTAGCCAATCTTGACTTTTTCACAAATTTCTGAAAGATCGCATCTTCTTCTATATTATACTAAAGTTTGGGATCATCAAACGAAAAGGAAATTGGGCTTTTAACAGTTTTTCTGGAACACTTTTTGGTAGAATGGTGTGATTAGGTGTTTCTCAAAGAGTCCTCTTTTCATTTCTTATAAACATTGTCCATGCTCATCACTTTCAACTCCAATAACTTTAGAAGGGATGACGCTACTGCTTTAAAAGTTGGCAGTGATCATCAACAGAATGTGTTAATAAAGCATGCACAATTTCAGCTTAATCTGATGATCCCTTCATTGTTGTTGCTCTGGTGGTGCTCATCCTGTTCATTTGTTCCATTCATTGCGCAGCCAGCACAGCTTGGTAAAGATTAAATGCTTGAATAGACCCTGTTCTTCAGAGCCTCTTTTCTCAGTTCACACTTATCTAGAGTGTGTACTTTCTTTCCAATATTTAGAGAGGTTAGGAGAGTCAATTTGGATCGAGTTATATATCATTTTAAAGCTTGGAGTCTGCTCTTTCAGAATCTGGCCTTAACTAAAAATCGATGTCGGACAACTTTTTGTTGGTTTTGTGGTGCAGGGTCATAAATATTCTGCAGCACGCCATAGCTGGTACAAATTGCAAGGAACAACATGTGCGGTGCATTCAGGGATGTACATTTCGAAATTTTCTGTGGTCACCGTTCTTACTGCACAAATTTGCATCTTCATGTAAAAAAAGCACACAAAGTACACACTGCAGTTTATATCGTGACCCAAATCTTGCGAAATTATGCATTACCAACAGGTATTTCTTTTCTCACTGTGAAAATGTCAAAATATGGGTCCGATCCTGATCCCAATAGCGCATTATTTTGAATGCAAGGAGAACAGCACCCTGGTCGCCTGAATAGCAGCATTTATGCTTGTGAAGTACCATAGACGAAACACCACTTTCTTTATGTTTCCATCTGGAACATATTTCTCTCATTCATCCATTATTCATGTTTTCTAGGATCGTAAAAGACTAGTATACATTTCCGGAAACTGAGGGAAAGCGATTCCTTTCTGTACATTTGGAAACACTTCAGATGCTTGTATAGATTCGCACAACGAAGGGCAAGGTCTAACCATACACCCACACACATACACAAGCACAATAAAAATATATACACATCTATACAAATATATGCCACAATTAGGTGACCTAGATGTCAATTTTGCTGGGCCCGCCACAGTGGTTACTGATCACAAATTCAGTCACACATAATGGTCTTACAAGTCCTACTTTGTAAGATACAACCCTGTATTACATACCCGAAATATAGGCCACGTGTACGCAATAAGACTTCAGTACCTTAGGTTTCAGTTAATTTCATTATTATACCAAGTAAACTTTAGAACTGAAGAAGTGTGTACAGTGGGTGGAGCTTGTATTGCAAGCTCCATTCATGTTGTTTTAAGATTTTGCCATTAAACTTTAAAGGACAAGTTCATCTTCATAGACATGTGGAATGAGTGAATGCAGCAATATTATTAGAACACATCAGTGAAAGTTTGGGGGAAATCGGACAATCTGTTCACAAGTTATGAATTTTTCAAGTGTCTGCGTGGTCACTGCTGGATGAGAAGACTACTAGAGTGTATGATGTCACATGCGTACAACAATATCAGGAAAATATAAAGAGAAAATCACATATTTTCAGTTTTTGAAAAAAAGTGCACATTTCCTCAACTCGTCACTGACGTATTTAAAGGGTAAAATTATTCCCCCTGCCTTCTGAAAGAGGCAAGTCATGTGTTCTTTTATTATGCAAGAAAAGTGAAAATACATTGAATTTTCTTTGTTTTCTTTATATCGTTGTACACATTGTAGTAATCTGTAGCTGTAGTAATCTTCTCATCCAGCAGTGACTGAGCAGAAACTTCAAAAAAATCACAACTTTTGAACGGGTTGTCCAATTTTCCTCAAACTCTCACTGATGTGTTCTACTAATATCACTGCCACATGTCCATGAAGGTGGACTTGTCCTTTAAATACTGTGCTTTGCTCCCCAACTGGCACGTAAGCTGGAGTGGTTTCTTTGCAGATTGGCACAGATATCTGGAAACTAATTTTCAAATAACAGAGATTACCTAATCCCCCTAATCCCTGTTGTGTCACCATGGTCTTCCTGTTAGACTGAGACACATTGCTACACCTGAGTAGGCTTGCTAACCTTGGAACTACGTCAGGTTAGGATAGACTTATAGTGAATACTGATGAAAAATGCCGAAGCTTGGCAAGTTTAAGTGCGAGGCACAAAAAGAGTTGATGTCACTTTAGCTCGAAATATACAGCAAAGACAACAAGAACACCAAAACGTGAACACTGTGTGCATTGGCAAATCTCACAAATGAACGTCCAAAATTTCTTCAAGAAACCCTGTAGAGTACTAGACAGATGTTTCATTGTTTACAATGTTGCTTCAAGATCAGAATACCACACCTGCAATGCAAACTGATTGTCTAATTTCCCTTCATTGAAGTATATGAACACAAATTATTCAGCGTATATGAGTAATAGCTGTGACTGAATAATCGGTATTCATTTACATCAATGAAGGCGAATTTGCCACTCAGCTAGAATAAGAAACAACTTGACAATAGAATCAATGATTTGAATACCTGTATTCTCGTATGATGACATCTCCTCTTCCGGACCATTCTCCGCATTGCCGTCGTCAAGGTAACGACGGGGAGGAAGAACGGGAGTGGGGGAGGTCGGGTCGTTGCCGTTGCTCTGATGTGGGTGGTGGTGCACGGAGGACCGCGGCGAGCTGTTTGGCGAGTGCCCGGGTGAGGAGAAGGGGGAGGGGCGGGGCGGAAGACCAGGCACAGCCCCACCGACCCCGCCCTTCTTGGGTGTGGCATAGACAGGATCACCGGGGTTGTAGGGTGGAATTGAGGGGACCTGTGATACCACAGAACGGGTGAGGACACATTATTGTCTAAACACTCCCATAAGAATTTATGTTACATTGTAACTACAATGTAGGAAGAAGAGTGGAAAGGAATATATCATCACTGGGGCGACAAGACCTCGTATCTACAACATGTCAAATGTTCAGGAGAGCCAAAAAACATGGCGGCCAAAGCACTGTGGCAAATGGGATAGCCTTTCCTTTGACATGCCGTGGTGGCTTCATTTTTGGAGTGAGACATTTGGGATTTGGACAGGACATCACTTAACCCATTATTTGACCATTAATCCAAAAAAGTCATTTTTACCAAAATTGCAAATAACCCGTTCTATTTCAGAAATAGACTTTCTACATTAGTCTAAAAAATTAGACTGATTTTGCTAAAAATAGGTGCTCAAAAAATGGGAAAATCAGTCTACAAATGATCGAAATTTTAAATCTTAATCTGAAATTGTGGTGCAAGGTTCGGCATAAACAAAATGGAATTAACAAATCTATCCTTGATTTCTTTCAGAATTGCATCAGTCATAGCTGGATATGTCAATGTTGGTCTTCTGCCAAACCTGCTGAGCTGTCAAGGTTCGGTTTTTGACGAACCTGCCAAGCTGGCCAGGTTCGGCTTTTGACGAACCTGTCGAGCTGCTAAGGTTCGGCTTTTGACGAACCTGCCGAGCTGCACAGGTTCGGCTTTTGACAAACCTGCCAAACTGGCAAGGTTCGGCTCTAGACGAACCTGCCAAGCTGCTAAGGTTCGGCTTTTGACGAACCTGCCGAGCTGCCAGGGTTTGGCTTTTGACGAACCTGCCGAGCTGCCCAGGTTCGGCTTTTGACAAACCTGCCGAGCTGCCAGGGTTCGGCTTTAGACGAACCTGCCGAGCTGCCCAGGTTCGGCTTTTGACGAACCTGCCGAGCTGCCAAGGTTCGGCTTTTGACGAACCTGCCGAGCTGCCAAGGTTCGGCTTTTGACGAACCTGCCAATCTGTACAGGTTCGGCTTTTGACGAACCTGCCGAGCTGGCAAGGTTCGGCTTTTGACGAACCTGCCGAGCTGCCAGGGTTCGGCTTTTGACAAACCTGCCGAGCTGCCCAGGTTCGGCTTTTGACGAACCTGCCGAGCTGCCAGGGTTCGGCTTTTGACGAACCTGCCGAGCTGCCAAGGTTCGGCTTTTGACGAACCTGCCCAGCTGCTAAGGTTCGGCTATTGACAAACCTGCCGAGCTGCCAGGGTTCGGCTTTTGATGAACCTGCCGAGCTGCCCAGGTTCGACTTTTGATAAACCTGCCGAGCTGCCAGGGTTCGGCTTTTGACGAACCTGCCGAGCTGCCCAGGTTCGGCTTTTGACGAACCTGCCGAGCTGCCAAGGTTCGGCTTTTGACGAACCTGCCGAGCTGCCAAGGTTCGGCTTTTGACGAACCTGCCAATCTGTACAGGTTCGGCTTTTGACGAACCTGCCGAGCTGGCAAGGTTCGGCTTTTGATGAACCTGCCGAGCTGCCAGGATTCGGCTTTTGACAAACCTGCCGAGCTGCTAAGGTTCGGCTTTTGACGAACCTGCCGAGCTGCCAAGGTTCGGCTTTTGACGAACCTGCCAATCTGTACAGGTTCGGCTTTTGACGAACCTGCTGAGCTGGCAAGGTTCGGCTTTTGACGAACCTGCCGAGCTGGCAAGGTTCGGCTTTTGACGAACCTGCAGAGCTGGCAAGGTTTGGCTTTTGACGCACCTGCCGAGCTGCCAAGGTTCGGCTTTTGACGAACCTGCCGAGCTGCACAGGTTTGGCTTTTGACGAACCTGCTGAGCTGGCAAGGTTCGGCTTTTGACGAACCTGCCGAGCTGCCATGGTTCGGCTTTTGACGAACCTGCCAGCGGCTGCACAGGTTCGGCTTTTGACGAACCTGCCGAGTTGCACAGCTTTTGACGAACCTGCCGAGCTGCCGGGGTTCGGCTTTTGACGAACCTGCCGAGCTCCCAAGGTTCGGCTTTTGACGAACCTGCCGAGCTGCCCAGGTTCGGCTTTTGACGAACTGCCGAGCTGCTCAGGTTTGGCTTTTGACGAACCTGCCAAGCTTCCATGGTTCGTCTTTTGATGAACCTGCCCAGCTGCCCCGGGTTTGGCTTTTGATGAATGTGCTGAGCTGCTCAGGTTTGGCTTTTGACAAACTTGCCTAGATGCACAGGTTTGGATTTTGCTGAACCTTCCCAGCTTTGTGTGAGAGGCGTCGTCAGCAAAGAAAATGAAACAAAAATTTTTGCGAAGAATTGTAATGTATAGTTTGCATAAAAATAGTAATAGGTGTTCAGACATATTAACGTGGGATATGCTACACTTATAATTGTTTGAAAGGAATCCTATACCAATATAGAAAAAAATATGAAATTGCATGTAATTTAATAGTTTTCAAATCAGAGAACAGCCATGCCTGTGATACATATACTATACTCACTTCATTTGTATGAATCAATTTGTATGATCAATTGTATAAAAGACTACTCAATTCAGCAAGAAATAGGCCAACTACTTGCTCTATATTTCGATGTCTTTCAGAAATGGTCTTAATTAATTGTTGAAAAAAATGTTATTGATGGAGACATAAGGGCTCATAATATTCTCTTTCACACACAGATGCAGTCTACATGGCTGCATTAAGCATGCAGTGTAACTGAAGCTTCTAATATGTGGAGCAACATACACTAAATAAATAGACTTTTCAAATTTACCGTGTCAAGCGATAGGCACACTTCAATTGATTTCCAGTGCAAAAGGAGTACTGAGAAAATTGAATCCATGATTGTTAAGAAAAGAAGAGTGTTGAACTGTATTTTTTTTTAGTTTGTTTAAAGTGGCCTCAGAAAGTGGTGAAGTTATTCTCTGTGGATAACATTACTCAACACTGAAATAGAAAAAGGTACTCAAAAGTTTTTAACCAAGTTAGGATAATTAACTCTTGCTTGCAGGTCCATATGCAGTATGCAGGGTCAAAAATTAACTGTGGCCCATTAGCCTGGTTTTAGGTTGATTAATTGTGGACCATCAATTTAAAAGAAAAAAGTTATCTGTTGTCCCCAAAGCAAGCAACTATCATAGAAAATAGATTGTTTTGTTGGTCTTATTTTGGGCCAGTACTCATTTCCTTTTTTGGCCACCAAAATTTCAGGCTAAACCATCTTAGACACCTGTTACACACAAACACACACACACACACAGTCACACACACACACACAAACAAAAACACAAACAATAACAAAGAACACACAAAACAATGCGATATTAATTTTGGGCTGCCCCCCCCCCAAAAAAAAAAAATAAATAAACAAACAAACAAAAACAAAAACAAAACAAATATTATTGAATACATACATCTAGTTCAAATGTATTTAGAGCACCATTTCAACCCCCCCCCCCCCCCCCCCAAAAAAAAAGGGGGGGCAGAAGAATATACAATTTAAGGATACTTCTCTCCCTGGTACAGCTTGGCAGGCCAGTAAAATGTAATTATACACATATGAAAATATGGGGCTGAGTGCAGTAATTTAGGCAAGCCCTGAGCTGATGTTATTCTACTTACAGAGTATCTAGCTTCCAAAACATATTATGTGACAAACAGTTTATTTACAAGCCAAGGAAATTTGAATCCCACACTGTTAACTTAAGTCTGTTAGCACTTTTTGTCCATACTTCATGTATAGCTTCCATGATCATTTGACACAAATGATGTCCACATCACATTGAGCCATTTCTACTAATGTTCCTGAGGAGCAGTGGTACTGCTGCTGCTAGCTGTAAGCACATTCATCTATGGCAATAGCAGAAGCATTCTCATCCAGTGCACACAGGAGTACATTACTAATTGTAATTGTATGTATCCATATGCCTATTTATGTTGAATTTCACGGAGATGAATGCCATTCTGAATCCTGCAGAGTGCTGTTGAAGTCTTAGTGCTGTTGTTACTTCTGTCTGGTGACATGACCCTATAAGGAAGAAACAAAAATTTAAAAACTTAAACACAAACTCTTGGGACAGTATAACACACAGATAGTAAGGTGTTTCCTGTTTAGCTGCAGCACAGAGGTGTTTGTTTTCTTAAGCTTTGTTTGACTTTTCAAATCTCCTGTTTGGTGACCACACATGTACTTCTTAAACTGCCTACATTGTCCACACCTCTTTAGAGGGCCAAGTTTATGCAGAATTAGGATTAAATGCCTCTTGACTATTATATGGGGAGTATACGTGCTGTGATCGCATAGGAAGCACACCAGTAGTGTGAACTGTCTGACCTCACACTGGATTGTAAAAGGCTCATTATTACAGTCATGTAGTATAGCACTTATTTCATCCGATTGTATTGTCGATAGGGTACTTGAGCTACAAATTGTAGCGATAATAGTATAAAATGCCAAGTATATTTTCAAATAATTGAGGATGAACCATTCCTGTCATCCCTAGCATGTACATTGTATGAACTATTCAGACAAATTTTCATAATAAATCTGTACTCTCATTTTCGAGGATGTAAAGATAGATTTTCACATACTTCAACACCTTTATCTTTCTCCTCTCTTGAGTTATCTTCTTTGTTGCTCATATGAGGCCTCTTCAAATTTTACCTTCTTTCTGGAATCTTTATCAATGTACATTGTACTCGGTCATGTATCATTTTCTATCTCTAAACTGCAGTGTGATTACTACATGATGATCAGGGCCTATCTGTAAACGTTACCCTTCAAAGTACATTTAAAGACCCGTCAAGTCTTCTACTACATTTTTTTTTCTTTAAATGTTGTGTAAGTTTCAATGTACCTACAACTGTATATATCTTTTTACTTTATACTGTATAACAATGAATTGGGATATTTCATTTTCACACACCAGTCCATTGCTCTTTCTTATTGCCTTATTGAATTTAACATTGTTACATTTTGGAAGAAACAATACACATATTTTTCAGTATCAATATTGTAATTGTCTGCCTAAATTTTGCTCGACAACAATTTTGGTTCCTTTGATCTCAACAGAATAGAATTGCATCACATTTTTTGAATGGGAGGCAGGAAGTGCACATACATAAAGGTTTGCATATGACAAAGGGATGTCAAATGAGCTGACTTATTATTATTCCTTCCAAAATTGAACAGTATTATAATATTTTGAAATTGCTTTGTGTTTATTGCCAGATATTATAACCATGACAGTAATTGGTTATCTGTTGTTAAAAGGAATCTATACATTGTGATGTAGGCAATCAGCCATCGTATGGAGACAGGGATTAAATGCATTTCCTTTCAACATAGACTTATTTTTTAAAATAGTTGAAAGTACTTGCTGAATGTGATTACTACTAAAAACTACAAAGAATGGAACTGTCCGAGTGCAAGACCTCTTTTAAGACCAGTATGCATCATGCGGAATAGCAGTAATTACTTTAATAATGCCTACTTTTTGCTTTGATGCAAATGAAAAACTTACCTTTAACACCTAGGAATACTTTCAGCAGGATATTGATGGTAAGAATTGAATCATAGCTGTGTTGTCCAATATCTAAAAGTCAAATTCTTTTGTTGCTCATGAAGGATAACACCAGTCACATGTGTCTTGAGGAGTTCTGTATCATTGATACCCTGTAAAAAAAAAGAAGACACATAGAAGGGAAAATATTCATTTTGTTTTTCATGCAAGAAACATTTTCTCAATTTGTGAACTAATTCTTGATATACCATGTATATGTCAGCAAATTTGGTTAACTAATTATCATAATAAAGTTGTTTGACACTTATAACAATCATGCATGTCATGAATATCAAGAAATGAACTTCGTTTCAAAAGTTTGTATGAAGCAAAAGTCTAGAGTTTGTTGACAAGGCTGGTGACAGACTTTCTCAAAATGCTTCTTGTAGCTGCATGTATTTTACATAGATGTGACTGCTGAGTACTGTTTTTTAGGGCATTTAATCCTTATCATCATATATCTGTTGGGTGATCAGCTTGCAGATTTTATTTACAGTAGTGTTGTCGGCCCACTTTTATCAGCATGAATGGGTGTCTTTCCATCCTAAATGTGTGTCATGCAGTCACAATCCATGTTTAGCTGTATGAACATTCAAATGGTTGAAATATATCACATTCGGACCTTTATCAATAACATTGTTTATAAAGAACAATGACTCGTCCAGCTCTAGCTAGCTGATAGTCAAGTTCAGTGTCCTGTTATCAACAACTGGCTAAGCAGTCCAATATACACTGAGAAATATAAAAGCCCCAACCTGTTAAAGAACAAGTTCGGATCACCTTCATAGACATGTGGGTTGAGTGAATGCAGCAATATATAGTATATATATATATAACATACTTTATTTCAATTGCAAATTAAAGCATGTGATGAATATTCCTAGGATACTACCTGCCCACAGGCAGGTAAGTACAAGGAAAGAAATACAGTGGACCCGGTCCATCACACCAAAATTGACAGTTACACAAATATATACATGTATACAAGTACATTTACACACAAACATGATACATGAACAGCTGTTTCAGGACGAAAAGAAAAAAAAAACCCGCTAAAATGAGCTTATATCAGCATAAATTTAACCTAAGAAAACACACACACACACACACACACACACACAAATTGAACAGTTCAATGAGAGTTTGAGAAAAGTCTAACAATCCATTCAAAAGTTATCAATTTTTGAAGTTACAGCTTAGTCATAGCTGGATGAAAAGACTACTTTAGCTTGTGATGTCACATGTGTACGATATAATTTAAAGAAAGTATAAAGAAAATTCAACATATTTTTACTTTTCTTGCATAACAAAAGAACACTTCACTTTTCTCTTTCAGAAGGCAGGGGGAATAATATTACCCTTATATCGGTGACAAGTCAAAGAAATGTGCACTTTATTCAAAAAGTAAAGTTTTGTGAAATTCTCTATTCATTTTGCTTATAGTATCATTCTACACATATGACATTATACACTATAGTAGTCTTCTCATCCAGCAGTGATTTTGAACGGAGTGTTGGATTTTCCCCAAACTTTCACTTTTTTGTATAATGTGTTCTACTAATATTGTTGCAATCACTCAATCCACATGTATTAAAGGTTGACTTGTCTGTTAGGATCAAAGACACAAGCTGCAAGCTGCCTATCTGGTGTGATACCAACTCTTCTGGCCACTAGCTTCCCAGAAAATGCAGTGGTTGGAGTTACCTGCTCAATCTTGTTTATGTACACACTGATCAGGGAGGTGGAAAATGCTCTCATGCCCTTCACTGGTGGTCAATGGAATGTGGCACAGGGAGGCAAGCAAACAAACAACAACCACCACAGGGCTGTGAACTCACTGGCTCCCTGGCCACAATCATACTTTCATGATATCCCCCCCCCGCCCCCCCCCCCCCACACTGTATGGTCTGCCAATACACTGAATATCAACTGCATGCAAAGATGCCAGCGTTTCTTACTGCATGGCTCTGAGTGAATTCTCCTACCAAGGTGGAACTGCAGTAGGAGGGGTGAGGAAGGGCCACAAGGCAGGAGTTTGCTCCCCCACGATACAGGTTAGGGAGCTTTTTACTTTAGGATTACAAATTGACAAATTGTGCCGTTAAAAGTAAAGGAGCTGGCTGATATGGTGTTTGAATTCGCATTTGGTGTTTTATTTTGCAACGCGCGATGCTCTCGCCGCGACATTTTATGACTTTTTTCTTTCAAATATCGCGCAACTTTTGAGACCAAATTTGTCACTCCCGGCCATATCGTTTTGAAGCCATGCCCCTTTTGAAAAAAATTTGTCGACCCAAAAATTGCTCAAAAACGTGATTTTATGTACAAATCCAATGTAAATTGTGTTTTTGCAATTAATTCATTATATATAAAAATAGATATTTTTACTTTCAGTGGCTGATAATGATTCATTAAAGCTTGATTATGCTTTAAAAAGTTTCTGCGACAAATTTTGACGACAAAAAACAACTAAAACAAAAAGTAAAAAACAAAGAAATACATAAGAAATTCTATGAACAATAAAATACATAAGAAAAATTACGAAGCTGCATTTTTTCTTCAATATTATTGTTGAGGATAATGAAAAAATATGTTTACCAAAAATTAGAAGTTTTGGAGCTTTACTTTTGGATTTATAGGCAAAAAAATATTTTTGCTTAAATAAGCATTAAGTTAATATAAAATACATAAATTAAATTTTGAAAAATCTAACTATACAATCTTTTAGATTATTGGCCTCTACCTTAGTGCAAATTTTCGCGAGGATCGCGCAATCCACAACCGAGATCTGAAGGGGGGGGGGGGGGGGAGGCCAAAAAAGTTCGTCCCTCAAATAACCCAGTGGGATTAGGGTTAAACCCTAATCCTAGACACCAAGTGCATACTTTGAATGTACTTGTATATATGCAATCACCCACTGACACAAAGCACTGCATCCTTTAATTGCACAAACTGCTTCTTAGAAGGTTAGGAGGTAGATAAACTATTAAAGATGATTGAAGGCTTCTTCAACTCAAAGAGATATATTACCTCCTTGTTCTGCTACAAAGACCACATAAAACACAGAAAGGTGATTGGCCTTGACCACTGTCTTATCCCCAGTAGATAACCAGCCAGTAGGTATATTCATCACATCAGCTCAGTATCTTTTCTCTGTAACTGCCATTTCATCTACTTTTTCCCCTTATCATTCTGAGATACTTAGTTATTCTAAAGTCAAAGACAATCATTTGCAGGAAGATGTTAGACCCCAAATTGTGTACTTCTCCCCACTCCTCACTTCCCTCCTACACTTAATGTCCTTGCACTACCCTATGACCCACTGGTTTATTTGGAAAGCACTCAGTCCCCACTGACCTGTTCTACCCACTTCTACGTGCCCCTTTGTTTCAGGCTACTGACCAGCACATTCCATTGTGTTGACAACCACTACAGCAGAGCAGAGAGTTCATTGATAAAATCTCATGACCATATCAATTTAATTCCATTTCAATTTTTCTTATTGAAAATCAGACATAGTCAAAGTACAATTTGTAATGAATGACATAAAGCAAATGAATATGAGCCCCCATGAAACAGAGCTTATGACCATGGTGCTCTAAGGATATTGTAGGAAGGGAGTGAGGAGTGGGGGAAAAATACACAAGTTTCAATGCATAGATGTAATTTAATTAACTTAATTAGAATTGCTCTGTTATGGATATCTCAGCCATTTCAAAACCAATTTTCATCAAATAAATGTTGAATTCCTCATGGAATTACATGCTCTTTCATATTTCATAAGAGGTTTCTTATTATCTCACCAAAACATGTTAGACCCTGAAATTAGGTCTCAACCAAAACTATACGATCCCTTTAAAATGCATGTGAATTGAGAGAAAGTAGCAATATTATAAGTACAATACATCAATGCACGTTTGATGAAAGTCTGACTACTGTATCTGTTCAAAAGTTATGAGTTTGTGAAGTTTCAATGCTTCCATGGCAGGATAAGAAGACTAAAACATCTTGTGATGTCACGTATGTGTACAACAAAATAAAGAAAATATAAAGAAAAATCAACATACAATTGTATTTTTCACTTTGCAGCATTATGTATATGACAAGAACAATTGACTTGTCTCATTCAGAAGGCCGGGGAATAATATTACTCTAAACATACATCAGTACCAGTTAAGGGAATCCTTTGTACTTTCTTCTCAAAATGAAATTTTGTGGAATTCTCTTAATAGAAATGTTTTCTCTTTACATATGTGACATCACAGACTGTAGTAATTTTCATCAGGTAGTGACTGTACAGAAATTTTTAAAAATTGCTAACAAATTGAACAGATTGTATGATTTTCCTCAAAACTATTATTGATTTTCCTCAAACTGTCAATGTGCTCTTCTGATAGCGCTCTATTTTCTCACATACTCCACTTGTCACATGAAAATGGACTTGTTCTTTTATCTGATTTCAGACGTTTTACTCTAAACAAAACACTGTTCTTCAGATTTTGAATGCATTGATATTTTTGCGGTACTAACATTATTTTTCTGCATTTTGGATTATTTGAATTTGTCCCACAAATGCTTTCACACCCCTTTTGGTACACACTATGCAGACTGTGCTACAAAAAGGGAAACCCAAACTGCAAGTTAATTCTTTGTGGAAAGGAAAAAAATTCATGAAATATGATGTTGCACATCAATATAAATTTCATATTATATTTGGGAAATAACATGGCATGGTATAAAAAGATGTAAACACCATGATGATGGAAGATGATGGACATAGACCTTGAGGGATTGTGATTATGTGACAGTTTTACCATCAAGCAGTAGACCGAGTTACCATTTACTGGTACACAGATGAAATGTATAATAGTTTCCTGAAATTCACTTACATTTGGCTTTCATTGTGCATCATCATTGCATTCTCAAGCTCTTTCCTTTTTGGTCTGGTTCATTTCCTTGTCTAGTGTCTTCTCCAGGACAATACATTTCTGGCATTTTGAAGAAATCTCAAGTCTGCATGAAATGAAAACTGATGAAGTTAGAATATCAATTACACCAAACTCTAAATCTGAAATTTTTTATGCATGATCAAATCACCACTCCCCATCAAAGTACTGCAGTGCACAAAATTACATGCATTAGAATATAGGGATATTAAAAAGCAAGTGTGCATAGGTTAAATTAACCAGAACACACATTCAAATCCCACCAGTAATTGAATGACAGCTACATGTACACTGTAGATGTTTCCAAATGTACCCCTTGATTAAGAAATTGAAAATTATATGTTTGAAAGACAAAATAAAATGACTTCACAGGTCTACAAAAACTTTCTGAAGCACTCTCAATTTATTTTATTATATTTTCAAGTGTCACTTAGAATATACAACCGAAATGCCTCACAACAGTCACAATTGTGTGGATGCCTGAATCATCAATTGTGATGTCATTAATTCATATAGCACCATATCTGAAAATAAGAAAGAATCCAATTGAACATTACATTTTCAATGATTTTATAGAGCTGCGATTAGCTAATACGAGGTAATGAGATATATCTGCATTTTTAATTGTGACACTATAAAGAATATGGATAGGTTTTCTATGTATCATGTATTCCCAAATAATTCATTAACACTTGTTGAAAAATAAACATGTTGAGCCTTCTCTGTTGGTGCAAAAACTCCCCATGATTGGCAAGTATGTTTGCATAAAACTTACCTTTTTCACTCTTACTTGCCAGAAGAACTTTGACGATGATTTGTAGAATTCAGCTCGGCCAAGAGTAGGATCCAGTATTTCTGCCTTGCCACGAAGATACTGACTGTTATGTCTGTCTTGGTGCATATTCCATGAGGCAAGCGAATTTCATCTTAATGTGGCATGCAAACTCCTCTGTAGGAGTTGATCTTTCAGCATCATGTCTAATATGAGCTCATCAAAGCTCAGGTGAGATAAATCCATCATGTCAGAAGCTCCATTGGTATTTGCTCTTGTTGATAATTTTGAGGACAAAATGTTAGCACCATCTCCATCATCATCAATACTGAGCTGAGATATCAAGTTCATTGATATTTCCATCATTCGTCTCCATTGTAAGAAAATTAGAATCATAGTTGTCCAGAGGAACATCTGCAGCTGACGAATGTGCTATCTAACCAGAGTACACAGCTGGTATGGATGGAGCATCAGTTCACTTTCTCAATGAAGGCTGAGAGGAATGCCAAGGAGCTTTGACTTTCAACCACAGACTGCCCAAACATTGTTTGCTGACTGTGGTTAATTGGCAGACCACAAAGCACTTCTGTGAGAAACAAACCATAGGGCTTGGTACTTCCCCAAACCAGCAGTGCATTAGGGCTATACATTGTACAGTTTGTATCTCTTCCCCCTCCCTGGCTATATCAACAATCTGATCTTGGAGGCGCACAAGAGAGTTTTCATTGTCTCTGATAAGGAGATAATTTATTAGGATTGCCTGCTAAGTGTAGCTTATTGGCAAGGGCCTGTTTTATAGAGGTATAAAGGTATAACCTCATTGCATGGACTAGCCAACCAAAGCCTTATACGAATTGCCCACCCTGACTCATATTATCTTGCACAAGGAGAAAAGGAGGTTAGTGTAGTGCACATGTTCCTATACCACAAGTGGAGGATACCATACATCAAGAATCATCAGTCATCTTCTCCATCAAACAGGTATAATGCAGCTTAACTCTCTGTGATTCAATATGGCATACTACTTTATGATCTTGTATTACTTTTACATGGGCTGTGTTTATGCTCAATTTGCTATGTAGAATCAGTGTTTCGAAATACACTGTACTGATTCAAAATGCCATTCACAGGATTGAGTACCGATGTGCTCAGTCTTTTTGAGCTCCAGAAAGAGACGATACTGCAAATATGCTATGCTTATTGTTGAAATACTTTGAACTGTACTCTACTGAACTATTCAGCTTGCATACCGTATGTGTTTTTCATATGTTTCATATGTTTCATATGTTATAGTGCTGGAGCATATCATTCCTGAAGCTGAATATTAACTCTTTATGTGCCATGGTGGAAACCCTCTGTATGCCACGTTATTCTGGGACACGAAGGTAGACATGCTTTGAGAAAGAATTCTGTTTTTCCAATTTGTGTAACTTCTACAAATTTCAGCTGTTGAGCTTTGACATGATAGTGAGCAAAGTTTAGAGGAATACCAAACTTTGCTTCGATATAAATTGTATGACAAATCTATTTTCAATTTTCTTTTGAATGACCAGTTTGCTACATTACTGTGAAGGCATGACTTTTGCTCATGAAACCGTGACAGAAACTTAGAATGTACACACAAATCTATAGTTGGGAACACTGCTTGACAGTCAATCACCACATAGAATGCAAGCCGTATGTGAGAGGATCAAAAGCGCTAGAAACGCTTTCATTGTACCGCGGGACTAGTGATTTATCGATCGGTTTTGGCGGCTTTGTGTGTTGAGCAGAATATGCGAAGTTGGCACGCCGTCGACTGAGTCGTACGTGCGAACGTGGCACATAAAGAGTTAATAATGAAAACATTGTTTAGTCAAATGAGCAATTAATGTTCCTCAAATTTTTATCTTACCCTTTGTGGAATATTCTCCTTTTTTCTGCAGCATATTTTGTGACTCTGGCAATTGAAAATGTCACAATTAAGCTAGTGAATAAAAATTGTTTCATTTTCATGTTTGAATATCACGTTTTCACTGCAGTTTGGTCCCCAAATTGGTATGCATGAACCATGTAGCTTCTTGTGGTTATCAGCGTACTGGATAATCAAAACAACACAAGAATGAACCTTTCAATGTGGCATGATAGAAGTGCATGTTTTTGCATTTCAACAATGAAAAAGCATTTCGCTGGAAACTGATTAAACTGAACTGCATTTAAGATGTATTTCTGCCTATTATTCACTGCAACTAACTGTTTCTAATCCCTATTTTTGTGATCTTCGCAAAGGGACATTGCAACAGATGAAAAATTTGGAGCCTGACAGGATCATTAACCCTAACTACGCCGGGGTGGGGGGGGGGGGGGGCCTCCGAGGCTCCCCCCTCGACGTTTCGCGCGATGTATCGCTAACGCCAAGAGATAACGCCGCAACGTTTCATGACTTTTTTCTTTCAAGTCTCCCGCATCTTTTGACACCAAATTTGCGATGCCCGGGTGCGCGATTCCAAAGTTGCGCATAAATATGTACGTGCATGTCAGACCAAAAATTGCTCAAAAACGTGAATTCGTGTACAATTTCAATGCAAACTGTGCTTACACGCAAATTTCTTAAAAGCATGATTATTTTGGGGTTTTACTGATTAAAATCAGTTAATAACATAATTTCTTGTTCGGAACAATGTCGCGAACAAGTTTCATCGAAAAAACAATGACAAACATAAAGTCGAAATAACAAAGAAATAGATAAGAAATTCAAAAAACAATAAAATACTTAAGAAATTTTTTCCGATGGCACAATTTTTTTCTCTTATATTTGCTCAGGACACTATTAAAAAAAAGAATATTTACACAAAAAATGTGCCCATTTTGAGCTTTGTTTAGTGATTTATACCAAATTAAGCATAAATGATAATTTTTAAAAAATTTAACTTCATGGTACTTTAGATTACATCATAGGCAACGTGTGTGCGAATTTTCGTCGCGATCATGCAGTCAACGGCCGAGGTCTGGAGGGGGGGCCTGGCCCCCCCTCCCCCCCCCGCTCGGCAGGTTCGTCAAAAGCCGAACCTGTACAGATTGGCAGGTTCGTCAAAAGCCGAACCTTGGCAGCTCGGCAGGTTCGTCAAAAGCCGAACCTGTACAGATTGGCAGGTTCGTCAAAAGCCGAACCTTGGCAGCTCGGCAGGTTCGTCAAAAGCCGAACCTTGGCAGCTCGGCAGGTTTGTCAAAAGCCGAACCTTTGAAGCTCGGTAGGTTCGTCAAAAGCCGAACCTTGGCAGCCCAGCAGGTTCGTCAAAAGCCGAACCTGGGCAGCTGGGCAAGTTCGTCAAAAGCCGAACATGGGCAGCCTGGCAGGTTCGTCAAAAGCTGAATCTTGCCAGCTTGGCAGGTTCGTCAAAAGCCAAACCTTGCCAGCTTGGCAGGTTCGTCAAAAGCCGAACCTTGCCACCTCGGCAGGTTCGTCAAAAGCCGAACCTTGCCACCTCGGCAGGTTCGTCAAAAGCCGAACTTGGGCAGCTCGGCAGGTTCGTCAAAAGCCGAACCTTGGCAGCCCAGCAGGTTCGTCAAAAGCCGAACCTTGGCAGCCCGGCAGGTTCGTCAAAAGCCGAACCTGGGCAGCTGGGCAGGTTCGTCAATAGCCGAACTTGGGCAGCTGGGCACTTTCGTCAAGAGCCAAACCTTGGCAGCTCGGTAGGTTCGTCAAGAGCCGAACCTTGGCAGCTCGCCAGGTTCGTCAAGAGCCGTACCTGGGCAGCTGGGCAGGTTTGTCAAAAGCCGAATCTTGCCAACTCGGCAGGTTCGTCAAAAGCCGAACCTTGGCAGCCCGGCAGGTTCGTCAAAAGCCGAACCTTGGCAGCCCGGCAGGTTCGTCAAAAGCCGAACCTGGGCAGCTGGGCACAGCCCGGCAGGTTCGTCAAAAGCCAAACCTTGCCAGCTCGGCAGGTTCGTCAAAAGCCGAACCTTGCCAGCTGGGCAGGTTCGTCAAAAGCCGAACCTGGACAGCTCGGCAGGTTCGTCAAAAGCCGAACCTTGCCAGCTTGGCAGGTTCGTCAAAAGCTGAACCTGGACAGCTCGGCAGGTTCGTCAAAAGCCGAACCTTGCCAGCTCGACAGGTTCGTCAAAAGCCGAACCTGGGCAGCTCGGCAGGTTCGTCAAAAGCCGAACCTTGCCAGCTCGGCAGGTTCGTCAAAAGCCGAACCTTGCCAGCTCAGCAGGTTTGGCAGAAGACCAACATTGACATATTCAGCTATGACTGATGCAATTCTGAAAAGAATGAAGGACAGGTTTGTTAATTCCATTTTGTTTATGCCAAACCTTGCACCACAATTTCAGATTAACATTTAAAATTTTGATCATTTGTAGACTGTTTTTCCCATTTTTTGAGCACCTGTTTTTAGCAAAATCAGTCTAATTTTTTAGACTAATGTAGAAAGTCTATTTCTTGAATAGAACGGGTTAAATACAATGTCTTGTCACCCAAGCGACGATATGACCGTCAACACATTCCCGACAAAAACATGGCAGTCGCTCAGAAATACTGCATATGCCATATATTTCATCGCGAGTCTAAACTTTCACGAATCGGGACTTCTCCAAGATTTCACGAGTGGTTAAATTCGCGATCTTGGAGTACTGAACTGAACTGAGAAAATAAATGTGCATACCAATACGTCACACTAATATGGAGATCAGAGTCCTTTTTTTGTGTGTGTCTTTAATTTCGCAAATAGCACCTGACTTGCAAAATTCGCGAAAATAGAAACCTCGCGAAATATTCAGTGTATAGAGTACTTCTTCTGTCTTGCATAGTCTCTGCACACCTGATTGATACTGTTAGCCAACCATCCCCAGTCACCTGTCATTGTGCAGTTAATCACGGGGAGTTCTCATAATTTGCCCCTAATTTAGTTCATTTTGCATAGAGGGTTGAGGCAGGTGGGGCTCATTAACCGACTTCTATCCTGCTTTTTAATACCAGAAGTTGAGTGGATGGGGTCTTTACCAACATAGGTGGTGACTCTCACACACAGGACATTCGTTGCATGACGTGTCCGAAAGACAGAGTCCTTGGCCCAATAACAAGGGGGACAGCCTGATCACTTTACAACATTGCTTGGCTAAACTCACACCTGGGGACTCCAACCTGGGCCATTTGATTGCAAGGACAGATGCAATACTGACTAGGCCAGCTTGGAGCCCCTTATAATATTACAGTCAAATGAAATTTAGTCGGTTATATCAAAATGCTTGTCCTACGCAAACACCATCTTGGAACCTCAATGACGGAGGATTCCTTTGCGTTAACACACAGCTTCAGGAAACTTGTGCCAGTCAGTGAGGGAACACCAGCAGAAGAAGCAGTGGAGCAGTAGAAGAACTGGGGGGTGTTTCATAAAGCTGTTCTTAAAGTTACGAACAACTTAAGAACGACTGGTGATCAGTTCTGATGTGCTATAATTATCAGAATTTCCATAATTAAGCACGAGAACTGATCACCAGTTGTTCTTAAGTCGTTCTTATATTAAAGAACAGCTTTATGAAACACCCCCTCTGGTTGGCATGTATTGTGAATTGAGGATTAAAAATAGATGCTTGTACCCATTCTGCAAAGCAAGTCATTGCTGTTGCATACTGACAGAATCATATCTTGTTACATTGCTCAATATCATTGTGACTCTGGATTAAAATTCTGTTGGACATCAAACTTTTGAGGTGCACGGAAAGAGAAAATCAGTACATCCACAGGGATACCAGTTAGAATGGAAGAGAGGACCTGAAAATCACCTACAATACAAGAGACTGGTTTGTACATGAAATTGAAATCGCCTGACATTGACACTGCCAGGGACTGACTTCAGGCTTTTGAGTGAAACCTGGTACCCAAGAACTCGCATTGGCTGACAAGTTACAAAAGCTGCGAAGAAGGAAACGATCCTGCCGAAAGGAGCTTTACCTCAAGGTCATCCTCCCCATCTGTCTTGTCATCCTCCTTATCGTTGTCGGTCTCGGAGGGCATGAGCTGCTTGCGGGACTTGACAGACTTGGTCCGGTCCGGGTGGTACGGGTCAATGATGATGGGCTCCGTCCCTCGGATCTCGCAGCGACAAAACGGACAGCCCTGTCCATCAGCATCCTACAAGATGGTGTGATTATTGAGACGAGACAATGTGTATGTGGTGAGCAGAAGAAAAAAAGTTGCACTAAAAAAGTTGCTTGAAACAGAGTATAAAACAACATTTAAAAAAATGCTTGTTTTACAACTATGATGTAACCAGTAATTGTCCATTGCTATAATTGTCATGGAGATTTTAACACTCACTGTTATTGGTACCAAACATACTTTGGTCAAATCTGCCCAAAAACTTGTTCTAGAGACAACTCAGGTGCAGGTATAGTTTACGTTCAACCATAGGTTGAACTGCAAACAGGAACTTAAGGTTTACTAGGGCAGCTGAAGGCTATGGACATGTGTATACGAAATGTGCCATGGCATAGCAGTTTAATGTGAACCTTGGAATATACATACATGGCCTACTGTACCTAAATGTATACAGTGTGCATGTATATATGTGTGTGTTTAATGGTTGAACATCAAAATGAGCTCTTAAAATAAGGGATCAGAAATATATGTGTGTGTGTGTGTGTGTCTTTATGTGTATGTCATATTTATACATGTACTACATACATTGGGCAATATATTACATGCTTTATGTATGTCCTAGGATAGGGAAGTGGGGACTGGAAAAGAGAAGAGGAGGAGAATGAGGACTAGGATAGCTCAGTAAATATGGCTTGAATGGACTCCTGTATATTCATCGCTTGCCGCTGCATGAATGCATATACAAAGAGATGTATGCACACATCAAACAACATCCATCACATACTAACAGACCCAGCCCTCACTTGGATGAGGAATACGATTACATAAAGAATAAGTTCTGAGAGGTTTGATATCAATCAAAACTCTGCGGCTGTAAAACCTTGGATGAAAAAGAAAATTAACCCGTTGAGGATGGGCTGATATTGCTACAATACGCAATTTCCCACAGACACCTGCCCGAGTATACTCGGGACTCGTCTTCAGCGGGATAACAATCAAATTGGCACGCGGCGTCTTGGAGGGAAACTTGCAAATCAACTTTCTGTTTTGTTTTGCTGTGTAATGTGTCTGTCCCCATTGTCACTTTTATTTGGTTCGTGGATGAGAGTTGCTTTCATGTGGGCGGTCATTGAGAGACTGGAGTTTGTTGTGTTGACACCAAAGAATAAAGAACCTGTGTTCTCTATTCTTATGGCAGTCATATACTTGTATATAATGTCAATGTACTATTAAACACATTGAGAGCAAGTCCGGAGTACAGTCGGGCAAGTGTCTATGAAAAATGCCAGTTGTAGCAAAATCAGGCAATCTTCAATGGGTTAAAGACAGATATGTTCAGGTTAAAATTTAGTGAATCACGGCCAATTTACTAATTTGAAAAGCATTGATGCCTTAATTTATTCCTTTTGATTTGAAGGCATCTTCACTCTTTGGTTTGAAGTGAGCTATTTGAATATCAAGAGGCATAATGGCATCACAAGTTTTCAATGTCTCATGACTGAAAAAGTTTTAATAAAGTGTAACTGTATTTCAACAAAGTAAGACAAAAATCAGGCTCTTGTTGTTTTTGTTTTGTTTTGCCTTGTTTTTGCAATGCATATCATGTAGTATTATATTTTTGAAGTTCTAAGATTATCAATTGCCAATAAGCTATGTGTATACAGGGAATAGGAGATCTTATTCCACCATTATGGGTTGGCATTCCTGTTGTTGTTATATGGATGTGCCGTATACCCGGTATACAAACTGAAGGAACCCAACTGTTTAGCTCGCTTCTTGGTCGGCGAGACCAAGACGAGAACAGCTCAAATTTCAGTCCTGGTTTCAGTATAAAGTGCTCAACTTTTAATAATCTGCAACACCATGAAGCAGCTAAGCACAAGAATGGTCATGAACATTTATATAGGACATCTGATGTTTGCTCTGGTTTGTTCGTTTGTTCTTTATATATGCATCAATCATATAAACTTTGATATCAGGGATATTAGTTAGAACTAGAAAAGCACTCTGAGAGCGCAGACCTCCGCCAAGTATGCAGCTCATTTCCACCATTGATCTTGTTCTTCCATAGAGATAATCAGTGATTTCCACCCATACGTACTTATAGCATTGTGTGCTGAAAGTCGCCCAATTTCCCAATATAGAAGCCATTGTTACGTCATAAACCCTCAGCTGCACGGCGCGCCTCGCCCTAGTAGAAACTAGAGCACGCACTTTAGTGCGCGCATGCAAACCTCAAATACGCGCAGCCTGAACTCCCAAGTTCATTGACATTACCTGCCAAAATATCAAAAATCCTTCATAAATTCCCCCAAAGTTCTCGGATCACTACCAAAAGTTAATCGTTTGTTACTTATGTCATTCTCAACCTTTCCTGCAAGTTTCATCCCAATCCGTTAACTACTTTTAGAGTTATTTTGCACACGGACAAACGAACAAACAAACCAACGGTAACGAAAACATAACGTCCTTCCTTGGCGGAGGTAATGAAAGAGAGGGCATGCAATACATCCACATGAAGCTCCTTTGTACACAAATAAAACCTGAACTTTGAAACTGTCAGGACCTGAATTCAGGCTTCTGCCTGAAAACTGCCATCCCTGTGATATGCCCTGTAACACTGTGCAAAGAGCGAAAAACTGGAATGACAGCTCAAACACTTCCCGAGGATGATGTACGTGTGTTTGGATTTTCTTCGTGTGTGTATATTGGATTTATTTGGCAAGGCCATGAAGGAAGTAATTAAAGGTGCATGGTCCCGGTGTTTTAGTCTTGTATATGCGTACGTGGGCGCACGGCACAAGTTTCCTATAGAGACCTACGCTATCGACTCCTCTTTAGCGCTTACGCTGTGGCCCACTTCCCCGAGTCCAAAGAAGTCCGATTCACTGTAGTCAGTGGTTGGATCACAGTTCGGCTCATGATTCGGCTGAGGGGGATGACAGCTTTAGCAAACTTCTTTTGTGATGTCATAATAACAAGCACACATGCACGCACCCTGGCATTACTACAGACTGCGCGATGCGCAGAGAAGACAACGAAGGCAACGTTACTTAGCAACACCTACAGTACGCACTTTACTCTTGATGACAGCTCAACTTCAGTAATATTCGTATCAATGCTAACGGTGATCGGCAGTATCATCAACAGCGCCCTCTACACTACCAGAACTATGCACCTTTAAATGCTTTAATATGAGCATGCACCACAGGACAGATGACCGCATGTCCTCTTCAAAAGACTGGGCAAATTAGGAAGATGACGAGAATGACACAGATGAGAAAGTGACTTGCCTAAAGGGCACAACTACTGCTACCACCCGTGGATTTGAACCACGGACCTTAGGACAAAGTGTCTATGGTTTTATCCACTGAGCTAATGAGGCTCCATATATAAAGTACATGTAATAAAGTACTATCACACCTTAATGGTACGACATATAAATGTGGCTACAATTACATAGTACAATGTACTTCTAACAAAGCATACATAAATTGCATTTGTTCATGAATTACCCATACTACAAGCTTGATTCAACCTCTTCTGACCTGAAACTTTCTTTGTTACTGTGAGCTCACATGATGTCTTCCTGTGAGCAATATGAGGTTATATCATCTGCAGCTCTAAGGTATTACGTTACTGAACATATCAAATACAAGACATCTCACTATGATTACACAGGTTGACCTATGCCATGCCATTCTACATACAAGTTTCAAATCAAACTAACAATTAAACTGCCAATTGCCTTTAAACTGAAGTGGATTGTTTGAGGAGTTTCATGCGTCATTTAAAAAATTCTACAGTTAGTCCCTCATCAGACAGAGCAAAATACAATCTTTCCATTAATTCTCCACTTGTTGCATACAAAGGAACATTTTTTGGTAAAGTTAGGATTAAAAATATCCCATATTTCATCATTATCTTCTTTGTTTTGTTTTGTTTGCAGTTTTAATAGCAAATGGCTCAACTTGATCATGACAAGAATGGAATTAATCATTTTGCGATACAACTCTTCATAACATTGAGTCAGAAACTTGTGCCCTTACGATTTCTCTGAACATCATATGAAAACATACTCACCCTGTTGGAATTCATTCGCATCTGTGATGGAGAAAAAAAGAAGAAGAAGAAGAAGAAGAAGGAGGATGGAAGCGTTAATAAACAAATGCTGTAAGCACTGAAAGCATAATGCATCATCGACGTGCAGTACTGAAGTTTGACAAATAGCTGTAAAATAACCTTTAACCTGTATGATCCACAAATCTCCCTATTTAGGACATTCATGGGCAAAATAAGGGATGCAATGGATTAAGTGTGCATAATATTGTGAAAATTGCAGGTTATGATCTTGACTTTAATACAATATATGCACATTCCAAGTTTCTCGTATTTAAGATTTTTCTTTTTAAAGGGGATGGCTAGTAACCGATCAGTGGGAATCAGTGGGAATGCTGAGGGATGATTGTTCCAATCCTTGTGGGATTCATTTAAGAGTACATTATATATCTACTGTTGTGTGAAAATTATTTGCTTCAGAACGGTCTCATATTCAAGGAATGTGCAGATTAATGCCCCGTCACTGACCAGGCACGCTAACCTGGAAACATTAAACTGCACATTACTTGAATATGTGACCATTCTAAAGCAAATAATTTTCACACAACAATAGATATATAATGTACTCTTAAATGAATCCCACAAGGATTGGAACAATCATCCTCCAGCATTCCCACTGATTCCCACTGATCAGTCACTAGCCATCCCCTTTAATGAATGACACCTGGAGATTTGAACTCTTTCAGCTTTTATTTTCATTGATAAAAAATCTCTCATTTCTCCACTTGGCAATTTTGAGAGAGAAAGAAAAAACACTTTAAAGTAATATCTTGTGATGACATTCAATGAGCATGAATATCATCACAATGTGTAGTAGCATGTTGAAAAATGCCATTATTAGCATATTAAAGTCTGTGCTAGAAAGGTACAAAAGTATCAACCTTAACATGGTATTTATATTATAGCAGTCTGACACAGGTCAAAATTCAAGTGGGTAAGATATATACACAAAACAGGTATTAACAATGATTCAGTACATATTGATAGAATGCAAAATACATCCTGTATAAACATCAAGCAATACAGCACAAAAGATGTCACACACACACACACACACACACTCACACACACAAATCCAAACTGACAGTATGCACTTACAGAATTGTGCTTCTTTTACAAATCAACTATAATCAATATCACAACCACACACAAGAAAAAATTTTAAAAAGCTTAAAAAAATGATAATAAAATGTGTATCAAAGTTCATTTTTCCGGTTGCTCTCGAAACGAAAGGGAAACACTTCAGAGTGACTCTGATTTCTAAGTGTCTCCTAATTTGTCTTTGTGTCCGTCTATCTGTCTGTCTGTCTGTCTTGAGTGTTGCAGAGGTCTCAATGTACACAGGCGAAACCACAGCCCTCCACTCCTACTGCGACAAGGAAGTAAATGGCTCTGTATTTTTAAGGCAACGCACACTCCACTGCAACCTCCTTCCCTCCCTCCCCCCCCCCCCTATCTCTGCTGGCTCATGCATTGATGGCAAGTTCCCACGCAAAAAATTTCTGTATAGATTTACTTCACTGCTCAACTGTCTACGCTAGACTGCTTTAAACTGCCATCCAACTGTACACAATGGCACAAGATAGTGTCTATCTATAACAAACAGATCAATACACATCATGTTTTTAACAGTTCTTTTTATTCTCTCTTTCTCTCTCTCTCATACACATATACACTTTCTGTCTGTGTATATGTACTATTTTAAGTATTGTTTATGTTTCTCTTTATCTCCCTCTGTCTATATATCTCTTTACATGTTTTCTTTCATCTCCATCTGTCTATGTCATGTATATATTCATCTCATCTGTCTCTTCCTCTATCTATTTCTATCTATACATGACACATCTGTAGCTATCGAATATGCTTTTCTTTTTTATATCTCCCTCAGTCTCTTTATCTTTCAATATGTTCTCTTTATCTTTCTATATGTTCTCTTTATCTTTCTATATGTTCTCTTTATCTCTCTATATGTTCTCTTAATCTCTCTTATGTTCTCTTCAATCTTTGCCTACCTTTCTCATGTACTGTAAAACGAGGAATGTTCGCGTGTATCTTAATTTTGCAAATTTTGCGAGAGCCGCAATTTGCAAAATTAAAATGCACATGAAAATTCTTGTCTACACTACATGCATGGAATGCTATGAGGCAACTCATGAAAAATTCATGCTGCGAAAAAGGCCATCGGCTCCAATTTACAAAAATTTCATGCCGCGAAATTGTACTGTTTTACAGTATATTGATCTCATCCTCTCTATCTCTATCTATCCTTATATCTATCTTTGATATCATCTAAACTGTCTATAATACATTCTTTATATCTATAGCTACCAGATATATTTCTATATTATCTCACTCAGTCTTTCTATCGCTCTATATCTCTCTATATTTCTCTATATGTTTCCTTCAATCTTAATCTACTCCACTCACTCTGTTGGTAGTCTGAACACAACTTGGCATTGTGGTCAGACTTTTATCACAATTGAGCCACCTCTACTGGTTGCATTTAAGTCAATAATGACATTAAAATACAAAATTTGTTCCTGCAAGGTACGATCAAATTGTGTAAGTGACGAAAATGCCAAACAAACAAATGAGCTTGCTCACACTCTATCATAATTTAATAATGTTAATGTTTGAGTGCGATATAACATTACTATAGCACATTATATGTATATTCAAATTGAAATGAGTTGCTTATTTGGCTAACTTAACGAACTGATACTAAAATGATTATCTCTTTACTACCACTACTAATGACTGATGATTAAATCTATCAATTTGAATTGTCTGTGTATTGCACACTGTTCTCTTACACAGCAGGCCTACCCTGTACTCACTTCTGTTAAAAAAGAGAAAAAAAATGGCTGGTAATTGATTTTATATTCATGATGAATAATTCTATAGCCCACTATGATTGTTGAATTAAAAAAAGAAGAAACAATTAGATCAAACTCAAATTGAACTACGTGACTTAACTATTTACCTGACAAAAAGCTCACCAAAACACAATACAAATGCTAACAATAATACAACTAATAATAGCTACAAATATCAATGGGATACACCGACAGCAACGCTGCAAAGTGGTTTGTTTGCCTGCTGTTTTGTTATATTGCAGCCGAACTTCCTACAAGGGGAAATCCAAAGGTGTCCTACACAATGACTTTACCTCCCCAACCTCACAAGAAGGGAAAACATTTCGCAGGTGACTGCATTAACACATGCTTTGAACACTACATACATATATTGAGTCTGCACGCAGAACAGTATATGTGTGAGACAATTGTACGCCATTATTGTGCCAGTCTAAATTTTCGCGAATCGGGACTTCTCGACAATTTCGCGAGTGGTTAAATTCGTGATCGTGGAGTCCTGTACTAAGCGGGGAAATGTATATGCGTATGTCACATTCATATCGGCATTTAGAGTCAATATTTTTGCGTGTTTTTAATATCGCGAATAGCAGCTGACTCTCAAAATTCGCGAAAATAAAAACCTCACAAAATATTTGGCGTATACAGTAATCCCCTCGCAATAGGCATGTACTGTAACAAGACTAAATCATGCACAAGACACAAAATATTTGGAGTATACAGTAATCCCCTCGCAATAGGCATGTACTGTAACAAGACTAAATCCTGCACAAGACAGACACAGAGAACAGTAGATGCTCTCCTGCACTATTAGAATTGAAAGAAATCCATCTTTAGTTTCCCTTCGCTGTCGCTCAAGTGCCACTATTCTGGTTTCAGTTTCATGTTTGCCAGCTGGATGCAAACTGAAGTCTGTAAACCTCTGGGTAAGTTTGGTTAGAAAACAGACTTTCACAGAAACTCGATTTACTTCCTAAAAGTTTAGCCGCTCATCGCATTTCCTCTGTATAAAAAGAGTTTTCTAAATCTGTGGGCAGGTGAAATCTTTAAAAAATAATAATGAACTGGAAAGTGTAAGTTTTTAATCAACACTATACTGATCTGTTATATCTTGTTTTTTCTACTGCACACGAGTAACCCAAGTCTTTCCTCAATAGCCAGCTTTCTCTGAATGCGTGTTTGCAAAATCACAAGTTATTGTACAACACTGAAGTGATCAGTGTATAATATGCATGAATTCTCATTTTGATCTGGTTGTTTATAAATGTGAATTTATAAATTTGTTGGCAAATGTCTGACAAAGATACATGACACCAGCATAAATGTCCCAAAACGGAAAAGATGCACATGGCGTTCATATGATGACATATTTTGCTCAAGAAAAATCCTGATACGTTCATTTGTTTTATCAAACTTCTGAGATTACTAAAACAGTTTCTGTCTAATCCTCACTTTGCAGCAACATTAGATAACTAGTTTTTGTTTTGTTTTTGTTTTTTAATCTCTAAGTTCTTTGATGAAAAGGAAATGTTCACACTTCTCTTCCTCTTTCTTTTTCCTAAAATGCTAATTGCCAAGCAGTACTTAAGGTTTCATCAAAGTTGTAATAATCAAAGCCTTTTTATGAACATTCTATTATACCTGGTAAGTCGAGAACTTTCAGGAACAATGATATCACTGCATACTCGAATTACACAAACATATTTAGAGTTTATTCCACTTTTCCCACTCTGAATTGCTTTCAAAGTAAAGTTTCCTTCAACTGTTCATCCCTAAGGCAAAATATGCCAATGCAAATTGACCACATGATAGTGGTATTCAAAAGAGAAGGGCTATCATTTGTGGTTGTATAAAAAGTCAAAACCGGAAGAATGACCTTTTCTTGGTTACTCTGGCAGTGTGTAAATGTGAAACTTCCGCTCTTTTCATGGAGTAAATATTACATGTACTCACTCGTGGTTGGTCACATGACCAGCCATTTGACTTAACTAGTCAGTTTCACCACAAATTTCAGGTATAATACTTGTAAAGTACTCCCCTATATAAAAGGAATGTGTTGCAAACAAAAGGGACAAAAAAGTAGATACATTTTTGATAATGCCTCCGGAACCACTTCATGGCGGAGGCATAAAATACTGTATGGAATTCTATAAAATAAACAATGTGTTTTATGTTTGGATTCAAAGTGAGCTTATTTGTTTTACTTCAGTCCAAAAATCTGCATCAAATTGGGATTATTATTACGATGATGATTATCATTATTATCTTTATTACCTCTTTTATCATTATCATTTCTTTTTGGCTACTCAAACTCATTTAAGAGGGCCTTTTAAGCTTACTATGGCTTTCAATTTACTGATTCTTGAGTGGAGTTACTCTCAAGTACTAAAACCTCGTCTGAATACTGTATACGTCATATTATTTCGCTAGTCCAAATTTTCGCGAATCGGGAATTCCCACGATCTCACAAGTGGTTAAATTCACGATCGTGGAGTCCTGTACTGAACGGAGAAATATACATGTCATATTCACATCGGGATCAGAGTCAATATTTTCGCATGTCTTTAATTTCACAAATAGCACCTGACTCGCGAAATTCACGAAAAACCTCGCGAAATATTCGGCGTATACAGTAATTAGTGTTAGGGGACCCACCTGCCAGGCCGTCAGGCACTGGGAGCAGAGGAGGTGGCCGCAGGGCTCCAGCTTGATATCCTTGTCATTCTCCGTACAGATCTTGCAGAGCTGGAAGCTGGAGCCGATCTCGCAGTAGAGCTCGTACTGGTCCGCCGTCACATGGATGAGCTCCTCGGGTGGCTTGGTCAGCACCGACGTCAGGTCGGGATTGTCCTCGCATCCATCGGGATACTGGTAGCTATGGCAACAGGAGGATGTAGATGAAGAACATGGAGAGGAAAAACGCCCAGTGTGAACTTAGCCGAGATAACAGCAGTGTTCATTGTACCTTGTCATTTCCTCAACCCCAATCATAATTTCAGATTTGCATTCTATCGTCAATCTATACATCAGACTTATCTCTATAGTCTTTTTTTTCAAGGCTACTATAATTATTTTAGACACACCAAGATATCAGAAGTAGTACAGTTGTATGAATTGGAGAAAATATACAGTGTAGATATGGGTTTCTTTTAGTGGAATGTGGGTATGACTTGATATTAAGGTTTGTTTGGTTTTTTTTTTGCTCTCACTTTCATCACCATTTCTGCTTCACCATCTGCTTCTGATTTCACTGAATTTCATTCATTTGTGACCCTGCACCTCAAAACAAACAAAAAGTCGCCAGACATGAATTTTTAGTTAAGACCATATTCTCAAAGAGCAGACTTTAAGCTTTAAAATGATGTATAACTCAAATCAAATGGACTCTCCTAACCTATCTAAATATTGGAAAGAAAGCACAAACTCAGGAAAAGCGTGAACTGAGAAAAGAGGCTCTGAAGTACAGTGTCTATTCAAGCGCTTAATCTTGACCAAACCGTGGTGACTGTGCGATGAATGGGACAAAAAACAGGAAGTAAACCACCAGAGTAACAACAATGAAGGGATTATCAAATTAAACTGAAATTAAGCATGTCTCATTAACACATTCTGTCCATAATTAATGCCAACTTTCAAAGCAGTAGCACTATCCTTTCAAAAGTTATTAGAGTTGAAAGTGAAGAGTGTGGACAAGGTTTTTCAGAAATGAAAAAGGGATTCTAAAGACACACCTAATCACACTATTCTACCAAAACTGTTCAAGATAAACTGCTAAAAAAAACACACTTTCCTGCCTGTTTTATGATACCAAATTTTAGCATAATGTAAAAGAAGACCAGCTCTTTCAGAAAATATGGAAAAGTCAAGTTCGGCTAGGTTGACCCATTTCACTTATTTTCAGTCCTAACGCAAAATTAGTGTGTGCGACTTTATGTTCGTTTTGAGGTGCATGGTCACATTTGAAAGTCTTCAACATTCACTCCAAGATTTGACAACATACAAAATGGTAAAAGCGTAAAATCTGCAGGGAGAAGTAATCATATGATAAAACAACTAATGGCTGACTCCACACCCTACTGAACAAGCAAGAGGCAATAAAGTTGTCATCGACACACCCCAGCTATTAACCTTGGGCAACTTGACACCTCAGGGGGGTTCCCCAGGGAGCTGAGAACATATCTCATCAGCAGAGAAGCAGATGGGTGGTGTTGAAAACTATGCTCACATTTTAAATGGATTTACCACCCTTTTTTGGCCTGCTGCAGGGGCAAGTTCAGGCCGCAAGTGGCCGTCACTTGTGGCAGATGTGTGGTAGATAATGTGGTCTCTGTGGTTTGGGGAGGAGGAAACTCCCCTGGCAAGATCTCAACCACTGAGCAACAAGTATTTTGCACGTAGTCACATTTGAGAGTACAAAACGCGGTGCTGGTGGTTTGTTGTTGTTGTTGATGTTGTTTTGTTTTGTTGCTGTTGTTGTTGTTTTTTGGTTTGTTTGTTGTTTTTTTTTTGCAGAGGAGCATTTCAGAAAGTCTCAAATCCTACCCTGACCTGCCTCCTCTTTCGAAAGAAAGAAAATGCATTATACTCACAAAAAGTAACCCTTTTGACTCTGGACAGTGTGTACAATAATAAGGGTTTTTGGTGCCAACATGCACTCAAGGCACACACGGGGTTTAAAAATACACTTCACAGTGATGGAATCTCATATGTACCGGTATGCAGAGCTACCAACATCCCCCCCCCCCCCCCCCCCATCAAACTCAGGGAGATTCCGAAGAGCAGTCAGGGAGATAATACTTCTTGCACTTGTATTATCTCAATGGGCAAAAAAAAAAATCTTAAATTAAGAAAGTCTTTTATATAATTGTCCTATTATAAAAGGCATGAGGAAATTTTCAAGACAGCTTCCTGTAGAATCATAAAGACTGTAATTGGCAGCTCTGTGTATAAATGCAGTGCTATAACGAACGGGGACCCAGTCCTAGTCCTGGACTAGTAGTTCTGGACTAGTCCAGGACTGGACCAGTTCTCCGCTACTCACAATCCCTCCCGGTTGCCATCGATGAGTGCCTGACATAGCGACTTGTTCTGTGGAATGGTCTGAAGAATGGTTTTCTCTTGCGTCACGTAGCCGATGGCCCACTGGCCCAACCTCGTGCAGCTGAGTCGGAAGATGTAGCTGTCGGGGTATAAAAGAGAAAGGATATATTTTGAATGGAGAAGGAGAAGCGAGGCAGACAGACAGACAAACAGACAGACACAAAAACAAGGATGCAACAAGACAGAGAATACATTCTATGACATATAAACAATGTGACGGGGGGGGGGGGGGGGGGGGGGTGTGTTCAGAGGTCCAGGAGGACTATCAGTATTCAAAACAAAAAAGCAACATACATAGCATGTATGTACACACTTTCTTACACAGGGGAGTACAAACAGATTGACAACTTCATGAAACAGATACAGAGGCATGGGTCTGACAGACTGACATACAGACCAGCCAAGACAAACAGAAAAAAAAAGATAAAGATATAAAGACGAGATGTAACAAAACTTTAAAAAAAGAGGAAGTTCATATCAGAACACAGATTGAACATTCAAATGGGCAAATGAAGAATAAGTGCAAATGGAGAAAGAGAGATGGACAGAAAGACGGATTTACGGGGACAGTCAGACACACAGACAGACAGATGAATACACCTGTAAATTACATACACTGCATAAAATGGAAAGAATCAAAAGATGGACATGATAAAAATATGTTGGGGCACCAAGAAATGTTGACAATGATTCATATTCAGTATTTTTACTAGGTATGGTACTTGAAGACCTTCACAAGAGCTGGCTTGCTGATATTCATTTAATCAATCTTTTGTCTGTAATTCCAAGAAAATGGCAACACACTTTTAGAAAGATCTGAAAGTTTGCCAGGATTAAAATTCTGCAGAGAGCGCAATTTGAATACCTTAAAACGTAGTGTCAAATTTGACTAGTGACAAGTGGAAAAGAAAACTCAAGAGAGTTTGATTTACGAGTAACATCGCCACGTCATAGACAGATCATCTGCAGTCCCAACATTGGTTTTCGAGGATCTTCTGATGTATGAGTTACATTGTTTTCTTTCCACTATATTTAGCTGCAAATGTAAACATCCTAACCATAGCTGTACACAGAATTCTTCCCATTTATGCTTTACTGTTTATGTGGCAATACACCTCTATATTAAACACATGTTTCTGTGAATGTAACACTGTGATGTCGGGTTTGCCGTAGGAATGAACATTTAATGATCAGTACATGTTCCAGTAACATGATTCAATTTTATAATTAAATGGATAAACAGTATTTCAGCATCAGACAATATTTGTACAAATTTTTGAAGTGACAGCTATTAATGGCTCGGTCACAAATACCATTTAAGAACTGCTACGAATGCTGTACGAACGATTTTTAGACAATTTTGTAAGATCTTCTTTAAGAAGGCCGTACGAAACCAGCGTTCATAGACAATTCGTAGGCCGTTCGTAAGTTCGTAGCCTGGTCGATGGTCTTGTTCAAGATTTTTTTTTAACTTCGTACGAAACCCTCTCTTCGTAAGGTGGCTGTACGAACTCCAGAATTCGCACAAACAGTGACATTCGTACGAACAGTGACATTCGGACGAACGCATTGTTCGTACAAACCTTTGTGACCTTACATTGTAGCTTTACCTGGTTTACACCCACAAATGGTTCTAGAATGAATACAAAGTTCTGATGACTCCCCCCCCCCCCCCCCTTGTGTTTAAAATTTCTTCTTTATTACTCCAGATATCAAAGTTACAATTTTGTACCACCATCCTACCAGCTATTTTGGCTAGTTGTGGAAAGGAGCAAGGTTAATGAGTGACTACTATAAAAAGCCCTCCATTTGGCCATCAAGTTACTTGAATTATAAAGTAATGACACTACGGAATTAGATTAAAAAAAAAACAAGAACATCTCTCTATGTACGGTGACACATTATTATCCATAAATGATATTTATTAAGCCTGATATTAACCAACTGAAGGCTAGTCCTGAGTATACTCAGGCAGGTGTCCATGGAACATGCATGTTATAGCAAAATCAGCTGGTTCTCAGTGGGTTAAGATCAATGTTCTGCAGGTGCAGCAATGGGAAGACTTAAATCAAGAGTGACCCCCTCCCCCTACCTTTTAACCTCTACCAATTAATATATCTGCAAAGTATTATATTCATGTGCAAATCAGGGTACTGGTATTATTAATACCACATATAGCCCAAGTGCAATCTGTGTGGGCAAAGCTACCTGCAAATTTGACATCGCAAAGGGAAGTGTTTTCTTGAATTGCCTCTCTGTTTTTTTGATTGCTTCTGCACATGCCTAACACTGTCTTGTCATTCACAGGGAGAATTCCAAGTCATCAACCACAGTACCGTATGCCTCCCCAAAAAATTACAATGGGACCCTCCACAATGATAACTTTGAAAATAGTGAATCAATCCAAATACAATTTCAGTGTATGAAACTATAACTTATTACCCACATCTTACAGAAAACCCCATCCGATTTGCTTCAGTGGTCAAAGAGAAATGAGGAGTTTTGTAGAGCATGTCAGGAATCCCTTCCCTCCAAGTTCTGTCCATTGTGTTCACCATGAATTATGCAGTTCCAAGAACATCCAAGTGCCTACAAACTTTGAAGAGTCAGACTCATGACATGCGGTATAACGATCCACATTTCTCTGTGACCACTTAACCAAATTAAATGGGGTTTTCTGCATGATATAGCTATTAAAGATGTTGTATGTCAAGATCATGAAGTAGCATTTATTTAATCATATCGGAAGTTATCAATGCAAAAATCCAATTTTATTTTTTTTTCTTTTGGAGGCGGGGGGCGGGGGGGGGGGGTGACCATGGATAAGACATAATGGAGCTATCTTCATTCACAGCTCTCCTGTCTTTGAGGATTTCAAAAGTTTTTGTTTTCTTTTTCTAAAGAAAAAGATGAGTCACTGAAGCTCAGCTTATACAATATGCACAATATAAATATGCAGCCAAAATATCAAAGAAAATAATGACTTAATATGATATTAACTTGTATTCTTGCTTAACACACAGATGTAAATTAATGTCGTACCCTATAAAGCTCATCCCTCCCCCCACCTCAAAACATAACAATTTTATTAATGATGTCATTTATATACAAATGTTGATGATGGTGAAATTCTCTTTACTATCATGTATCATTATGATTATCATCTTCATCATCTTTGTCTGTAGTATCATTATCATTATAGCACTGTTATTACTATCATCATCATTGATTTAATTATCACTAATATTTAGGTGAATTATTATTAACAGTAATAATAAAACCAGCTTTAAGTAACTAAAATGCAGACTTCATATCTTACCTGCCAGGCTTATTGATGTACTGTTCCAGGCGGTTCTTGACCTCGTCATAGGTCATAAAGGACATGTAGCCACGGTGGTTGACCGCCAGACAGTTCCAGTTCCGCAGCAGCGTGGACCACGGCTGGAAGAGGCGGGTGAAGACGTCAAACTCGAAGTTGGAGATGTAGTCGTTGCGCGTCAGGTCGATGGTGGTCTTCAGGGCGAAGGTTTCCATGGAGGAGCGCACCTGGTGGACCTCCGTCAGCGCCGACCGGAAGCTCTTCCAGCTCACGATCGTCCTGTGATGCGAGAAGAAGGGAATGAAAACAGAACGTTTAGAAGTCGCTTCTTGGTATGACAAAGATAAAGTGAGCACATGTATCTCATTGGACTGAAGACTAGCTGGCGACCTGGCGGCAACTTGAGTCTCCATGATGTCACCCAGAATGTACAAGTAAGTGAGTCTCTGGGGAATCGCGAGAGAATTGAACATGTTTCCAGTCTCCACATTTCCTATTTAAAGCCGCGACCAAGTCACGGAGACTGTGTAATTTAAATTTGCAAGGTCTCCGCACCGTCTCTGTGACTTTGTGGAGACCTGTTGATGACCGACCAGAAACATCACGGAGATACATTGTACATTGTATCTTCGCAACTTAGAAGACATCCTGGAGACGTTGCCGCGACATCTCTGCTACTTTCAGACTAATAAGTCATCACCTGTATACATGATATGTACAGTACATGTGCAACTTGGAGACATTTCTGAAGTCGCTGTGGAGTCACCTCCTCAGTGAGAGCACAAGCCATTCTTTTTTCTTTCTTTTTTTTTGGTCTTTCGAGTCGCAGGAGTTGCAGCAGTTGCGGCCACATCTCCTCCAGTGAGATAGGCCCTTTTAACATCAATACCATCTACAATGTACAGCTCACAGCATAAACAACGGACTGATTTACTAATATATATATAGTGCATGAGGCTGAATGCACTATAACAATATAAGCACCGACAAATTCTGAATTTGCCCCGAAGGCCAGTTATATTCAATGAGGCCGCAGGCCGAATTGAATATAATTGCCTGAGGGCAAATTCAGAATTTGGAGGTGCTTGGTACTTGTTATAGTGCAATAAGATGTCATGCACTATGTGATATATAAAATAGCATACATACCCAGGCAAGATAAGCCAAGGTCCTGTACTCCTAGATCATTTCTAACAGTTACACGTGTCTACACAAGCAATAATACCAGTTTCTTTGAACCTGTGTAGACAAAATCCTGAAGATCCAAATTCAACTATAGAGTCTAGGGTCTACGTGGTTATATCTAACGTTTTCTAGGCCCTACGATAGGTTAGGTCTAGGGCCCTAGGGGCCCTGGCCTAACGTTTTTATACTAGATCTACGTACACTGTACTGTACGTCACTTTATATACGAGCGACAGAGCTAGTTAACACTTGACCCTACAATAGGTCTACCATGGATCTAACAGTAACACTAACAGTAACACGTTAGACGCCCTACTTACTGCACTGTGGGTCCAGGACCAGGACTAGATGATGTTTTGTAGGATTAGGGATCTACTGGATTTAAACACAAGGCTCGTGCCAGGCCCCATTGCTGCACATGCGGATTCCGAGAGTGTGTTGTGAATGTCGCAGTAAAGTTCATAGCGTAGCGTGATCAAAGAGCGCTTAGCGTATACTGTACACACCACACGCTGCCCATTTCCACGGCGCATTTCCGCGTAGAATGTACGGAGAAAGCGGCACAAATCTTGGGTTGACTTGCTCAGTAATATCCGTCGGATTGATTCCTTTTTCAGAACAGTAGGAGTCCAAAATTCGTAGGGCGTATTTGATGGCATCCTTTGTGTCCTTATTGTCTAAGATACTGTTTATATAGATCAGTCTCTCAAAAAGTAGCGAACCTACTGTTCATTTCAGCTTCCATGTTTAAATCTACCGCTGAAAGTCTAGTCCCACACAGATAAGTTGCTGGCATAGCCAGCCTGCGAGAATTGAGAATAACGATAATATCGAGCAAAGCATATAGCGGTTGCGGCGCAATCGCGTTGATAAGGTGCGGGATTCAAGTACTCGATGATTAAAATGAGGGAGTAAAAACCGATATCAAATCGATAGTGGGTTATCGTCTGCAATCGTTATATTTTACGTGCACTATAACTTTTGTCGTGCACTGCCGGCCTGTATCATAAGTATGTATGCTATTTTATATTGTACAATTTTTTTTAGTCAAATTTATATCATATTATGAGCAGTGTTTCTTTCCCTACTGTCCTTGTACAAGAAGCTTTTCTATCAACCTGTTCATGATATATAAACTTCAATAATTGGAATCCGTCATGTAATACATTAGTTGTTGCTATGTCAGGCAAGCATCGCGTATACAAACCTTTCTGGTTGTCAGGAACAACCTTACTGTAAAAAGCAAAATGCATGAAATGGGAATGTGTGAATACGACAATAGTAAACTGGTTTATTCCTTTCATAAGACACAGTCTGTGTTTATCAACTTTCCTCAGTTGGAAATGGCTTATAACCATTATCAAAAGTCATTTCCAAAGCCCTTTGAAAACACCTTCCAAAATAAGTTGCTTTTATCAACTCATTGCCAACACGAAAACTAGCCTTGTCACTGTGCAGCTGCATTGCACTGTTTGACCCAAGCAGAATGGGTCATATACCAGGTACGGCGTGCAGTACAAAGTCGTTTCAAAACAGCTTTGGGTTTATCTCGCTTCTAGAAACACATTTCTGGTTGCAACCTGTTACAGAAAGCATATATTTGTGGCTTTCAAAAAGGCTTTAATACCAACATCATAATCAGCAGCTTTGTGTTTATCATCTCTAAAAAAGTTCCTGAAAGCCGCTTGGAAAACCCGTTTCTGCCGAAAAAAAGGAGTTGATAAACGCACTCAATGTGTGTATAAAACAGATAGTAGGGTTCGCTGAATGTGACTTGTCACATCTTGGGAACCACAAGGGGGTCGGAGTTGTTCGCCCATTTCCTGGAAGAACTTTATTGTTGTGTGAAGCAGACTTTATTCCTGGAATGCTACCCTCCTCCTCAAAAGAAGGGAAGTTTGAGATTTTTCAACTGGCATCAATTTTACAAGACTCTCTCTGTCCCCCCCCCCCCCCCCCCCCATCACCTCCTCCTTCTCTCTCTCTCATTCAATCACGCCCACAATTTTCCACTTAAGGGCAATTCCACGGTAACTCGCGTTACAAATAATGGGTACATTTATGGGATAATGTGCCAATATCTTTGTAATTGGTAGGATCTACAAGTTACTTTTTTCATCATGGGTTAGATAAAGTAGACATACACCAACCAAATGAATCCAAAAAGAAAAATAAAGGACAAACATGTTGGGATTCTTGAATCATTTAACTTTGGTAACTCGCGTTACACAAAAAGGACATGGTCAATTCTATAAAGACCTCTTTTTGGAAAGTCTCCTCATACTAGACAATCTTGATAAAAGTTTTCCTACCGTGAATTGATAGTGGATCTTGATAAAAGTTTTCCTACCGTGAATTGATAGTGGGTTAGGACTCATAAATTAACACTATCAAAGCTGAGTAACAATGACCTGGTAAAATGTAGGGAGCCTTTATGTCGGTAACTCGCGTTACGGTAACTCGCGTTACATTATGTCCACTAACACAGGGTCACACAAATTGATGACATTCAACTATTCTGATGGCACTGACTCTTGTGTTGAATATTTTGAGAGATGCTTAGTTTTGTATAGTAAAATGAATAAATGTTAAACAAACATTTTACTAATAAACCCAATTGATAGAGAAGAATGCGTTTAAGACTAATACATTGTAAGAGTTTCACTCCTCATAGAGACCTTGAATATGTTTGAATATATACCCAGATGATTTAGGTGTATATCAAAGTACATTGTAATTTTCAGAGTGTAAAGATGAAAAATGTTGAAAGTCTTTTTAAAACAAAACATAAAAGTATCAAACCCTATCTACAAGTTTACAAAAAAGCTTACAATCTTTCAAAAATTAAAATCCTATCTTTGTGAGGGGTGAAAACTAGTACATTTCTTTGCAACTGATTGACAAATAGACCAGTTCATAATTCCACTTTGCGCATGAGCAGAAAAAGGTCATTTGTACCAACAGGCATTTTGGTTTTTAAATTCACTGAGATAAGCATCTGTGATGCGATGATTATTCATGTGATCCTTATTTAAATGATGCTTGCCAGCACATCCACCTGACAGCAAGAATGGTATTTTGCTATATAAAAGGAGATAAGCTGTTACTGCATTCAATACAAAACAATGAAATGGATGGCTGCTAAAATTATAAACTGATGGGAGTATTCTGATCCCCTGATCTAAATGCAAGTTCATTCTTTTTTTTAATACGAATTCCATAAATTGTTATATCGGGCAAGCTTATGCATTATGCCACTTTGAAAATGAGTGAAGTGCCGAACCAACTGAGAAAAAAAAAAGAAAGGTTACAATGTATTTGTACCAATGTATACATGAGTTAAATTACGAACTGGCTTATTACCCTTCATCGACGTAAATAAGCACTGAATTGATCAGTGTTTTAGTAGTAGCCATGATAAAAAAGTCATGGGCGTACATACTCAAACAGAATTCGAACCCACAACCTCCTGATCTCCCCAGACAGGCATCATCTCCACTAGACCACCGAACTTCCGCCTGACAGGAAGCGTTGGTTCTAATCCTTATATCATGCAGCGGGTACTGCATATTTTATTATTCAAATTCATGAAATTCTTCCATTGAGACGTTTTCATTGCAACTGATTGACAAATTGCCCTACATCAGCGTAAATAAGCACTGAATTGATCAGTGTTTTAGTAGCAGCCATGATAAAAAATGGGCATACATACAATGTACTCGAGCAGGATTCGAACCAAAACCTCCTGATCTCCAGACAGGCGTCATCTTCACTAGACCACAGAATAAGGATGAGAACCAACACTTGCTGCTTTATAGCATTCTGTAATAAAAATTCTGTACTGATGCAAGAAATTCAGATGATAAATTTTATGTTCTCATTCACTGCTGGATGTACATACGTACACATGCAGTGAAAGCCTGGCTAGACTCTTCAATGTGGCATGTGATCGATCAGTGGCCTTGATGCTAGTATTATACAATCACAGTTTAGTAGGCTGCCTTCCTTTGTTTCAGTCCAGCATAGTGTGTATAACACTGCATTTGATTGTTTTTACCACAATCTAACTCAATTAAGTGTTACAATTTGCTTATGTTGGTGGAAACTTGTGTTTATAGTCAGTAACTCGCGTTACATGCCAGTAACACGCGTTACATGGTAACTCGCGTTACACTTTTCATTGACATTTTTTAATGTGATGACAGTGTTTATTCAAGTCAACATCCTGTGTACAGTATCAGGGTATGATGAATTTAGAAAATTATGATTCCCAACAAATTACCTCCACTGCTTCCTTCAGGATGAAAAATATTTCTTGTTTCGGTAACTCGCGTTACATGGCTCAAGGGCTTAACTTTCATGTGGTGATTAAATTTTTTTTGAAGGTGGCACAAAAATTTCCTCACGGGAGACTGAAGTAGAACCAATTTGCTTCTTTAAAATAAATTAATTGAAGTGCTAGCAGAATTGTTCTATTAAAAAAATGTATGTTAAGTTAAGCATGCATTTTAATAGCAATTTGGATGACTGAAAAATTGTCATCAACATCTGTAGCTGTTTCTCGAGAAATATTTGACCGATTGATACAATTCTTTGAGTTTCTTTAACTTCAATATATGGGTAATACATAATGAGTAATTCTTTTGCAATATGATAAACTTGAAATTTTAGTGCCATGTCCACATTCCCATGGAATTGCCCTTAAACGTCCCTGTAACACTAATTGTCCCTCTGACATTAATGATCCACGTGAAAAGGTGATTTGCCTCATTAACAGAATGGACTAAAATGGCAATGCAAAATGTTAGCTTGGCTGTTCTCACTGTACTTCAAACCCACATGACTGCCGGGACTGTAGGGTTGACAGTCTGCCAACGAAGAGCCTTCTAGCTGCTCTTCCTTTTGGCAACAATACAGTCCTTTTTGTAGAAGTATCCTTTGTCGAAAAACATAATTCTGAGAAAGTGCATGTATGTGTGGCCTTCAAACATCACGAGGAACTGATCGCACTGTGGAAGAGCAATAGGATACAAGTGTATTGGCATTGGTATCTACAGTATTCCTGTTAATTCTGATTGCAGTGGTAAAGCCTGGTTGGTGCAAGTGCAGCAGATATCAAACATACAGAGTACATGTACTTAAGAAAGACATTGAATCTTCTGGGTATTTTCACAATGTTCTTTTTTTTTCTCATTTCTCATTTCTAGTTTTACATCCCGTACATGTCTCAAGAATTACAAGTGAATGATGATCTTCATGTAAATCTGCACCTGCAGCAGCCCCATCTGTCCGTCAGGAAAATCACGGAAATTCCTGGAAATTCCCATGGCCATCCTTACAATAAACAGTTTCTGTATTAAAATGCAGTTTCAATTCTTTGCATGTTTTGCTTGCAAAGGATTGTCTGAACAACCAAAAAGCTTGCCCTAGGCTTGCCTGACACAGCAACTACTTATGAATGCTATCAAAAGTGGAATTCCTGCCTCAATAAAAAATTGGAGCAGGTGAAGCAAATGGCCCATTAATACTAGGCTGTGGGATAAAAAAATACCCTGGATTTTAGTGCATTATCTTTACAGAAATAATCTATCAAAGTATAAGCAGTTACTTTCATGAATTAGGAGGTCACAGACATTTTTGCAAGATGCTGTTTTCCCGAACTGACACCAACACTATTTCTAATACAGGTTGTACATGATGCATTGTTACCCTAATGCATGGCAACATTTTCGCGTGTTGTTGAATTCGCGATCCAACTGTGATTTGCAAAATTCATGAAAATTAGAACCTCGTGAAAATAACATGCTATTTATGTACAGTACATGTGTTTGTGTGTGTGTGTGTACATCTATGCATGTCTGTGTATCATACGCATGCATGCATTTGTCTTGAATAATCATATCATATGAGCAATAAACTACTTTGTCCAATATTGACAAGAAATGTCCTGCTTCCCAGCAATGAGAAGAAGTTGAAGACGAAAAAAAAAAAAAACAACCCTTCAGAAATTGCCCTGCTTTTGTGGCTCATGTTTGAAATGGGGGTGTACAGTACACTCAGCAAGCAATAGAAAAAATATATCCTATATTGGTAAAGTTGTACATCATAGTACATGCATACAATGCTTCCAAGCAATCCCATGCATAAAACCTATACTGGGAAAAAAAATCATGACAATATTCAAATATACACAGTGATCACGAAGTACATAGAGCTATAAACCTTTTGGGAAGTTCAAGTACTAACGAGTACATTTGTACCATGTCCCATAATGTGAACACCTTGTACCCAAAACAGAGTGCACCCGTGCCAGCTTTCTGGATAATGCAAACAAACAGTGTTCTCATTGGAATAGAACAGAGATTGTCCCTGTTGGTACAGTGAGTACAGCAATGCATAGACAGTATTAAAAAGGAACGGACGGGGGAAAAAAAATCAATGCTGTGAATAGAAATTTTGTCGCAGCTGAATGGTTTTGTCAAGAGAAAAAGTTCACCGTGATGGGTGGAGCTACCTGTATAGTGTAACCTTGCCTCCTGTACACATTGTTGATATGTTCGTGCGTTCCAGATTTTTGGTTACACAGCAAAGATTCTATGTACAGTGTACATGTACACAGATTGTGTACTACTCTCTTTTCCATGCCTTCCATGACTGCTAGTGCTATACTGTATAAGCTGTTATTTTCAAGAGGGTTTAATTTTTGCGAATTTCGCGAATCACTGTTGGACTGCGAATCTAACAACAAGCGAAAATGTCGCCATACGCTACTTTTTTAGTGCACTTTAATATGTTAAGCATTGGTGTCCATTCGCGAAAACAACATCCCGCCAAAATGTCAGTGATCTCCTCATTCGCGAAAATATCTTTTATATGCTAAAATAACAGCTTGTAGTTAAAGGCATTTTTAACCATTTGCAGGTGGAACAAAAACCCGCTTTACAAAAAAAAATAAAAAATCAGTAAATGTTAAGATGCAAGTGAATGCAAGACTTCTGGCAACATTCATTACAATGACATCACATCATTTTCATTTGCATCTATGTGACTGCAAACAATATTACTATTTGCTTAGCTGTTGTTGTTGGGTTTTTTTTCCAAAAGAAAGTTGTACCAATCCAAAGCTCATTCTAAGTCAGGATTTTGTGTGTAATACACGTCTCCTGCTCCTTCGATTCTACTCTGTAACAATAAAAGTAAAATCAACTTTTAAGTAAACTGATATGCAGTATCATATTCTGAAAAAGGGAATGAAGATGTATGCAAAAATTTACATTGTATAGGCACGATGCAGTAGTTTGACTCAAGAATCCAAAAATGAGTACGAGGCATACTGTAAATTTAGTCTTTATTGAAGAACAAATGGACTGTAAAAGGCCTACATCAAATTTACATTCTTCTTTTAATACTGTGGCTGAAAGAAGCTTTACAATTGTATTTCTAAGGTAAAAACATACTCAAGTCATTGGCAATTGTGTGTGTAAAAAGAGCCTATTAGTTACAGTAGTTTGTTCTAAAAGTAAGCAGTGGACACTCCCAGCCATGCAATGTTTGTGTGTCACACAAGAACACACTCAAGATGATATTAACATTGATAGGACAACTTCTGCATTGCCTGTCGTGTAGGGAGCGGTGGAAAAAAAGAAAGACCTTCCCACACACTTTTTTCTGTGTAATGAGAATAATACAGCTAGACTCAGCTGAGGGGCCTCAGTATTTGAAGACACGTTGGAATTACCGTGCAATGTACACCTAAAAGATACACTGAATGGCCATCCAACCATTGCAAACAAAAGAAGAAAATTACAACCAGAGAAAGGGAGGAATCCAAGTAAACTGCGGGGCTAAGTAGGGCTCTTTGTGATTTCATGGTGAACTTCATTTGATGGAGGTCACTGAATACCCCTGCCCATGTACATTGTACACTGTTTGGATGTGTACACTGACAGTCTACAATTGTAGATGCACCTGGTACTAAAAGATGGACATAGATTGTGGCGAATGCACACTACCTGGTATTAAAATCAATAAACTGTCAATTTTGCAGAACTTTGTTTCACTCTGGCAAGGCAAATCGTATTGAGTCGACCGATATTCACAAGAGTAATCTACACAAGCCATTACATTGTGTTTTGTTGCATTTTAGTGCAATGGATATCATCTCCAAGGGGAAAATACATGTAGTTTTAAATCACTAAATTGTCCTTTTAATACTGTGAATTTAATACAATATTGTGCTCATATATGAAATATACACGTATAGGCCTAGTGCATTCTAGTTCAATATGAAGTAGCGTTGACAGGGAAATATCTGTCACGGCAGTATTTGAATGCGCATCTGGAACTTCTAATGTGACACACATAGCAGTTTTCAGCAGCTTTTTTTTTTTGCTATAAAAAAACAGTATGCAAAGTGCAAGCTGTACCCCACTTCCGGAGCACTAAACATTGGTGACTGGTTAAACCCATTCCATACAGGAACCTGGTATACTGTGAATTAAGTCTATGGGGATGTCAGAATTCAGTATCGAATGGGTTAATACAGAATTTTGAGCGCTTCAAGACCATTCCTGAACCAGGTCTCACGAGGAGCAGACTTTAGAGTGCTTCAGAGACACTTTAGTCTATTACAGTACAACTACAGGGCTTCACGAGTGCTCATGGAATGTTCTATAATGCAGTGTGTGTGTATTTAATATACAACGTACATGGGGCACTTTCTACCCGGTGGTATATTTACATACATGTACATGTACTTGTATTATTGTACACTGATGGGTGGTCTGCTCAGTGTGTTCAAGACAAGCACAGTACTTTAGGAGTATATTTTCGCACTGTCAAAAACTTTCACGCTATTTGCCTTCATGAATTTCAGCAGCATTTTCACTCATTGGAGGTCTATCTATATCTTTCCTGTTATATTTCGCTTCAAAGAAAACACAAAAAAGCGCAGACGCATATGCCCACATTTATCATTTTACAGAGTGTATCATCGACAACACTTCACTTATTATACAAAATCCAATATGGTAGATGAGTAAATTAATTAAATTGAATAATTTACTTATCACATGGATTCGATGACAAAGCAATTAAATATAAAATAATAAGCAAAATAAGTGTAACGTAATAAGTGTACTGTACACCTGCACTTAAATTGTAATTGCATCATCCATTATGAATGCCATATCCTTGGCTTGAGGAAACTGCTGGAAAACATCATGGTCCATACAATGTGTACATCAAGCAAATAAATTGTCTTCTACACATTGCTGCAAAAAAAAAAAAGACTTCCAAAGAAAACTAATGAACGCTAAGTACTATTAAACCAATACTGCTTATGAAAAAAAAAATGCTACTACAGTGTACATGTACATGCACTTGTATCGATGAGGAAATAAAATTCATGACTATTAATCAAAGGTTTAGAGGAAATATTTTTATAATAACCAAAATAACAATAGCAATAACAATAATAATAATAATGATGATACATTAATTGCAAGTATGATATAATAATTCAATAACATAATGTGATATTTTTTTTTAATGCTTACAAAAACTATTACATTCAACAATATTCAAACTGTAGACCTACTGTATAATAGCTCCATGATCAAACTGAGGATAAATATGAAAATGATGATACAAGGTACAAAGTACATTGTCGCATTTTCATAATTGGAGAAACATCAAGTGACTAGGCCAATAGAAAAGTTGGCACTTTGACTGTACCTGTATAAAGTGTATCTAGAGCCATTGTACAGTCTATGCCCAACTACAAATGTAGGCAAATGGGAGAAAAAAATAAATAAAAAATGCATTCTGATGCCCTGTACAGGTTTCAAGATACCTAGGGTACAGAAAGGCTCATGATGAGGCAGCCCAGTCCCATTCTATGTTGGTATGAGCTGTTCTTGGTCTTATATTGAGATCAATTGGAGCTCAGATAAGACGGACTGTGTGTATGTATGCTGGATAATCTTGCAACTTTTCAAAAGCACATAAAGGTGTCCTCTTTTATATAATGTATGTGCAAGAGTGACAAGCAAACAATATTTTTTGTATTTATACAGAGAAAAGATAAAAATACCAAAAAAAAAAATCATGAAAACATACTTTACTTTGCACTAACTTCTTGGGCTACTGCCATCAAAGTTCAGGCAACTGTCCTAGAAACATTGGCACAGTCTTATCTGATCCTTACAGTTTATGGTTTGACTTCAATACACACACTGTACATGTAATGTGAAATATAATTTAAAAAAATAAATTAGATAAATTGACTACGAAAGCAGTTTACATGCATAAAATAGTACATTATGCATTACAAAAATATTCTCTTATCGAATAATGTTCAACTGATCCCCATTGAAACCTGTAAATACTGTTTGTACATCATTGCTTCTGTGTTATTGCAATATTATGCGGACAACATAATATAATTTGTACTGTTGAAAGGACTGGTCTCGACTAGCCTGCAAGCTACATTGTACTTGTATTGCCAGTAACTTTCTGTCTTTTATCAACAGTATTCTTTAACTCTTGACTATTTTGACTTTGGATGATAATGCTTATCATGTTATTGTTTGGTAAATTATACATTTCATTCCAATTCATTTCATTGCATTCACTTCATTTCATACAATACACAGTACACAAAGAATGCTTTTTGAGTCTAAACTTGTATTTTAGTTGTCGTTGTTGTTGTTGTTTTGTTTTGTTTTAATTAGAAGACAAACAAAATGATTGCATGTCTTAGACCAGAGAGCAAATACACTATGTACAATGTATGAATTTAATAGGCACTTAATGCCATGTGATTCATTATAGAGTCATACGACTCCATTGTGATGTGAATATGTACAAATTTTTATGCTACACGATCCGAGTGCATGTTGTGTGTATGGTCTTATAAAATATATGTGTCTGTGTGTGTGTGTGTGTGTGTGTGTAACTTACACTTGTACAATGTAATGCTTGTGTGTTGATGGAATGAATTGTTGTACAGCGGTCGTATAGCGGTACAAAATATAGTTTTGGTGGAGACCTAACTTCAGGTTTACACTTTTGGTATTATTAAAGATAATGAGAAACCACCTGAAATATGATGTACAAGAGAATGCTATTCCAAGATGAAGCCAATGTGTATTATATTATATTGATGAGAATGAGTTTTGAAATACATTTGTAGCTGAGATATCCGAAATGGAATGATCCTAATACAAGGTGGGACCCACCCTTGATTACAATTGTTTTGTTTTACCTTGTTTTCAGATGTCTCAGCCATTCCAAGACAGATTTTCATCAAATAAACTTTGAATTCCTCTTTAATAATAGAATGGTATGTTTTGTACTATTTTCATTAAGTGGTTTCTTGGTATCTTGCAAGAAGTAATAGAAGCTCAATACTCATTTCCACCAATACTATAAACATACTGTACCATCCCTTTTACTAGTAATTGTATACACTTACATACATATATGTGACATCATTTCTTAATTCCTCCCTACTCCTTGCCATGATCTTCAAAAGTTTTGAGAACAAATATAAATGACAATAACACTATGTAATGTTGTATACAAACTCTGTATGAATGACACTGCACTGTACTCCTATCCAGATTTCTGCTTCCGACAATGCGGTATAAATTGAAAAATGCGAAAATGCATATAATATATCACTGGATCTTTCTATGGCTGGGGGGAGGGGAGGCAGGAAATAAGAAGCAGGCAATTATGGAGGTTGACATGGAGTTCTAAGCTTATATTATTGAAAACAAAGAAATGAAATATTCTTTTTTTCCTTTTTCAGTTTTTAAGTTTCAACATCATCTTTTTTTCTTTGAGCAGTCAAATGAAAGGCTACATGTACAATGTATGCCACATGGCAGACACACGAACACAGTCCTGGTACTCACGACAAGAATATTTGTTATGCAAAAAAGATAAAATGTTTTTGCCGATCATAATGAAACATTATTGGTACAATGTACAATGTATACTAGTTTAAAAGTGCAATACAGTGTACACGTACAGATGTAGTTCATTCAAACTATCATCAGTTTGTATAGATCTACATATTTTGTAGATTTTATATGGCAGAATAAATGACCCAGGTACCGTATGTACACTGATGCTGGTCACACAAATACAATTACGACACATACTGTATGCATGTACTGAGGATTTGATGTACACTTTGTACACTACACATTGTACAGAACAGTACATACACTATGTATCATGGGCTTATAAATATTTACAGAGGGTTTAGACAATGAAACAATGTATCAACAGAGCAGGATGCTTCCAGTGATAAAGGACGGTGTATTCTTTTATAACCTGCTGGTTCCACGCAAGCTAGATACAACATTATCTAATTGTGAACTTCCAAACACTCAAGTTTTCAGTTTTTTGCATGCCATGTGCAATAAAGAAATGTTGATGTTTTTTGATAGAGAGTGCAGTATCAACACGGTTTGTTTGTTTGTTTTTTAGACTAATTTTTTAAAATTAAATTCTGTATATTACTGAACTTTGCTTTAGAGAATACTGTATTCAAAATAGTGTCATCTTTACCTGTCTGGGAGAGTGTGAAGAAGTGCACACCTGACCAAGCCTTGTGTGACATTTACGCTTATGTACCATACAAAATAATTTATTGCTTTGTTCATTTTCTTTCACAAATACATGACTGTGTAGCATTACCTGAGTGTATAACAGTGACGATTGATAGCTATCAAAACAAACAGATCAACATGGACTATGACATCACACTATTCACAGTCACATGATCACATTAAATACAAGTGTGTAAACCATCCAGTGACATCCGAACCTTACACAGGATGTGCTGATATACAATGTACACAGTACATATCACATGTAGGCCTACTCGATCGTGTCATGGATCAATACAATGTTGAAATGTCATACTGAAAATACTACCATCCTCTGAAAGTCAAAGGTTAAAACAAGAAAATGTCAGAAATACATGTTAAAAGTCAGTGAAATACAAGCATGAGTACTGCGAGCCAATCTGGGCTCATATTGTGAGAAGTGCACTCACTATACACTGTGCATGGACTGAGAGAATGCAGCAATACTACATGTAACAAATCAGTGAAAGTTTGAGGAAAATTGAACAATTACAATGCATTCAAAATTCATTTTTCTGTGCAGCCATCATAAATGAGAAGACTATTGTAAACTACAGGTTTGGCGATGTCAAACATTGTACATTGAACACATCAACAGTTCCACAAAAAAGCACACATTCTCTCATTCTGCTTTTACACCCTGTAGAAAGAGGTACATGTACATATTGTACACAGGGTACATACAGTCAGTACAGTATCAAGCACTCTTATTTTGATAAAAATATACATGTACATTACAATGTAGTACAGAAAGGTGGATGTTGAATTCTGTAAATTATAAATATTTTCTTTGTGTCACTGTACACACATGAGTGATACAGTACTGTATGTGACATCACACACTGTAGCAGTCTTTTCATTCAGCAAATGGCTGCAGAGAAACTTTCAAAAATTCAAAACCTTTGAACAGATTGTCCAATTTTCCTCAAACTTTCACCAACATGTACAATGTATACAGGTCTGTTCAAAAAGTTGGGACCCAGGGTTTTTTGGGCACACACTCAACATGCACAACATTTTGTGTCTACAGTGTAAGTGCTTTGTTCTTACAGAACTTTTTTTTTTTGTGTGTGTGAGTATCAATGTTATAGGAGGGCATATACCATAATGTACTATACTAAACATGCTTCCCCTGTTGGTGAATTTGTGTAAAAATGTACTTATTTGATGGTGTCCAATGTCATTTCAGCCTCTTTTTTGTAAAATTCAAACAGGGTATTGTGATAACAGAGTATTGAGCACATTGTCTGAGTTACAGAATGTACTAGCAATTCTGAAATAATCTTTAAAGTAAATATCATTGCTTGGCCAATTTCTCTCACAAAATAATTCATACCAGACAAAAGCATTTAAAAATAAAACAATGTTTTGTTATATCGTATTAATTAATTCACCCAAGTTATTGTTAATGCCTCAAACATCAATCCCTGTGAGATTTCATCCTACTTCTGAAATCTCTTCCGACTCCTAACAGATCTACATCTCCAGGACTTTCACTTTTGCAATTACTACATCTAGGTATTTTTACCTGGCTGTCATTCTCACACCAACCTTTCTCAATACTTTATAGCCTGTACAGTATCTGAATCATAACATTCTTAATGTAATGTTAACTGACTAACTCTGTTTAGATTGTTACCGGAGCTGATACTTGTGTTTCTTTGTTCATCCAAGAAATGTTACTCCTTGGGGCAAGTCTTGTATAAACACTTCATTCCCATCCATAGCTTTTCCTTGCTTGGCTCTGAGCTACATTGTATGCTACAGTACTTCTTGCTACAATGTACATATCTATCATAACGGAGCTCCACAGCTTTATAGGTTCTTATGCTCTCTATGGCTCAGTGTATACAGTGCGCTAACGAACACGATTATAACGAGACTCTGGTTACAACGAAGTAAAATTCAGGCTGCAACATCATCCGCTCTATGTATTTTCATTGTTGATTTGTTGGGATATAATGAAATTTTGATATACAACTCTAACAAAAGAAAATTGATGGTACCGAGGACTTCGTTATAATGGGAGTCCATCGTACAATTTGGCCACACACTATTAATTTGAGACCTGAGGTTCAAGTACTTTGGCCAAGGCGGTTGTGCTCCATAGGGCAAGCACATACTGTAAAAGTGGATTTCTTCGCGCGACTAATTTTTCGCGCTCGGCAGGGTAGGAAGAGTTTCGCGTGTTTTAAATTCCGCGGAATCAAGTCATCACCTGCTGGAACAGTTATGCCAAACAAAAATATTCACATGCTTTTAATTTTCGTGCTAGTTTCGGGTTGCGCGAAATGTGCGAAAATTTCAACACTGCGAAAATTTCCACTTTTACAGTAACCCTCACTGTCTAATATCCTTCAGGGAGTTTTACTCTTCAAAGGTGTTGGTCCTGTGGTCACTAGCCTACAAGCATTCACTGCATTATCAGCAGCCACATATTATGACAAATGTTATGCAATTTCGTATAATAAAGAAAACATGATAGCAATGACATATTTGTGTACCTCAATTCATACTGAGTGATATGAGTTTTATGACATGGAAGACAGCACGTCCTGAAAAGAAACTGCTACGGTACCAGAAAATATCTAATCACGTAGCTTTGAAATGGTGCACCTTATCTTTTTGGGATGGGGAGTTCTTTCATCCTAACTTTTGTTTGTTTTAACTGCAAATTACCTCTGTCACTTTTATTGCATTCCTTTCATGCAAATTTCCTTTCATACATAATATACAAATATACTTGGCCTCGGTGACTCCAAACTAGTACTATTCACTTTGGGGCTGCGCCCCTCAGTGAATAGTACTAGTTTGGAGTCACCTCTGCCCATAGTTTTAACAAGAAACTCGAAACTAGGCAAAGTATATTTGTTTTATATTTTGGATCAAAAATTTGAATAAAAAGTGAAAATCATTATAGACCGTCAGTAGGTTTAGCCACACTGCGGCGGCAGCGCAGCGCCTGCAATACGCAACACGCAATACGCAATACGCAACAGTGCGCACCTGGTGCGAGAGATCGGAAATTGAAAAACGTAGTAGCCGTGGCACCGCCAGAGTTGCCCGTCCCATGTATCGCAAGCGCTCGTATGGCCGCTGCAAACCTGAACACTAGCATTCGGGACCGGACGCGGACGGGTACACTTGACTGTAAAGAAGGGTGATTGTGACATCATTTTGCAAATAGTATACTATTTGCAAAATGTCGTCATAAAAGTGACGTCATTTTGCAAATAGTACTTCATGGAGTGTCAAACACACCAACACTCTAAAATAGTTCAAAATACCTATAATCACGTGAAGCTCTTTTAACCAATCAATGGAAGACAAATTTTTTATCCAAAATATAAAACAGAATGATAATGGCATGAATGTACATCTGTAGTCATGTTGTATTTGTTCCAAGGCATGTTTGGTTCACATCAATTGTCTAGGGTATGCACAGTTTGCTTGTTTTGTTTTTTTCAATGCAACTTCAATGCATCTTTCTGCGGTCATCCCTTCCCATGGTGACTATAAGAGTATAGTGTACTCATAACAGATTTCAACTGGCCTTGAACAATCTAGGTTCCTATATATGTGTACAAGGTTGCAAAAAGAATGGTCCATACAAGTTTACTACCACTGAGAATTATGCATGTGCCACAAAGTGTTTTTCAAGATTCTCCATTAACCCAATAGGTCAAGGGAGCCACATTTATGTGGCTTGGGGTTGTATCTGTTTTATGTCACTTTTCTTAATGTTTATTACAAAACAGTATTTCATGTGGTAGAATGAAAACCTTGATCTTTTCATTTTTGAAGCACCATAAGCACTGAAAGGTGGACCTGTGCGCTATACAAACCGTAGCCACTACTATCACTAAAATCAAAAGGCCAAGTGAAATAAGAAAGTTTTTTTTTTCTTCCTTGCATGCATCCAATTTGGGTGCCACATCTTTTTTTTTTTTTTTTACTATATTTGAATGATTCTACTGACACTTTTCAAAATGCTGGTCAATGAAAATGTCCTAAATTCATTTTCCATAGTCCCTGTTTGCATTGTTTTGGGATTTTCCACATCAACTTTTTTTTTTTTAATTGACTCCTTACCCATCACATTTTAGCACACAATCACTGAGCATGTCAAAGTCCCTGAGCACTTTAGAAGAAAACTACCCATCTCTCATGACTGTGTACATTGCAAAAATATAAAGTCACAAATCAAAATGAGGAAACAAGTTCTGTTTGATGGATGGGATGTCATTTATAGAATGAGTTGCAGTACGATATCAGTAAAAATTCTTATTTTGACAGTACAAGACAAGTGAGATTTGCCCTTCATATTACAGAATAACCCGAGAACAAAATCACAGATACAATGTTTGTACTTTCCTTTCTCTTGATAATGGCTATACCAAACTAAAAACTTGAACTAGGTCTGTCATTTTTTTGGTTTTTTTTTTTTCACACACAGTTCATTGGTGGGAGGGGGTGGGGTGGCAAATCTGTTGTTTACATGAGATTTCGACTACCTACAGATGCTCCTGTACTGATGTTTGTCTAATACCTACACTGTACATATACCCATACAAACGTACCTATCTGCTATGGATGATTCTGAATGCAGGATTCAAGTCTCTATTATCAGATCCAGACTTGGTCCTTCTTGAAGTAATAGTACCAGGTACATGTAAGCTAAAAGGCTGGCCAGTGGGTCATTGGCCAGATCTTACTAGTAGACAGTACCTTCTTTTACAAAAATTTACAGGCCTTGCAAAAATTACCTTGCATTCACATTCCGCAAAACCAGTTTATTATATTCATAGGTGCATTTTAATTTCGCCAATTTCCCAAAGAACCTGGGATCGTGAAATTAGAATGCAAGCGGAACTTCTTGTTTACACTATGTGCGTTGAACGCCAGTGGCAATATGCGAAAATTTCATGCCACGAAAAAGGCTGTCGGCTCCAATGCGTGAAATATTTCGTGCTGGAAACACTCGAAGGAAGGGACCAGACAACATCAATGGCAAAGCATCAGATAATTATCATCATTGGTATTTAAATAGCAACTTAGACATTTCTTTAACAAACATTTTAGCCTTGTCATGGATAATGGACTGCCCACACTGATCCTTAAAAACTGTGTGTCTAGCAATGCTTTAATACACTAAAGAATATTTTCCTGCACAGCACAAGAAAACGCGATATATTTGCTTGCATGCATTTCCGGGTTCGTCGAGAGGCAGTCCCGTTGGTGCTGTACTGTATCCATTCCATGTACACAGTTTATCGAACCAAAAATGAAAGAGCTATCCATTCCAACCAATGTGTACAGTACTGTACGTACGCGCCCGCTGCACCCGCCGTCGTACAGTGTAAACATATCGCTCTGCGCTGCCCATGCAGCCAATGCGCTCCCCGTGTACTGCATGCATGCGATGCGCCCGCACTGATACTGTACTGCTGCTTGATGTTGGTTCCGCTTTCTCGCGTGCAGTTATCCAGCCATGGTCATGGACAAACCCTTTTAAATGTCAGATGCACAACATCAAACCAAAATATCCCACTCAAATTTACAAGAATAAAATATCTGTACACATCTACTTCATCTTCAGCTTAGGAGTTTTTTAATTAAGACTTACCTCGTGTCGAAATTATTTCTCCAAAACTGGGCCGCATCCGCCTTTGTGATGCGGTAGGTGTCGCCCGCAAAGACACCATTCGGAAACAGAGCTTTCAACTCCGCTAAATTATGGCTAAAAATCAGGGATAAACGGTTGAGTTGTCTTCTACATGGCGAACTCTCATCGTACATCTTCTCCTTATTGTCTTTGAAAAGTTGTATCGTCTGCTTTGCCTTTTTGTTGATGTTGTCGACAAATATTCTGAAGTACTCATTTTCGACCAGCTCCGATAGTTTATCATCACCTTCATACTTCGACCAGATGAGGCGGAGGTGGTGATAAGTCTCGGGCAATATGTCCAAAATAAAAGGTGGGCTGTTCTTTAGTTTCATCCGGTCGTACTGACAAAGTCGCATGACCTTCTCCATGAGTTTCCATGTCCTTTCTAGAGTCCTTTTCTCCACTCTCATGGCCGGGCGAGGAGGAACCATCAGCCCTTCCATGGCCTCCTTCGCCCACTGCATGAAGCCTCTTTTACCCGCTGCCATCTCTGCTGTGCCTCTAAACTCCACGTACGGTCAGCAGGGCTCGGCACTCGCCAGCGATTCTACACCGGCAGGGTTTCACGCGCTTTCCAATCACCGTCCACAATCTTCGCGTGAAGAGAGACAGTCATTTCAACCAAACCCACTACCGAAAAGACTGACAAAATAGACTGCTCTTTCAACGGCTACGTCGGGCGTATTGCAAGGCACACGTAGGTTCTCACTGGTTGTTTGAGATTACGGTCAGTTCCTCGTGATGCCATTACATCCATAGAAATATTTCCTGAATAAACGATCACTCATACCCGTGTGTTGATCATTGCCTTTTGCACTGGTTTCTTCCCTATTAGATGCGCCCGTCAGTCCGTCCGTGAGGAGGATATGCATGCATACAGAACACACACGAAGTATCACACTGCATCAAACAGATTTGCGCTAGTTTGGCAGTACGCCCCCAGTGCTACACTTCCGGTATATGGCCGCAACGTCATCGGGTAAAATGGCAGCTTCGGAGGGCGAAGATACAAGCTGGTAAGACAGAAGGACGGGAATATTTTGATCCATATTCTACTTCTGAAGTATTTAACACCATGAATCAGTATTTCTGACTTGAATTTACTCACATGCTTTGTGTCAGATTCACTTGGCCTTTCGTTTGCTTGCCTTGGTCACCGAACGTATCGGTAATATTCATCGAAGCGTGTGGAACAAGTTGTGTGTTGAATGAATGGAAGGTGTTATGTGCATGCGAGATCGAGGTGAACGAGATATGAAGTAAATTATGCGATGCGACGGCAGCCTACAGATGGCTACAAAATATTTATTCGGCTTAGGCCTACTGTTTCCCGGTCGGCCATTATTAAAAGTGGTCGGCAAGGAAAATGGGATTTAATGGAGACTCTATTTACAACTGGACTTGCTGTTTATTCTGATATTTATAGGCGTGGTCAAGCCAATGAATGAGCAAGTACAATGTCAATGAATGACATGTCTTCATAATGTCAGATATGAATGACACATACGACCATAAACACACACACACTACTCCATGTCACGTCGTTGTAAGTGTCAACTCGGATTCTGAAGTGTGTGGGGTTAAGGAAGAAACAACCACCCAATATACACCTCCTACATCTCAGTTCAGAGAAATCTTAGTATTCACTTACTTTGCTCTGCCAATTCTTTCCCTTGCTCCTTCTGCCAGGGGTGGATCCAGGGACCAGGAATTCCGTAAAGAGGGCCTTCGCTTTAGGCTTTACAAATTAAAGGGGTGCGACCGGGCGGTGCACCCCTGCTTCGATCCGCCTCTGTTCTGTCACGATCTCTCCCACATGCATGTGCATACACACTCAATACACTCACATGATATGAAATTATGAGAAATGATGCAAAATGTTTATCTTGTTTATAGCAGGACGTAGTGAGATCCATTGAACTTCTCTTCCCATATTTCTTCCTATGTAGTATCTACTATGGTAGCCAATATCTTCTCTTATAATTAATCAATCTTGAGCGGATCCAGGAATTCCATAAAGGGGAGGCGCCTTGACAAAATTAAAGGGAGGCGCACGTGCCCCTTCCCCCTCCCCCCCCCCCCCCCCCCCCCCCCCCCCCCCCCCCATTTTTGCCTCCGGTATAAGGGAGGAGGTTAAGTGATCATAAGCGTTGGTTTGTCTGTTTGCAAAATAACTCAAAAAGTTGTTTTTGGATTAAATTGAAACTTGCCTAAAAGGTTGATATTGACACAAGGAGGGCTTCCTTCAATTTTGATAGTGATCCAGAAATTTTTATAGATTTTTGAGGGATTTTTCATCTTTTAGCATATAAGGTCAACTTGGGGTTAAAGCTGCGCATAGTGGAGGTTTACATACATGCACTAAAGCGCGCTGTGCTGGGGCAATGACATAAACAAAAGGCTTCTACTTTGGGAAATTGCATGCATGTAAGGATGGAAATGTGTTGCTAGCTTGGCGAAGGTCTGTGCTCTCTGAGTGCTTTTCTAGTTTTCTTTTTATTTCTTGTGTTTTTACAACAACAAAAAATATAGAGGGGACGCGCGCCTGGTGCGCCTCTCTCTGGATCCGCCACTGTACATGTATCTTGCAATCTGTCTATCTACACAGGTGTACATGTATATTATACAATGTACAATATAAAACAAAACAAAACAAAACAAAACAAAAAAACAACAAAAAGAAAACAAAACAAATGAAGCAAAGAATAGGCACCCTGTCGCAAAAACTGATGATTGCTCATAATCTTTTATTTACATTGTATGTGTTCATTACTTTTCAGTGTATCAGTTTACTGACATCTATTTCTCCTTTTCTCCCTCATTGTAACTCAAGGCACTCTGAGTTAGAGGAGGCACTAGTGGAAACCTGTGATTTTGGGACGCTCAGGAATATCTGCAAAGGACGCCAGATTCCCAATATCTACAGAGCATCTGCATGGAAGGTTTGTGCAACTCTTTTGTACACCCTTTGTAGTACAGCTAGATGCTGCAAGAGATAGATTAGGGGTATTTTCATTTTTTATTATTGTTTGTGTAGGAAATGTGGATAGAAGGAGAATGAAAAAAGAATAGTACAGTGCATTTGAAACTGAGATGTAATAGAGAAATTATTTTTTATGTGTATATTTTCTACTTCATACAATTGTAAACATTAATGCACCTGGTACCGTAATGTAAAAGTGGAAATTTCCGCGATGTTGAAATTTTCGCACATTTCGCGCAACCAGAAACTATTGCGAAAATGAAAGTGCGCAAATATTTTTGCTTGCTGTATGCTGCAGTAGCACATGTCTCGACTCTGCGAAATTAAAAACATATTATTATAATTATTGTGTGTATATACTTTGATATGTTTGATTACTTGCTTTTGTTAGTTGACTCTCACTTTCATTTTGTTGCCTCCTCTTGGTACACCTCATTAGGGCTCGCTGTTTGCTCGGGCCCCCCCCCCCCCCACTTTTCCCCTTGCCTTTGCTATTTCACTTTTTTCCTTTCTTCATCCCTCTATTCTCTATCTTGTTTGATGTTGCCTCCCTATTCATCCTTCAATGGTTGCCCAGTGGTCCTAAGGATCATCACTGACCCTCCTCTGCCTTTTATGTGTCCGCCCTCCTGCTTTAATCCCCTTCCCTTTATACCTGTTGGGCTCCTTGCCCATGACCTCCCACCCTCTCCTTTTGTTTTCTTTGTCCTGTCTCCCTTTCCTGTCCCTGACTGTTCTTGTTGTGTGAAGTCCTTATGTGTGATTGCTTTCCCTGCCTGTTTGTCATTTTGCCTCTGACGAAGATTCTGCTATGATCGAAAGCTCAGACCCCTTCTAAGCCCATTTTACTCCTTTGGCTCGCCACTATTGGATAAGCAGTTTTCTGCAGCTTTTATTGCTACAAATTAAAAACAAGTGAAACCAATCTTTCCCAGCCAAGAACAAAATATTAAATGTGCAAAAATGTCCACTTTTACACTGTTAGTTAAGGTATCACTGTTAGTGTATAAACTGTAACCATTAATTGCACTCGTACTTCTAGCCAGTACATTCATATAATTGTCAATCATTCCCCTTTCACACTTAGCAGATTTTACCAAGGTGCACCTGTGTGAACTCAGGAGATGATCATTTGGTATGAAAGGTCTAGCACGCAAAGTGCCGGGCGACTTTTCACAAATTTTACTCTCACTCAAATCATTCTGGTAAACTCTGAAGTGTCCCCTAGAACTCTCCTTGGTGTCACTGTATTGTGAAAGGCATCACAGGTAAACTCCTGTAAGAAAAGCAAGGGTCAGCATACTGACAACATTACTGACAGTATGACCCATGTGGGTCATGGGAGGGGGTAACCTCCTCTCAGGACATGCACCGCACATACTGATGAATGAGAACGCATCTCTCAACCTGGAAGCTAGACTACTCGACATGGTTGTGTTTCACGTTTCAATGGAAACAGAACCCGATTAATTCCTTGTTTTGGTATGTTATCCTTTGTGCTACAGCCTGGAACCCCTAATCTAATGAAGTTGCTGGTATTACCAATTTTACCATCTTAGAACCGGTACCTCGCACTTCTTTTTTTTTAAATGAGAGACCTGCTTAGTGCAGTAAAGGAAAATTTTAACCCTCAAATTCACCTTGTTTAAATAAATGGTATCTTCTTGTAAGCTTGTTTGTGTACTATGGCAGGGCTCCACACTAACTTTTATTTTTGGTGGCCCAAAGGCAAACATCCAACCTTTTTTGGTGGCCCGATCAGGCCACCAAATGCTTCATTTCTGACATTTTGGTGGCCCGACGTGCATTTTTGGTGGCCCCGGGTCACAGGGCCACCGTTGGTGTCGAGCCCTGACTATGGTATCGTCACACATCTTTGAATTTATTTTATTCTATTTTTTTCTTCACTACCCGTGCACTCCCCCGCCTCAGATCTGTCTCAATGTAGCTGGAAAGGCCAACGCCCTGACCTCATTTGACGGCATCTTTGACCTCCCAGAGCAAGAAACCCTCAGGAATGATTGCAGGGATTTTATCGGTGAGCAATCCAGTTAAAGACATTATTTAACATTTGCAGATGAAACAAAAACCCAGCTCTAGTACTTCAAAAGAGTTCTAAATTGTGAGTTACGGAGAAACAATTGATGTAAAAATTGTAATCATTATAATCAGTGTTACAAGTTTTATGAAATATGTGCAAAATGTGAACAGATATTATGATCAGATTGTTTCTAGACTAAACCGTGTACAGTTTAGTAAGAAAAGTAGTGATATCTCCTTATATTTTAGGCTTTATTGCAATTTTTTTATGGGAGGATGTTTTGTGATACAACTGACCTATATTATGTGGCAACTTGAACATTTTTTAAATCACTGCTCCCAATGGTAAACAATACCTAACCTTTAAGGTCGCATGATTATTTTACCCACCATTTTCCAATGAGGAAAATCACACACATTTTGTGAATAAAATGAAAGCTTGTTTATAAATGTGATGTTTCACAATGGAATACTATTTATTTTCACTCATTTTCTTGTTCTGTATACAAGAAGCGACATAGAGGTGGCATGGGGCCACCAGAAATAGATGTCGGCCCACCACTTTCTATCTATAAAAACTTTTATGTTATCATGGCCTGATTGGGCCACTGAGAACTTTTTGAGAGTGTGTATTGTAGTTATGTGGTTTTTCTCATACAGAAAAGGGAAGTATAACTTGCAGCTCAGTACTTGATAACTGCACACATTTCAGCTATGCTGCAACTGTGGGACTGGGGTTACAAGATCAACTAGTCAAGATCGCCACACACAAATTGTGAGTTGTATCACTACACTATGCAATGTGTTCTCCCCTCCCACCCACCCCCCCCCCCCCCACCCCCGCCTCTCTCTCATACCTACCTTCTCTCCCCCTCTCCCATGCTGCAGATAAACTAGACAATTCAGATGAGGAAAAACTGTCCCTAGTGAGCGACCTTGAGTCAGTCGTAACCTTCTACTGCAAGTCCAAAAGTTTGAAATACGTCTCGGGCAATGGCTGGCTGGACATCCTTGGCCCCCTGGTGGCGCTGCACATGGACAAGGCTCTCCTATACAATTGCTTCTATGCTCTCATGACAAAATATGTCCCAAGGTAAAGTGTCATAGACTGACTGAAATTTCTTTTTAAGAAGATCCGGTAATGTGGGGAGACAATGATGGCCTGAAGAAAAGCTCTTTGCATTTTCTGCCCTTTTGGGGACATTAAAAAATTACGACTGGCGCAGACCCGCTAGAATAGAATATGTGACTCTGCATCACAAAACCAACAAAAAGTCACCATACATGGATTTTTAGGTAAGGGCAGATTCTGAATGAGGAGATTCTAAGCTTTAAAATGATGTATAACTCATTTCAAATGGTCTCACCTAACCTACCTAAATACTGGAAAGAAAGCACACTCTCCGGAAAAGTGTGAACTGAGAAAAGAGGCTCTGACATATACAGGGTCTATTCAAGCACTTAATATTCACCAAGCCATGCTAGCTGTGTGATGAAAGGAACAAAACACAGGATGTAAACCACCTAAGCAACAACAGTGAAGGGATTATCAGATTAAGCTGAAATTGAGCATGTTGTGTTAACACATTCTATCCATGGTTAATGCCAACTTTCAAGCATATAGCACTAGCCTTTCTAAAGCTATTAGACTTGAAAGTGAAGAGTGTGCAAAGGATTTCAAAAAATGAAAAGGGCTCCTAATGCATACCTGATCATTCTATACTCTTCCCCCAAAAGGGGTTGTAGAAAACTGCTGGAAACGCACCTTCCCATTTATGTTATGATTCCAAACTAAAGAGTAATGCAGAAAAAGAATAGCTCTTTCAGAAAATATGAAAAAAACTCAAGATTGACTCGGTTGACCTGTTCCACCTTTATTGCATCCTCGTAAAATCAAGGGGTGCGGCTTTTGTTGGTTTTGTTATGCACAGTCACATATGTGCTGTGAAGCATACACTCATTGGTAACATTCAACTCTAGCTGAGATTATTCAGCTGTGTGTGTGCAGAGTATGAAGCTGTTCATTATTCGTTAAGGTGATTTCTGAATATATCCAGGCCGGGCCAACGTCTCACTGCATGGACTCCCGACATCACTGGGTCTTTCATTAAGAATATGTGTCACAATCTTACTTGCCATATTAAAGGGTGTGTACAGTTCTGCTTGAGGTGAGGATTAAGCTTTTAACGTTTTGGGAGATATTCAGAAACCACTCTATGAGCTGTCAAAGAGCATGCAATTCTAAGGGGTGTCAAAAGTTTATTTGATGAAAATCGGTTTTGAAATGGCTGAGATATCCAAAAACAATGTGAAACAAAGAGATCCTAATAGAAGGCGTGGCCTATCGCCTTTTATTATTATCACTTTCTTGGATATCTCAGCCATTTGAAAACCAATTTTCATCAAATAAACGCTGAATCCTTCTTAAAATCACATGCTCTTTCATATTTCATAGGAGGTGTCTCATTGTCTCACTTAGGAATGTTCAAAACATGAATCATCACCTCAACCAGTACTGTACAGTTCCTTTAAAAAAGTAAAAACGAAAGAAAGTTAGCAAAAAATTAAAATATTGCAAAATTTTACACTAACATTTCCACACCTCAAGGTGTTCCATGTTTGACATACACCACGATATGATTGATTGTCCTTCTAAGAGCTACAAGTATGCCATGTAAGCAGAAAGGAAACAGAAGAATACAACTGTATGCTAAAAAAAAACCCAAAACTTATCACGTACAAAACTTTAAGGCAGCAGCGAAAGCTGTGTAAAATTTTAGCTACGTATGCAAAAAGCAAAAAAGTAAGTTAATGTTCCTTTCCATGAGCTTCTAATTCAGCAGTGAAATGATTCCTTAAATCCAGTGCTTTGAGTAGGATACAAGACTGGGAAAATGTGAGTTCCATTGTAGTGATAGTGGTGATAGTTAAAGGGACTGTACAGTACTGGTTGAGGTAGGGATTCATGTTTTGAACATTCTTAAGTGAGATAATGAAAGGCCTCTTATGAAATATGAAAGGGCATGTAAATTTAAGAAGAATTCAACGTTTATTTGATGAAAATTGGTTTTCAAATGGCTGAGATATCCAAAAAACTGCTAATGATAAAAGGCGACATGCCACAACTTTATTAGGATCTCTTTGTTTCACCTTGTCTTTGGATATCTCAGCCATTTCAAAACCGATTTTCATCAAATAAACTTTCCATTCCCCTTAAAACTGCATTCCCCCTTACATCTCATAGAGTGGTTTCTGAATATCTTGCAAAATGTTAAAAGCTAAATCTACACCTCGACCAGAACTATACACACCCTTTCAAACAAAGATCCTGTTAAGAATAATGATTAAGGTAATGATGATAGTGATAATGACAATAGTAGTATAATAACACTGGTGATATGATGATAATCATAATAATAGTGACTACAGCTAAATTTTTTTTGTAAAAATAATGGAAACAATTAAATGTATTTGTCTATTATTGAACACCACATTTTGCTTGTGCTTTTTAATACCCAGTGAGTAATTCTGATTATGTATATCATTTTTGTATGTGTAATACACAATGAGCAGAAGACATGGTGAGTGTGGAGATCATCAAGAAAATATGACAGAGAAAATACTGTGGGTTTTTTTTTTTTCATTGTTTTCCTTCTTCCTTTCTTTTTTTTTTAATGACATTACAGAGAAATAAACGAGCTGAGTAGGACTTATCACTTGTTCAGACTACTGCTGATGTACCACGAGCCGGAGCTGTGTAACTTTCTGGAAACGCGGAAGATCTTTCCGGACTCCTACACCAAACAATGGGTGAGTTCAGGGGAATCCCATTGGGTCTCTTCCCATCAGTTTCTCAGTCGGATGGTTCTTGTATTAATTATTTCTTTCTGTCTGCTGTTTGAAGTAGGTTGAGTATCAGTTCTGATTTCAGTCATTGGTTTTTTTTTCTAAATGAGTGTCTGTTTTGCTTGATTATGTTTGCATTGTTGCATTTAAAGACACACAAGTCACAATTACAAAATTAAAGCTTAAACCAACTTTTTATATGCTGGCTAGCTTTTGGCCCCTTTGGATGTTCACAAGCTGAATATTTCTTGTCACACCTTTGCTGCCTGTCTAGTGATGTGTTAAGATCAATGGATTGCACGTTGTAGATAGGTGACAATGCATATCCAGAGTCCATATTCAGAGTCGGATTGGTCTTTCTAATTTGTATCACTTCTTTGACCTTCTGCAGCCAGTAATAGGATTCTTAGACAGTTGGTTGAAGCTCTTATTGAAATTCTTAACAAGTATGAAATGTACAATAAAAACCAGCCGTCATTATTATAATTGTGAACCTGCACCACAAAACAAACAATAAGTCGCCAAACATGGATTTTTAGTTAAGAGCATATTCTGAAAGAGCAGACTTCAATATTGGAAAGAAAGCACACACTCCAGAAAAGTGTGAACTGAGAAAAGAGGCTCTGAAGCACAGGGTCTATTCAAGCGTTTAATCTTCACCAAGCTGTGCTACCTGTGCAATGAATGAGACAAAAAACAGGATGAAAACCACCAGTTTAACCACAATGAAGAGATTATCAGATTAAGCTGAAATTGAGCATGTTCTATTAACACATTCTGTCCATGATAAATGCCAACTTTCAAAGCAGTGGCGTCATCCTTTCTAAAGTTATTAGAGTTAAAAGTGAAGAGTGTGTACAGGTTTTTTTTTTTTAAGATATGAAAGGGGGACTCTAAAGACACACCTTATCACACTATTCTTAAAGAAGTGTTCAAGATAAACTGCTAAAAAACACACTTTCCCGTTCATTTTATGATACCAAATTTTAGCATAATGTAGAAGAAGACTTGCTCTTTCAGAAAATATAAAAAAGTCAAGATTGAACAAATTGATCCTTTTCACCTATTTTCAGTCCTCACACAAAATCAGTGCGTGCAACTTTTTGTTCGTTTTGTGATGCACGGTCACAATTACTGTTATGATGATGATGATGATACTACTATGATGATGATTATTATCAACATTATTGCTATTGTTATTAATATTATTATTATCATTAACATTATTGTTATTATTATTATTATTATTATTATTATTATTATTATTGTTATTGTTATTGTTATTGTTATTATTATTATTATTATTATTAACATTATTAACATTATTGCTATTGTTATTAGTATTGTTATTATTATCATTATCATTATTATTATTATGATTATTATTACTACTACTACTATCTTCATCATTATCATCATCATCATCATCATCATTATCATTATTATCTTTTTTGTGTGTGTGATGTATCCTTCCTCAACTGATGAAAATTTCTGACATGCAAGTAATTTTCTCTCCCCCCGTGCCGCACCCAGTTCATCACAGTATTATTATAATTACTGTAATGATGATGATGATTATGATGATGATTATTGTTTTAATAATGATAATAATAATAATATTCATAATAATGATAATAATGATAATTATTATTATTATTATTATTATCATTATTATTATTATTATTATTATTATTATCATTATTGCTGTTGTTGTTATTATTATAATCATCATCATCATCATCATCATCGCCATCATCATTATCATCATCATTATCATTATTACTGTTATTTTATTTGTTGTGATATGAAAGTTTTCTGATATGCTAGTGATTTTCTCTCCCCCCGTGCCTTCCTCAGTTCATCACGGTGTTTGCAGGCAGCTGTGGCCTGGAGATTGTGCAGTCCATGTGGAGTCTCTACTTCCTGCAGGCTGATCCCTTCCTGCAGTTCTTCCTCGGCCTCGTCATCCTGGTCAATGCAAAGTGAGTTGGGGAGCAGCGAACAGGTTTTTCTCTATGCATGCAGAGGTATACATAAGAGCTGTGGTTTGTGGCAAACAGCAGGAAAAAGAAAAAAAGATAAATCTTCTATAACTACTTGTACACACACACTCTCTTTCTCTCTCATAAGAATAAAACCAATAATAGACCAACAAAACAGAAACCAAAAAAAAAAAAATGTAAATCATTTATGTAGCATGTCATTTTGGAGGCTGATGAATTACAAGTAAGACCAAAATAGAATTGACCTGTTGAGGATGGGTCCCAAGTATACTCGGGCAGGTGTCTGTGGGAAATTTGTGTTGTAGCAAAGTCAGCCCATCCGCATTACAGGGGTGAAAGAGGGGTGAGGCATTGGGTGTTTGGTCTAACATCATCTTGTCACTGGCACAAAACTGCTTCAGCTTAGTGGTAGTGTCGCTGCCTGGTAAGCAAGAGATGACAGGATGGTTCAAATCCCAGGCCTGGCCTTTCTTTTTCACCCGGTTTTCATGTTAATACAGATCAAGCATCCCATCTTCTTGATGGACAGTAGTGGTAAAACAAAAATCTTTTAACCCTAACTAGGCCTGATGGGCCTCCGAGGCCCCCCCCCTGACGTTTCGCGCAATGTATCGCTATCGCGAGAAGCTATCGCCGCGACGTTTCATGACTTTTTTCTTTCGAGTCTCCCACATCTTTTGACACCAAATTTGCGATGCCCGGGCGCGCGGTTCCAAAGTTGCGCATAAATATGCGCGTGCATGTCAGACCAAAAATTGCTCAAAAACGTGAATTCGTGTACAATGTCAATGCAAACTGTGTTTACAGGCAAATTTCATAAAAGCTTGATTATTTTGGGGTTTTATTGATTAAAATCAATTAATAAGATATTTTCTTGTTCGGAACAATGTCGCGGACAAATTTCGTCGAAAAAACAATGAAAAACATAAAGTCGAAAAAAACAAAGAAATACGTAAGAAATTCAAAAAACAATAAGATACTTGGGAGATTTTTTCTGATTGTGCCATTTTTTTCTCCTACATTTGCTAAGGACACTAAAAAGAATATTTACACAAAAAATGTGCCTGTTTTGAGCTTTATTTAGTGATTTATACCAAATTGTCTGATTTCATGCATCATCATGCATAAATTAGCATAATTTAGTGTATATGATAATTTTTGAAAAAATTAATTTCATGGTACTATAGATTACATCATAGGCAATGTGTATGCCAATTTTTGTCGTGATCGCGTGGTCGACGGCCGAGATCTGGAGCCTCCCAGGCCCCCCCGGCTCTATCATCTACCTAAATAGCCCGGCCTAGTTAGGGTTAAGCAGTAATGTTGATAGCATTTTAACTACAAGGTCTGTGTGTCATTTATACTCCATTCAGAAATAACTAGTAAGGTTGAGAAACGAGACAAACGTATCAAGGCAGATATTGAAACATAAGAACTGACATGTACAGTATGTCAAAAAAAAAATACTATCAGATTTTTGCACTGATAACACCCAATATGATTAAACTGTCCAAATGCTACTTCAGGGTTTTAAAGTATAACATCCTAGCTCTATTTTGCAGAAAACCCCATTTAGTCTGGTTAAGCGGTCACAGAGAAATGTGCATTGTTGTAAAGCATGTCATGAGTCTGATTCTTCCAATTTAGCACCTGAATGCTCTTGGAACTGCATATTAATGTGTGAACACAATGGACAAAACCTGGAGGGAAGGGATTCCTGACATGCTGTACAAAAATCCTAATTTCTCTTTGATCACTGAAGCAAATCGAATGGGGTTTTCTGTAAGATGTTGGGCAATGAGATATAGTTTCATACCTTGAATTTGTATTTAGATTGATTCACTATTTTTACAGTTACCATTGCGGAGGGTCCCATTGTAATTTCTTGGGGACATACAGTACAGGTTCCATCCTATCAGATAAGAAGTGATTATAGAGAGCAACTGCTATTGCTGATGAGTATGTAGTGAAAACTGGGTCATGGGTCTGTGTAACGAACGCCAAGAATCTACTGTATTCTCCATATATTTAGCAAGTTAAAATTTTTGCGAATCGGGACTTCCCGACGATTTCACAGGTGGTTGAATTCGCTATCGCGGAGTACAGTGCTGATGGGAGAAAGATATACGTGCATGTCACATTCATATTTGGATCAGAGTTGATATTTTTGCAGGTCTTTAGATTTGCGAATAGCACCTGACTCGCGAAAATAAAAACCTCATGAAATATTGGGTGTATACAGTAATGCGTTGGAGCAGCGTACAGCCGCAGTTTAGCTCCTCGGGGAGCACGAGAAGATCTGCTAACAAAGTAATGGGCTGTTGAGCCGGTGAGCAGATGTCGTGTATATGTTTGGATTTAGACAGACACTGGAATTGGATACAGTGCAATAGCAAGGACAGTGAATTGCATTAACTTGGGATAATGTATTGAATTGATCGATGAACAAAACTAAATGAAAGACTTTCCAGGAATGAATGTGTTTAGAGTTTCAAGTTTATACTTGTGCATGCGACAGCTACAAGTGTAGCAGTTTGCATAGAGTATTTAGGAAGTGGGGGAAATAAAAAGAGAAGAATGACAGTGCATGAAAGGGGCAATTTGTATTCTATCAATCATAATCAATGTGAAATATGTCCAAGGAGTGACATGAAATATCCAGACTCATTTTTCAAGTGCTCAAGATGCAATTTGTTTTCATTGACTTATCAAAACATTTTCAGTATGATATTTCCTTTTCATTTATGTTATAACCATGCCTTACTATCTCTAAATTCTGAAATCCATGCTGTCTTTATACCAAGTCTGTTATTTAGAAAAAGAGTATAAATTTCCTTCATATTCTTTTAAGATAATGGCTTTATTACACTTACAATTTGAACTGTCATGGAACTTGTCCTTCTTCTTCAATGTGCCCAGTTAACCAATGAAACTTAATAGAAAAATATATGTAAGTGAACGTTAAGTATTTCATTGGGTCATTTTCATGTTTACAGAATGCACATGCACACACACAACATGCTGATGCTCACGCACACGTTCCCTGAACATGTACACGAAAATCTGGTATCCATTCATCTTTTGCGATGCTATGTATCTCTGTTAATGATTGCAATCTTATGTGCTTGAGAAGCTGGCAGAGTTAGTAATCTGAAATTCTAGAAAATCAGGAGTGGAATACATTACACCTCATTACCAGTGTATTCATGGATCTACGGGGCATTTTCTCTTCAATTATTGATCAAATTTATGGCCAGCTTTCCTCTTTAAAGAACCAGTAAAAAGTACTAAATCCCCTGAAGACAATGCACTTAAAGGACAAGTTCACCTTCATAAACATAAGGATTGAGAGAATGTAGCAATATTAGTAGAACACATCATCGAAAGTTTGAGGAAAATCGGACAATTGGTTCAAAAGTTATGAATTTTTGAAGTTTTTGTGCAGTACCCGCTGGATGAGAAGACTACTGCAGTGTATGAATAACTTAGATGTCACATGCGTACAACAATATAAGGAAAATATAAAGAGAATTTCACAAAATTTCATCTTTTGAAAAAAGTACACATTCCCCTAACTCGTTACCGACAAATGTTATGGGCAATATTATTCCCCCTGCCTCTAGAAAGAGGCAAGTCAAGTACTGTTTTATTATGCGAAAAAAGTGAAAATATGTTGAATTTTCTTTTACATTTTCTTTATACTGTTGTACGCATATGACTCACAAGCCGTAGTAGTCTCCTCATCCAGCGGTTCCAACACAAAAATTTTAAAAATTCATAACTTTTGCATCGATTGTCCAATTTTCCTCAAACTTTCATTGATGTGTTCTACTAATATTGTTGCATTTTCTCAATGCTTATGTTTATGAAGGTGAACTTGTCCTTTAAGTACATTTTATCAATACTTAATATGTACTTTGCATACTAGTTGTTGCTATGTCGGCAAAACCATAGACAAGCGTATCTGGTTGTTAGGTAGAGTCTTTGCTATAAAGGTGTGCACAAAATTTGAATGTGGTAGTAATATTGATATAGTTGATTGAACTCCATTGTGTGTTTTGTTTGTTTGTTTGTTTGTTAACTTTCTTAATGTGTTTTGGGGTATGATTTTGTTTTTATCTTGTTTTGCTTTTCTTTACAGGGAACACATCATGGGAATGACTGAGGCAGGTCGAGAAGAGTTGGTCAAATGTCTGGCTGAGTTCCCCAGCCAGCTGGAGGAGGATGACGTGGAGGATTTCTTTGGCCTAGCGGAGTACTACGCATCCAAGACACCCCAGTCATTCCGACGGGTAGGTGATCTACACGATATTTTCGCAGCATGACATTTTCACGAATTGGAGCCAGCGGCCTTTTTTCTCCGCATGAAAATTTGCGAGTGGCCTCTAAACATTCAATGCATATACTGAATACGCCGTATATTTTGCAATATTATTATTTTCGTAAATTTCACGAGTCAGCCGCTATTCGTGAAATTAAAGACATGCGAAAATATAGACTGTGATCCCAATGTGAATGTGATGCGCAGGTATGCATTTCTCCGTTCAGTACAGTACTCCACGATTGCGAATTTAACCACTCGCGAAATCATCTGGAAGTCTCAATTTGCAAAAATTTAGACTCGCTAAATATATGGCATATACAGTAGTGTATTCAACAAGAACTATCGCATGCATTTTAATTTCGCGAATCTTGGCTCTCGTGAAATTAAAATGCACGCGAACATTCCTCGTTGTACAGTAGGTGATCTGCATTGCACGCCCCAGCAATGGGGGGGGGGGATGTGATCTCCCCCTACCATTCGTTTTCATTCCTTTTCATTTTCACCATCTCATTCCTATGGATGTATGAATTCAGTGTCAAAGATCAAAGGTCATGGCATTTTTTTGTCAACATGATTGATTTTCCTGAGGGGAAGGGGAAAATCAATTTGTATTTTACATGCAACAGTTTTGAAGTAATAAGTCAACGTGTAGAATATTCATTGATCCTGTTGGAAACTACAATTCAGAAATACTTGTACCAAAACAGCAGACATTCTTGAACGCTTGCAGCTGCCCTTCATGAGCAAGCAAAACTTACCCCCCCCCCAAAAAAAAAAAAAAAACAAACTGCTTTCTTAGAGCCAATTTGAATTTAGAATTATCCAGTAGTATGCTTCCCACCAAAGACACCCTATTTGGTGTGCTGCATTTGCTGACAACTACCCCCACACAACTAACAGTAAAATCTATAACATTAATTCCCCTCACCCCCCCCCCCCCCCCCCACCAATCACTACTAATTACTGCCAGGACAAACAATCAGTTGTCCTGTGAGGAATTGTCCATGCAATAGTTTCTGTTTCTAACATACAAAATGTGAACAGTAGATATGATCGAAACGTTTCCAGACTAAACCAAGCACAGTTATGGTTTATTGAGAAAAATAATGATATCTCCTTATACTTACGGCTTTATTGCTAAATCTTTATATGGTATGATGTTTTGTGATACAACTGACCTACAGAACATGCATGAAATGTGATATCTGGAACATTTTTTTAAATCACTGCTCTCAGTGGTAAACAGTTCCTTTAAGATCACCTTTTAGAATTCCATTGTAGACATCTCACTGCATTATGTGTTATGTTCCTGTGAAAAGGACATGGTTAGTTTTCCACTTCATTCTGCATTTTCCCCCCACAGGAGTACCAATCTCTCTTCGCTGGAACCTTTGCTGGGAATGCTGAGGGGGACGCAGCGCCCAGCTCTCTGTGTCTCCTCGTCAATCCGTCTGAGTTGCTCCAGGCTGTGACTCAAGGACCGGTGAGATCTGCCACCTCAATTAAGTTACCAATGATCAAATTAGAAAGTTTTTGTATAGATGCAAGGCTCAGCATTAGTGGTGGCCCAGGGCCACTAAAAATTGATCAGGCCACCATAAGATAGCCATATTTGAAATTTGGTGGCCCGATTAGGTAACTACATTGTATAAGATGTAAGGTGGATTGTTACGTTTGTTTTTATTTCGGGCCACGTCACTTCTTTTTCGGGCCTCCAAAATTTCAGATTTAAAGAGTTTAGTAGCCTGAATGGGCCTGTAGAGAAGAAGGTGTGGTGTCGAGCCCTGGTTTATGTGTGTATATTTCTTTGTGTATTTATTTGATTTTGTAATTGTTTTGATGTAGATTATAATTTGAATTTCACAAAGTGGTGAATTTCTTTGTTTCGTTATTTGTTTTTGTATGAGGGGAATCGGTTGTTTGTTTGTTTTTTTGCCTGATTTTGTACCCGCCTGCCGTATTTAAAAATTTACCCAAATTTCACTCAGTGTCATTTAGGAATTTCATGCAGTGCCAACTTAAGTGTCAAACTTTTACCTCACATTACCCAGGAATTTTGCTGGAGCATGCAGAAGTAACTCTTGAATTTGTGTCTTTTGCCTTTTCCTTTGTCCATCTGATCATCTCGCTGACTGCAGGGGGACGGCATCAGCTACTTTGTGGTTGACTGCCGCCCAGCCGACCAGTACAACAGGAGTCACCTTGCCACCGCTTTCCACCTGGACGCCAACTTGGTAAGTTTACGAGAAAGAGATCTGACGCTCTTCCAGCAAGCTGTAGAAGTTTACACAAAAATGCATCAGATCTTTCAGTACGCTGCACTCCCGTTATAAAAAAAGACGGTTATTACGAAATTCTCTTTACAGTGAAGGACAAATGCAGGTTCCTACCAATATACCTTTATATTCTTTATTGTTCGGCTGTAACAAAATTTGGATATGACAAAGAAAACTGCCAGTTCCAAGGACTTGGTTTAAATGGGAACTGCCTACATAGGCCACAAACGTTTGCATAGTCTTATGGATTTTCGATGAGCCCCATGTGAATATGCAATCAGCCCTATGTGAGTATGCAATGCGCCCAATGTGAATATGCAATGACCCCCATGTGAATAAAACCTTACTTCAGACTTTCCGCTGACTCACCTTTGACCTCTACTCCTTCCTGTGCACGCAGATGCTTCAGCAGCCAGCCGAGTTTGCCAGCGCCGTCAAGGCCCTGCTGGCGGCCCAGCAGCAGGCCCTCACAGCAGGCTCTCAGGCCGCCGGGGAACACCTGTGCTTCATGGGGACAGGGCGGGAGGAAGAGGACCAATACCTCCACATGGTCATCGCCAACTTCCTCCAGGTGAGGATGATAGAGGGCGCCAGAGCAGTTGTCACTGGTAGAGGGCACTGATCTCTATAGGAATTATTATGGATATGTCATCGGCCAATCACTTTGTAGCTGCCGCGCGGCCCTCTTATCCTGCACATTACCCATACACTTGTGTATGTAGCTCACAACATCGCATGATCTTAGTGACAGCCTCTGCTGGAAAATGTGTGCAACTCCGCATAAAGTGTGCCTGCTAAGATGGCAGTGCAGTGGCTTTACTTATTCGTACAGCATGAATGGGCGAATGAGATATCCAAATACCTCCTATTGAGATAAGTGGTGAGGGCAAACATCACTGGCAGGCAGGTTCTGATCTCGTATGTCGTTAGCCAAGATCCAGAAAGTTGAAAATGGCATGTGATAAACCAATGCCTTGAGTTGGCCCACATTCAGTTTCTCAGATGGGGAAAGATCTTCTCCATACTCGTGTTACTTTAGACAAATCAAAACGAAAACCAAATGATTTCAGTTGCCTCGTTTTTGCTTGAGTTGAGTAAGGTGGCCACCCATTCAGTTTCTCAAATAGTGAATAATCTTCTCCTGGCTCATATTACTGGATACAAATCAGTATGAAAAAGAAAAGATTACTATAATTGCCTTGTTTGTGCTTGCCATGTTCATACCAGAAATGATAGTGATAAAAAGTAGAATTACACAGTAAGAGTTGCCAAGTCTCGCTGATTCTTCAGGAGATTCCCTGAAAGCTTTGATATCTCTTCAAGTCTTGACAGGAGACTATGAAAGCCTCCCTGATAAATTTAGAAATGATTTTGGCCTCCCCAGATGTATGTATCAAGTCGTTTTGAAAATTGTCTCGATACACTGATGAACACGCAAGTCTCTCCCTGCAGCTTGCTTCATGAAAAATCCCTGATTGTGATGTGTGATTGTAAGCAGCCATTTGTGGTTGCTTGTCAGTGTACAGCGCCTTCTAGATAACACTTCTGTGATGTCCTTTAATTAGAGAAAATATCTCCATTTAAAGTTTCACTGTGTGATATGCAGTGACAAAAAATGACTACTTCTCACAGCAACGGCCAATCAGGGAGCAGGATTCTTGTGATGTCACAATGACATTTGTCATTGCAATAAAAGTTGCTTTCACAGCAACTTTGTTTATTAGATGGGGGCCAAGAACATTGGCTAAAAAGCCCCTAAAGAGTCACTCAATACTTCTCTCGTCGCATATTCTCATTTTACAATTAGTACCGTTATATGTGTGAAATTTATCATGTATGCGTTTTTCCAACTTTTGATCAAATTATAGAGAAAAATCCAATCAGTGAGCATGGCATCTGGAGGCTACTCGGGTGAGTTAACCAGTTTTCTCCCTCATTTTACTTCTTCTGTTCACTTGCACATTTTAAATTGTTAAGAGCTTCTCAAACATAGGTGTTGTTTTTTGTGTTTTTTTTCGTTTGTTCTCAATACAATTCTAAAGTAATCTTGGGAAGAGGAATCAATCAAGCGTTTTCCTTTGACAGAGTGCCCCCTGTCTTTGATTGCCAGTTAAGATATACTTGCAAGCTCTTAAGACCATATGTGACCATACACCTCAAAACCAACAAATAGTTGGCAGACATGGATTTTTAGTTAAGAGCAGATTCTAATAGAGCAGACTCTAAGCTTTAGCATGATGTATAACTCTATACAAATAGACATAACATTCTATTAACCCATCTATATAATGCGAAGAGAGTCCACACTTTGGAATCGAGTGTACTGAGAAAGGAGGCTCTGAAGTACAGGATCTATTCAAGCTCACCAAGCTGTGCTCTGTGCAGTGAATGGGACAAAACACAGGATGTGAAACTCCAGGGCAAGAACAATGAAGGGATTATCAGATTAAGCTGAAATTCAGCATGCTTTAATAAGCTTATTTTGTACATGAGTACTACAAATCCAACATTCAAAGCAGTAGCTCCTTTCTTTCAAAAGCTACTAGAGTTGAAAGTGAAGAGTGTGCAAAGGGTTTTTAAGAAATGAAAAGAAATCTCTCAGACATACTCTATCACTGCTTTCTACAACAACAAAAAAGTGTTCAAAAAAATGCTAAAAACACAAATTTCTCATTCACTCTGTGTTCTCAAACTTCAGAATGATATATCATAAGAATTATTGCTTTTTCCGAAAATATGAAACACTCAAGATTGACCCATCTCACCTATATTGAATTCTAACGTAAAATCAGGACATGCAACTTTTTGTTGGTTTTGTGATGCACTATCACACATGACCATGGAGGAGAATAGTTTTTGTATGCTATGGAATGTGGGGATTGAATAAAACGGTGCTCAGTGACAGCTAGTATGAACACTTTTTAGTCAGTTTGTATGTAAAGCAATGTATAGTTATGGAGGCAAAGCTGCTGTCCAGTATAAACTATATATTTACCATATTTAATATGTGTGCTTTTTTTCTTCAGCCTGAAAAAAAGGAAATCTAATATAAACTGAGAAGAATAATCTCTGTGAAATATCAATCAATATTCCACGGTTTTACCGTCCTTCTTCCCTTTTTTTTTTTAAACCGAAAATATGTTGTTGTTTTTTTGATTGCTTGTATTGTTTTATTCCATGCCTTCAAAGTATATTAACCCTACAAACTATATGTAAGCTTTGAGTTCTGATTGGAACAGAAAACTCCATAGCAATGTACATACATGTACTCTTCAAATTCCCTGGTACAGAAAGAGTTAAAGGGACTGTACAGCAATGGTTGAGGTGGGGATTCATGTTTTGAACATTCCTAAGTGAGATAATGAGAAACCTCTTATGAAATATGAAAGAACATGTAATTTCAAGAAGGATTCAACGTTTATTTGATGAAAATTGGTTTTCAAATGGCTGAGATATCCCAGAAAAGTGATAATAATAAAAGGCGATAGGCCACGCCTTTTATTAGGATCTCTTTGTTTCACCTTGTTTTTGGATATCTCAGCCATTTCAAAACCGATTTTCATCAAATAAACTTTTGATACCCCTTAGAATTGCATGCTCTCTGACATCTCATAGAGTAGTTTCTGAATATCACGCAAAACATTAAAAGCTAAATCCTCACCTCAACCAGAACTGTACACTCCCTTTAAAATAGTGAACTCCCATTATAACAAAGTCCTCGAGACCAGCAGGTTTCTTTCGTCATATCGAAATTTCGTTACAACCGAACAAATACACAATGAAAAACAAAAGGCCGGTAATGTTGCGGCCTGAATTTTAATTTCGGTATAACCGTGTTTGTTATAACGGGAGTGCACTGTAGTGAGTGTGCTTTAGGCCCTTTCTCGGGTCTGCAGTTGTTGGCAGCCCTGAAACAATTCCACATCCCATTTCCCTCTTTTACAGCATTGCTGAAGCTGGTCGAGAAGGAGTCGACGTCAGGAATGATTGACCCAGTCATACTCAAGTCAGTCATCATCTCACAGCCAGAGAGTGCAGGATCCGACGACAGCGGGGTAGGTCCTGTCTGATTTTCTCCCCCCCACGATTTGACAAAAGCTGGTAGCTAACTGTGGTATTCATGGAGACTTCTTTATTGGAATCTCTGTATGACAAATTGACTATTCTGTGTGATGTATATTGTAGTTGTTGAGGAGCTCTCCATTCAACTTGTACTCAGGAATTCACCAATTTAAATTTTTCTTGTGGGAAAATTTTTTTCTTCAGATTTTTTTCTTGGCATGTATGAAGAGCAATGTACTTTTGCATCTCCTCCTATAAGCAGAGAAGTTCTGTCTGTGCCCAAATATTTTAGAAAAATGAAAATTGGTGCATTTCTCTGTACAAACTGAATGGTTAACTGCCTTAGAACTACATTACTTAGATATGCCGATTTGTTTTACTATCTAGAATGTAAAAGCCCATAACTTTCTTTCTGTGTCTGATTTTTTTTTCCTTCCACCTTTTAAATGATCTACTCTGATTTGTCTATTATCATACAAAGCAACAGAATATCAAAAAATAATATCCCGTAAAAATTTTGCCCAACGTGAAGTTATTGAAAATGTCTTTTTAGATCATTCTGCTAATGATCCATTGTGCAGTTGTCAGAGCAAAGTGCAAAAACTTTACTGATACAAAGTTTTGGAAGTCTTCATGGCGTTTTACACTGAACATAATGAGTCTACATCTGTTCTCTGCCCACTTTTCCACGTTTCTCTTTCTGTTGTCCATCCGTTCGTCTTTTCTGTCTCCAATTTGCATGCCTTATCTTTCAATTGTCCTTCATTTTTTTTTTTCGCTCTCTTTCTTTCACTCCGCTCTCACCCACACACATATACAAACACTTTTCTGTAACTGTAATTGCTGTTGCACCAATTTCTTGTACATCCATACGTTGCATATTTCTGCTCCTTTTTCTGAATCTCCCATGCTTTCTTGTCCTCGTCACTTTGTTCGTCGTCAATTTCTGCTTTCCCCCCATGTCCTCCTTCTCTACCCCCTTTTCTCTTTCTCTCTGTTATTCATCTTTCTTCCCTTTCTCCCTTCCTTCTTTCCATCATTCTTCAACTTTACTTCCATCTAAGTTCCTTTTTCTCTGTGTAACCTTGTCATCTTGTATTTCCTCTTCAAATCCATCACTCTTCATGTCTATGTCATTGTTCATCCTCTCTTCCGATTCGACATTGCTTGGACCCCGCCTCCTCCTCTCTCCCTCCACCTCTCCGCCCCTCCCATCCTCTTCGTTCTTCTTCAACTTCCATCTAAATTCCTTTTTTTTTCCCAACATTCTCTGTATGACCTCACCATCTTTTATATGTTGGTCGTATCCATTGCTCTTTTGTATCTACTTCATTGTTCGTCCTCTCTTCCGATTCGACGTTGCTCGGACCCCTCCTCCTCCTCCTTCTCCTCCTCCTCCATCTCTCCGCCCCTCCCATTCTAGATTGGCGATTCTCCTCAGAAGCTGACGGAGAGGGGGGCGGCGGTCATGGGACGACTGACCACCATGTTCAAGTCCAAATCGGCCTCAGTCAAGGACAAGGTCATCGAGTTCATCAAAAATGAGGGTGCAAACGATGAGAAGTGAGTGAATTGTTGTCCCCGCCGAACGAGTTCGAGCAGGGGACTATGAAACGGGCTCCGTATGTGTGTGTGTCCGTGTGTGTGTCCGTCCGTGTGTCCGTCCGTGTGTCCGTGTGTGCGTCCGTGTGTGATCAAAATCTTCAATTTGCTACTTCTCTGTCATTTATAAGCCAATTTTAATTCTGTTTGCTTTATATGATAGCACTATGTGGGAGCTTTGAAACTTCTACACAGAATTTCAGTTGTGACCTTTGACCTTGACCTTCAACCTATATTGTACATTTTGATTCTGTTTGCTTTATGTGATGGCAATAGGTAAGGGCTTCAAAACTTCTTCACAGAATTTTGACCTTTGACTTCTTTGACCTTTGACCTTGATTTTTGACCTGTTTTGTACATTTTGCTACAAAATGCTACTCCTTCGCCATTTCTAACCCGATTTCGATTCCGTTTGCTTTATGTGATGGCACTAGGTGAGGGCTTCAAAACTTCTACACAGAATTTTGACCTTTGACCTTGATTTGTGACCTGTATTGTACATTTTGCTACAAAATGCTACTTCCGGCGGGGACATATATTACGCCCCGCGTAAATTCTACTTTTCCTTGTTTGTTTTCATTCTCTATCCGATAAGATGGCTGAATAGCCCAGATATATTCTTCTTTATGTCACATACTGTACAAGTGAATATTTCTACGCGAGGAATTTTTCACACTCGGCCTGGTAAGGTGAATTTTGCATGTTTTTAATTCCGGGAATCAGGACCATAGTATAAAGTTCTGTAAAAACTCAAACAATGGCATACTGTATATGTCATATTTTTTGCGAGTTTTTTTTATTTTCACGAATTTAACAATGCGCAAAAACTATTTACTCAGATCCTGAGCATGCACTCGTACATTTCTCCATACATTACTGTGCTCCCCAACTGCAAATTTAACCACTCGCTAAATTGTTGGGAAGTCCCGATTCAAAAAAAAAAAAATATATATGTATAATATATACACTCACAAATATATGCTGTATGCAATATATAAACATATTAGGGGAAAAAAAGTATGATTGGAGAACTTTCACATTGTATTATATTTTGTGTCTTGCAGGCATGTGAGTAGCCTTGATACAGGCAAGAGATACAGAAGTAACAACGTCCAGTCTGTCTTCAGCATCGGTGACGAGGATGACGACAATGGTGAGACAAACATGACATCCAAAAAAAAAAAAAGAATATGATAGAGAGATGCCAACCATTACTTTTTGTACTTCATGTCAAAATGGCCTCACATTCCCCACAAATTAACAGCCAAATCACCATTCAGTGGTTTTAGCTTGCTTTTCAAATTACTTTAGTGCCTACATGAATTCCAAAGGAAGGAAACCAGCTGACAAGCTATGTGTTCACAAATATCAAGCTTATGAATTTCATTTTCAGTGAGAAAACAAGCTTTGTATGTCTCATGCATGACCATGATGTGGTTGACAAAAATACATTGCAAAATTCTTTGGTAGAAAGTTTAGCAACTTAAGTGACAAGTCTGTATCATTTGTAAACATTGACACTTCTTTTGCATTATTTGGGTGCATTTACTATGTAAGGGATAGATACAATGGAGTCATGATTGGTGACTAAATTTGTCTTTTTTCCTTGTTCTACCAGAGAGTCTCGGCGGGGCAGGATCGTCGGATGAGGAGAGGAGAGAGCTCGTCAGCACCGACACGTGGATGAAGAAGCCTGAAGTCCTCAAAGCTTTTGACTGCCAGGAAGTCAAGGACAGTGGGCAGACATTCCCAGGGTGGGTGTTGGCTGTCATGGTGTTAGTGTTAGTGTTTGTGTTTGTGTTAGCTTTTACTGTGTAAATGTGTGTTATGATTAGTATGAATTTTAGAATAATTGATTGTGGTGTTTGTGCACTCAATCAGAAAAGTCAGTTCACAGTTTGCATAGATCTGTGGGATTAGTGATGGTGTTTAATTGTTGGTATTCAAGCATCATTGCTTATGAAAAGTGTTCATGTTTTTATATTGTAGAGAAAAAAAAAGTACTTATGAAGCACATTTGCTTGATGATGTGTAAGTGTATTGTAAGTTTTTACGAGTTCATTGCACATGGATCCAGATACGGTGTAAATGAAATATATATGGTGTATATACGGTGTATATAAAAGGTCTATGATACAGCAATTTTGTGCGGGGGATTTTTTCAGTGGCCACCATAAGCAGGTGGCCGCTATAGACAGGTGGCCGCTAACACAGGTTTGACTGTAATAACATGCACACAGTTCACAGAGATAGTGTAGTGTGCTCGTTGCAGTTCCAGGGCTGCCTGCACCCCCCCCCCCCTTTCCCGGAGTTGAGGGGTGGGGGGATCCATATGCAGACCTAAAGTTTCCAATGTTCTCAGGTAAGAGTGTGCAAGAATGCATGGAAGGTGAAATTGCGATACGCAGGTGAGCGCGTGACCCCCGGGTCTCTTGTTTTTTCTATGCTGTGACTGCAGAATTGAACGGTCTCCCTGATTTTAGAATTATGTTTCTTTACTGAAGTGCAAGTGCCAAACAAGTATTCCCATGTTTATTCTGTGGAACCTCCTTGGTTTTGATGTGGAAACGTGGGCAGCCCTGGGCTGAAGCGTATTTGTTGAATAGAGATGATGTAAGTGAACATTTTTAGGAGAGTTGGGGTCCTGAAAACTCCTTGATGTTTTGTCTTGTCCCCTTCCAGACACGTTCTCGTCACCCCGACACATCTGTACATCCTGCGAGAGGCGCCCAACAAGCGCGGCTTCTCGTACATCATGGCGCGCCGCTCTCTCGCGGACGTCGTGCGGATCACGTCGAAGAAGCGCTGCTCGGAGTTCATCACCTTCCGCTACGGGCGTGTCAACAGCGCCGGCGAGACCACCGTCTACGGCGTCGACCGCATCTACATCCCCGACGCAGCGGAGGCCACAAAGATGATCAAACAGCTCATTGTCAAGTGCATCGATGAAAAGGAACCGGAGAAGGAATCTTCAAAGGAGACAGGCAACGCTGACCAAACGGAAAGTGCCCAGGACACGAGGACAGATAGTAAGAGTGATAGTACGATGGAGAATACGGACAAGGGAACGGGGGAGGATTCGTCGAACGGCCCAGCGGACAAGGGAGAGAGCGAAGGAACGAATGATGGCCAAACAGAGGAGGTGCAAGCGGAGAGCTAATAGTAGCTCTGCGTGGACGCCTCGTTTAATGAGAGACGAGCGAAACATTGCGGATGGCTGGTGCTGCATAGGCCATCATCTCTGATTCTTGTGCAAAAAACTTTAAAATTCTGCCACGTAGTTCACAACTTCTTATGTAATGTTTTTGCGATCCATTATCATCACACTGCTTGTGCATGGAAAACTGCAAAAAAAAAAAAGGAAAAGAAAACCTGTGCAGTTGTACTGTTAGGATGGCACCAACAAGCAATTTCCAAGATGATGAAAGAAGAAACTTATCTCAGCATTTTTGTCATGGGTTTAATAGGCATCTGTCGTGAAATACAACTTTGGTGAGACTTCTAACCTTTTTTTTTTCAAACTTTTTTTTCTTTTCCACTGAAAGCCTGTATCTGATGCCGAGAATTTGTCACAATCATATTGTTATCAAAACCTTGACTGTTCTTGAACTGATATGGACCATTATTGCTGAAGCCTCGCAGACCCTGTTACTTTCTCATACAAAATTTCTGTGTGTGGAAATTGTAGTTGAATAGTGGGTGACAGGAAATGTATCAAGCAAAACTGTTACTGGATGAATTGTATTCATAAATCATTAATTCCTAACTCTGAGTTTATTTTATACAACACCTGTTTTGTGAAGGGAAAGTAGGAATTACACACTGGGAACTTGGAAGATCAAATTAATGAATGAATTCAAATACTAGTATATAATATATACATGCATGAATGTTGAAGATAAGGAATAGACTGAATAAATTAGTGAACAAAGGAATAGTGTGTATGGAGTACATGATTACATAAATAGATAAATTAATCAACAAATTAATTGCTTTGCTGTTTGATTAATGAAAGAAAGGGCCATACGCTTTTACTGTTCACACTTTTATGAAATTTTTCCAATTCTCGCTATGGCATACAACGACATGGGCATGATTTAATTTCCATAACAATGAGTCGACACTGCTGTGCTGTTGCACAGCCCCGAGCTCTGATGTGATCATACATGAATAAGAGGGAGTAATATCAGGAAACTGCAAGTTTGTACACATTGTAGGTTATTTTAGTATCTCTTGGGAAAAGGAAAATCAACTGTAAGCTCTGAGAATGCTCTTCTACTGTGTAGTGAGAATTTTTCAGTCATGATAAAAAGGGGGAAAATTAGATATGATTACCACATAATGCGCTCTCCCCGTGCGTGCTGCACCGTAAATTGGCATTACTGGAAGTGCACGAGTGAACCACAAAAGTGTGAGTGCGCATGTTGGGCGCACGTGCGTGAGATGACCTCATTCATTTGCATGCGGATGCGACCACGAGTAATTGTGTAAATTTATATGCGATCCATCAAACTGATTTGCTCTGCATTTGTTGCAATATGCAAGACATTCATTGTACTATATTAGATAAATCTCCTTTCGCCTATGCGTACACTTCTACAATCCAAGGACAGAAGAATTAAAATCTAAGAATATTGTTACTGTAAAAGTGGATATTTTCACGAGATTAAGTTTTCGCGCGCAGCTGGGTAAGAAGGGTTTCACATGTTTTTAATTCGGCGGAATGAAGGCAACTACTGGAACATACAGTGTATGGCAAGCAAAAACGTTTGCATGCTTTTATTTCGCGCTAGTTTTTGGTTGCGCGAAATGCGCGAGAATTTCAACACCGTGAAAATTTTTACAGTAGTCAAGTGACGATGGCAAGGGCTCCTTTGAAAGTGCAAATATCATTTGTTAAATCCCACATATTGTCAATCTGAGGCAAGGTTACAAACTTGCAGATTATGTACGTTGCATGTTCTGCTGTATTCTGTAATTAAGCATGCCACTTTTAACTACAGATTTCCTTTTTTGAAGTACAATGTATCATTGAAGAGAAAATATTTTGATAACTACCATGTATCCATTTCAACCATACCCATCTAGAACTAATATTAGTGTGAGGCTAACTTACCTGTAGCTATCTTAACCTGCTGGAGATTTCAGTTAATATGCACTATTTTTAGCTCACCTGAGCCAAAGGCTCAAGTGAGCTATTGCGATCGCCCTTCGTCCGGCGTCCGTCGTGCGTCGTGCGTCGTCCGTCGTCCGTCGTCCGTCGTCCGTCGTCCGTCGTCCGTCGTCCGTCGTCCGTCGTCCGTCGTGCGTCGTGCGTAAACTTTTTACATTTTCATCTTCTTCTTGAAAACCCCAAGACCGATTTTCATCAAACTTGGCAGGTAGCATCCCTAGGGGGTTAGGAACTCAATTTGTTAAAATGGGCACCATGCCCCGCCCAGGGGGCCCCCAGGGGGGCCCAAACCCCCCAAAATTAAGGAATCTGTAAAAATCTTCTTCTCTAGAACCAGAAGTGATAGAGCTAAGTTAATACTATGAGTTAGTACATTGATGACTGTAGTTTCAAGTTTGTTCATGGCAGAATCAGGGGTGCCCCCCTTGGGACCCAGGGGAGGGGGGGTGGGGAAGGGTTCTAATGGGGCCTAAATTGTACATTTTCATCTTCTTCTTGAGAACCCCATGACCCATTTTCACCAAACTTGGCAGGTAGCATCCCTAGGGGGTTAGGAACTCAATTTGTTAAAATGGGCACCATGCCCCACCCAGGGGGCCCTCAGGGGGCCCAAGCCCCCCAAAATTAAGGATTCTGCAAAAATCTTCTTCTCTAGAACCAGAAGTGATAGTGCTTAGTTAATACTATGAGTTAGTACATTGATGACTGTAGTTTCAAGTTTGTTCATGGCAGAATCAGGGGTGCCCCCCTTGGGACCCAGGGGAGGGGGTGAGGAGGGGTCCTAATGGGGCCTAAATTGTACATTTTTATCGTCGTCTTGAGAACCCCATGACCCATTTTCACCAAACTTGGCAGGTAGCATCCCTAGGGGGTTAGGATCTCAATTTGTTAAAATGGGCACCATGCCCCACCCAGGGGGCCCCCAGGGGTCCCAAACCCCCCAAATGAAGGAATCTTTATAAATCTTCTCTAGAATCAGAAGTTATAGAGCTGAGATAATACTATGAGTGAGTACATTAATGACTGTAGTTTCAAGTTTGTTCATAGGAGATCCAGGGGTGCCCCTCTTGGGTGGGGGGGGGGGGGGGGGGGGGGTGGTTGGAAGGGTCCAAATGGGGGCCTGAATTGTACATTTTCATCTTCTTCCTGAAAACCTCATGATGGATTTTTGTCAAACTTGGCACGTAGCATCCCTAGGGGGTCAGGATCTCAATTTATCAAAATGGGCACCATGCCCCACCCAGAGGGCCCCAGGGGGCCCCAATCCCCCCAAATTAAGGAATCTTAAAAAAATTGGGCCTTTATTGTACATTTTCATCTTCTACTTGAGAATGCCTGGTCAAATTTTGGTGGAGCTGTAAATAATTTAGATTAGTGACTGCGTGAAAGGTGAACTTGCGATACTCAGGTGAGCGCTAGACCCGCGGGTCTCTTGTTTTTTTTCAGCTTCTGTCATTCCAAACTTAGCTGTGGCAAAGTACGAGACATGTTGTACTGGTGTCTTTGTTTTTTTGTTTTTGTTGTTATTCGTTTTTTTTTAATATACTCAGTTCTGTCATTTATTTGTAATATCTAGTGTTGGTCTTTTTCTTTTCTTCTTTTTTTTCTTTGCTCTATTTTCTTTTATACCTTTATAGTTGTAACTAAAGTTTTGTCTAAGATTTGAATCGTGGCAAGACATTTCATTTATTCATAAAAGGTCTTCAATGAATGCACCGCAGTGGACCAATACCAGTTTCTTAAAACTTATCCTGTATTATATTAGTTCCTTTACCCTTGTTCTCAGTTTCCATATGAAGGCAATATTTGTAAAGTTTATTTCATGGCAGTGTATGATAAAAGGGGTGTGTGATTTCAGATCCCTGCTATTGATAGCCAGTTGCAGTGTTCAGTGCATGTACATGGCTAGCCGAGAACTGTTAGATCATTGGAAAGGCGATGGTACAGTTCTTTATATCTGATATGTGATTATATGAGTGGACAAAATGGGTGGGGGTGGGGGGGGGGGGGGGGGGGTGTAAAGATTTAATCAGGGCCAAAGAAGATATTGGGACTCTGTTTAATAAGCAAGTATTTTGCTTTAGGTCTCATTACACCAAGTTTACAGTGTTGTGTGTCATGAGATTGCAGACATAAACAAACTGTGTTAGTGTCTGGGAAGCACTGTTTGCTTTTACAGCTGTAGCTTAAATTGCTCTTCCTCTGGCGACACAGATGAATTATGTGGTTCAATGTAGTGTGCAAATTTAGCATGGAGAAATGAGGAAATAATGAAATGCAATAACCAACTTATATGACAGAGGCTTATGTTTCTTTGATCTCATGATTAATCCTTTGATTTGGTTTTGTATTTTCTCTTTCTTTCTTTCTTTTTTTTGTCAACTGATGAAGCAAATTACCGAGTACCTGATGTAATTGTAACACTCTTTTGTTTGTGGCGTCACTTTTCGGTTGGTAAAGCATGGTCTGTAGTACGTGAAGGTTACCGTATGAGTACAGTAGAAGTAGAGGAGTCACAACATGACAGTTCCAGTTTAGTCTTTCTCTTATTTCATTAGTCTAATGTAGAAATAAACCATATGATGTGGACAGTAGGTGTACTGTTGATGAATGCAATACTAGTATTGATTTTATCACTTGACACTCCTTAGTGTGTTCCCAATAAGGGCTAGAGTGAATGACTAGAGATACACTCTGCTGAGTGGCAAGAGGTCTCAAAGAAGCACATTATCACATTTTCCCACATTATGCACATGTATAAGATGGTGGGTTTACTGGTATGTAAATTTCTATGCACAATAGCAAAAGTTGCAAAAACATCAAAGTGGAATTTGGCAATGTGTAGAATTTGTCTTGCTGACTAAAATGCTTGAAAATTTGGAAAAATTAATAGGTGTGGGACTATCCAGATTTACAAGTACCATCATTTCTGCATAAATATTGTCCAAATATATTCAAATTTGGGATGACTGTAAGTTTTGGGATAAAGGTAGATAGACTCGGGATTCAGGGAGACACTGTTACATGGACCCATGCTGTACACATCTGCCATGTTTTGAATGTCCCAGTAACACAGATTTGTGCGGTATGTCTGTAGTGGTTGAAATAATGTTGGTCTCAGTTCATCTCTTGATTCGGCCATTGTACCTGACTGGTTCCACTTTTATACTGCAGTCAGATCCCACAGTGAAAACTCAGTATAACAAGATCCCCTGTACCAAGGCAATTTGTTATCTTTATCAGATATTTGTTATATCCGTAATCGATCAACAATACAAAACAAAGGAAATACATGTAGATTCATTGGGACCGGAGAAACTAGTTTGTTATATCAGATCTTTTTATATTGAGTTTCCACTGTAGCTAGTTTCAGAAACTTGCATGTACAGTACATCTGCGATCGGCTTTGATGGGCAGTAGCTAACTTTACATCATTGATTTTTATTTTCAAGATGGCAGCAATCAACAGCACCCTCTTGAGTCCCAGGTCAGTGTATCTTTAAGCAATGTTCGATCCATGCGGTTTGATTGCCACACATTAATTTTTTTTGGTCATATTATTCTGATGCAATGATGAGCTCACAATGTGGGTGATGTACGACTGACATTACCGTTCACCCAAGGAGAGTTGGCTGTACTCTTGGGTAGTCCGAGTAGCCGCTGTTAAAACTTGATGTGTCATACAAGACTACGAAGATTAGCTCGTCTGTATCGATTGGTAAGAGTGATCAAACAATCTCATAATGCATGTATCATTCACAGGTTGTATTTAGTAATATGAACTGGGAATGGTAGAGGGTTGATGGTAGTTATGATGTGGGCTTCATGTGGACTAATTGTGCGGTTAAAAAAAAAAATGACTATCAGCTTTGTTCAAGTTTATGTGTGTACTGCAAAATCTAGTGCTTTCAATCCATAGGAGCACCAACTGTGAAAGAAGGGGGGGGGGGGGGGGGAGAGGAAAACTTGTTAATGATGGATGTAGAAGGATGTCACGAAACTAGATGCCATTTTTTTTTTTATTTTTTATGAAGGGTGCACAGACTACTTGAGTATCACCGATTTTGAGAAGACCTTCAGCATATATGCATTCCCCCCTGCACTAATCCAAATATACATGACTTCGTGAGTACCGTTTTATGTATTCAATCTTTAAAGGTACCTTACTGTTCCTAAACCTGACTGACGAATGAACACACAGGGTGGTTGGAAAGGGTCAAATGAGCGATGAGAATGTGGTCGTCAGGTTATCTTGGCTTTACACATGGCAAAGAATTGAAGAAATACATGTACTGTAAAACTGAAAGAAACCAACACAAAAATTACTACTGTAAAATGAGGAATGTTTGCGTGCATTTAAATTTCGCGAGCGCCAATATTCACGAAATTAAAATGCACGCGAAATTTCTTGTCTACACCATATTAAATGCGGTTACGCCATTGGCAATTTGCGAAAATTTCATGCCACGAAAAAGGTTGTCGGCTCCAATTTGCGAAAAATTTTTGCCACAAATATATCATGTTTTACAGTACATTGTATATTCATATGTCTCATTCTCTCGATCATTCCACTTGCCTGCATCCGTGATATTGGCAATGTCTGAGAGGTAAATTACGTCACGGAACATCGTTCGCCGAATGAAACTTTCAGAGTTGCAATTATTGTGTCCTCTAATGCAAAATTGCTTGGATGACTTCTAAGTTGTAGGTTTCAGATTTACACGGTGTTGACACTGAAAATATTGTACAGTGGAAAATTAGTATAAAGAGACTCGACACATTTATATGAATGAATTATCTGAAATAAGAGTCTCTTCTGTCTCCAAATATTTGATATAGTGCACTTCCTTGAAGCTACGTGGGACAAGTAAAATCACTTTGGTACTCAAATGTTTGTTATATCAGGGTTTAACAAAAGAAAACAAAGAAAACTGATATTGTAATGAGAATTTATTATATCAGTGTTCTTTAGCAATCCACTAATTTACAATTTCCTTAATACAACTGTACCTAGAAACCCAGTTATAGTGAGTTTACTTTTGAGGTACCGCTTTAAAGGAGGTGAAATTGGTGCTCCAAGCAACCTCGGGTTTCCCTGTACAATAAAGGATATTTCTCTGTTACCCATGGTCCTCTTTAGAATCATGAGGTTTCGTTGTACAAAAGTTTGTACAATGTACATGTACAGTGGATCCTTGTTTTCACAATGTTGAATGATATAGCAAAATGTGTGATGTATAACAAGGTAATTTTGCAGGGTCCGATTCCTTTAATATTCTTTTGTTTCTTATCCCTGATACAAAAAGATAGCAATACAATGAGAATCAGTGCAGTGGATAATCGTTATAAACAACACTGATGTGATTAATTCTCATAACAGAGTGGATTCATCTGCCCTAAAAGTGCCACCAAATTTCTTTGTACCACTGTACATTGTACACTGTATGTCGTTGGTTTGACACCCTGATACAAGGTAACTTTTTGTGCAACACGCATTTCTTCATCCAAGAGTTTGTTATACAGTGGACTCCCGTTATAACGAAGTCATCGGGACCAGCAGTTTTCTTTAGTAATATCGACATTTCGTTCCAACCTTACAGATAAACAACAGAAATCCATAGGAGTGGATAATGTTGCGGCCTGAATTTTCACTTCGTTGTAACCGGAATTTAGTTATAACCCCCTTCGTTGTAACGGGAGTGCACTGTAATGAGAATTGTACTTTAATTAACACAAGAAGAGGATGCCATGCCCACCAACCCCCATACACACACTGATACATAAACACAATTCACTTTCATCTCTTCTTTACTGTCTTATTTCTTTTGTTTTGTTTGTTGTTTTTTGTTGTTGTTTCTATGCTGCTTATCTCATATTATGTTGTACTGTATTTATTACTTTCTACTTTGTGATAGCAATCTTTGGAAGAGGATTAAAGAACACGATTAACAGAATGTTAATGAATTTTCACCAATATTAACTGGGACAGGTGAAAGGCCGGGGCAGATTCCAGAATTTATTGACTGTGTGGTGACGCTAAATCTAGTGCTTGGGTGTATTTCTGTTCTGTTATGCATGTAATTATTTAATGAAATCATATATTATTTTTCTTATCGGGCAGAAATCACTCTGTAAATATTGTACATTTTGTCGAGCAGACTGCATGATTTCATTACAAGAACATAGTAAATTAATTGAGACATATGTGAGAGGGAGAGAGAGAGAGAAAAAAAATGTTAGCAAAAATTCTATTTGGTTCATATCTGGCCACAACTGGAAAGGGTATTGTGAATGTAAACATTGTGAAAAAGGATTATTATGAGGAGGGGAAAAAAATGATAACATATATGACGTGTGTTGTACGTTGCACACAATATGATGCATTCAAATAAATGAAGTGTATTATGCAAATCTCTCATGTTCCTTTATTTCTATGTGATCAGGCAAAAACCATTGTATGTTGGTGTTTAACAAAATGCTAATTGTTCTGTGTGGTTGTGAAGGAAGAGATGTACATATTGTATTAGTTTACAAGAGACCCATGGGACCTATCAGTCATCATGTTCCAGTTAAAGCACATTGTCCAAACAAGACACAATGCACAACAGCGCTTTTTTTTTTAAAGACAACTCCAACACAAAAAGTGGTTTCTTTATTAATGCTCACTGACAATGTACTGCACCATCTTTTCAATATTACAATATATTTCAAACATGAGAAACAGCCACAAGACTATTTAAGTATTTAGGCAGGCATATTTGTAATACACAGCAACATGGAAAGGATGGTACACATCATTAAAGGGGCATTCCGGACGATTTTCATAATTTCACATCATGAAGTACATAAATCAACAGCTCCATGTATAGATTCGTGGAATTTATTGTGGTCCTTGAGCAGAGAAACCAATAAATTGAAAATCTTAAAGGGGCATAGTCCCGGTAGTGTAGATGGCGCTGTTGATGACACTGCCGATCACCGTTAGCATTGATACGAAGATTACCGAAGTTGAGCTGCCATCAAGAGTAAAGTGCGTAGGTGTTGCTAAGTAACCTTGCCTTTGTTGTCTTCTCTGCGCATCGCGCAGTCTGTAGTAATGCCAGGGTGCGTGCATATTTGCTTGTTATTATGACATCACAAAAGAAGTTTGCTAAAGCTGTCATCCCCCTCAGCCGAATCATGAGCCGAACTGAGATCGGACCACTGACTACAGTGAATCGGACTTCTTCGGACTCGGGAAAGTGGGCCAAAGCGTAAGCGCCAAAGAGAAGTCGATAGCGTAGGTCTCTATAGGAAACTTGCGCCGTGCGCCCGCGTATGCATTTGACTAAAACACGGGGACCATGCACCTTTAAACAAATTACACTGAACAGTGTTGATGACATCAGAGCCTCATATATTTCATAAATGTAGCTGTGTAATTCCATTACAATACCACTTGCTCAACAAGTTCACCTGTGAAAAATCTATGCATGCCTTCTCCTTTTGTTCTGCTTCCTTGAGCCCCAACTCATGCATTCTTATCATGCTTACGGTGAGGCTGGCATGTCATCATACTTGTTCATTGCAATTTGTTATAAATTTTGAAAACATTCTCATTCCTTATCCCAATCACTATAAATTCTGAAACTCTGTACTCAGTTTAACTGATTTATAGCTGTTCAAATGTACATGTAAAAGTCTGAAAATCATCCGGAGGTCCCCTTTAAAGGGATCGTATAGCTTTGGTTTGAGACCTAACTTTACGTTTCCAACATTTCAAAGTGAGACAAATGAGAGGCCTCCCATGAGATATGAAAGAGCATGTAATTCTAAAAGAGGAAATCAAAATTTATTTGATGAAAATTGGTTTTGAAATGGCCAAGATACCCAACACAGAGCAATCCTAACAAAAGGCAGGACCCACCTTAATACACTGTATTACAATTGCTTTGTTTCACCTTGTTTTTGGATATCTCATTCATTCCAAAACCAATTCTCATCTATAAACTTTAAATTCCTCCTAGAATGGTATGGCTCTGTACTACAGTGGACTCCCATTGTAACAAAGTCCGTGAGACCGGCAGTTTTCTTTTGTTATATCGAAATTGTGTTATAACCGAACAAATAAACAATACAAATACATAGAGTGGGTAAAGCTGTGGCCCACATTTTTACTTCGTTGTAACCAGAATTTCATTATAACTGTGTTCCTTGTAACAGGAGTGCACTGTATTCCACAAGTGTTTTCTTGATACATTGTATCTCAAAAAAGTTACAAGCCCAATCCTCATCTTCACCAATACTACACCATCCATCCCTTTAAGGTATTAGCCCACATTTGTAAACCTGCAGCAATTGGTCTCATAGTTAGCATGGAGTTTGGGTATGATTGCAGTAATACCTGTACAAAATTTCGTTCCAATTAGTCCATTACTTTCATAAAAATGAATGAAAATGCACCGTATGCATGCGTATAACGCTCGCTACAATGTAGCTTTGCTCCACGTACGTACTACATGCATGCGATACATGTGTAAGTTACATGTACGTAGCTATAGCCCGCGCTCGTAATTCGATTTTGGGTTGGGTTGACCCGGTTTGAAAATTGATTTTAAAACGATGATTTTCTCTCTTTTATCGAATGGTATAGACAAAGAGCAACAGGTGAGGTATGTTACTGTTATAACTTGTACTTGAAGTCATATTGGACCTGTTTTATGCAGTTTTGATTTTCGTGGGTTTGCAAATGTGGGCTAGTACCTTTAATAACACAAACACTAAAAAGGCAAGGAAAGGCAATAGAATGTTATATAACTGCAAGAACACATACCGTAGTACATACATGTATTCTGTGTATTTGGTACAGTCTCCTCCACTGTATCTCCCGAGAGATAATCAACATTTAAATACAGAAAGCATTTCACAATAAGTGAAACTAACACCGTCGCAAAACAATATCAGTTAAGAACTGGGAGGATACTACATGTATTAAGTCAGCTACGTCCTACTGTACACTTTGTTCAGCTTTAGTCCTGTATGTCCCTCTCACGGAAGTGTCAGTATTGTATGAACCATTATGCTCACGGTTACGAGTACACATGTACATATAAAGGCATCGTGTCCTAAACACACACATACTTTGTCCAACACAGGCTTGAGTCTGTCTACACAGTCACTGCAGACCTCGGCAAAATCATTTGGTGTCTATGGCCGATTCCATTAATGTTTGCAGAATCTCCTAGCATGGTTGCTTTTATTGTTTTGGTTGTAATGGCATACATCATTCAACTTTCACTTATTTGTCTCTAAATAAATCTCCCTTTATTTGTTTTTGTTTTTTCTTCTTCTTCTTCTTCTTCCTGGAGTGAGTTGCTGTTATTTCTGTTTGATGTTTACCCAATAAAGCTGGCGCTGAAGGCTTGGTACCATAACACTGGCTGAAAACTTTAATAGAGCGCACACAGAGGGTTACTGCACTTTCAAGGTTCTTAGCTAATAATTAACAATGATACTGTAATGCAAACTCATTGTTGCGAGGAATGTTCAGTTGTACTTCGAGTCCAAGCTAGAACTTGTGTAATATACAGTGTGTCTCGAAAAAAAGTAAACCCAACTTCAACGGCAAATTTTCAAAAAACTATAAAATATTTACACATCACTTTTTCATGGTTAGATAGTCCAGTAAGTCCTCTGTCCAATGATACCACGTAGGTTATGTAACTCTCATGCATGACTGAGCATGATTCAACTTAGTGAATGGGTGTGAAATCATCACTGTGGCAAGTTCCGTGATTAGCATACTTTCTCACATTGTACCAGATGGCTCTTTTTGTTGGAGGCTGCCTGTCGGGGAACCGCACCCGAAAAGCCTCTTGAACTTCCACGAAACTTCTTGTTTCCTGGTATCGAGTTACCAGGAATACTCTCTGCTCAATTGTAAACTGTACCATGTTTGGAAAGCATGTGAAGCGTGAATGTGTCAGGAACATTCTCTGCTGAAGTTGTTATGTAATCATAGGCCTAACATGTGACAAAAATTTAATTTCTTATGCCCTGAATGCATGACAATAGCAAGAAATAACTTGCCACAGTGATGATTTCACACCCATTCACTAAGTTGAATTATGCTCAGTCATCCATGAGAATTACATAACGTACGTGGTATCATTGGATAGAGGACTTATTGGGCTATCTAACCATGAAAAAATAATGGGCAAATATTTTATAGTTTTCTGAAAGTTTGCTGTTGAAGTTGGGTTTACTTTTTTTAGAGACACACTGTACATGTAACTGAGGGGCAACAGCAGTAAAATTCAAACTGCCCGAACTATAATACTGTACAACATGTAATTCAACAGGTATGGGAGAAAGCTAATCCGATAGATCAAAACAGATGAAAATCGATACAAGTAGTGTACAATGTACACTACAGTAACAAATATTACTACAGCCAAGTATAGGCATGATGTAAAACTTCAACATGCAATGTTATTCATCAGTTACATGTACAATGTATAAAATTGCAAAAATTAAACTGTGCATTTCTCATACTTAAATACAGCACATGTATTCTTGAAAGCACATCTAAACACTTACAATGTACTTCAGATTGTAATGATATTTTGGATCGATACTACTGAATAAATGACCCTTAGCTATTAACGAGAATACACACATTTTCAGAAAACTGATGGATACAATCATCTATTAAGTACATTGTACTTTTCTTTTGTTGATAATCACTAATGAACTACAACAATCAGGGCAGGTTTAATAGGAATGTACACACACTAGAAATACCACTACAGTGTAGTGTACTTCAGATGCTCTAATCACAGAAAATATCAATTTGAGTGAAATGAGGTATTTAATGCACATTAAAGCTTGCAAACAACTATCATTTGACAATTTAAAGTTTATTGCTAAACAACTTTTGATATACCGTAAAAGTGGATATTTTCGCATGACTTACAGTTTCGCGCTTGGCCATACGAAAAGAGTTTCGCGTTTTTAATTCCGCGGAATCAAGACACCAACCACTGGAACATACAGCATGCAAAAATATTTGCATGCTTTTATTTTCGCATATGTTTCTAGTTGCGCGGAATGAGCGAAAATTTCAACACTGCAAAAATTTCCACTTTTACAGTAATACAGTATCAAATATTACAGAATGTCACGTTTAACGTTTTTAATAACTTTGAAAACTGTAGTACAATACAGTACAAAATATTTCAAGTACATCGAGTTGTGGGTTTGCAATATGACCATACGCTAGAGAAGTACTGGACGTTCCATATACCGAATCTTGTGTTCATACACAAATACTGTATGCCAAATATTTTGCAAGGTTTGTATTCACGCAAATTTTGCGATTCAGGTGCTATTCGCAAAATTAGAGACACACAAAAAAGTACTGATTCTGATCCCGGTATGAATATGACGTACACGTACACATTTCTCCGTTCAGTTCAGTACTCCACGATCACAAATCTAACCACTCGCAAAATAATCGGGAAGTTCCGATTCACAAAAATTTAGACTCACTAAATATATGGCGGAAAGAGCAGATTGCTAGAGATATAATTAAAAAAAGCTGGTCATCTCAGTTCTAGCGGCAACACAGTCCTCGCATCAACGTTCATCTGAGCTTCATGAAGACAAGCTGGAAGGGTACAAGATATGCCTGACCCTCTTTAGGAAAGGAACAAAAACCAATACTCTATAAAACGCCATCTATGCACACACAACAGACAAGGAGTACTACACATATGATATTATAGTTCGATCATGGAAGCTTTCCATAGATGTTGTCAAATGTCACAGCCCCTTTACTCCACCCCACTCATAAAGCTATCACATGTGAGTGACTGCAGATATTCTGCGGAAGCTCCTCTCAAAGACTAGCAAAACAGTTGCTGGAGTACTGAACAATTATGCCATAGTATTTTACATGCATACCATAAGTTTGCAAATTGATACTTGCAAGACAATTGTAGGGATTGTCGATCTAGAAGCACAGCAGTGTGGAATGGGAAATAGATAAGGAACAAACTTTATGAACTCTCACTTTGGAGACGATGTGTAATGCATATGTGAAACAAAAATCCAATCATTTTGCCACGTTGCTACCTTGACAAATACTTGTATAAGTCAACTACATTGTAACTTTTAATTGACTCAAATTCACTTCTACTTGTTTGATAGCATTTTGCTGCAGCTTGCCCAGCACTGTATGTGTTGGTCAGACATGGTTGCCTCCAACCACCCTCCCCTTTCCCATTATGCGCTGCTGTTGATGTTCCCGCTTCTCTAATTTTCTTGTCATGAATAAGGGAAGCTAGTATCAGTTTTACTAGTTTCAGAATCTTTGGTTATTTGCCTGATTGTAAATTACTCTCTCGTTCTTCCCAAAGAGTACCTGAACTTTGGAGCAGAGTAAAACTGTACAGTCTTCTGCCACTGGAACATCCCAGTTAAACGTAATGCATGGCAAGGAAATACAAGAGACCCGCGGGTCTAGCGCTCACCTGAGTATCGCAAGTTCACCTTTCACGCAGTCACTAATCTAAATTATTCACAGCTCTACCAAAATTTGACAAGGCATTCTCAAGTGGAAGATGAAAATGTACAATAAGGGCCCAATTTTTTCAAGATTCCTTAATTTGGGGGAATTGGGGCCCCCTGGGGCCCTCTGGGTGGGGCATGGTGCCCAGTTTGATAAATTGAGATCCTGACCACCTAGGGATGCTACCTGCCAAGTTTGACAAAAATCCATCATGAGGTTTTCAGGAAGAAGATGAAAATGTACAATTCAGGCCCCCATTTGGACCCTTCCAACCACCCCCCCCCCCTACCCCCAAGAGGGGCACCCCTGGATCTCCTATGAACAAACTTGAAACTACAGTCATTAATGTACTCACTCATAGTATTATCTCAGCTCTATAACTTCTGATTCTAGAGAAGATTTTTAAAGATTCCTTCATTTGGGGGGTTTGGGCCCCCTGGGGGCCCCCTGGGCGGGGCATGGTGCCCATTTTAACAAATTGAGATCCTAACGCCCTAGGGATGCTACCTGCCAAGTTTGGTGAAAATGAGTCATGGGGTTCTCAAGAAGAAGATAAAAATGTACAATTTAGGCCCCATTAGGACCCCTCCTCACCCCCCCCCCCCCCCCCCCCCCCCCCCCCCGGTCCCAAGGGGGGCACCCCTGATTCTGCCATGAACAAACTTGAAACTACAGTCATCAATGTGCTAACTCATAGTATTAACCTAGCTCTATCACTTCTGGTTCTAGAGAAGAAGATTTTTGCGGATTCCTTAATTTTGGGGGGTTTGGGCCCCCTGGGGGCCCCCTGGGTGGGTCATGGTGCCCATTTTAACAAATGGAGTTCCTAACCCCCTAGGGATGCTACCTGCCAAGTTTGGTGAAAATGGGTTATGGAGTTCTCAAGAAGAAGATGAAAATGTACAATTTAGGCCCCATTAGAACCCTTCCCCACCCCCCTCCCCTGGGTCCCAAGGGGGGCACCCCTGATTCTGCCATGAACAAACTTGAAACTACAGTCATCAATGTACTAACTCATAGTATTAACTTAGCTCTATCACTTCTGGTTCTAGAGAAGAAGATTTTTACAGATTCCTTAATTTTGGGGGGTTTGGGCCCCCCTGGGGGCCCCCTGGGTGGGGCATGGTGCCCATTTTAACAAATTGAGTTCCTAACCCCCTAGGGATGCTACCTGCCAAGTTTGATGAAAATCGGTCATGGGGTTTTCAAGAAGAAGATGAAAATGTAAAAAGTTTACGCACGACGCACGACGGACGACGCACGACGGACGACGGACGACGGACGACGCACGACGCACGACGCACGACGCACGACGCACGACGGACGCCGGACGAAGGGCGATCGCAATAGCTCACTTGAGCCTTTGGCTCAGGTGAGCTAATAATGTGTTTGTTATCTAAATATGACACTTAAACACATTAATGGAGGTGTGTGGACATTGTCCTAAGTAGCATCTCCACAGATGAAGTGTCATTGTCTACTTGCTCAGTCACTTTCGCTGCTTTGCTTGAACAAGGTGTGTCCGACTCGCCTTTTCTCTTGTGACAGTTCACGGTGCCAGAACAGGTAGCTGCTTCTGCATCAAGCATCTCTGATGATTCATCCTGTTGCGACACTCCGGGACTTGTGCTTTGAGTCTGAGTTGTGGCATCCATGGACTCTTGCCTGTCAGGGTGTTCCTGTTCTCTGCTTAAATAAGCATTTATTCCCTTTGAAGATTCATCCTCAACCCCTTCCTTGATTGTCACTTCCTTGTCTTCCTCCCAGAATGCAACCAGTTCCTTGAGCTGGTCAAGTCTGGCGCAGAACTTCCGATGGTTCGTCTCACTCAGGGTTGTGGCAAGCTCTTTGGCGACTGCGAGGGCAGCGTTCATCTTCTCTTCCCTGCTCTTATCAGCATCAGAGAGCGCATTGCTTCCCTTCTTCTCCACAGCCTTGTCCAACTGGTAGTTCTGCTTCCAGCGGTCTGGAACCATGGTTTTCCCATACAAAGGCACGTGAAGATGATCCCTGGAGCAGAATATGTGTCTGCAAGGTAATCCCATGGAGGATGAGAAATGGCATGAACAGGTCTCTATACCATCACTGCAACTTGACACCATGTAGGATGCTCCATCCTCTATCACAGTTGCAATTATGTCCCTCTCCCCGCTGGCCTCTGATGTACAAAGCTGGGGCGCACTAATCACCTTGCATTCGCATGAACGACGGAGCTCCTTCAGCATTTTCTCTGCGGCGTACGATGTGCATTCTGTGAGGATTGCCTTCGCAACTTCGGGATGTTTGCTCTCTTGAACAAGCCTGGAGGCAGTATTGGTTGGTGCTCTTTGCTGCGATGCATCTTTGAGGAGTTGACCATGCAAGGAGATCAGTCTCTTGAGACATTCTGTGATAGTGGAGCTTGGGGTAATCACAGCTTCCAATGACTGGTACAATCCTTCCAGTCGTTTCACAGTTCTGTTTCCAAAGTGCCGAGATCCATCATAGAAGGCTGGAACCCACATACATCTGCAGGCATGCCACTGACTGTCGAAGTAGCTCTTGAAGTCGACTGTTGCATGCCTCTCCAGCTCCTCATAAAGTTCTTCATACTCACCTTTACTTTTGGTGTATACCATCTCCTGGAGGATCTTTCTCACACTGTCCATGATTGAGGTTGGCAAGGACTGCGTTGCATTCTTGAAGGTCTGCAGCACTTGAGACATGCATAAGTGGACCTTGGCCTGAGGAAATATTTTCTTCACTGCGGCTACCTCTGCAAAGTTGGCATTTACAAGGAAGAGCTTGGCACCTTGAAGGGTGACTCCTCCACTCTCCTTCAGTAGTCTGAAGACATGTCTGAGGGTTTCCTCTTTTTGATCCGCAACCAGAACATGGGCACATGGAATGCTCTTCCCGTTGCCATCGACCACAAAGAAGGTGTACAGTGGCATCTTATTCTGGTTCACATTGCATGTGACATCACACATGATGACCTCCGGAAATTTGTGGAGAGATCTGAGCATCTGGACAGTCTGCAGATACAGCACCAAAACCTCACTGTCGGCCCCCAACACCAAATTTATAGTGCTGGTTGGGTCACCGTTGATGATCATGTTGATGGCATCCAGTATGGGTCCCCTGTGGTCACTGGAAAGTGAGAACTTTAAGCTGTGGACATCACGCTGGATTACTTTCCCTGGTGTCTGGTGATTGGGGGCTGCAAAGCCACAGCTCTCTGACTTCTGATTTTCTGTACCACTGTCCTCCCTGTTCTTGGGATGTGACGTGAAGTCCTCACAAGTGATGTCTCTGTAATGATAAAAGCAAAAATCTTCATAGTCATTGAATTCTCGACCAGTGTAGAGTATTCTGTCGGTGGAAAGAAAGATACTCAAGTACTCAAATTTTCATATTTAAAAGTACACATTCTCTCTTTATCTAAGATACATCCAGATAAAATAGACTATTTCATACCTTTTTGAAGAGACAAGTTAATTGTTCTTTTGATGTCTCAAAAAAATAAATATGGACATTGTATATATTCTTGTATATTCACCCTAAATTGCTTTGCAATTTTTAGTACCCTTTTCCAATATTGTGACATCACAAATTGGTGTAGAGTTCCCTTACAGAAAAGGTGACACATGGAATTATCCAAACTTTTGAAAATTGATAACCTTTGAGTATAGTGACAGATTTTCATCAAACTTTCACCAAGCATCTCAATATAAGAATTTCTGCATTCATTAAATTGAAAAAAACTACCCGCTGGCTTCTGTAAAAATGAATGAAATATATACATTTAATATATATATACCGGCATATGTCACGGCTAACTGCACAAGTACAGAGTAAGATTGGCAAACAGAATGGTATCTTTTTAACGAGGATTCAAAAGAAAACAAAATACATGTAGTAGTAATTGGGACTCCCCATTATATGATGCAATATTTGGTACCCTGGGGTACCAAATGAAAATTCGCCATTTTGTTGAATTAATTTTTTTTTTTCAGCGCTGTACCCTGGCTTACCAAAAAATGTGTCAAAATATTTTTTAGTATCATTATGCACAAAAATGTTTTCTTATTTGTGATTATGCATCAACTAATGCATGCAAGTGTACTTCGAAAAACACCTATGGTGCTAGTTCATTGCGACGACTTTGCCGTATCCGAATTCAGAATCGGCGTATCTGAATTCGGATACGCATTATAAATAATGGGCATGAGATGGCGCTATACAACGCGGTACCCCGGGTTACAACGGTACCCCGGTGTACGGCGTGCCGAATCATATGGGTTCATAAGAAAGTCAAATCGGTCACCACTCCACAGTGAATGAAAATAACAGTCTGAGACGATGACATAAAAATCAAAGGTGAACGCACTATTATAATACATCGCAGGACATTGCTTGACTATTATACACATGATCAACAGCAGTACCGATCTACACTACAACTAACAGCACCTCACAAAACACGGGGCTCTTGTCTTTATAGCAGGGCTCGACACGAACTTTTATCTTTGGTGGCCCAGTAGGACCACTTCAATCTTGTTAAATTTCAGTGGAATGAAATAAAAGAAAACATAGCAATCAATTTGGAAACCTACTTGCCAAATCCGGCCACAAAAAAAGACAACCTTTTTGGAAGTTTGGTGGCTCGCCACCAATTACTACTACAGTGGACTCATGTTATAATGAAGTCCTTGGGACTGACAGTTTTCTTTCGTTATATCGAAATTTCATTATAACTGAATGAATAAACAATCAAAACCATAGAGCCGAGTATTGCGGCCTTAATTTTCATTTTGTAGTAATCGGAATTTTGTTAAATTAAACCATGTTCATATAGGCCTACTTGTAGTGGGCAAGGGGAGTGCACTTTAGCCCCAGGGCCACTGGACCTCTACTAAATGTTGTGCCCTGTTCATACAGTGTAGTTTCATCCTCATCGTTTACCCTACTTACTGTTGCGATACCTCCCCAACTGGAGACTTTGGCTGCCCCGGGACTGTGGTTGTCGTTTCCTGTAGCTCCTTGCCACTGGCTGGAGGCAAACTCGTCTCATCACCTCCATGCTGAGAGAGAGTGCCATCCACGGATGAAAGTCTGTTCTCCCTGGTATCACCGGCACTGTCATCCTCGCTGTCTTCACTACCTGATATGACTTCAAACGAAGGATGCCATATAAGGATCGCTTTATTTATGTGCAGTGGTACTGGTGACTATTAAGCGTGCGAAGGTATTTAGAACAAGTGTAAACTTCAACAAGAAAGTTGGAGTAAGGTTTAATGATCAATACTGTTTCATCAACGTTTGTCAGCGCTGACAATTTCAGCAAAATCCTTGGTTTTGATTGGCTGAGATGCTCTGGTCACTGTCTGTTACTATGGTGACTCAAGTTGTCAGCACTGACAAACATTGATGAAACACCCCTCAGGAAACTAATAAAATATGCAAGACTGTCTTATAGAAATAACTGTTTCTATTATAGGTAATCATCAGAATGTTTTTGTTCGTTGAATGCCAGCCAATTAGTGCTACAGCTTGGCGACTCTCTTTATAATGAAGCCATTGCGACCAGCACTGTTCATTAATCACATTGAAGTTTCATCCCAAAGAGAATTTTACACTACAAACTTCTAATAATGATGATAATTTGGGGACCTGAACAACAACAACAACATAAAGAGTCAAGGAATGATTTCATTTACCTTGCGGCATTTCATCTTCCGAGTCTTCCATTTTCACTGCGTAAAGCTGCGAGTCATCTTGTCCGTCAAGAATATCTGCACAGCCCCTGCTCTCCCCTACTCCATCAAACTCCTGTTTGATTCCCGACGCATCCTGGAGAGGACCAGATGTTTCCTGCATATGAAAATCAACAGCAAAGGGTGGAGTTCATACAGGAAAGGATGTCTTTGACAGCTACAAATATGTGAATTTGTATTTTATATATCTCCCTATAGAATAATTATGGGTCTCTTATAAGCTGTTGATGACGAGTCCCGAGTATACTCTGGTAGGTGTAGATGGGAAATACGTATTGTAGCAAAATCAAATGTCCGTCCTCAATGGGTTACATACCAGTAAGGGCAAGTCCAAGATAACACGCGCGTTACGTATGGGACATTCAGAGACTTTTATGACCTGAAAAATAGTGTTAATGGCTTTTGATCATATCAAACTTTATCATGGTGATTGATATCTAGGAGAAGTATAATCATGCAAAAAATGGAGAAAAATGACCTTCACAATTATATTCTAGAAGAGAAAATATGTGCCGTTACGTATGGGACCAGAAAGATTTTGTTTTTTTGAACATTTTTTTCAACCTCAAAACTCTCTGAAAGTATTTCATTCTACAACTTGTAACTCACTGTGATGAAAGTCACAACACTCAAGATTATCACAGGTAAGTTTTGTGTCATTAGGTAAAAAGCTCTAATTACAGATTCTAATTAAAGACAGACATGACGTGTTACGTATGGGACAGTTACGTATGGGACAGTTTGTCCCCCATTCATTTAGTGTGTGAAGAACCATGTTTATGGGTATTTTGCATAATTATTGAAGTAAAATCAGTTGAAACTAATTAGATACTGATCCAGATTGTCAAGGAAACAATATTCCCCAAATATTCACCATCCTAATCATATTCAATCATATTTTTATATTTTTATGACCAACTTGAGTATGCATGCCCTTTGTCCCCCATTCGTTTAGTGTGTGGAGAGACACATTTATGGGTATTTTGCAAAATAATTTTGCAAAATACCCATAAACAAATTTTTGCATAATTATTGAAATGGAATCAGTTGAAACTACTCAAATACTGATCCAGATTGACAAGGGAACAATATTCCCCAAATATTTACCATCACAATCATATTTAATCATATTCTATATTTTCATGACCAACCTGAGTATGGGGTATGCCCTATTTTTATCAGGACAGTTACTACTGAAAAATGGAATAGTTTAAAGTGTTTACTTCCATTGATGAAGGGCAGTTTGCCATTTCGTTTCTATAAAAAACAACTTGACACAAGAATTATTAATTTTTATAAATAAGCAATACCTGCTGCGTGGAACCCCAGTGATCGAGTATTAAATAGTACCGGTATATGATGTCTGTCTAGCAGTCAGGTCATTGATTCGAGTCACGCCTCAGTATGTATACCCATGAATTTTGTCGTGGCTATTATTGAAACCTGAATAAGGACAATTTGTGTATCACTTGCAATAAAAAAGAAATCATTTTACTTTATATTCTTTTTAAATATTTATATCACAACCATTTCAAATTGGATCTCCATCACTAAACTTTGAATTCCTCTAGTCTTAGGATTGTATGCTCTTTAGTAATTCATATAATTGGTTTCCAATCATCTCATTAAATGTTGAAAACTGAATCCCCATTTCCACAAAAAACTATACCATCCCTTTAATGCTGTTTTTTCATTGTGTATTTTGCCATTTCCCCTTCCCCCTTTCTGAAAATTGTTCAGTCAAGTACATGTATTGTTTAAAGTGTCTACAACTCAAAAAGTAGCGACAATGTTGGGATGCTTTCTTCAGGATGATTGACCATATGTGTACTGAGAGACCTTCCCAGCTAGCTACATGCATTCACATGCATTATGTATGAGGATGTCCCATACGTAACGCATTTGTCCCATACGTAACATTATTTCAATGCCTTATAAAAAATATTCCTTTTACTGTTTTTTCTTTTTTCTGTGGTATTTAATTTCTCTAAACAATAAATTAGAACTTTCCAAAAGGGCATTAATATAGCCTTAGCAATTTCAGAAAAAACCTAAAAAAATGACCTCAATTTGTTACGTATGGGACATCTCATGATAGGACACGAGCTAATTTGCATAATCATTTGCATAATCCCTAAATTTTCATACCAAGTTAAACTATTTGATGAACTTCTTATGTCCACATATTAATCAAATATCATTTGCTTTCCTTTGAATTAATATGAATTTTTATAAATGTCCCATACGTAACGCTGTGTTTCACATTTATGCAAATGAAGCCCTTGAAATTTGCATAAATTTACGTAATATAATTTTTTCCTCCATGGAAATCAAAACTTCAACTCATAAGCTTCAAAATGATACCAAACATGTCAATATTGAGCAAAGATGAAATTTTGCCTTCTGAGGGGACCTTATCTTGGACTTGCCCGTAACTAAAAAGCAGGCACAGATATCCAGGTGAAATCATACATGGACAATATGTCATCCTTTACTTGGCAAATTAGAATGCTAAGATTGGATGGAAACAGATATTGGTTTAGAAGTGGTATCAGAGAATAAACACACACTTCCTTTACTGGTACTGAAACAATGACTTAAATGATGCATTTTTGTCAAGTAGGCCCCTAGTCCATATTAAACATCTTAAAGAACTAAAAGCAAGATGCAAAAGAAACACTTTTCTACAACACAGTTTCACATAGTCTATTCTAATTTCTAGCTGCATTATCATCCCCCCTTCTTTCTTTAAATTCATTCCCTGCATTTTGGAATATGCTGGGTGGTGGTGGTGATGGCTGTTGTTCTTTGACTTTCATTTGACACACACGTACACACACACATTTTCGCGCTTCAAAGGCGATTCGCAAATTTCGCGAAAATAAAACCACCGCGAAAATTTCAGCTCATACAGCATACACAGCCCTGTCGCTGTACACAACAGGGGCTTGGTTATACAGTGTGTGGTCGGGCATAAAGTACTCATTCACTGATCCAAGTTATTCAATGTCGTGAATCAAAAAGTGAATGGAGAGTTGTGGACCCTAGTTGTTGTCAGCCTTTTACTTTAAATAACATTGTTTTACAGGCTCTAAGAAATTAGATCTACAAAATTGTAACAGGCCCTATCTGCTTTTTATTTCCATTTGTTTCTGCAGGCTCTCAGTCTCAGTATCGTTTTTTTTTTTTTCACTAAAAGAACATGTAACTGAGAACACACAAGTTCAATATTGATAAATACTGTACAGTCTGTAGGTGTAGCAATCCTATAACTACACAAAGCTTCACAAGGGTTTTTAGACTGGTGAATCAAAAAGGGATCTAGAGCAGAACGCAGAATACTTTTTTCTCACCTGTCGATGTTGTGATGTTGCTGCTGATGTTGAACGCAGCAAAGTGTGAAGTGTCACCACGGGTGCACTCACATTTGGTGCATTTCTGATGCAGCCGGTAGTAGATCTTGTAGTAGGCCTATTATTGGTGTGTCCCACAGCTGCCAGTGAGATAAACCGGCCAATTTGCCGCTTTTGTTCTTCAGTGACCCCGGAACTCCACGGGAGAGACTTGGGCCGACGATGGCAGGCCGAGGAAGTCCTGTCGTGCCTCCACCCATCGTCATCGAAGTCGACGGCATCCAGTAAAGTGACGCTGGTCGCTTGCAGGGAGTGGTTCGTGTATTTGTGTGAACATTTCGCCTCGGTTGAGATTCTGTCCATTACCAATCCCAGGGTGTTCTTGCCAAGAGGAGTGCCCACATACCAGTGAACAAGGTCGGGTTGAAAGGTTTTCTTTGGCCGCTGCCAGAAGTACTGGCACGTGGGTTCCAGACGCGATAGGTAGGTGCAGAAGGACTTCACGGGGCAGCCACCGACTGCATGCTCGTTCTCGTACATCCTGGTCGTCCTCGCGCTTGGGCTTTGCACTGCTGCAAGTTTACTATAAAGAATACTAACCTCACCATCATTCCCTTTTTCACACTTCTGGAAGTATATGTACTGTCGATTTGATGAGTCAACAGCGAGATGGAAGTCACTCTTTTTCACATCGCGTAAATTCTCTCGCCCACTATCGCAGAGATGATGGAGCAACACATCGACGAAGACTTTATTCTGAAGGCCCCTGGGATTGGAAACGTCCAGAGCAGACGACTTCCGAATTTTGATCATGTCCTCTTTATGTATCGGTGTCTTACGTCTCGACATTAATCCTTTTCCTTCAGCCCTTAGCCTTCGCATCACAGCCCGGAGCATGTCGTTGGCTGGTTGAAAACGTTTATCATTGGCGATGTCGATCGATTTCACTCTTTGAAAATGGCACATCAAACCATATCGGAGCGAGAGCATGCTACTCACAGCGTAAGCCTTCCCGTTTTCCCGGCGAGCTTCCGCGTAGAAACGGCGCAGGAATTCGCACAGTTCGGCTGGGTCCTTCTGCTCTATCTCGGCCAACGTAGTGTCTCTCTCCTTAGCGTAGAGCTTGAGAGTTTTGACAGCCTGCTTGATAACATCCTGGGTGTTTTTCGAATGTTTTTCATATCTAACATTTCTGGAAAGGGGAAGCTCATCGTCGGACAAAGATGGAAATCGAGAGCCTTTCTTGGCCATCGAGATCGAGAAGGCCTTGCTGCTGGAAGAGGCCATTGTTGTTGCTGCAGACGGCCCAGACTAGACTCGGCTCGACCTCACGCGCGGTGCACCACAGCCACATTCAGCATGCAAATGAAATAGAGGTGCATGCACAAGAACCGAAGTACACGCACGCACGTATGGCAAGCCATATTACTTTTTAAAAAGATTTTCTGATATCACGAATTCCCTTTCGTGATATCAAAAATTCGAATTTCTGATATCACAAATTCAATTTTTGATATCACAAATACCCATTGGTTTATCACGTAAAACCAATTTTTGATATCACGAAATCGAATTAGTGATATCACAAATTCAATTCGTGATATCACGAATTCAATTCGAGATATCACGAATTCACATTCTTGATATCAAGAAATACATTTTGTGATATCACTAATTCCAATTTGTGATATCATTAATTTACATGGAATTTCAGCACATAACTTTCGCAAAGAAATAATTTGATTTCGAGCATTAGTTTTGCGCTGAAATTCAACCGTAAATTCTAGCGTTTGTTGAGCGCAGAAATACACAGGGAATTCGAGCTTTAGTTTAGTGCAGAAAACCAACGGGAATTTGAGCGTTAGTTGAGCGCAGAAATACATACGGAATTCGAGCGTTAGTTTTGCGCTGAAATTCAGCTGTGAATTCGAGCGTTAGTTGAGAGCAGAAATACACAAGGAATTCGAGCATTAGTTTTGCGCTGAAATTCAACTGTGAATTCGAGCGTTAGTTGAGCGCAGAAATACACAGGGAATTCGAGCATTAGTTTTGCGCTGAAATTCAGTTGTGAATTCGAGCGTTAGTTGAGCGCAGAAATACACAGGGAATTCGAGCATTAGTTTTGCGCTGAAATTCAACTGTCAATTCGAGCGTTAGTTGAGCGCAGAAATACACAGGGAATTCGAGCAATAGTTTTGCGCTGAAATCCAACTGTGAATTCGAGCGTTAGTTGAGCGCAGAAATACACAGGGAATTCGAGCTTTGGTTTTGCGCTGAAATTCAACAATGAATTCGAGCGTTAGTTGAGCGCAGAAATACACTTTGAATTCGAGCATTAGTTTAGCGCAGATATTTCTATGGAATTTCAGGTGTTATCTTTACATAGTATATTTCATTTCATTTTTTTCATTTCATTTATTTCCACAGGGTAGATAAAAAGACATACAAGCATTACGTGAGCGCAACTTACATCATGCAAGATGCAATGCAATAAATGTATAACACGTGGAGGAATCAACAATAGGCCATAAAGGCCTTTCAAAGGCTGATCCCTGACAATTAAAAATGGTACGATTATTAATTACTATCACAGAACAAAACATTACAGAATACATAGGACTATACAGATGACAAAACATTACAATAAACAAGTGATTAGGCAAGCAATATATTATCTAAGTCATTCATGCGTGTGTCAAACGAGATTACTAAATCAAAAGAAATTGTTTTATACTTTCTTTTAAATGACGAAAGACTAATGGTAATCTTAATGTTGTCTGGTAAGTTATTCCACAAAAGTGGGCCAGCATACCTTACAGTACGTCTAGAAGCATTGTATTTATAAAATGGAATATATAACTTATTACTTTGACGAGTACTGTATACAACACGAGTATTGTTTTCAATGAAGCAGTTGTCTAAAAAATGTGGCAAGATATTGTTAATATAGGAATATACAAATGTGCAGGTAACACATTTATTAATTTCATACACAGAAAGCAATTTTAGCTTTTTGAACAAGGGACCTGTGTGGGTTTGGGGCTGTGAATGGGTAATAATTCTTAATGCACGTTTTTGTAAAATATAAATACGGTTTAAAAGAGATTTTGCACAGTTCCCCCAGATGATATTGCAATACATGAAATGAGGTAAGATCATGGTATGATATAAACTTAAGAGTACGGCAGGAGGAACTATTGCACTTATTCTATTTATTGCTTCAATTGCCCTAGATACTTTAAAACATACATCCTCAACATGATATTTCCATGTCAGATGATCATCTAGTATAACTCCTAAAAATTTTACTGTATGTACAATGGGAAGGCTGATACCTGCAATACAAATATCAATATCATTAACTTTTACCACTTTATTTCTTGTTTTAAATATCATACATGATGTCTTGTCAATATTCAGCTTTAATTTGTTTGCTAAAAACCAATCTTGAACTTTGGCTAATTCATTATATAACGATAGTTACAAAAAAAAAAAAAAACCTAAATGAAGAGTTTTGGCAACTCGTCTTCATTTAAAGTGATTAGGAATTGGTTTTAAAAGAATCGATGAAAATAAATCGTTTAGCAAAATATCTAAAATGCCATTATTTATATGTTGTCAATTACTTCAAAGTCATTATTATATTCTTTTTTTTCCTCCATTTCTCGCCACTGATTTGGCAGAGACTGGTTGACTTACAACTTTTGTTTGCGTTTCTCTTTACTCTGTCATGTGAAAGATACTCTCTCCCGACCTCCCCCTGTTACTCCTCCGTGTTAATAAGAGAGATTTCTCATTGCGCAGATTAACAAAATTGAAGTCCTTCGTACCACTGCTTTTTTCTTACTACAAATTCTAACTGTTTGTTTGCCATGCATACTGCTGCATAAACTCCTCATAAGATCTGGATATCTTCACTCTTCTTGATCTGATCTGAAGACTTTTGGGCTTGTGCGTTCCAGTTTTGTTCTCCCCGGTTTTGGTTCTTGAATAAACTTGCCTATATGATTACACTTTGAATTATTTTACAAAATCATAAACATACTGGGGCAGGCAAACTGTACACCCAACACAATTGGTCTTAATGGATACACCCCTTTGTTCTGGAGGACTGATTTTGAGGAGTGAGAAAATGTTTAATAGGAGAAACACGTTGCTTCATGTGACCACCAGCCGACACCAGTGGTGGACACTAAATTGGCAAGTTTACGACTCCCTCTCGCACCCCGCATGACTCACAGTCTCTCTCTCTCTCTTATTCTCCGCTGCTGACATACACAGACCAGAGGGTTGATTGCCCTCGGTCGGTCCTACGCAATACAAACACATGGTATATGCTTTTATAACACACATACACATACAACCACACATAATTATCATCGATTTGGTGGAAGATTCTACTGTAAAGGGAATTACCACATGAAAAATGTATCATAATTAACAATAATGCAGTAATAGATGACAATTTGAGGACCAAAACGATGAATTAAATGTAAGCCCTAAGTGAACATAGTATCATTGAATTCATGATAACATGTTGATTTGTATCAATAATTCATCGAATATACCTTGACGATCATTTAGGGAATGATGGATGTGTAAATCTCTCATAAATAGTTATTGGTATTTTGAACATTGTTCTAAAAAAAATTAGCAGTAGTATACCTTCCATCTGAATATCAGCTCAAAAGTAATGTTCCAATTCCCTGTGTATTTCTGCGCAAAAAAAAAAACAACAACAAACAAAACCGCTCGAATTCACAGTTGAATTCCAGGGCAAAACTAACGCTCGAATTCCCTTTGTATTTCTGCGCTAAACTAACGCTCGAATTCACAGCGATTTTCTGCACTGAACTGACGCTCGAACTCCCTGTGTATTTCAGCGCTCAACTAACGCTCGAATTCACTTTGTATTTCTGCGCTAAACTAATGCTCGAATTCACAGCGATTTTCTGCACTGAACTAACGCTCGAAATCCCTGTGTATTTCTGCGCTCAACTAACGCTCGAATTCACAGTTGAATTTCAGCGCAAAACTAATGTTCGAATTCACTTTGTATTTCTGCGCTCAACTAACGCTCGAATTCACAGGGATTTACTGCACTGAACTAACGCTCGAAATCCCTGTGTATTTCTGCGCTCAACTAACGCTCGAATTCAGAGTTGAATTTCAGCGCAAAACTAACGCTCGAATTCACTTTGTATTTCTGCGCTCAACTAACGCTCGAATTCACAGGGATTTACTGCACTGAACTAACGCTCGAATTCCCTGTGTATTTCTGCGCTCAACTAACGCTCGAATTCACAGTTGAATTTCAGCGCAAAACTAACGCTCGAATTCACTTTGTATTACTGCGCTAAACTAAAGCTCGAATTCACAGGGATTTACTGCACTGAACTAACGCTCGAATTCCCCGTGTATTTCTGCGCTCAAGTAACGCTCGAATTCACAGTTGAATTTCCGCGCAAAACTAACGCTCGAATTCCCTGTGAATTACTGATATCACAAATTCGATTTTGTGATATCAATAATTCAATTCGTGATATCACAAAATGGAATTTGTGATATCAGAAATTCGCATTTGTGATATCACAAATAAGAATTCTTGATATCACAAATTGAAATTAGTGATATCACAAATTTATTTCGTGATATCACAAATTCGAATTTGTGATATCAAAAAATCATTTTGTGATATCACGAATTACCATTGGTTTTTCACGTGAAACCTATTTTTGATATCAAAAATTCGAATTTCTGATATCACAAATTCATTTAGTGATATCTCAAATTGAATTTTAGATATCACAAATTCGAATTTTTGATATCACAAATTGAATTTGTGATATCAAAAATGGATTTTGTGATATCACAAATTCGATATTTTGATATCACAAATTAAGTTCATGTGCTACACTTACGGGAATTTGTGATATCACAAATTTAATTCTTGATATCACAAATTTAATTCTTGATATCAAAAATTTGATTTTTTGATATCACAAAATGGAATTCGTGATATCAGAAATTAACTTTAAATGTAAAAACGGCTTGCCATACGCACGCTCGTACATGCGATGCAGGGAGGGCTATGGCTGGCCATCCCTGCCATTAACGCCATCTACCGTACGTATGCTGAAACTACTAGTATCGTACGTACGCTTAAAAAAAAAAAAAAAAAAAAAAAAAAAAAAAAAAAAAAAAAAAAAAAAACATACGTAAGCTTATCGACCAATCAGCGAGCTCAGTTAAGCACGCTAACATACGTACGGTATTAAGCACGCGTACGCTATATTATACGTAAGCTCTATACATACGTACGTATGCTCAGTAGTATCGTCTGAAATTCGTTCTTGTAAAACAACCAATCTGTATGGCGGCTTTCACTGGATCCTGAACCCAGCCTGTTCAGCATTGTTTTATTTATTTTTTTTAATGTTGAATATCTTCAGTATTAACTGAAGGAGCAGATTTTACAATGACAAATAAAGTTTTCATATTTGACCTAAATTTCAATTGAAAACGAAATCACACTTAGTGCCGAATATTTTGTTCGGGTACAACCAAGACGATCGATCATGCGTCGCGGCCTGCCACGCCTAGCATGGCTTGAGCTAGCTGCGGCTGTCGCGCTTCCCTATCCACCTACACCGTATGCGTTGCGGCGCTAGCGTAGGGGCACATCTCTCCTGACTCTCAGGCCTGGCGGCGCGGCCTCTTCCCGGAGCGGAGGACTGTATAACTGCTAGCTGGTTGTGGTAGGTTTATGCAGTACATGTTGTTTATGCTGTACAACCATGGCGGAACTGTTTCTTCGAAGGTGCTGCGCTGTAATCAGGGACTACTCTAGTATTAGAGACTATGTCCGCAGATAACTTGAATGACAAGACGACAAGCTTTGTAACTGGAAGGTAAATTGAGATAATAGTTATGGATTTCATTATAAATTCAGAATTTGACCAGAATTACCAGGGTATGTGTGTACAAGACCAACAGCAGCAAGACATGGGCTTCAATATGAATGATGGCAGCCATAAATGATCTGGATGAAATAATTCCTTATTTTGTGCTAAATCCTTAAAAAATAATTTTATCTTGAGGGCACAGTAAAAAAAAAAAAAAAAAAAAAAAAACTAATTCCCTCAATCTATGATTGGCACAGTTTATTACTGAGAATGCAGAATTGCAAACTTCTTTCACCAATTGTCACCATTGTCAAACAGTGTGCTGCCATGGTGCATGTAACACTAAACCAGATTACTGAATGAAAATCAAAGAGTGCAGATTGAGCTTAGTAAACTCTGTCAGTTTTTGAGGATTTTGTTTAGTAATTTGTCACATGTGATTAATATGTGTTGTCAATGTTGTCCAATACAATGCCATGTTTATGTCATTTTTTTTTTCAAACAAATAATACAAAAATATAGTTGCTTGAGCTACATTTACAATGTACACTCCCTCACTTTTTGGTGGGGGTATAATTCACAATCAGTGATAGTTCCAATCATTTTTTTAAGCCAAAGCTAAGGTTTAGAATTCCTTTGTAACACTTAATATCTTAGAAAAATATATAATTTAGATCAGTCAACAATAGGTTATTTTGTTTATGTATACATAAACATACCAATTTACAGCAGTAGTCAACATGAATTTATAGATGCCATCTTAGGGACTTTATTGTCTTTAATGTATTTCATGCTCGATAATTACAGTTTGTATCTCAGCTACATGTTCTTACAGTAGTTTTACTAGTTACTACACATGGTGTGATACTGCTTGCAATCTTTCAATTTCCCTTCCAATCAGGTAATATAATAGGGGTACTATCACATTCATTTTTTAAGATAGATTCGTTAAATTTCTTTTCTTTTTTTAATCAGACTCAACAACTTAAAGATCATTATACCTCTGTAAACTACTGTCTTGTAGGTCACATCGGTTATCGTGCTCCTGGACTCCGTGGTGCACCAAAGATCAAGATAACTCAAGAGCAGCTACAAGTTTTCATCATGTGTGTATTCACCATCCCACGCATGGCAGAGACACTGAAGGTTTAAAAGAGAATTTTTCATCAATGAGTCACTAGTATATTTAACATTATACCAAATCAAGCAGCATAATGTGTAGTATATTATATGTACAGTTCGACCTCGATTATCCGGCCTCCTTTTATGCGGAAATCTCTATTATCCGGACGCGTCCACGCAGTGAAGGACTTTTTTTTTCATCCAAAAATTGAGAAAAAAACAGTGACTTTAAACTCAATTAAAATTTCTACAAAACTCACACAATTTACCTACAATATTCTCGACAGAACTAACATAAATTCACACCACATTATCATCGTAATAAGCAGTCATGATCTATAAATTTTGCGCAGGCTAGCATAGATTACACCACCGTTGCGGGGTACGCTACCTGCCTAGCTGCTAGTGCACTGGGACGGCGGCATGGACGGCAGCTATATACAGTAACATTGTTTCTCCCATATCCGGCCAATTCGCTTATCCGAATGAGCGCCGGTCCCGACATGGCCGGATAATCGAGGTCGAACTGTACTAGGTGTTTTTAGAAGTTTATGCCCATTATCCATCTGTACGATTTACATTATTTCATTCTCCACAGTTATATTATGCAAGTTATACTCTAACTTACCTTGTATGAGTGTCATAGGAGGTTCACAGAAAGCTTCATGAGAAAGAATGGGGCTTGACTGCTATGTATCATAGAGGACAGCAAAACCAAGATGAATTCTATTTTTCACTTTTCAAATTCTATGTGCAATGAAGTATTATGCTTCCCTCTTTATGCATGTAAGATCTGACCAAAAGTAACAAGAGTTGCTGTTAATACCTGCATAACTCAAGTAATATTCTCTACTGACTCTGGCAAGTCAAAGAGGAGTGGATTATATTAATAACCTTCTTTATAGGAATTCATTATACAGCTTGTACATTTAAATTTATTTTACTTTCAAGACAAATGTCCCACTGTCACATCTTTTAACTGTTTGTAAAATTATTCATTTATTCAAGAACAACTCATCTCACGCAATCATTCTTCTGTTTACCAATAATTCTTCTCTTGATAAACCCTTTTTTTCTGCATCTTTTCTGTCATTTCATGTTCATTCTTTTCAACCTGTACTTGCAAACCATATGTCTAGTTCCAAACACTTAATGTTTATGGCATACGATGCAGTGTGTCGTGTTTCCTTATCGTGGTTGTTTTGCGTGTTTGTTTGTATTTTCACCCTTCCCTTTCTTTCCTGCAGCTAAGGAATATGACTTGAAATAGTATCATCTTTCCCAGGTTTGTCAGGCATTTAGTTTGATGAAAAGATCTGTGATATCTTGCATGGAAATGCAAGCATTGGGCTGAATGCTGTAAGGGCAAGATTGGGACCAACAGCAATGTGTCAGAAACAGCATGCTACCTTCAGACCCTCAAGGAGTTGCTGAGAGAGCAATGTGGTCAAACTTGCAGTGCACAAGCTACAGAAGCTACTCTCTGTAGCATATAGATGGCAATCAACAGCTAGTAAGGTATTTGCAGGGCTTAACTTGCTGTTTTTTTCCAGTGTTTGTATTGCCGAAAGATACAACTGTACGCTGTAACAATGTTTTCATTTGTCAAAACTGAAGTTAAATTGAAAAATGAGATATCACTTTGTGTTTCTGGATTACCAGAATATGTGTGAAGGTTTTAAGTCAGAGAAGAAAAATCTACAAACTATCCAAAACACAGCACTGATGCAGATTTGTAAAATATGAAAAGTGAACACTGGACGGTTTTCCTGTATTTTATACTATATATTGTGTACATATATATTCATGACAAAAAAAAAATGCTTCAATAACAACACATAAACGAAATTAAGGGCATGGCACAGTAAAACAACCTATCTGAGATTTTATTGCAATATAATTTGTGAAAGAGAAAATCTTTGATGCCAGGGAGAGAAAAAGGAAATGTAGCATGCATCTATAGATTAAACCTTTCTTTATCTTGGAAAACCTATGTCAGTTACATCAATAAATATCTGCCAAAAACTCAGGAGTTCTATCAAAAGAAAGCATAATGTTATTTTCCAGGTCAAATTCTTCATAGTAGGCCTACATAGTATTCTACTTTGATTTCTTCTCATCTCAGCTATGGGATCCTTGCTTGGGGAAATGATTCAAAAAGTTTAATTGAATCACTTTTTCTTGTCCAAATATGCATCATCAGAATTGTAAATAATGTACTGTACTGTGCGTAGATGCACGTCCGTATACAAGTTGAAAAGTTAGATTTTGTAAACAGTAGTATAATGGTGAGTGAAACCCTTTTTTTTTCATCTGTTTTTTTTTTTCTTTTAGAAATTGAATGTGGTGTTGTCGTGGAAAGTGGTTTGTATGTATAATAACAATACTACTGGATTTCTTTCGTGGTCAGATACATTGCATTCATCAACATGAATATTGCACTCGTCTTCGACTCGTGCAATATTCACGTTGATGAATGCAATATATCTGATATACCACTCAAGTGGATCCAATATTATATAATTATTATACATATAAGCCACTTTTTCGATACAATAAAACCATGTATCGATATTCCTGCTGGGGGTTTGCTTAATTACATACAATATTGTTAGCATAATACCTGTCCTATGCTTTTTACATTACCCTTATCAATGGAGAAAAAGAGTACAATATTGTTTCCAATATTGTCCTCTGCTGTCAATAACGCACTCAAATGTATCTTTATATGCATGCGCAGTATCGCTTGCAAAGAAAGCAAAGTGCAGTGGCATTGCGCGATGAGGTTGAGAAATGCTATAGGAGTACACGTAAATCGTCTGTGCTGTCTGCGGCAGTCGCTCGCTGATATACTCTAGTGTACTGTAACTGTACGTCCGTATACAAGTTGAAAGGTTAGATTTTGTAAACAATAATGGCGGCCTCCACGGTTCGCGACTCTACACTCTGACGAATTCGAAAACATTCTGAAAGAAAAAGACGCGTTGAACACACGAAAGGCAAAAAAAAAAGTGCTCTAGATGTTTTTAGAGCATATTTGACAGAGAAGGAATTGCCGTGGACGTTTTGATCACTTTCATGTCGAATCAGGCAGTATAGTCTATTGGATAATGCCAATGATGAGTGAAACCCTTTTTCATTTTCTTTTCTTTCTTTCTTTTTGGAAATTGAATGTGGTGTTGTCGGGGAAAGTGGTTTGTATGTATAATAATAATGATATTGGATTTCTTTCGTGGTATATCAGATATATTGCATACATCAACATGAATATTGCACTCGTCTTCGACTTGTGCAATATTCATGTTGATGAATGCAATATATCTGATATACCACTCAAGTGCATCCAATTTTATATAAGTACATGCATATCAGCGAGCGACTGCCGCAGACAGCACAGGCGATTTACGTGTACTCCTATGGCATTTCTCAACCTCATCGCGCATTTTTCAACCTCATCGCGCAATGCCACGGCACTTTGCTTTCATTGCAAGCGATACTGTGCACGCGTATAAAGAAACATTTGAGTGCGTTATTGACAGCAGAGTACAATATTGGAAACAATATTGTACTCTTTTTCTCCATTGATACGGGTAATGTAAAATGCATAGGACAGGTATTATGCTAACAATATTGTGTGTCATTAAGCAAACCCCTTGCAGGAACATTGATACATGGTTTGATTGTATCGAAAAAGTGGCTTGTATGTATAATAATTCTGGATATCTATCTCATGCAAATGAACTTTAATCAGTGACATTTAGTTGCCACATGGTTGGCACTTTTTCATATACCAGCTATGCACCTCGGCCTATTGAGCGGAAAATACTCCACCACAGGCAGTTTTAGATCAGATTCAAAAAGTGGAAGGGGGGAAAGTGCCACATGCAGAAAAGTGAAGCTTTTTTTTTGTGAAATATCTATAGAATTTTGGCAACAACACTGTTTTTTAATTTTGAGTTGTTTGTTATAATTATATTACACGGTGTATGCGATCATGCATTCTTTTTGAATTTGTAGAAAACGTGAAACCGTTGTAGAGACTTCCCTTGAGGTTCATGTGTCTACCTCCAGAAGAGAGGCAAGAACTGATGCGGTCAAAAGACATGGTTAGGCTCCTTGAAATAGAAATCGATGACCCGAGAAGGACTGGGCGGGGTATCAGTTAGTGAAGCAGTGTTTTGACACACACCATGAAAGCTTGCTCTTTTCAAGAGGACAAAGACACTTTTTTTTTCTTCTTTTTTAATAAGATAAAGGGTTTTTCATCCTTTTTTTTAATCAGCACCAGACAGGTAAACTTCATTATTTTCATTTCCCCCGTTGGCGAGAGAATGGAGCAGCCTATGTAGTATACTCTCCCGTACTGACACTATACTTTTAAAGTTGTTTACTGAGAGATCCTGCCAAACTAATGTCTTTGCAATGGACTTTGGCATCGATGAATAACCCTATTCAGTATACCACACTCAATGTCGTTATGAATGATGTTTATGTTGAATTTTATTTTGCACAGTGTTTATTGAGATTCTTTATCTAAAGCAATTTCTCTAGTCAGGGAACTGTCTATCGGATTTTTCTTTTTCCTTGATATCTTTTATAAATGGTAAAGGTGCAGTGGCAAAGCTAGGTACGTCACACCCACACTGGGCATGCTCATTGTGGCAAAAATAGGAGGTGTATTACTCATCATAATAATAGCGTCTCTTTTCCACCTGCCTGCGCTGAGAGCCAGCTTAAATCTATTAGACATCAGATGGAAGCGCGCTGCACTCCACATCCTATAAACTGGTCATCGTAATAACGAGTATTAACATTTCATTATGATGACAAGAAAATTAGGTATTAGAGTATAGTAATGATAATTACAACAATGACAATGAAAGCAACAATGATGACGATGATGATTACAATAACGATAATAACAATACTGATAATAGAAACAATAATAACAAGGTATAGTTTACTGATATACGACTACCTGTATGTCACCTATGATAATCATAGATATCAGATGTTGATAATGCTAACAAAGGGTCTGTACAGTGCTGTGGATTACATATATTAAATTGAAATCTCGAGCATCACTTGCATCACAAATCTATACTTTGCGGATTATGAAAAAACAAACAAAAACATTTTGGTTGTCTGTCGAATGTTTTTGTCGAAGTATTCAAAGGGGCGACAGTAGCTTCACCAAAAACACTGTATCAGAAACACTTCCCTCCACACCTAATGAATAAGATAAAAGTGACAGAAAATCGTCTTTATAAAGGGAAATGATGATGATGAAGGTAATGGACTTGCTAGTAACTTTTTAGTACGATGTTATAAATGATGAAATGATAAATGCAATTCATTTTACAAAAAGCCTATGATCCCAAGTATGAAATTGATAAAAATTAAGGGAGCACCCCTGATCGCACACTTGTTTGTTTGATAGATACTTTATTTTCTGCAAATCAATATATACATAAATTACATAATCATGAACATGGGAAACATACAAAGTATATTTGAAACAGAGTCGTTTGACTTGCATAACCAACGATATAAAAATAAATCAATGATATAATATTACAGTATGTATGTCTATGCAGCTGCAATAACAATATAATATTTAAGAGGCGATAATGCAGAGGGCCGCCATTGTAAGCATTGCTTGAAAAGATGGCCGGCCCGAGGAAAAGGTAGGGACGTATTAAATTCGTATAACAATACATATTCTGCTGCGAAGATAGTAGGGGAAATAAACTGTGATGTGTGATGGTGGTGATTGTGCGTGCAAGTTGCGGAACCAACTTCGCAAACAGTTGCGGAACTGGGATTTTTGTTTTGATTTTTTTACGTGGGGGGGGGGAGGGTGGGGTGGGATGGGAGAAATTGTGTCTATAGTGATTCCATTTCCGAGCCACCTAGGGAATGCTTTAGCCATCTATGCCACCGGTATTAACATGTACTGTTGATCCGCAGTAAGTACGTAAGTAAGCAAAGAATAGCGTACGTATGCTTAGAGCATACGCACGATGATAGCGTACGAGTGCTTAGTAGCGTACGCGTGCTTAACTGAGCTCGCTGATTGGTCAATAAGCGTACGTACGGTAGTTTGAGCGTACGTACGGTAGATGGCGTTAATGGCAGCGATGGTCAGTCATACTAGTCCTCACCTCCCTACATGTACAGTACCTGTGCGAGGTAGTTTTTTTTTTTGTTTTTTTTTTGTTTTTTTTTAAAGCTTCGTGGAGGTCAGCAGTATAATATCCGTTGGTATTTCGCCATTCACGTAATGTACACATTCCGATCGACCACGAAGAGAAAACATTCAAGGACGTCGCTGTTTGTCGGTTACACCAGGGTGGTGTGGTGTTGTACACCTCCCTGGTTATAGACGCACTGCACGCAGAAGAACGCCGATAACCACTTCCAGCGGCACTATATGCTTCAAACAATGACTAATCTAAATTTGTGTTCAATAACTGCACATGCAGTGTATCAGTACAACTCTCCAAATTGAAACAGAAGCAAAAATAAAGTGTAAAAGCGTTCAGATGATGTTTGAAGTTTGCCTTTTACAACTATAGATTATGTACCTTGGAAGCTGGAGTTAAATGATATATGCCTACAATATACATTGATGAACAATTTTTCAATTATTCGACTTGTTGGTGATGATCAACAGGTAGTCAAATGTGGCAAAATTGATCTATCATAGTGTAATAGCCATATTCACATATTTTCCTAATTTACCTATAGGGGTGTTGATAGGTAATAATTATGATATTGACTGGCCTTGAGGGAGATACCAGATGAATATTGCCCACACTGAAAGAACGGCCTAGGGGGAGAGCGGGGGAAGTGGGACATTGATCAAGTTCGCCGATTTTCTTCTTATATCTTTTTATAGAAGAGATGATTACATTTCCTTTCGGGCTTGCATGTTAAGGTTCATTATATTATGGTAGGTTACATAAAGAGCCATAAGCTCGGGGTGGGTTATATGTCTGTTTGTTTTGTATGAATTCAATATATATATAATGGTATTATGAGGGACAAACGGGACATGTTGTCCCAACTGTCCCTCACATGACATATACATAGTGTAGGACTACAGTCATACTCAGTAACCATGCAGGCATTTGTCAAAAACAGGTTATATCATTACATATACGAGGTAGTTTTGCGAGGCAACTGCAGTTGTTTTTTGCAGCTAGGGTTAAAGGTCAGCAGTTGTTATTTTGCAGGATCAAAGGTCAGCAGTCAATATTCGTTTCGCCATGCACGTCGCTGCGTATCGGTTACACACACCGTATACCGTACACAAAACAATGTGTGCAAGCAGTGCAAACAGTGCAATCTTCCGGTTTTCGCCATTCACTTTACACAGGGAGGTGGAAGAGAAAGCAGGAATTTCTCTCCCCACCCTCCTTGCTTTAAATGTAAACATTCCGATCGACCACGAAAAGAAAACATTCCAGGACGTCGCTGGGTGTCGGTTACACGCACCGCAGAAGAACGCTGATAAATCAACTCATATTATACAAGGTCGACCACAGTACATCAGCACTATATACGCGTCAAACAATAGTACATTAAAAGTGCTCAATAATTCCTAAATTATACAAGTAATAAGAAGTGTAATTAGAATTCTATTAGTAATAATGAAGTATAAGTCGAAGAGGTTAGCATTTCCCAGGTGTTTAAGGCAGTGAAGTCACATAATGAAATTCAAAGTCGGTACATTCCAGGCAGTCCCACTTGGCTATAAATACCCGTGTCAGTGAGCAGTAAGCATCTTTTCAAAGAGAATACGGCTTTAAATAGACAGACCAGCAACACCATGCAGTATTGGGTGCAATGCAGAGAATTAGCTCTCTGGTCCTTCTCATCATACAGACAAGCAATAAATAAAGCACAATCATTGCTGTTCCAAAGGCACGGAGCATTCTTATACGTATGGACATTTCATGTCAAGCAATTAAGCAGAACATCAGCATACAGTAGGGCCCACCAGTTTTGACTTCTGTACAGTGTTGGAAAGGGAGGGTTCAGAACTGAAGAGTATCGATTAAATGAGATGCTGGGTGGGAACCTCTTCGACTTATACTTCATTATTACTAATAGAATTCTAATTATACTTCTTATTACTTGTATAATTTAGGAATTCTATTACGTAATACTCGTATAAGTCTTCAGAGGTTAGCATGTTCAAAGTTCCGTACAGAAGTCAGGCTGTGGCATGAGTGAGGGCAAGAGGACAAGAAGGATGATGGACAGTTTTCACAACAAGGTTGAAACTTTGGTCATGACTCCTCATGCCTAGAGAGTGTTTATCGATGGTGACACACATTGCCGCAATCAGGAGAAGAACTCGAGCAAAGTTTGCTTGAGAACCTACTAGTATAAGGTGCAAGGCATAGGTTTTGAGTATGATATCATTTTGATACCTTGCGTGCTTCAACTGGAGCAGGATTAAGCATGATAGCGCACAGACAAATCAAATGGACCTCTTGTACCGATTTTCCAATCAAGACATAATCATAATCATGTTCCTTAATTCATGTACATTTCAAGGAAGAATTAGACATTAACCAGTTCATCTCGGCATAGTAATATTGCGGCAATAATTAGAGGCAAGTCCACTGCATTTTGGGTTGATATTAGAGTTTAAATTCATCAGTTTGGTGGACCGAATCTCCTAAACGAGTGGCCAAGTAATGTGTCGCCATTTTCCAATGCACAACGTAACGTGATTTATGGTCTTGTGTCTTTAATATCAGACTCGTATTAGGACATTGTTCTTTATTGAGATACTAATATACACGTATACACATACTATCACAATTTACATGCATCTTTTTAACTCAGCAGAACTGAGAATTGTTGAACTAATGTGGAATCAATTGTTAGAAGGTTCAAAATGTACCAGCGTTCGTCCAATCAGTTGTGGACTTTATAGACCTTTATACTCCATGCGCGAAAGTTTAGAAGTTGCGGCGCTTCTGTAGCTATGAGCTGAGAATGTGACACCCCTTTCATATTGGCATCCTTTGATGTCTTACCAACCCAGAGTCTGGGATGAACGCGGGATGACTGTGCTCCCAAATCCTTATGTATGTGAACACGAGGTACGTCCTGTGGTACCCTTTCATACTGATCTCGAAGACAGAACAAACTCGGTACATGTTCCCATAGCAACAATACATTCATACCTAATTGTATGCAGCAGTCAGTACAGTGTACAGGGATGCACATTATACGTACAGCTATTGACAGTATATTATATTTTAAGTGTTTATACAACAAGCAGCTGCGAGGGACTGGCTTTCAGCCTCCGCTCCAAGATGCTTGTCGACACCGATTTGTTGGGATGTTTCGGAGAAATTATGAGTTTGCTTTCTGAACTTGCTCGTTGGAGATGTTCTGTGCATTTAATAATATACTCGAGCAGAGTTGATCGGACCAAGAGTTTAGGGTTGGAGGTAAAAGAAGGCGCTTTAATCACCTGGTTAGAGATATACTTTTCATATCTCTAATGTGCAAACGTGGCCTCATCTTCCGGTAATGTCATAAGAACATGAAGAATTAGATGTCTCAACATTTGTGTACGTTTTGCCGAAACGAGCTAGGAAAATTGTTTTTGGCTCAAGGCACTGAAGGAATCTTTAGTTCATAGGTTGTGTATCTTGAAACGATAAAAAGTGATTCAAAACAATTGAAACGTCCCAAGTCTTGTTGTATTTAGCCTTGAGAGGGTCGGAGTTAGATACGCCCTTCATAAGTCTGACGTAGGGGCTGTTTGCCTATGTCATAGCTCTCGGTTTCAGGTAGTATGGAAGACCGAGCAGGTCTATGAGTTAATCGTGGAGTGGGCTTTGTTGAAAAGCTATAGGCTTTGAATGTTGACAATGTGTTCTGTAGATGGGTTAAAAAGGATCACAAGGTTGTTCAGAATACAGACATTGCTACTGTCTTCAAGCACCCTCATTTGTTTTGTTTATTGGTATTGTCTCGCCATGATGATGAAAGGAGCTTTGCAATGTGCTGCGATGTGTCTGCCACTTGTCATCGCTAGCAGAGAGCGCCCATGCAGGCGGCTAGCCAGTTTGAGCTGGAGGCTCGTCGGTGGGTGAGGGTGTGGGGTAAGAATTTTCCCGTGGAGTAGATACGAGTAATAGGGGTGGGGCTATTCGCATTTCGAGCGATAATGAGACCCATGGCTGCCGCCACCATTGGGGCAGTGAGGGTTGCTCAGGTCACATTGTTCAGTTGAAGCTTGTGGAGGACTGAAAACGTTGATAGGGTAAGAAACAAGGCATCAAAATTCAGGGCAATAAAACTTGGCTTCCATTTGACATGAGGAGCGTTGCTAATCTATATGTAGAGTTTGTGCATTATGTGGTGAAAAACATGTAAAATAGTAATTGGTTGTTCATGTCTCTGCGAGACAAGCAGGAAACTTCAGAATTATCTACATCTGTTGAATGTGAAGCTGATATCCCATTGCTAGACACCAATTCCAATGTTGGCCGCGAATTCGTTCGGGTCAGAATATGCTACTAGCTGTAGAAAGACCGAATTATGAATAAGCACATTTTTTGTACACGAGCCACACAGGGCTTCAAGACCGTTCTGAATTTGCAACAGGTTCACACACATTGCTATGCGGGGAATTCTGTTTGGCACTCCAGACTCTCTGAGCAAAGGAATTGTCATTGTTCAGAATTAACTACTCTCCATACTGAGATGCAAGCATCGCTTGAAATTATCATACTAATGGAGGTGGAAAATAATTCTTTGTCTTGCGAGACAGCCACCACCAAAGAATGTTTTGTATCGCATGACTAGATAACGAAACCAAACTTCGTGTCGAAGTCATCTCCTGCTTTACGCAGAGCATTAGTTGGTTTATTTTTTCTAGTCCCAAGTGACGAGAATGTAGATTTCTTTGTGGAAAGCATTAAAATCCCGAAATTTGGTTTCGTTGCCATATACAAGATTGGTGTATTTCCAAGGGCAGTAACCTTGTCAATCTTGTTCTGAGGAAAAAAAAAACCTGAAAATCATTTGTTGGGAATTGATATGAAAACCAAGGAAGGTCTCGACGTGCTTTGGGTTGAAACTGGATTTGTCGAAATCCTTACTGAAACTCTTTAAGGGTGACAAGTTGATCATAAAATTGGCTTTGTCAAGGCACTCTTCTCTTGTGTGAGAAAGAATATGGATATCATCGAAATAGGTGATTGTTCTAATGACACTATACTCCTCACCGCGGCAAAGACAGGTTTCATAACTTTAAGGAAATTCTGCGGGGTCGAATTAAGGCCAGATGGAAGGCACTGAATTCTGGAATGCAGTAAAAATACTATTTCCATTCGAAAGACTATGCTTGATGAACAAGGTGAACGGATACCGATAAATATGCACCCTTTGGAGGGGCAGATTAAGGCCGTAATCAAGCGAAACTGTTCCACTCTGAAGTGTTCGTATCTTACAAATTTGTTCATGTTTTTCAAATTTATGATTGGACTTAGACCGCCAGTCGTTGGTAGCGCTAGAATAGAGTTGATACTCCATGTGAGGAATCACTCTAATAGCTTGCTTTGCGAGAATCTTCGGAGACAATTCTTCATGGGTTGCCTTTTCCTCCTCGGTAGGAATGTACACTTTGTAGAGGAAAAATTTATTGGTATGGGGTTGAAATAAAATTATTGGTTTCATAGCCAAATATTGTGGCTAATATCCACGGCTCGGGAATTATTTTGACCAGTCATCTTTGGAAAGCTTGAGATTTCCAGCACTGAACGATTTTGGACAGTGCTCATCTTTTTTCTTTTTTTTTTTGCTGGCTTGCGTAGAGACATTCATGACCCACGATGTATGCTTATGTGACACTTGTCAATTTTTCTCAGATGTCTTTCTGAACAACTTTCTACCAAGTGGAATCGACTTGCTGCGCAAGTGTTGTTGAGAAGGGTTGAGAAGGGGTTTCAAGATACCTCGATGGTGCATGCTCAGATCATACGATAAGCAAAGCCCGGGAGTGTCAGGCCATCGATGGTGACATGAGTTGTTCAAATTCACGTTGTGTCAATTGCATGGATGATTATCCGTGCATAATCTGTGAATTTCAGAAAGGATTTATCTATGTGGTATAGAAGTCCCTTCACTACATTTTGTTGTAGAAGTTGGAAGCTCACAAGACCCAAGGCCTCGTGAAGGAGGATCGCCCAAATTTTGCTCTCGATTTTTGGTGTGAGAACTGCTTGGGCATTCGATGGCAATTGAGCATTTGCTTCGCGATTTTAAAGAGACTTACCTTCTGATGTGGCAGTGTGACTGCCTTCATTAGCAAATCAGCCAATTTTTAAATTTGGCCCAAATGAGATCAGAATTTCAGTTAAAATCAAATTTGGTACCAGGCTTTGAAAGAGTTTGGCTGTAAGGGCATGGCATCCGCATCAATTCGGTTGTCAAAATGACCATAACCACAAGGGCAGAGTCAAGGCCATCATACACACTCTAAGAAAAAAAGGTTCTTTTGAGCACTAAATGGTTCTCAGCGCTGTCACAATAGCGACACCCTTTTTGGTGCTCGTGAGAACCTTTTTTAAATGGTGCTTGTCGGCACCTTTTGCAAAAGGTGCCCATAAGAACCTTTTTCCCGATGAAATGGTGCTCGTGAGTACCATTTGAAAGGTGCCCATGGGCACCTTTTTGACTAAAGATGGGCACCTTTTTGACTCTTTTCAAAAGGTGCTCATGAGAACCATTTCATTGGAAAAGGTTCTAATGGGCACCAATGTTAAAAGGTGCTGACAGGCACCATTTAAAAAGGTTCTCACAGGCTTCAAAAAAGGTGTCGCTATTGTGACAGCGCTGAGATCCATTTAATGGTGCTCAAAAGAACCTTTTTTTTCCCCTTAGAATGTGGTATGTGAATTGATGTCTGTGTATTTTTGGTGTGTTTCACATGCAGTGCTGGTAAGGTGCTTCACTGGCACCATTCTTAATGACATTTAAGTATGTATCTGCATTGAAAATGTGCATCACAAACTCATTTGTCAAAACTCATCAGTCAAACATAAGTTGTACGTACAAAACATACAATTAGCAATACATGAGCATGCCATACATTATCGTTGACACTTGAAAAAAAAAGCAAGGGTATCACACTCATGCACGCACAGTTTCACAAGCATGAATACATGTACATGAAATTCACCAATATATTTTCATGAAACATTACTCAATAAATGAAAACCATAGAAATTTGCTCTTTCACAAATTCACAGAAATGTATTTATTCACCTTAACTTTTACAATCCAAAGGTGAGGTTTGCATTTGTCATGTTATAATCTGTCAAATATTCTTAACAAAATATTTTCATTTGTTCACTATTTTTCCCCACAATATTCGTCATTTGTGTACCGAGCAGTTCTTGAAACACCATCTCACACCTCTGTACAGAATACATGTATGAAATAATAAGAGGTGCATCAGTCTTTTGAAATACATAACAAAATTTCTAATTCTCTATGAAATAATTCCTGCATGGATGAGATAGAGTAATTGTGTCAGTCTTCAGATATGCAGAAGTCAAGTACATTACTTAAGTAGTATGAGGAACGTTTTCCGCATATAGTTTGTTTGGTGTTGGTTTTTGTTTTTTTTTTCCTTTTAAAGCATATTTGTCCTAAAAGCAACTACAAAGGGCAGGAAAACAATTCCATTAAACAGGACCTTTGGTATTGTCACAGAAAACATACATTATATTGCTGGTATGATATTTAGGGGAGGATAAGCTTTACACTTCTTCACTTCACTTCACTTCACATTTATAACATCGAGTACTTGAATTAACTTATTTTTGTTTGTATACGAGTGACCTTTTTTTGTTCTGCAATTTGAAAGCACCATAGACACATCTATACAACTGCAAATACAAGAGTATAAATTGAGGTTAATAATGACCTCTGACAATTTACAGCTTGTCCTACGAAAAAAAAAAAAAGAACCACACACAATAAAAAAGAACACATTGTTTTATAATGTGAAGGATTACAAGAATCCCAAGGGGAAAAAAGCTAGGATACCACACCCACAGTGTCACAAGCATGAATGAACAAAATTCCCCAACCATGATCTGAAATATATAACATTGGGAATCAATAAAAGTTTACTTTTTTTTTAAAGTAGAGCCATAAATTCATTATAGAGTAAACTATATACAATGCAGGTCTAAAGCTGAGGTTTGAATTTGCTGTCCTATAACCTATGACAATATGTTGTTAGCATTTAATTTTGTTCACCATTTAATTTTGTTCACCAAATTTGGCAACAGTCTTTTAAACACCACCACCACGTACATGTACATTTTGTATTTCTGCAAAAACAATATAAACTGGTGACAAGAGGTGCATCAGTGCTTGGAAATAAATTACATAATCTTCAATTCTCTACACAATAAGTAATTCCTGCGTGGGTATAAATGCAATAAGTTTTACCAGTCTAGGTGCAAACTTTAAAAGTGGGCAGAAATCGACCACACAATGACTGGAGAAGTATAACTTTTACAAGAGCATTTTCCGTTTGTGCTTTTAAAGATTAAAACTATGAATGACTTCACTTCTCAGATTGGCATCTGGTCTGATCCCATTACATCTACCCCCCCCCCCCCATACAGTTGATACAAAGCTGTTAAAAGCAAATTATAGTGAAACATTATCACTGGTACATTGTAAGTTGCAAATACTGTATTGGGATCATAACAATTCATAATGTGACCCTCTATCACACAAACCAACAAAAAGTCGCCAGACATGAATTTTTGGTTGACGGCAGATTCTGAAAGAGCAGCTATGAAATAAACTATAAGTCAATGCAAACGGACTTACCTACCCTATCTACATATTTCTCAAATGTTTTCTCTGGCAGCATCAGTGTTTTCTCTTTGACTCAGCTCATTCTTGGCTAGCGCAGGTTTCTGGTCGATGCTGTCAGCGGGCTATCCGGGCTAAAATTGTCATTCTGATCGATGTATCAGTGGAAACTCGATATAACGAGATGGTCGGGACCGAGTCATTTTCCTCGTTATAGCTGATATCTCGTTATATCAGTAGGCATAAAAGAAGGCATAAAATAATGACATTAATTTGCACATGTGGGACTACCCATCATATTTCAATCAATACTGATAGCTTGATATTGTGTGTGAGGGAATTACTCACCTTTATGGGTAAGAAGATGTTTTTCGCCAAGGAAATCCAATATCAAGAATGTGTTTCTTATTAATTGTAGATGTTTGAATTTGTAAATTTGTATAGCTTGCGATTGTATCAAGATCGTCTGTGGATTGGTATGTGGTTATCGTATGGGTGTGTGTTGTGTGGAAAGCTTGAATATGGTCTGCACAATGCTGTGTGTGTATGTGACACATTCTGTATGTACATTATGACTGCGTGTGTGTGAAGACGGGGAATTCCCTAAGTAGAAGGCCAATCACAGCATCAGATTGCCTCACACCTGCTAAACGTCATGATGATGTCATGTATGGCCGTCCCACCACATTTTCTGCATGTATCAGTGTGCGTGCACACACACACTTCACACGTAAAACATGCAGTGCTAGCTGGAGTGCACTGAAGAAAATGATTATGTGTGTACAAGACAGTTTTTGGCGCATCAAGCTTTACAATCTCGGAAGATGATAGCACAGGCGAAGTAAAGCTTTACCGAAGGCATTTTGCTTTACCTCGCTATAGCAGGTTTGATTTACTATGTTTTTCTTTGTTTGGAAGTCACAAAATTTATCTCGTTATAGCAGTTATTTCGTTATAGCCGATCTCGCTATAAGAGTAGCATTTCACATAGACTTGTGTGGAAGGAAATTTGGGACCGGGAAAATTTCTTCGTTATAACCGATATCTCGTTATAGCAGTGTTCGTTATACCGAGTTTCCCCTGTATTCTTTTATTCACCCAGCTCATTCTTGACTAGCCCAGGGTTCTGTCTGATGCTGTCAACGGGCTATGAATCACGGGCTGTCATTCTGATCGATGTATTGTCTTGGCCACACAGCTCATTCTCGACTAGCCCAGGGTTCTGGCTAATGCTGTAAATGGGCTATCCCGGGCTCTTATTCTGATCGATGAATTCTTGTGGCCGCCCTGCTCATTCTTGACTAGTGTTAAGCCTATACGGTTCTGGCCGATGCTGTCAACGGTCTGTCACGGGCTGTCTCTCTGATCAATGTAGAGTATACCTTGTTGTCCCGGCCGGAGTTACTTGTTCCCTGGTTTCTGTGCATGTTGTTGGTGTGTCCACATCCCAGACATATGAATTGAAAGATACAATAGACCGACACCGCGTTAATAAACAAAGTCATTGTTAGAATTTGATAAACAGAACATGGCATTAGATGACGTGACTCCTTATAGAACAAGTCTGAAAACATACTGAAGAGATTTTGACTTAACTTGTTAGGTTTACTGGGCTGTAGACAGACCTAACACTGACACTAGCACAATTTTCTAGGCCTCACCCCGGGGCGCTCCGTCCTTGTACACAGTTATATCTTCGCGTTCGGCGTTCGGGCTGTGTTTCGGAGTTAGAAGACTCTACTTTTAATAGGCAATAGACGTTACCATGCAGGACTGGCTAAGTAACTTAGCCCGTCCCAGTTGCTGTAAAAACGTGACAGCCATGCTCCGCACGGCGTCTGTTCGGGCTACCCATTGCTATGCCACATTTCTAATTGTTAAGTGTTAGGCCTATTAACATGTTATTGTTAGGGCCCTAGGCCCCGTTGCAAGAAAGTTGCAATCAATTGCAATAATTGCTAATTTTGAAACAACCATTCTGATTGGCTCAGGGTCTGCCCTTTTAAGAAGACATGCATGCAACAATGATTTTGATTGGCCAGTGACAATCAGTTGCAAGTTGCGTTTAAACGCAAAGTTTCTAGCAACGGGGCCCAGGATCTACTGTACCTGGTAAACATTACACAAGATAGCAGCTTCGATCAAATTAGATCTAACATTAGGATATAACCGACTTAAGTTAAAGATTAATCACTGACTGAAAAAAAAAATGAGTGATGAATCTAACTTGATTTTGTATTATAAAATGGGTTCAAGAATGTAGCCAATTGGAAGCGCTGAAATGAGTCACGTGTGCGTGCATTATTTTCTTCAGGTAAGCACTAAGAAGAGTCTCTCTTCCACCTCCCTGGCCTGACGTACGTCACAATGTTTTACACTAGCAGTGCGCACTCAATCAGTTGTTACAAGTGCGTCACGCGCTACTATACGCGCTGTCAATCCTGTAAACAACTTCTAGTTCGGGCCGCGGGCTGCCACAACAGCCGGCGGCCTTTCTTGTGCATAACAGTACGTGGCGTACGTATACTCTTATACATACGTACAGTACTAGGTGAGTGTGCGGGATTTCCGAGTGCGACGTGCGTAAATGTTTGGGACGAACATCTTCGGACATCTTGACTTTTGAGCGAGTGCTACATGTAGCTGACTGGTATTGACCCACAAAGGTACGTGAATAATGCTGTTAGTTTTCGACCCATTTTATAAAACTAATGATGCACAGGATTATTTCGTGGCGTTAGTGAAGGTGCGGCTCACTCTCGAGTATTGACAACGGTTGCAAACATGGACTCGGCTGCGCCTCGTGCATGTCGCACCATTGTCAATACTCTCGAGCGCGCCGCACCTTCACTAACACACTCTATCCTGTGCATCATTAGTATACCAACGAATGTCATCTAAAAATGAGATAAAACCACATTGAAACTAAAAATCTTACCTATTCTCCTAAATTGTGATGACTGCCATGGCGAAAATTGAATTGACAGTGACACCTTTCCGGTCCACTTTGACAAAATTAATGTCTACGTAACTACGGGTGCCGTTCATTATGGGTGTGATGCATGTAGGCCTACTGTGTAGTCGTGTCACACTCGCCGTCTGCAGTTGCTGCTAGCATGCACGGTATTGCATTGGCACTCTGTCCGCTGTGGTGGTAGGTTTGCATCCATAGGCTTGCACAGGCAGGCAGCTGACAGCACAGGGCTACATAGCCGCGGCGCGTGCCGCGCCGGTACACACACAACATGTTTTAAAGGTGCATGGTCCCCGTGTTTTAGTCAAATGCGTACGCGGGTGCACGGCGCAAGTTTCCTATAGAGACCTACGCTATCGACTTCTTTTGGCGCTTACGCTTTGGCCCACTTTCCCGAGTCCGAAGAAGTCCGATTCACTGTAGTCAGTGGTCCGATCACAGTTCGGCTCATGATTCGGCTGAGAGGGATGACAGATTTAGCAAACTTCTTTTGTGATGTCATAATAACAAGCACATATGCACGCACCCTGGCATTACTACAGACTGCGCGATGCGCAGAGAAGACAACAAAGGCAACGTTACTTAGCAACACCTACGCACTTTACTCTTGATGACAGCTCTACTTCGGTAATCTTCGGCAGTATCATCAACAGCGCCATCTACACTACCGGGACTATGCCCCTTTAATCTTGTGTGTGTAACTGCTGGCGCGGCACGATCTACCATACGGTGGTGCAATTCTTGCGGTCGGCTACACGTCACTTCCGGTTGACTGGAGTGAAAACAAACAGCTTGCAAGCGCTAAGCCTGCATAATGCGCATACTGCATGCTGTGCATGTGCGACGCGTACACTAGTAATGTGCAACTCTACGCAGACATGGGGACTGTTTTTCATTATTCATTTTGTCATTTGTGCCATCATTCATGAGATACATGCATCATGTCTTGCCAGCAATATTCTAAAAATCTTGATCCTGTCGATCAATCGGTCCCGGTATTTTGCCAAGTTGAAGGCAGCCGGACTGGACCTGTGCCCGTATGAAATCGCGGCAGGACTCTGGATCAACGACCCGAAAAAATGGCCAGATGTGCAGTAGAACCTCTTTGAGTAGGCCCTACCCCGATATCTACGCTTACTTAGAACCTCATAGAAACTTCAGGTAGGTCTAGGCCCTATAGACCTAACGTTAGTACCGTAGTACTTAGGGTAGAGCCTAATTTAGAGTAGGCCTAGGGCCTAATCCTACCGCCCGCACAGCTACAGTAGCACAGCTTGCGCTAGCGCTATGCTCGCGGGGCGCCCCGGCAGAAAACACGTACAGCGTTACCACTCCAGGCTCACGCGACTGTAGACTATTGTTTGTTTTCACTCCAACGCTATCCATGACCCCGTGACACGCAAAATACCCGGATGTCCGACCATGAGAATATGCAGTGCAGTATACTAATATGTGTACGTTTACGCGTACGCATACTAGGTGTAAGTATCTGATCGAGCGCTAAAATTGGATGTTGGCAGCTGTCAGTTGGCACGCCGCCAAGAGAAGTCATTAGTCTACGATAAAAAACAATATGTACTTTTTATTATCACAGCAGTAGAAACAGAATGTTTTTGTACCAATACCACATTTTTTGGTAATTCTTACATCTGGCATTCGAATATACAGCAAGGGAAAAAATGAAAGTGGACCTAAAGATATTGTTTGACCTGCAAGAGTACTACAAATAACACTCGGGGACTGGGCACAGAACTCTTACACATAGAAGAATCACTCGCCACCCGTTTTGTCGCCGTCGCTCGACTCATTGTCACGTGACGTCCGCCATTTTGCTTAGCGGAACTTTTTTGCGTGCAAATCCCAGCAGACGCTATCCACATACAGTGACTGCATGTTGTACCGTGTTTTTCTGACCCTGAGCGAGGCATTAAAATGCCGTATTGTGCGGCTGTAAGCTGCACAAATCACTTGACAAAAGGATTTGGAGACAGGTAAGTTTGACACCAAGCCATGATGAGAATAACAAGTAATTAATTCACCAAGTAACGTTACAATTAGGCGGATCGGTCGTATGTTGGCTTTCTTGTGAGCGCAGTAGCAAAGGTAGTCCCAGACACTGGATTTTATGTTTGCCGTCGACATATCTGTTTACCACCAACTACCAAAATATGCAAAATGAAAAAGATCAAGTAGGTCTAATTTAGGCCCTGGGGCTATACACTCTGAACGTTGTGTGTTGGGGCAAGCAGCTTTGTACATGAAAAAAAGTACTATCTATTTATGTAAGTTTGAGCTTAGGTGTAAACTTTACACGTAGATTTATTCTTGTCTAGCTAGAGTCACAGTACCAGTTGCAGTGGTGGGTCAGTGTCAGTGACAACACTACAGTCGTTTAGATACTAGATTGTCTAGACTGACTGTGTACTCTAGTATTAAAGTAGAATAATAATAGTAGTAGTAGTAGTAGTAGTACGAACAGTTGTAGGGTAGACTGAAGTTCCAATTATATTGATAATACTGAATAAATTTAACTATTCTAGTATATTACTCAAACTACTTACTTTATACTAGGTAATGTCAGTGTCACGTCAGTATACTGTACTGAGTCTGTAGATTCTAGTTTCTGCCCAATTTCTGGTAACCTTTATCTGTTTATTTTTACTTCTGTCTGAATTAGCTAGACCTGACTGATGCGTAACTCACTAACTGTTATTGCGCTGACATGTAAGTCTCTTCTTACAACAAAGTTAGGGGTGATATTGGAAATTCATAAACTGTCAGCTGCCGGTGCCTTGTTATTAATCTTATCAGGAGCTTTCCATGGACCATGTCCATGCATGCAATCATCATCATGCTTGCCATAGTTGTATTGTAGGTACACATGTTTTATTATTATGAATATGAGGTCTATACAAATCTGATATGGTAATAATTTTCACATGTATCATATGTTCTCTGTGTGTTAAAAATCCTAGATTTCCAAGAAGGGGTGTTGCTCTTCGCCAAAGATGGATTGTGAACATGACAAGAGACCACTGGATTCCCAAACCATACTCTACCTTGTGTTCTGACCACTTTGAAAAGAAGTACTTCGATCGCACCGGCCAGATAACAAGGCTGCGGGCAGATGCTGTACTAACTTTATTCAACTTTCCACAACATCTCATGAGGGTACATGCAGAAGAACAAATTTTGATTTTGCATGTTAGGTGTTTGAAATTTGAGTTTTGGTTTTGAAATCCGTCCGACCAGGAGCAGGCATATACCCTTGTGTGTATGTCTGCTTCAGAAACGGATCTACCATCACATCGCATCCTGGTCGCTGATGAAGAATGCGATGACTAACCTGTTTGGTGTCTTTTTTCTAAATAATGCGCTTTCCTCGCCAGGATAAAGCGTTTTGAGGTCTATTGCCATTTTAGGTGTTTATCACATTCACTTCTGTTCTTTCAAACTATATTGCAGGATTTCATTTTAAATGGTGCTTAACCTAACAAGAGCAAGTGCCATTTTGCACTACATGTGTATATGAATGTATTGCCTTTGTTATCATTGCCAAGAATGCCTTTCATATTCTTGCCAGACAGTGTCCACTATTCATGGATTTATTTTTATGTTGTTGCCACATTGCCGATTTAATGCATGTTCATGAAACATTGCTTTCGCAATATTTGTCATACATGTATTTGCGAGACTTGTCTTGCCTACATATTGTTGCCACGTTAACATTTCATACTATACCATAGTATGTTTTCACACTCATAAGGATTTCATTTTGAATTGCGCTTGAAGCGAACAAGTGCAAGTGAAATCATGGATTATACAGTATTGCCTTTGATATTTTTTTTGATATTCTTGCCAGTGTCCATTATTCATGGTTTTATTTTGCTGCCATATTGTATGCTAAGTGATTGTACATGCATTTGCTTTCATGATAGACTATATACAAGACATGTAGTTGTCATATTTGTGACACTTGTTTTGCCTACATGTACATACTTTGAGATACAGTGTAGTATATGTTTTCACACTCTTTAGATTTCACTTTGAATTTCGTTTGAAGCAAACGGGTGCGTGTGAAATCTTGCATTATACAGATGTTCATGTATTGCCTTTAGTTGATATTGTTATGCCAAGAATGCATTTGATATTCTTGCCCGACAGTGTTCATTATTTATGGATTTTATGTTGTTGCTATATTGCATGATAGTTGATTATACAGGCATTTGCTTTCGTGATATACAACATTGTTGTATATAAAATCTGTGATACTTGTTTTGCTTACATGTTGTTACCAAATTATGTTTTCATACTACACAGTGTATGGGATAGTTTTTGTTAAACTCATTACTAAGGATTTAATTTTGAATCATGCTGAGCTAACAAGTACAAGTGAAATCTTACATTTACAAATGTATTGCCTTTAATACTGTTGCCAGGAATGCCTTTGGTGTTCTTTTCAGTGTCCATAATTCGTAGATTTATATTGCCATAGTGCATGCGGATCAACACAACACATGTTTTCATACTATACCATAGTGCGTTTTTACACTCATTAGGATTTTCTTTTTGAATCACGCTTGAAGCTATCAAGGGCAAGTGAAATTGTGCACTATATTGATGTATTGCCTTAGATAATCTTGCCAGACAGTGTTCATTATTCATGAATTTTATGTTGTTGCCCTATTGCATGTCCATTATAGATGTATATATGCATTTACTTTTGTGATTACAATAGTTGTCACAAATTTGCGACACTGGTGGTCTTGCCTATCATTAATTGCATAATATGTTCCTGACGCATGTACTGCCTGTGATTATAGCCGCCGTATTAGGTATGATAATGGTACATGTACTTCAAGCAAATGGTATATCACTGTACTGTGGTTGATTCTCAGCAATCAACTTTGACCTTGATAAATGTCAAATAAATTGTAAAAAATCAGGAAAATTAACTCTGTCCAACTTAACTTCCTGTTTTTTGTGGGAAGACAATCTTGAAAGGAGTTCATGCTTGTAATGTGTGTGTGTGTGTGTGTGTGTGAGTGTGTGAATACATATATATACATATATAGATAATAATAACAATATATATATATATATATATATATATATATATGTATATATTGATTGAGTACCGGGTAGTCTACATGTTGGTGCAGCAATATCATGATATCGAAAGTAAAACAGGAACCAAGTTCATGTTGATCACCAACAATTTATTTACAGCACACAAATATTTCAGCGATTCACTCTTTCTCAAGTGTTGTTGCAAATTGCTCAAAAATTGGTGTGGTGAAATAAATTGTCGGTGATTAGCATGAACTCGATTTCTGTTTTATTTCATGTATACAGATATACAGTGTATATATGCCTATAGGCCTATTGCTTCCTATACCAATATGTGCAATAGTGATAACTACATTGTACTACACACTACTAATGATAATGATAACAGCAGGAATATAGATAATTAAGGTGATGTTGTCTTCCAAATTTCTAATATGTTGAACGAGTGTATGTCAGATGGGGAAGATGTATTACATGATCATATCCACAAATCATTGATTTTTACAACTGGACTGACTGGAAATTTAATTTGACCTGTTTAATGGGAGAAAAATCAAAAGTACGAACACACATCTTCTTAAAACATCACTGGAGGGGAAAAAATGCAAGACATAGGGTTGAGAGGGGTATCAGAAAAATGGCAGGACACATAGACCGGGGGCCCAGAAGATTTATTCAGCTGAAAAGGGTCACACTTTTTAATGGTCTCATCATATAAGGATGTGTCCAAGGGTCAATAAAATGAATTGCTGGCAAGTCACATCCTGTACCGTAAGCCTAGGGACCACAAAAAGGGACCCCGAAAATGGATTTATTCAGCCGAAGGGGGTCACGGACAAAAGTTGGTGGATATTGTTCCTTTGGGTGTACTTATCATGAAAACAGCAATGCCAGCTATTTTATCCTGTACGGGGCCCCAGACAGTAGCCCCAAAGGGCCCCACAAATATGGTGTTATTCAGCTGAAAAGGGTCACGGCTAATTTCTTTTGCAATGGAAGTAGTTCCCATCAGAGATATCCAAAACACCAATGCCAGCTATTTTATCCTGTACGGGGCCCCAGACAGTAGCCCCAAAGGGCCCCACCCCCCATAGGCCAACGTACAAACACACACAAACATTGATTTTATTCAGTTGAAAAGAGTCACGGCTAATTTCTTTTGCAATTGAAGTAGTTCCCATCAGAGATATCCAAAAACACCAAAACCAGCTACTTTATCCTGTACGGGGCCCCAGACAGTAGCCCCACCCCCATAGGTCATAAGTACAAACACACACAAACATTGATCATTCGTGCAGCTGAGAAGAGCCATGGCTAATTTCATTTGCAATGGAAGGAGTACCCATCAGAGATACCAAGAACACCAAAGCCAGCTAATGTTATCCAGTACGGGGGCCCCGGACAGTAGCCCCAAAGGAGCACCCCCCCCCCCCACACACACACATTAGTTTCATTCAGCTGAAAAGAGTCACGGCTATTCTTTTGCAATGGAAGTAGTACCCATCAGAGATATCCAAAACACCGAAAGCCAGCTATTTTATCCTGGACGGGGCCCCAGTCAGTAGCCCCAAATTGCTCCCTCCCCCCCCCCCCCACACACACACATTGATTTTATTCAGCTGAAAAGGGTCATGGCTACTTTCTTTTGCAATTGGAAGTAGTAGGCATACTCATCAGAGATATCCAAAACACTAAAGCCAGTTATTTTATCCTGTACGGTGTCCCAGACAGTAGCCCCAAAGTGCACCCCCTCCCCCCCCCCAACACACACACACACACACACACACACACACACACACACACACACACACATACACACACACACATACACACACATTAGCTTTATTCAGCCAAAATGGGTCACGGCTAATTTCTTTTGCGATGGAAGTATACCCATCAGAGATATCCAAAGCACCAAAGCCAGTTATTTTATCCTGTACGGGGCCCCAGACAGTAGCCCCAAAGTGCCCCCCCCCCCTCTCCACATACACACACACACACACACACACACACACACACACACATTAGTTTCATTCAGCTGAAAAGGGTCACGGCTAATTTCTTTTGCAATGGGAGTAGTACCCATCAGAGATATCCAAAATACCAAAGCCAGTTATTTTATCCTGTACGGGGCCCCGCACAGTATAGCCCCAAACACGGGTAATTTCTTTTGCACTGGAAGAAGTACATGTACCTATCAGAGATATTCAACACACCAAGGCTAGTTATTTTATCCTGCACAGAGCCCCAGACAGTAGCTCCACAGTGTCCCATCCATTATACATGTACTGTGAATCAGCTGAAAATGGTCTTACAAATTCTTTTTGTAGCGTTAATATCAGGGCCTACAGAACAGAGATATCACAAACACTAAAGCAAGTCATCTTATCCTGTATACGGGGTCCCATAGGTTACAGTAGCAAAACACTCAAGAAATTTGCAAAGGAAGCATACTTCTGTATAGTGCACAACCAAGATGACCATATTACGAAAACCAGTCATTTCATCTTGTACTGGGCCCAGGTTACAGTAGCCATAAAGTGCCCCTCCTCGACATAACTATTATGACATCATTTAGCTGAAAAGAGTCATATTTGTTTTTCTTTTACAATCGAAGTAGGCCTTAGTTTACATCATAGATACCCAAAACATCAAAGCCAGTTAGGTTTTCCCAGCCAATTTCGCACTTTTGTTGGTTCATTTGATAGAAGGTTCGAATTCGTAAAATGGGTATTCAAATTGGCTGGTACCCTACTTTCATTCAAATTCGCCTTGACCTGCCGAAAAGGGTATTTCAGCCATTAAATTTCGCGAAAGACAGTCAAATTCCAAACGTGTTCATTCAAATTCAAATCATGCTATTTCTTTGTTTCAGATCATTTTAACATGTCGTTCTATGTGTGTTTTCGTTTCATCTATGAATTACTGTTATAAAGCAGTAAAAGTATCATATTTCTTATCTAGTATAACTGGATTTGGTTGTTCTGTAACCAGACTGGTAACGCTCCTTCTCTTTCATATACATGTCATTATGGGCCTATACGTGTACCAGTAATGCAGATTAACTTCATTTTTTATAGTCATGACAGCACAATAGATACAGACGTATATCTCTAGAAGACATAGAAAGAATTATTTAGAAAAAAAAAACATTTGAGGATCATAACCTTGACTTCTTGGAACTGGCCGACCGCTCGTAATAAAGCGCTCGTAACGGCCAGATGATTTGTGGCTTCTTACTTCTTTGGATTCAAAAAGCACGTTAAAAATGGTGTCAAAGTCTCTCAAACGAATACGAAAACATGAAATGCTATGATGCTTACAAAACAATAACTACGATGAAAGAAAATAAGGAAATAGGCCAAGCATGAACATATCTGTTTAATTGACTGCAGAACATGTTGAATTAGATGGCCAGAAATCAATTTGAATGAACAAGCGCAGCATGTAATCACGTGACTATATCATTATGAATTTATGAATGAACGGATAGTGGAATGGTACTTGTCTTATATATGGATTTCAGTTGAAAAAGTGTTATTTAGAATAAGGTTAGAGGTAATGTGAATGTTTCAAAATAAATTTGAATGAAGAGATTAATATGACATTGAACTACCATGTCATCTAGGCGAAATTTTTGCTAAATTTAATTCAACATTAAAGAATTCGATTAAAAGAGGTGCGATATTGGCCCGGATGCAGGGCCTTGACAGGTATAGCCCCAAGGTATTCCCACCCCATATGAATTAAGTGTTTTTAGGTGAAAAGAGTCATGTATGCCTATTTTCCTTGGCAGCTAGTGGAATTAACAGCTGAGATACGTAAAACACAATGGCCCCCAGCCAGTAGCTGGAAAGTGCTTATTTCATTCTAAGTGAAAAGAATCACTGCTATAATTTCTTTTGCAATGGAAGTAGTACTCAACGAGGTATCAAAAACACCGAAACCAGTTATATAGCTGTACGGGGCCCCACGGAGTGTTCCTAAAGTGTCCCCACATGTAATTCCACTATCAAGATCTGCATCCCGATCTAGTCAATCTGTCAGATCGGGAGAGAGCGGCAAAAGTGTACGGGGACCGGGAGCATCGTAGCAGCAGCGTTTGGGTGATGGGGTTGGATCTGGCAATTTTACAGATCGGGAAGAAATTTTGAACTGGTTCAAAATTTCTTCCTCATCTCCCCATCAAGATTGACCTATTTTGAATCGTAGCTCAAACGGGGAGAGAGCAGTGACAGTGTAAATACCGCGGGATGAGCGTAACAATTCCAGCTTTTTCTGACCGTAGTAGCAGCGGCACAAGAACGGGAAATGTAGTCTAAACTAGACACCGACGACATGGTCCCGCTACTGCGCCGCTTTCTTGATCAAAGCACGACCTTCCCGCTTTAAAGCCCCCGTCACACTAGAGCGGATCGAGCCAACGAATGCCCAGCGGATCCGAAAATTTGGAGATACGCTCACATCCGTTGCTCGTCGTTCGTGACCCGCTTGGCGTTCGTTGTATCCGCTAGCTGTTCGCAGAGATTCGCAGAGATCCGCCGGAGCCAAATTTTGATTTTGGACATGTCCAAAATCTTGAGCGGATGACGAACGGAATGACAATCCGCTCTCTGTTCGCTTAGCATCCGCTGATCGAAAGTTTTGGTCGCTCTGCGTTCGTTTCTTATTCGTCCGCCGTTCGTCCGAATTCGCCCAGCAAATCTGCACAGTAACACACGTTAATTAAACGTAGTAGAAAAAAAATAGATATTTACAGCACACATAATGATAACAATAATAATGATAATGATAATAATAAAAACAAGGTCTTATTTATTCAGGGTAGCCTCTTCAGTGTTGCCGTTGCTCTACCAGAGGGCCCTGCATGCCATTATTATTACCCTAGCGTTGCCTGGTACCCATTCATACACCTGGGTCGAGAAGGACATCGTGGGTAAAAAATCTTGTCCAAGGATGTAAGCACTGCGCGGGATTCGAACCCGGGTCCTCGGTTTGGGAGTCGGATGTCTTATCCACCATGCCACAGCCCCCCACCCCCCCCCCCCACATGACATTTCATTATACGTATTCTGGCATTAAGTAATAAAAATGGTAGATAATAACAGCACTTGCAGTGCTTGTATCAAGAACATTATTCTAAACCACTGCTATAAAAGTCAACCTGTAGTAAATGGGAATCTCTGAATGGAAATTGGGAATTGTGAAAGTTCGACTCCAGTTGGAGGCACCAGACGCAATTGAGGATGTTGGACTACCAACATCATCGTCACGTGATCATCAGAAGGAAGTACACTTTTTAGGGGAATCTTGAATGAGTGACATCAGGAGTACTTGGTGGTTACTTCGGCTTCCTTCTTTTGGGGGCCATTTTCACAGTCACAACTATCTAAAAAAAGAAGATCACTCCAAAATCTTCGAGTGATCCCTGAGGTCACTCCAAAATTAGTGAAAATGAACATTTTAACTCCAAAGTCACTCCAATTTCAGTCGAAACTCACTCTTTTTTGTTATTTACTCCTTCATGAGTGAACAATTTCACTCTTCTCTTTTTTAGAGAGACAACATTACTTGACACTGTCACTGCTCAAAATGATTTGGTAAAGTGTGCGTCATCCGAGATCCGTCACGTAATTGCCGCAGTATCGCTCTGCATATGTTGGGCATTCGCTGCTCATTCGCTTTGTCCACTCAGCATCCGTTGGATGGACTGTACGCATTCGCTTTCATTCGTTACTTTATCCGCTCGTTACACGGTCAGCATATGCTCATCATTCGTCGGGCGAACGTTCGAAAACCACATTTTGCTTGCGAATTCGAGCGGATACGAGCGTATCTGGACTTTGTCAAATTTTGCCCATCCGCTATAGGCATTCGCTGATTTATACGCTGTAGTGTGACGGGGCCTTTAGTTCTCTACTCTCGTGTAAAATCAAGGCCTGTTCCTATGACGCTTCATTCCTGCTTCGATAACGCTGTTGGCCGCTTTAGCTACGCTGTTCCTACGCTTTCCCAGACTCAATTATGCATGCAATTATGCGATACGCTGGAAAATGTTTGCCAGAACAGCAAAACTGATGATGATCAGGAGGACGCGTTGTCGTTGTCGCGAAAATGAAGACGAAGGAGCGCATATTTAAGAAGAAGAGATGCAAACAATAAAGAGAATAAAGCAAAACACTTTGGAGCTACTGTCTGGGGCCCCGTGCAGGATAAAATATCTGACTTTGGTATTTTGATATCCGATGGATACTACTTCCATTGCAAAAGAAATTAGCCGTGACCCTTTTCGGCTGAATGAAACCAATATGTGTGTGTGTGTGTGTGTGTGTGTGTGTTTGGGGCTACTGTCTGGGGCCCCGTACAGGATAAAATAACTGGCTTTAGTGCTTTGGATATCTCTGATGAGTACTACTTCCGATTGCAAAAGAAAGAAGCTGTGACCCTTTTCAGCTGAATAAAATCAATGTGTGTGTGTGTGGGGGGGGGGGAGGGGGAGGGGGTAAGGGGGCAATTTGGGGCAACTGTCTGGGGCTACTGTCTGGGGCTACTGTCTGGGGCCCCATGCAGGATAAGATAACTGGCTTTGGTATTTTGGATTTCTCTGATGGGTACTAATTCCATTGCAAAAGATATTAGCCGTGACCCATTTCAGCTGAATGAAACTATTGTGTGAGTATGTGTGTTTTTTTTTTGGGGGGGGGGGCACTTTGGGGCCACTGTCTGGGGCCCCGTACAGGACAAAATAACTGGCTTTGGTGTTTTGTATGTCTCTGATGGGTACTACTTCCATTGCAAATGAAATTAACCGTTACTCTTATCAGCTGAATAAAGTCAATGTGTGCGTGTGTGTGTTTGTACGTAGGGCTTATAGTTATAGGGGGTGGGGCACTTTGGGGCTACTGTCTGGGGCCCCGTGCAGGATAAAATAGCTGGCTTTGGTGTTTTGGATATCTCTGATTGGTACTCCTTACATTGCAAAAGAAATTAGCCGTGACTCTTTTCAACTGAATAAAATCAATGTTTGTGTGTGTTTGTACGTAGGTCTATGGGGGGTGGGGCCCTTTGGGGCTAAGTACTGTCTGGGGCCCCGTACAGGATAAAATAGCTGGCTTTGGTGTTTTGGATATCTCTGATGGGAACTACTTCCATTGCAAAAGAAATTAGCCGTGACCCTTTTCAGCTGAATAACACCATATTTGTGGGGCCCTTTGGGGCTACTGTCTGGGGCCCCGTACAGGATAAAATAGCTGGCATTGCTGTTTTCATGATAAGTACACCCAAAGGAACAATATCCACCAACTTTTGTCCGTGACCCCCTTCGGCTGAATAAATCCATTTTTCGGTGTCCCTTTTTGTGGCCCCTAGGCTTACGGTACAGGATGTGACTTGCCAGCAATTCATTTTATTGACCCTTGGCCACATCCTTACATGATGAGACCATCAAAAAGTGTGACCCTTTTCAGCTGAATAAATGCTCTGGGCCCCCGGTCTAACAGACAAGGACAGGCGCGCGTCTTAGATTATTTTATACCAAAGCAGATCACGTCTCCGAAGTCAAATAGATCTATCCGAAAGGGGAAAAAACACCTGTTTCAATACAGACAACTTTCAGGGAAGAGTGTGAAATAAATAACATAAATGAGTACATGAATCTGTGGTCAACGCTGGATTGAGAAGTACCAGTTTGACAGTTTACAAGTTCAAGTAAATATCAAGGGCTATAGCGGCTGTCATACTGTCCGATCAGTGAGTTGACCGTACCGTACTCGCGAGGAGCTGCGGAGGTTCCGCTAAGCAACATGGCGGCGTGTGCATTGAGGCGTCACATCCGGGGCGCGCGGTGGCGACACCGAGCTCAGCGGGTTGTGAATGGGTGTGATTCTTCTATGTGTAAGAGTTCTGTGGGACTGGGTCGCATACTAGCAAATGGTGACGAACGGAACCATTTCGATTGGGAACCATTTATAGGTGCTCATCGGAACCATTTTGCGAGAACCATCTGATGAGAACCATTTTGGAGCCGACGAGAACCATTTGAGAAACTTTTTTTCTTAGAGTGCAGGGCAACGCAATCAGTTTTGCCGGGAAGGAGGCTGACATGAGAATATCGTCGTCTGATGAGCTGCCGATGGGGATGGCTAGCTCGCTGAAGTCTTCGATGGGCGGGGCAGCGCCCCTGTCCCGGCGGACATGGCTCGCATGTCCGTAATCGCCGGGAGGAGAAGCTCTCCTGCACCAGCTGGCATGGCTCGCATGCCGTTTGTCATTACCACGGTGTGCCGCCGCCCTATCCATGAAGCGGGAGAGTATCTCGGTCTCTCTATAGAGAGCATAGTTGAGCTTCAAGGCGGCCTTCCATGCCCCGATCTCCCCGCGGGGATGGGGGCTGAGAGGTAGCGTCGTCTTCCCGATCACTAGACATTGGAGTTTGAGATGTATAATCAGGGAGGTGTCTCACCTCCCTGGTATGATTCACTGCCGTCACACTTGAAAAAGATGCTTACTGCTCACTGACACGGGTATTTATAGCCAACTGGGACTGCCTGGAATTTTTACCGACTTTGAATTTCATTATGTGACTTCACTGCCTTAACCCTATAAAGCCCAAGGGGGGGGGGGGGGGGCACATTGTGCCCCCCTACCATATTTTCGTTTGCCACTCCTACACCCTTTACCCGATTTCAACCAAATTTGGTGACTTTTCCTAAAATCTTATTGCGAACATTTTGATGTATAATTTAGCTATGTATGATATTGCTGGTTGCCATGGCAACCGTAAACTGACAACCATGTTCGTCAGATTTTACATGATTTTCTGTTCTAATTGCAGTTAACAATATAATAATTAATGAAATGGGAGTTTTCTTGACTGTAATTAGCTGAAGGACCAAATGGTGAAGTAATTATGGTTGTGAATTACTCTGAAATGGTTTTCTTATTATTTCTTTTATTTTTATATGACATAGGCATCAAACAATAGATATAATAGAAATAATTGAAAATACAGCATTTTCCAAAGACTACCCTTTTATTTTGTGTTATCTTCACACCAGCTTTACCTGTAATATCATTTGTTTTTCATATTATCAATCTGCAAACTCAAAATTTCAATATTTTGGAAATATGAAATGTGATACCAATATATGTATCCATTCCAAGCAATACATCATAGGTTTCATATATTGCTTTATATTGTAATGAATAGCGCCCCCATATGTTGACCTTGAGAAATTTAAACCGTAACAAATAGTGAAGGTTGATTTGCTTTACCTTTGTGGTAAATATTAAAATGATTGATATGAAATAAAAACATATATGCTCGGGATAAAGAAATACAAAAAAAACCCATGATTTTAGCGTATTTCCTATGTATTTCTTTATATTTTGGCAAATAGCGCCCTTAGTGGATGACCTTGAGAAATTTCAAATGTTGCGTCATGTAGGGTATGAGTTGCTCTATCCATGTGCCAAATATGACGGTCATACATCATATAATAAAGAAGTTATGTAGGGGGGCACAATGTGCCCCCCCCCCCCCCTTGGGCCTGGAAGGGGTCAAAATAGCTTGGGCTTTATAGGGTTAAACACCTGGGAAATGCTAACCTCTGAAGACTTATACGAGTATTACGTAATAGAATTGCACAGCTAGTGATCGGCTATCAGTTTTACAACTCTCCAAATTCAAACAGAAGTAAAAATAAAGTGTAAAAGCGTTCAGATGTTTGAAGTTCGCCTGCTACAACTATCTCTCTAAAAAAAATCGAGTGAAAATTTTCACTCTAAAAAGAGTGAATACAAAAAAGAGTGAATTTCAAGTGAAATTGGAGTGAATTTTGAGTGAAAATGCTCATTTTCACTCATTTTGGAGTGACGTCAGGGATCACTCCAAAATCTTCGAGTGATCCCTGACGTCACTCCAAAATGAGTGAAAATGAGCATTTTCACTCAAAATTCACTCCAATTTCACTTGAAATTCACTCTTTTTTGTATTCACTCTTTTTAGAGTGAAAATTTTCACTCGATTTTTTTTAGAGAGTGTATGTATCTTTGAAGTTGGAGTTGAATGACATACATTGATGAATAATTTTTCAATTATTCGACATGTTGATGATCTACAGGTAGTCAAATGTGGCTTGTTCTATATCATAGTGAATAGCCGTATTCAAATATTTTCTTAATTTACCTAGGGGATAATTATAATGATTTTCTGGTATCTCCCTCGAGGCCAGTCAAATTGCCAAACATAGACTGTCTGTCCGGTACGATACCGTAGTATCGAAAGCATATCATAGGCCTATTACTTTTTTATCTTTTTGTTTTCATTAACGAATATACAGTGTATAACAGAGTGATACAAGAAGAATGATAAATAGCATATTTACAAAGATAGTGCACAGTTTCGAACAAAAGGATTGAAGCACAATTCATGAGAATTGTAAAGTGAAACATATGTATGTATAGTGAGAACTAAACAAACTAAGGTTGAGGTCAGACAAATTGATTTACATCGTGTCAAGTATTGAGAAGGACCATTTCTTGAAGTGGGTATTTAACTTATTTCGTTTCTGTGCTATTTTGTACTCGATCTTCACTTTATATTTCATAGACACGATAAAGCATGAACATTTGGTTGCTTTTTCTGAAATCTACATCTAATAAATGTAAAATTTCAAGTACAAAAACAAACAGTTTATACCGTGATCATATAGATCTCGTCGTTATGAATTCCAAACATCTTATTGGTCAAAGAGGAAGCATATAGGCCTATTGACCGGCTATAACAAGGGGCGGATCCAGGAATTCTTTAAGGGGAGGGTGGGGGGCTCTAAGATAGGGGTCCTTGCAAGGCGGGGCAACCGGTATATTTCTGGAGCTAAGTCTCCAGTGCAATTTCCCCCATCTAATATGTCAAGTACGCGTCTCCAGTGCAATTTCGCCCATCGTACATAATGTCTTATAACGGATGACAAGCAAATTACCCACGTAGCAGACTGACGTAGAGAAGACGTCTTGATATGGTCGCATCTGGTCGATAAATTTGTTTTTGGTTATTTTTCTATTTTTCAAGAAAATTAGAGGAGGCGTACACCCGGTTGGGTGCTCCTCCCCCCCCCCCCCCCCCCCCGATCCGCTACTAGGCTTAGGTCAATTTTCACTGTAGGGCTAGTCTAGCTTCTGGACTCTTTTTACTCGTATAGGGTTGATTCAGTGTACGCGACAAGCCGTACTTGGTTTATCGCACCAAGGAAAAGGGGACGGAGCCGAGACTACTATAGGGCCCAGGACGTCGCTGGGTGTCGGTTACACGCACCGCAGAAGAACGCTGATAAATCAACTCATGCAAGGTCGACCACTTATACAGCAGCACTACGCGTCAAACAATAGTCCATTTTGTGCTCAATAATTGCACAGTGACCATCAGTTTTACAACTCTCTACATTCAAACAGAAGTAAAAATAAAGTGTAAAATCGTTCAGATGTTTGAAGTTCGCTTGTTACAACTACATATGTATCTTTGAAGTTGGAGTTGAATGATAAACATGGATGAACAATTTTTTTTCAATTATTCGACATGTTGATGATCTACAGGTATCAAAATGTGGCTTGATCTATATCATTGTGTATAGCCGTATTCATTCACATATTTTCTAAATTTACCTGGGTGATAATATTATATAATGATTTTCGGGTATTTCCATCGAGGCCTGTCAATATGATTGCCAAATATAATACTGTCTGGTACGATATTTTCGTCATTCAATTTCGCAAATGGCCAGTCAAATTCCAAACATTTTCATTCAGATTTACGTCATGTTATTTCTTTTAAAGGTGAGAACATTTATTTTCTATGATATGTGAATTTTTGTTTCATCCACACACTCTTAAAGCAGTAAAAGTATAGGCCTATACAGTACTGTATCATATTTTTGACCCTATATAACTCGAGTTTGTTGTTCTGTAAGGCCCATTTTCTTTCATACATGCCATGAACGCGATAGGCCTATTCATGTAGGCCCTACCAATACTACAGATTAACTTCAACTTCTTACAGTCAGGACAACACATGTGGATACAGACGTATATCTCAAGAAGACAGGGAAAGAACAGGGCCTATAGATCATAATACCTTGACATCCCAGAACTGGCTGACACACTCGGAATAATTTAAAGCGCTCAACGGCCAGTGTGGCTATACCTATACTATACGAGGTAGTTTTGCGAGGCAATTGCAGTTGGTATTTTGCAGGGGCGTGATGGAGATCAGCGGGCAATAGTGCGTATACTCTCCTTCCGTGTCTCGCCATTCACTTTACATGTAAACATTCCGGTCGACCACAAAGAGAAGACATTCAAGGACGTCGCTGTGTGTCGGTTAGGCTGCGTTCACATAGAAGTATTCGGTATTCGCTATTCGGTATTCGGTATTCGGTGCTCGGGCACCGAGTACACCATCACCCACACCGTTAACTCACCATCCCATGCAGTGAGGATTTCTTCCTCCTACATCCCAGCAAATCTTATTAACAATTTCTAAACTGCATCAGAATGTCAGTCTACATGCTTATTTTTGCTAAAGGGCAAATCCAGATCCAAAAGTGTCATTATTTCATAAACGAGAGACGGTATACGCTGCAAGAAAATCGAACAAGTTCGATTCCCACTTTGCTATACTTTTCGCATCTATTCGGTACTTTCGAATAGTGCCCTCTTATGTGAACCGGTGTGAGGAAATCCTATCGTTCGATTCAAGCTATTCGCGTGCCCTCGAAAAACGAGCCCGAATACCCGAATAGTATACTTCTATGTGAACGCAGCCTAACACACACCGCACAAGAACGCCGATAAATCAACTCATACAAGGTCGACCACTTCCAGCAGCACGTACGCGTCAAACAATGACTAGTACACTTGTGCTCAATAACTGCACCATGACCATCAGTTATCACAACTCTCCAAATTGAAACAGAAGCGAAAATAAGGTGTAAAAACGTTCAGATGTTTGAAGTTAGCCTTAATATATCTTGGAAGTTGGAGTTGAATGATATACATTTATGAACAATTTTTCAATTACTGGTATTCGACATGTTGGTGATGATCTACAGGTAGTCAAATGTGGCTTGATCTACAGTGTATATCATAGTGTATAGCCGTATTCACATATTTTCCTAATTTACCTAGGGGATAGGTAATAATTATGATATTGACTGGCCTTGGGGGAGATACCAGATAAATATTGCCCGCACTGAAAGAACATTGCCCTCGTCTTCGACTCGGGCAATATATTTTCAGTTTGGGCAATATTTTCCGGTATCTCCCTCGAGGCCAGTCAATGCTATATAACTATCTTCGGACTTGGAGACTCAATAAGCAAATCTAAAAAAAAAAATGGTTGCCAAAATCTCTAAAATGAATATGAAAATTTAAAATGTAATGATGCTTACAAAACAATAACTATGATGAAAAACAAAGAAAGAACGAAAGCATAAACACGTGTGCTAAATTGACTGCAAAAAAAAAATGTAAAATTGCAATGGATGCCCAAAAATTATTTCGAATGAACGAGCGCAGTATGTACCCGACGTGAGCACGTGATAATCCTGTTTCTAAATTGAATAAAGGAAAAATAAAACGATGCTTGTCTTACGAAGTTCAGTTGAAAAAATGTATTAATTAGAATTCAATGAGGTTATATCTGAATGCTCCAAAATTGATTTGAATGAAGAGGTCATAAAATTGAAATACCGAACATGTCATCTATGCTAAATTTTAGATTGAATGCAGCAATCAGGAATTGGAATGACAACAGTGCGAAATAATCTTAAAAAACAAATGAATAATAAAATCCCCTGTCCTGCAGATTAAAACAGACTATAACTGATCAAGGCAGTTAGGTCCATGCCATTGAGAACAAAAATTCATAATTATATCAGTCTGCAAGGATAGCATTCATTCCTTATTGCCTATATACATGAACTCAATCAGCTCTTTTCAATAGCTTATGAATGATCATGCAGTGCACGCAGAGTATTTATGTTATTGACCTGTCACTCCAGCAACGATTTGTTAGGTCTTTAGGCAAATGTAGGCTGTTGTTGCTGTTGGTTTTTTGTTTGTTTGTTTGTTTGTTTGTTTGTTTTGTTTTGTTTTGTTTTTTTTTTGGGGGGGGGGGGGTTGGCACACGTACACTGCAAAAAGTCCGGTGTTAAATACGAAACACCGAGCTGGTGCTAAATTTCTGATGATCATTTATGGTGTTACCTCCTGATGTCATTTATATAAAGTTGTTTTTGAATAGTTTCTTAGTTACGATTCTTCTTGTTGTTTTTTAACTTCAACAAGACGACCAAGTTTTGGTTTTTTGTTTTTTTTTGTTTTTGTTTTTTTACCAAAATGTGCCGTAACGTAGTTTACGGCACATTCCCATGATTTTAGTAACTTGCACATTTTGGTAATTTACCAAAATGTGCAATTTACCAAAATGTGCCGTAACACACACCACGACGACATCGATGAATTATATGGCCGGCGCCACGTTTTCAAAAGTGTGTGTGTGTGTGTGTGTGTTGTGGGGGGGGGGCACTTCAGACTTTTGGTGCCACTTCCGGGTTTCATCAGCTAACAAGAACAAAAAAGTCTTCAGCGCAAAAAAAAACAACAAACAAAGCCTTATACCGCACTCACACTTCATGGTTTCTATATCTATTTTTTTTCTAGTGCCACTTTATACGCACTTCTGTTTCTTTGTATGGTGCAAGAAAAAAGGGAGGCCGCCCCCCCCCCCTTTCCGCCAGCCCTGAATTAAACATTGTTTAATCTCATAATGAAGATAGTCATGGTTTAAAGCTTATTCATGGCTTCCACTTGAGAGGCCTTGTTTCCGAGCTTACCAGTCGGTTTGATAATCTGTTGGTCATGCATAGATACATTACGGGAAAAAAATGCATTTATGATGATGATGATGATGTGTGTGTATATGTGTGTGTGTGTGTGTGTGTGTGTGTGTGTATGTGTGTGTGTGTGTGTGTGTGTGTGTGTGTGTGGTGTAGGCTATAGGTAGCCTGCATTATCAAAAAAAACATTATAATATTAGGTCGACATTATTTCTTATTATCAGTGGTTTTCAAAGACCTTCTGATAATAAATATAAGCTTTCTTTCCGTATTTGTTAACGATTGTATATATTCTATTTGGTAGGTGAATGAAACGATGATTAAGCATACATATATGCACGCTTAATCATCGTTTCATTCATCAACCAAATAGAATATCCTTTTGGATAATAGCCTAATCCTAGACATCTATAAACACGCAGAAAGGGAAAATTTAATATTTTTCAGCTTATGAGTTTTATATCTTAAATCGCACTGGTATGAAATAATCATCATGCACTATATAGGCACAAGATGCATTTTAATATCATAGCAAAATCATGAGTTGCTATACAGAGGAGTTTGTTCGCAAAAACCAAATGGAGATATTTGCGATTAAAGGTCAAGAAAAATAAAGAGAATGATAAGAAAATTTGTGCTTCTTTTACCATAACTTTAAAAATGTATCTTTATGTCATGTATAGTGACCAAGATCATTTAAAAGGTATTATTTTGTACTTCATGACAGAGACCGTACTTCAAAATCTTCAAAAATGGACTTATCGGTTTTTGCAAACGAACTCTTCATTATTGGTTACATCTTTCGCTTGTTATCCAGCTCCGCTGTACTATGTTTATACTTTGAGTGCTGTTTGGTTGGTTTGCTCGGTTTTCTTGGTTTTATTTCTGCATCGTTTATTATTCGATTCAAAATAATATCATGAATGATATTTATAATATTTTTTTTTTAATTTCATATACCGTGTAAACTAAGTATGTGCTTGAATTAATAGTGGCCTGAGGAAGTGGTAGTGGAAACAAAAAGAATCGAAAAAGAGTGGGAGTACGTGTTGTTCATCAAACAAGGCAAACTTTGATTCAGAACCAGATGCATTAAGGATAAATAACATACTCAGCTTTCATCACGTACATTATGCCATATACTCAGCTTTCATCATGAACATTAAGCCATATATATATATATATCTATACCTTAACAATATGGTGAGATCTGGATCCATATAATTTACAAACGTCAACTTGGAAAAGATATATTGGTATACGTGTGATTAAAGATTTATCGGCTTTCACCGAAGTACTTTACCAATATCCATTGCACTATCATTCTTGTGTAATTCCATATCATGTAGGGCCCTACATGACTATGATAGATACTCTCTTAATTTCTAGGATTTATTTTTAAGTCCTAAGGATTTATTGCTTTAAGTCCTAGCGGACTGTAAATACAGACAAAACCTTAGGACTTAAAAGTAAGTCTTAGCTAGGATTTAAAAATTTAAGTCTATGTTCGACTTAAATTTCAAGTCTATAGGATTTATTTTTTAAGTCTTATTAGATTACATTTAAATCTTTCTTAGACTTGTTTTTAGAATAAATCCAGCTTGGATTTAAACGACGAAAGACTTATTTTAAGCCTTCCTTGGATTTATTTCAAATAAATCCATCATGGATTTAAACTCAGACTACTGAAAATGACAGCCAATTGATGCACTTTCTTCACATGTCAAGGTCTATTTATTTTAACAAAATCAAACTGATGCATTTTTCACAAACAACGATAAGTTACAAAATATACAGATGATTGTCATACACATGTAGGCTCCAGAAAAAATGAAATACCACATGATGAAAACAGAGCATATTTTGCAATAGTCTCAGATGGTCACATCTTCACATTCATGTTACTGATGCTTCTTTCACTGTGTTCTGTAAACAAGTTACTAGACGACTGGAACCTTCATTGCCAAATAGATTACTTTTTTTCACTTTTTTTTTAAATCTTGCAAGATGACTCCATACGACTCGATTCACTTTCATTTTATGTATTTCTTTCCCTGGTGAGCATCGTTGAGTCGTAAGATGGAAACTATGAACAAATATAAGATTATATATGAATTCTAATAACTTAAATTTTAGAAATGATGCCGTGTAATAAATAATACAGCCTCCATTAAGTTGACGTTTAGATTTACACGCTTTGTACGTCCCATGCATGCAATTTAAAGAATTATTTGATTTTTTGGAATGATGCATAGTATAAATTTAATCAAGAGGGAAGTAAAGGCCAAAATTAGTGTAATCACATTAGAAAAGAGATGAAATTTCCCTACACAGAATGGTGTAAAGACTATGAAAATCAGCTACGAAATAAGGAAGATATGCCTCTTTTCAATTTCACACATTTCCAGAAAACAGATCTTGTCCAGTCTTTATGAACGTCCAAATGAGGGAATTGATGATGTCATTCCTTCAAAATATTTTCACACTTTTCACCTGCATGTATTTGCATATTCATACGGACTAGTCAAGAAATGTTTTCTGAAAACGTGTTACATTTCCTTATTTCTTACCAGACTTCCCTAATTTTTCCACTATTCCATAGGGAAAATTTACAATTGAATCCAAACTGTATTACATACAACAGTAGGGAGCAAGATCTATGTAAACTCTGAAGTAAATTCACCTTAAAACATTAAGAAGCTCAAATAACAATTAACATTCTAAACTTACTTCTAAAATTCCTTGAATATCGATTGTCTGAAATGGATTTACATAAGTACATTTCCATACTGCATTTTGGTAGACAAAATGTTTGACAAAAGAATATACAAATTCCTGCTTAATCTATTGATATTTAAGAATCCATCTCAACTGATGACAGGGAACCATCTCAAGAGACTGTTCAAGTGAGATGGACCACTAGTTTCTTAATTACTTTGATGTCATATCTCGTAACAAAGCACTATGTTGAAGTGATGCAATCTGAATTTTTAACTAGAATTATCACTCATTGTGATTAATATACCCCCACCCACAACTGAGGGAATTAGCTCAACCAGGATTATTTTTTCTTACTTTTTAATAAAGAAAAAAATTACCATGGCAATGCACTGTTCCACCTCTCAAATCAAGTGCTCAAAAAATGAGTGAGCAAGATAAATAAATTGACGATTTCTATGGTTTTTACTAAAAATTGTGTAACCATGGCAACACAATGTTGGACATTAAGAAAAAAATGAAGTTTGCACAACTATAGGCCCTATATCATGCCGTCATATGTGCCAAATTTCAAGCTAAATGCTAAAAGGGTGAGGGGTTTAGTTGAATTCACATTAGTGTATCATTTTCATGCAAAATATACTGTTACCATGGCAACACATTTTCCACACTGACAAAAGATTTTTTGCACATCTAGGTAATGTAGAGGTAACATGTGCCAAATTTGAAGCCAAAATGCTCTAAACAGAGACAGGAGAATCGAAATGTTTGTATGATTTTCATTGAAAATGCACCGTTACCATGGCAACACATTGTTTAACAATGATGAAATATGAAGTTTGCATATTTCTGAACTACAATGGTTGCATGTGCCAAATTTCAAGCCAAATGCTCAAAGACTGAGGGAGTTACCTGAATCCAAAATATTTTTGTATGATTTTCATTCAAACTATGTTGTTACCATGGCAACACAATGATCAACAATGACGAAAGGTTAAGTTTGCACATGTACGTACCATAGTGGTCAGGTGTGCCAAATTTCAAGCTAAATGCTCAAAGACTGAGGTTGTTACATGAATCCACAATATCTTTGTATGCATTTTAGTGAAAAGATGCTGTTACCATGGCAACGCATTATTCACCATTGATGAAAGATTAAGTTTGCACATCTATATGCTAAAGTTGTTGCATGTGCCAAATGTCAAGCCAATTACTCAAAGAGTGAGGGAGTTAACTGAATCCACAATATTTTTGTATGATTTTCATTCAAAATATGCCGTTACCATGGCAACACATTGATCGACACTTACGAAAGAATACGTTTACACATCTACATACCACAGTGGTCTTTTGTGCCAAATTTCTAGCTAAATGCTCGAAGACTAAAGGAAGTTAGCTGAATCCACAAAATTTTTGTATGTTTTTTTGGTTTAAAAAAAGCTGTTACCATGGCAACGCATTGCTCACCACATTGTTTCCATATCTATATACCATAGTGGTCATGTGTGCCAAATTTCAAGTCAAATGCTCTAAATTTGTTTAAGGTGCCCATCTGCGCTGAATCTATCCTTCCTCGTGGGTTCAAGCACATATTTTGGCTGGAAAACCAAAGTTTATTTCTTTATAAATAAAGAGTTTCATATTAAAGTGTTTAGCCACAACGTCATAATGAAAATAGCAACAAATCAGCGCTCAATAAATGTGATGGACAATGGCTCAACAACACTGTGGGAGTGATGAAAATTAGGTAATCGTTGAACAATTACAAAAGTGTTCAGGGAACTTAAACTTTCTTCTTTCAATTTAAATCAATGCGGATCTGGCATTACTTTTTTTTTTCATCATCAACCAGACATAATATACAGAAAACAAGCCAAAGATGAACAGTAAATAAATTGAAACTGGACATGTATAAAAACTTGAAATATTGCAAAAGTGAGGCACACACATACATGATAGCACCTCTAAAGGAAACATTGCGGCATTAACTTTCCTTATTGTGTTATTTTCATTTAAAAATGCACAAAAAAAAAAATTACAACGAAACTTTACTACAACCAGGGCATGACAGACATGCTTCTTGTGTGCATGGATTTGTAGCTCAATATAAATGGAAAAGTGAGGCACACATAACATAACTCAATATCCATGAGTCAAACATTATGCATGATAGTATCTTCAAAGGAAACATTGCAGCATTTTACCTGTGTTACTTTGATTTAAGAATTCACCGAAAATTAAGAAAACTTTGCTGCACATCAGGGCAAGTCAGATGCTTCTTGTGTGCATGGGTTTGTGGCACAATGTCGAAAAATCTTACTAGCATCATACACTGACGTGTTCTTGAAGTTCGTGGCTAATGCCCAGAACGAAGCCCTCACTTGGGATTGTAGCAGTACATGAATATGCCGCCACAAAATCAAAGAATGCTTCAAGCACCCAAGCATATTTGACGATGAAGACACAGTGGGCTTTAAAGAGTCTGTCAAATTCTTGCTTCCGGTCATCTCCAGCCTGGACTTAGTATGGTCTTGTCCAGGATGAGAAAATACTGGATGTACGTCTAGTCACTCCCTTATCTGACTAAGCAGGGCTGGCTGAAGGTGGCATCTTTAGCATCACTGAACTTCGCGCTTCTCGCTCGTGATGTATACGTTTCGCGCGGATCAACTTGGCGTTTCCCGTTTGCTAGGGCTTTCAGGTGGGAGAATCTCCAGATCAGAAGATGCTTTGGGCTGGGGTTGGAGTCTCTGCATCAGCAATGCCATGAACATTGGTTCCTACCTGAAAAGAGATTAAACATGTATAGCACTACTGATATTTCGAACTAAATTTCACTTGAATCGTTTGAGCAAATGACAAAGGCTACAATTATTATCAAATAAACTTTGCATCACATAGAGGGAAGTTAAGTTCTCAGTGAGCGGGCACTGTGGAGGGAAAAAATATTAAGATACAAAATTGTATAATTTTACATATTGATCTTAAATACAATGTAATAATAACATATTCATCACATAACTTTTAGTTTGTGATGTACAAGTAAATATTTCTGATATATTTCGGAACATATTATTTTAAAACATTTTGTCTCATCTGGTAAACCTCAAAGCCTTGAAAAAAGTTCCCAGAAATCAGATTACTTTTTGCCATCATCGGGGTGGGGCATACTTGATATTTACATGTTCCAGACTCATAAGATATTTGATGTACATATTATTACAAATCAATAGAAGTCAGCATGCATTTTTAATCCGTAATTTAATGAATTTAAAAGAAAACTGTCAAAACACAGTAGATACCCCTACACAATACTCATTGCTGAATGTTCTAAAGTTTGTTTGAGAAGAATCGCTTCAAAAACACTGATATATCAGAGAAGAAAACTTTGTATTTCTCACGACAGCATGAGAAATTCAGATTTTTAAATTCCACCTGTTACTGAGTACATGCAGATTCTACACGAGTCTTGCTTTGTAAGATACGAAGCTCAAATATTCTTCTCTAAACATGAGCTGGTACTTAAAAGCCCAATGAAACATGCATATTGATAATTCTCAAAATTGGAAGCTCAATGATTTGATCATAAACTGATTTCAAGTCTATAAACATTAAGCATATACTGTACTTACAGGCACATAGTCATTCTGCACCAGGTACTGCAGGGCATCCCTCGGGAGCATGAGAGGTCCTCTCCCTTTCTTCTACATGGGGATGTTGGGTCTGTGAAGCATCGCTGCAAGTAGTGACATTCCACAAAATTCCTATAGAATGGAACACAATACAATTTTTTTTTCAACTTTAAGTATTTCACCCATTCTCTTTAACATATTAGATATGACGTATTGTATCAGCTCTGACAATCCCTAACATTCAGTTTTCGACTTCTTATCAATATCAGTCTATGAAGAGCAACTCGTACACATTCACTTTCCTGAAAGGTGTAATAGCAATGAAGCATAAACAAATGAGTAAGTTTTACTCTCACACTTTGGACAGAAATTGTTCCAGTAATTATAATCAATGCCACAAGATCTATGAGGATTGGCGGAAGGACTTACTGTCTCCATCCATGTCTTCACATCTTCTTACGATGTCTTGCAACTAAGGGTGGTTTCGCTTGGCAAGTGCAAGATTCTATTGACGTAAAATGGCCCCCATCTGTTCACCATCTCCTGCACTTTTCTCGGTACAACTGGGCAAAGTCCGCATTGATGTGAAAATAAACACAAAAACTGTGAAATATCAGTGATCAGGAAGTGGAAAATGAAAAACAGAAACGCTTGACAAAAAAAAAAAGGAAGAAAACAAATATGCTTCGGGGGTATAAACGGTCGCCATAGCCACATTTCTAGATTTTTATGTAATTAATTATTTCTTATTGGTCTCGAGGGTTGTATTTCATGCTGGAGGAAAAAATGAGACCGATATCTCTGAATACGATTTTTGTTTCAGATGTTATCGTTAAAATCAATTTTTAGAAATACCAGGGATGTCTTGCATATCTAAACACCAAGAAGGGATAGTCCTGACAGAGTACTCCTTGGAGTACAAATTATACAAATAACAGGTAATTTGCATTCCCTTTATCTTAAAAAATATTAAAAGTAAAAAATAAAAAAAGGCCTCATATATTGTAAAACTTCACTACATTCTCTCACTGATGTATGTGATGCTTAATGCATACATCTCAGCCAGAAGTGTAGATCTGTAGAATTTTTAAGTCTAGATCCTTCTACTCAAACACAGATCACCACATTGATTATGCTACAAAGAGAAAGACTGGAGTAGAATACCTTTATCCAGGTGCGAAATCTTGTTCCATTGCACGAGTTAATCCCATACATTATTTGTTTCACACAACGCCTTCAACAATAACACTAACAGACTTACTAGTTCAAGAAAGAGTCTTGAATTCAGTGCAGAAATGGCAACCATAAGGCCTAGGTGTCCAGGCCTACTACTGAGTGGTAGTAATAATAGTAGAAGTATTTTCATGGAATGCAAATCAGTAGCACATTCACATTACATACACATGTACGCAGCCGAGTGCAAGTAGCATTGAAGTTGATTATTCCAGTAAAATGAGTGACATGATGCACGCTTGATAGTAAGAGTGTTGAGTGCACACGCCAAAGGTAATTGTTTATTGTGACATCAGACTCAGTAGACCTAGTCATGCAATGGAACAGAAACTGTTTATTAATTGTAGACCCCCTATTTTAATATGGGAGTCAATGGAAATTGGTGATGTCAGCCAATATGGCCCATGCGATAGAAGTTTTTACAGTTCAGAGCTTGACGCCACTGCACTGGCATTGCAACATTGGCGCCCTAAACCCTGGGGCGCTCATCGCACAGGGGGCTTCGTGTTTGGGCTGGTCGCAGTTCTATTGTAGCGCCCATAGGGTCTACGTACTATTGGTGGCCTAAACACAACGTTAAAAATAAAACCCATCTAACAGCATATGCCCTACATTTTATCACAGCATAGTGGGGCATGATAAGGCCTAGAACTGTGCCTTTCTACGTAGAAATTGATAAATTAAACCTTACAAGAGTGTAAGAAGGGGCCCTGACACTAACTTGTTACTGTTACTCAGTGTTAGACGACAGTTAGGCCTACGCTACAGTAGCCTGTTATGCCCATAGCTTTACCTTTCAGTCAAGACACCAACATCGTAAATCATTGGGTAGAATGGGCGCTTTATAAGAGTCCCTGTATTATTACACTTGTACTTGCAGTTTCACCGAAATAGAGCCCCCACAATACTAGTATAACGTTAGCCTACATGTAACTTGTTACAATGTTTGGATAGACACATTAGCCATGAACAGCTAACGTTAGCACTGGCGCTTCAGGGATGGACAGCGCTGTATACAGCGGCAAGGCTTAAACTCGCCAAAAATGTAGGGCGGTTAGTGCACATCTTAACATCTTTTGTCTTTGGTTACTGAGTCCCAGAGTTATCAAACACATTCTTCAGCACTCATACAGTAATATGCTCACCTTTAAGCAACTTGGTCAAGCTTCCGTCAGATCATGCCCTCAAAAAACTCCGGCCTGCATGACTTCTGCCTTCAAGACCAACTCAACTGTTCGAGTCAATAGCGTTTGTTTGCAAATGGTCGATAGGTACAAGTACAATAGTACATGTACAATGTACATATTGTGCACTGAATGTGTGTGTATAATGTATGACTACGCTATCTAGCATCGCATGAAGCAAAGTGACGGCCAGCGCCAATTCCGGTTTTAGGCGGTTCAAGATAGCGCATGCCCTTACGAAAAAGTCCTGTGGTACTCCTGTGGTAATTACCACAGGACGGTACCACAGGACAGTACCACAGGACAGTACCACAGGACAGTACCACAGGAATTGTCCTGTGGTATTTTGGGACATACCACAGGACAGTACCACAGGAATTCCTGTGGTATTTTGGGACGTACCACAGGGCAGTACCACAGGAAAGTACCACAGGACCGGTACCACAGAACAGTACCACAGGACAGTACCACAGGAAGTCCTGTGGTATTTTGGGACGTACCACAGGGCAGTACCACAGGAAATCCTGTGGTATTTTGGGACGTACCACAGGGCAGTACCACAGGACTAGTACCACAGAACAGTACCACAGGAACTGTCCTGTGGTATTTTGGGACATTACCACAGGACAGTACCACAGGACAGTACCACAGGTCGATCATTACCACGCAGCATTACCACAGGGCAGTACCACACAGCATTTCCATGGTACCACAGGAGAGTACCACACGGGATAGATCGAAAAAAAAATCTGGGAGAATTTTAGCCACATATCAAGGAATATTCCTGATAGGTGAGTGATGGATTTCAGGACAAACATGGCCCTACTTAATAACCTGTCCTACTCCTAACATATAACCTCAAACGAGAGTCTAATGGCCAAGTGCCAATGTAGTCCTATAATAGATCTATATAGTCATATTCTATTCCTAGGTAGCCATCACCCGTATCAGTACATATATATATGGCCGTCTATCCGTAAAGCATCAAGGCATGGTTACTAACTCGATTATACTTTATCATCAAGATATGAAATTACACTTTCATAACAATATCTATGATATTGGGAATAACATAACATAATTAGACAATCTTTCATAAAGTTCAAAGTAAGTTCCATGATTAATACTTTGACTTTTTAAGTCATATATGTATTTTCTAAAATCTGGAGTGCTCTTTATGAATATTCATGAGCTATGTAAAAATTTGTACCACAGGAGTACCACAGGAGTGCCACAGGAGTACCACAGGAGTACCGTACCACAGAAGTCCTTATGAAATTTCTCATGCTTTACATCAGCACTTTCACTAAATAGGTAATACTGTAGGAGTATAGGACGGGATAAGTAATGGCAAATCAATTGTTATAATTCACAGCATAACTCATCTATCAATTAATTGAAGAATATTAATATGTGCTTTTCTGTTTGTATTTTTATAATAAATTTCAGTAGATTCTGCCTTACAATTTTCCTGTGTGGTACTCCTGTGTGGTACTGCTGTTTGATATTCTCCTGATGTGATAGTCCTCTGGTATAAAATGTTAAGAAAAAAAAAGAATATCCTGTAGCATTTTTCTGTGGTACTTACGAATTTAATTTGCTGTGTGGTACTTCTGTGTGGAATAGCACCATATTATGATTTTCCTGTGGGATTTTGGACAGTTCCTGTGGTACTCTCCTGTGGTATACATCGAAAATTACCACAGGAATTCCTGTCGTACTGTCCTGTGGTACGTCCCAAAACTCCACTGGACAATTCGTATCGTACTGTCCTGTGGTACGTCCCAAAATACCACAGGACAAGTCGTGTGGTAATGTCCTGTGGTACTATCCTGTGGTACTGTCCTGTGGTACTGCCCTGTGGTACTGTCCTGTGGTACGTCCCAAAATACCACAGGACAATTCCTGTGGTACTGTCCTGTGGTATGTCCCAAAATACCACAGGACAAGTCGTGTGGTACTGTCCTGTGGTACTATCCTGTGGTACTGTCCTGTGGTACTGCCCTGTGGTACGTCCCAAAATACCACAGGACAAGTCGTGTGGTACTGTCCTGTGGTACTATCCTGTGGTACTTTCCTGTGGTACTGTCCTGTGGTACTGCCCTGTGGTACTGTCCAGTGGTACGTCCCAAAATACCACAGGACAAGTCGTGAGGTACTGTCCTGTGGTAATATCCTGTGGTACTGTCCTGTGGTACGTCCCAAAATACCACAGGACATTTCCTGTGGCACTGTCCTGTGGTATGTCCCAAAATACCACAGGACAGGTCGTGTGGTACTGTCCTGTGGTACTATCCTGTGGTACTTTCCTGTGGTACTGCCCTGCGGTACTGTCCTGTGGTACTATCCTGTGGTACTTTCCTGTGGTACTGTCCTGTGGTACTGCCCTGTGGTACGTCCCAAAATACCACAGGACAAGTCGCGTGGTACTGTCCTGTGGTACTGCTCTGTGGTACGTCCCAAAATACCACAGGACAAGTCATGTGGTACTGTCCTGTGGTACTATCCTGTGGTACTTTCCTGTGGTACTGTCCTGTCGCACTGCTCTGTGGTACTGTCCTGTGGTACTGCCCTGTGGTACTGTCCTGTGGTACGTCCCAGAATACCACAGGACAAGTCGTGAGGTACTGTCCTGTGGTACTATCCTGTGGTACTGTCCTGTGGTACTGTCCTGTGGTATGTCCCAAAATACCACAGGACAATTCCTGTGGTACTGTCCTGTGGTACTATCCTGTGGTACTTTCCTGTGGTACTGTCCTGTGGAACTGCCCTGTGGTACTGTCCTGTGGTTCGTCCTAAAATACCACAGAACAAGTCGTGTGGTACTGTCCTGTGGTACTATCCTGTGGTACTTTCCTGTTGTACTCCTGTGGTACTGTCGTGTGGTATACGTCCCAAAATACCACAGGACAATTTGTGTGTATACTGTCTTGTGGTACTGTCCTGCGGTACTTTCCTGTGGTAATGTCCTGTGGTACTGCCCTGTGGTACATCCCAGAGTACCACACGAGCCTGTGACACAGTACCACACAGTTCCTGCGTTAACATATATTTGTGTGGTACATTGTGTGGTACCAACCAGTACCACAGGGAGTACCACATGAGCCTGTAAAACAGTACCACACAGTTCCTGTGGTAACATTTATTTATGTGGTACATTGTGTGGTACTGACAAGTACTACAGGGAGTACCCTACAAGCCTGTGGTACAGTACCACACAGTTCCTGTGGTAACATTACAAGTGTGTGGTACATTGTGTGGTACCGACAAGTACCACAGGGAGTACCACAGGACTTTTTTGTTAGGGTGACGTCATGTACAAGTCATCTGATTGGCTGAAAGTTTAAGTCCTTGTTAGATTTAGATTGCGAACAGCTTCGACACTCAACTTTTAATCGAAGCCACCTAAAATAAGTCTTAAAGACTTAAAATATTTTAAGTCGTAAGAAAGATTTAAAATTTAAGTCCTAGAAATTAAGAGAGTAGTGCCATGACCACACTTGTCTTGTGGAATTCACGCGGCGGTCCTTGAGCATAATAATATATCAAACCTACGGCTATCACTGTGAAAAAAAAAATCGTACACGCACACGAAATACACTAAATGAGTATGATGACAAACATGGAGGAACAAGGAGTAAAGGCCCTATTGGTAATGTCATATTACAACACTTCTTGCTCAATAAGTTAACCTGACAAGAACTTATTCATGCTTTCTTCTATTGTTCTGTTTCATTGAGAACCCAGCCACGCATCAGAACCCAGCCACGCATTTTGTATGAAGTATTTATAATTGACTGGCCTCGAGGGAGATTCCAGAAAATATTCTTTCAGTGCGGACAATCTATCTGATTCTCCCTCAAGGCCAGTAATTACCTATCCCCTAGGTAAATTAGGAAAATATGTGATTACGGCTAGATCAAGCCACGTACATTTGACTATCTGTAGATCATCAACATGTCGAATAATAACATTGAAAAATTGTTCATCAATGTATATCATTCAATTCCAACTTCAAGGATACATAATTATGTAGTTGTAACAGGCGAACTTCAAACATCTGAACGGTTGTACACTTCATTTTCGCTTCTGTTTCAATTTGGAGAGAATTGTAATAACTGATGGTCACAGTGCAATATTATTGAGCACAAATGGACTAGAGCCATTGTTTGACGCGTAGTGCTGCTGTAAGTGGTCGACCTTGTATGAGTTGATTTATCAGCATTCTTCTGCGGTGCCAGCGACGTCCTGGAATGTTTTCTTTTCGTGGTCAATCGGAATGTTTACATTTAAAGCAGGGAGTTGGGGAGAGAGATTCCACTCTTTCTCTTCCCACCTCCCTATGTGTAAAGTGTATGGTGAAAACCGGAAGATTGAACTGTTTGCACACATTGTTTTGTGTACGGTACGATGTGTGTAACCGACACGCAGCGACGTGGCGAAACGAATATTGACTAGCTGCTGAACTTTGACCCTGCAAAATAACAACTGCCGAACTTTGACCCTGCAAAATAGCAACTGCTGACCTTTAACCCTGCAAAATAACAACTGCAATTGCCTCGCAAAACTACCTCCTATAGGTAATAATGTATAGATGTCATCTAACACGAATTATACACAGCACATCAATCGCCGCAAAAAAAGAGTAAATAAATAAAATCAAATACTAGTAAAGCGCCGTGCTAGTCCAGTCTGGCCCTTTGTGTAGGGGTGTCCTCAATCCCGACATAAAACATAACATAGAGCTCCCGATTATGATCCCTCTATATACAAACCTGACGTAAGAGGGAGACATACCAAACCCCTCCGAAACTCACCATCTTTGTGAGGGTTTGTGCTGGGTAAGCACTATCTGGGCACCCGTCCCGCTTCATCATGAATATTCATCATCTACATGTATCCGTAATACCGTGGAAATACATAATTTTTTCATTTCCTGGCAGCGTTTTTACATTTCTCGGCAAAACTGAACATTTTTCCATCTCCCGGCGAGACGTTTTAACATTCCCCGTTGATGCAATTTTTCGAGATTTTTACATTTCCCGGCCTTACGTTTTGCACGTATCCAGCGTTCTGCCATTAACTAGTACAGTATCTTACTGCCTGATGAATATTCATGATGAAGCGGGACGGGTGCCCAAATAGTGCTTACCGTTTCCGTTTCGGAGGGGTTTGGTATGTCTCCCTCTTACGTCAGGTTTGTAGAGGGATCATAATCGGGAGCGCTTATGTCGGGATTGAGGACACCCCTACACAAAGGGCCAGACTGGACAACGTCTGGTCCGTGTCATCGGTCTAATTGTTCGTCGTGGTTTATTTTGAGTTGCTAAAAGTATTTTTATTCTTGATGAAGAAAGATTTCCGGTAGCATAATTTTCTCCCTCGTTTACTTCGCCATGCAAACATTCTTATTCCTCCTCCCTGTGTATGGATGTTGTTTCTGAAGCTCTATACCCATCGGATTACAACTGTGTTTTGAGGATTCAGCACTTGTAAGATACTAAGAACCCACTGTATGTAACGTTACAGAGCATACAGATTATTTTAAGAGGAATTCAAAGTTCATTTGATAAAAATCGGTTTAGCAATGGTTGAGATATCCACAAACAAAGAAAAGCAAAGCGCTCCTTAATAAAGGATGGGTCCCATCACCTTTTATTAACGGTGGTTTGTTTTTCGATATCTCAGCTATTTCAAAACCAATTTTTATCAAATAAACATTAAATTTCTCTTAGAATCATAGGATTATGATTATATTCTTTCATATTTCATAAAAGGTTTATCATTATAAAAAAATAAACGATATCAAAAAAAAAAATGTTTAAAATCTGACGTCTCATCCAACCGAAACTGCAACATCCCTTGAAAAGATGAAATGCAAATATCGAAGTCATCTGAAGGTCTCCTCAAACCTGAAGATGATGATGACGGAATTAAACCATGCGCAAAATCTGTGGTATACTAGTCTTGTATAATTATAAAGGTGCATGCGAGCATAAATTTGGATGGGAGCCTGACCTCGAAGACGCATTTATATTATATAATATATATATATATATATATATATATATATATATATATACATATATATATATATATACATATATATATATATATATATATATGAATATGAATATGAGTTTGTTTGCAAAAAGCGATAAGTCCATATTTGGCAAATGGAGATATTTGCGATTAAAGGTCAAGAAAAATAAAAAGAATAATAAGAAAATGTTTGCTTCTTTTGACCATAACTTCAAAAATGTACCTTTATACGTAGTGACCAATATATCATTTAAAAGGTGTTATTTAGTACATTATGACAGAAACTGTACATTAAAATCTTCAAAAATGGACTTATCGGTTTTGCGAGCAAACTCTTCATATATATATATATTGAAGAGTTTGTTCGCAAAAACCGATAAGTCCATTTTTGAAGTACGGTCTCTGTCATAAAGTACAAAATAATACCTTTTAAATGATATATTGGTCACTACGTATAAAGGTACTTTTTTGAAGTTATGGTCAAAAGAAGCACAAATTTTCTTATTATTCTCGTTATTTTTCTTGACCTTTAATCGCAAATATCTCCATTTGGCAAATATGGACTTATCGGTTTTTGCGAACAAACTCTTCTTACATAAACTCAACGTAATGGGTAAACGTATACTGGCTTGCGCATCAAAATCCAACATAATCATGATAATCATGATGATTTTCTTTCCATTTCATTTCATTTATTAAGTTTCCACACAAATCATACCATGTTGCATAACCAATTACAACATCTATCCGTGACAATGTAATGTAACACATAAATTATAAGTTCGGTATATACAAAATAAATAATGACATTTACATGACACAAAATCAATTGAAATCATTCTCAAGTACATTACACACTAAAAACTAGCGGTACAATTGGGGTAGGCGTTTCCGCCTGCGTACCCGTATCGGGCTTGTGAGCAAGTTAGGGCGGACTCACACTGTGCGATTTTTACTGCGATTTACCCTTTGCGATGTCGCACGACGAGAAATCGCACAGTGTGAGGATGTCTGCGATACGACAACCGGCGATTTGGGGATATCGCAGGGATCGCAGCCCCATCGCAGAACTTTGAACATGTTCAAAATTCTGCGACAATCGCTTGCGACGATGATCGAAAACTTTCAGTGAAGCAAGGTGGTAGAAGAAGTACTAATCAAGATTTGGCTGGATATGCTTCCTTTATTCCACAATTGCTTACTGATCTATCTCAACATGATGACGAAGATGAGATGGGGAGGGAGTTTTACAACGACTTAGAGTGCAATCGTGAGTAATTCTACCATGAATATGGGCTTCTCGCGTCCATTGCAGCCGTTTTGTCCATACGTAGTCCCATGTATAGAGTTTGAACGAGGGCAGATTAAACAGTCTGTGGGTTGGTTAAAATTTTGTTTGCGTACCGCCGGACCGGTACTGTATGCATAGCCTTGGACTAACTTGTTAAGTGTTAGATCTAATGTTTAAATTATACTAAGCCTAGGCCCTACTGAGTATGCTGTAAACTAGACCCATATCTAGCTAGGCCTAAATACGTGTGTGGGCCTAGAAGTGGTTCTAGGCCTAGTCTGCCCTAGATCTATGTACATACGTGTTCCAGTCGAATTTTATAAATCAAATCGACATACACGTTGTATAAATTACTAGGGCTAGGCCCCTGGTCTGGACAGGCCCTAGATCTAAGCCTAGACCATAATGGCTTAGTATTGCACTGCTACTGGATCGACTGACGTGGACGTGAACACTATTAAACAGTAACAGTAAACACATGACGTTAGGGCCTATATTAACGTTAGACGTGGTTTCTGTCTAACGACATAACGTTGAAAAAGAGTAACCAACAGTTAGAGATCTAGTCTAGTCTAGAGGCTTCAAATGTGAAACATTCTTCCTGCCCTGCACACACGACCATACTAAACACACAGTTACAAAACGTTGGTGGAGTACAGTTAATTCTGAGTAGCATTAGACCTCTATACCGACGGAACCGGAACAGAACCAGAAACAGATCCAGATATTTTTTACACGTTGATAGGAAACGATAATTGAAAGTCTAGCCCATCAAGATGTAACTGATATCATTAGTGATAAGATCTCTAGAAATCTACATTTTCTTATTAAAGTCTTATACTAAACTAGTCTGTCTAGACCCTAAGCACTAGATCTAACAGTTAATTAGTCTAGCACCGGTTAGCAGTCGTAGCATGCACTAACGTTAGCACTACTCGCAGTCAGCAGGCTTCTTCTAGTTTTAGACCCGTTCTACAACATTAAACAATAGTAATGTTAGTCCCTTACGGTGATCTAACGTAAGGGTACTAACGTTAGATGGGTCTACATTTTTTTTTTTTGGCCAAAATGTGCACATGGATTTCAAAATCATACGGTAGGCCTACTCTGGTTAAGCTAGTAGTGATGGCTACAGAAATACAGTGTCGATTATTACTTGGGCCTATGCACCTACTGGATCTAGATTGTCAGTAGCTGTGCTAGCCTTTCCTGCCCTTGGCTGTGGTCTAACGCTAGAACCGTAGGCTTAGACCTGTTTTGTATGAAACATTAGATGAATTAGAACTCTAACCGTTGGAGTTAGACCTACACTATTGAGATCCATTGCTATAGTTACAAGCAGTATGAATCCAGATCCTAGACAAAAAATAAACAAACTGTTCCCAAACTTTTTTTTTTAGAGTAGACGTAGTGTCTAGTCTCATGGAAATTTCCTAACTAAGCCAGGAGTATAGCACTCTAGATGTTTAACAATAAGGCCTCTAAGTGGAGCTGAGGTACTGGTAACTTAGATTGATCAGTTGTTCTTGGAGATTTGTACAGAAATTGTAGTCTAGAAACACACACACACACACAAAACAAATGCAATGCATTGAAGTGACCCTCTCTACATGTAGGTTACATGTACTAGGTGATTAACATTTTATCCATGTTTGTCAGAGTTTTTATGTGATAATCGATCATGCACTCCAAACTGAAAGTTGTTACTGTATGAGGCTGTAACACGTTCATGCTCAGGTCTGCAGACTAGTGCTACAAAGTATTTGATTATCCGGCAGTGCATCATTTGTTAATCTGTGTCGATAATAAAGACAGCCTTGTCGTTGCTGCCTCAGCAAGTAACAAACGTGCTGTGCACAGCACTTGGTAAGGCTATATATAGTATACAGTACAGTAACGGTGTACATGTCATACTCTCAGTTAACTTTAATTGCCCTTTAATTTCATAACAAAGTATATCAAAATGAACTCTCAGTCTGAAATCATCAAAGACTCTGCCCCAATCTGTAGGGTGTACAAACTGTACTTGCAGTTTGATTGCAGAATGTAAAACATCATTCAAGGGCAATCATGAATTATCCAAAATTGCAGACTGTAGGAAACAATGCTGTGTGCGTCATGTGTTACACATGTATGTATATTGACATACTTGTACTAAACGTACACTATATGTAATGCATAGTGTAATTCAGTTAAGCTTTCGAGCCCTTAGACCTTAGTAAATGACTGAAATAATTATGATTATGATATATGAATTTATGAAGCACTTATGTACAGGCCTGTCCAATGATCAACAATGGTGAATAGTTGAATAAATTTGTTTATCACTATATGTGTTTGTTAACTCTAGATTCATTCCCAAATGTTGTCCTTCTTACCCAAATGGTAAATTTAGAGTCTACTGTAATTATCATAAATGCCTGAAAATAGTTGTCCCTTTGTGTCACCCTAAACAGGTCTGAATAAAAATGAAATCTCTAAGGAATTCATACTGGAGGCTTGTCTCAATGTTGAAAAGGAAGAGCAGAAAAGGAGCAGCTGGCAACTGGTTGTCCTGCAGAAGTACATGAATCCATCTCTTACCTGCAATTTCTGAGGACAAACATGCCAAGAGGATACCTAACCAGTTTTGGAGACTGAGGTACAGTATATATGTTAGAAGATAAAATAAACACTTTTTCATACTTTCCAAAATGTTTATGTAACTGCATGTGTGAATACATCAGTTTCTTTTTCTTTTTATGGTGGCTTGACAATAAAAAAAACAAAAACATTGAGTTGAGAGCAAGAAAGATATTATTTCAAAAAGTGTAATTTAATTGTCTTTTACAGTATTTTGAAGAAAATAAAAATTTCAGTCATGCTACCCTAAAAGTGATGAATAGTTTATTCATAGAACTTCAAATACAGTCATTGTAAGCAATTTCTAGAAATAAATGAAAACATCATTTCTTTGAAAGAATGAATCCATTGTAAGACATAGGGGGAATGCATCCCTTTTCATCATTCTAATTCAATACAATATGTAATCATGTTTGTGTTTTTTTTCTTTTTCTTTTTCTCCTATTTACTAGGAATTACAAGATGATAAAGACTCTACCAGCAAGGCGTCAAAGGCTGAAATGCTACACATAAGGAGCAGGAGAAGGAGTAGCAGGACCTGTCAAAGCAAAACCTAAGAAGATAAGGAGGAGTCAAGAAGCAAAGGAAACCAAACTTTTATCAGCAGTAGGTACCCTGCTGATGCACTAATGGAAAATGTTTGCTTTACCTCTAAAAAAAAGAGAGAAAGAAAAACAAAAACATGCTTGTTGTTGCTTTTTTCCTCTCTCTCTACAGACAAGTGCAACACATTTATGTATTTGGGGTGTACCTGAAAATCCCAAATTTGATTTACATACTTCAAAGAACATTGTTGAGTAGACTTTATTCAAAGAATTATCATCCAGGGATACTTCTTTTTGTCAGGGCGTTCAGATCTATGATCACTGTCGAAAGGATTATTCAGGCGTAAGTTCTCTAAGTATAAAATAAAAACATGCCACATTGTTCTTTTACTTTTTCAAGAAAATAAAATTCCACAGTCAATTCCATGGTCGAGGAACTTCATAAAAACTCAACTCGATAACTCAACTGTGGTTGTCAGTTGCTAATGTGTGTAGTTCAAGTGCTGTAAACACTGTAAGCACATGGGCGGAAAGTTGGAGGCATCCTAAACTACAAACATTTGCTTCACAGGTAACCTTATGCATTTTTGTAACAATTAATATTTCCCCTATTTTCTCCCTTTTACTCTCTTTTTGTGTTTGTTTAGCCCTTGTCATGTAGTTCACCTCAACACTTACACCTGTAACTGCAAGATCGGTGTGGGATGACATTGCTGTCTCTCTGGGACTTACTGGAAACAAAATGTGACTTTTCAAAGCAGGAAAGTGGTAGCTACTACAGCAGGCAGTCGTGAAGGTGGAACTTGAAGAAACTGACATATTGACTTGTTTCTTTCATTTATGTTGGACCAGTGCAAGTTTCCATGAACTTTACATGCATTTGATGTTAACTTACAATGGTTTGATTTCTGTTTTCCCACCAACTACAAACACAGCTACTCTCGAAAAACTCAAATTTACGTGCAATCACCGTGAGTCATTTTTTTCCCTGAAATACCATCAAACAGCTGAAGAATTTCAATGTGCAAGGTTTTGTCATGATTTTTAGGCGATTATGCACTGCTACTCCGACAATGCACTTTCCCTTTCTCTTTAAAATGAATCCTGCAACTTTAAATCATGTACAACAAATGTACCATGTTTTGTTTGTATCACTGGAAAACTGGAGAGGGAAAAATTCCGCAAGCTTTTGTTTGATTTGTGAGGGCCATTACAATGTTCAGAGACAATAGCAACACTCTTTCCACTACTGTTTAGAAATGTATGTTTTGTGCAACTTTACATTAAACTCAACATGTGGGCCAAACATTGTTTTAATGGCTCGAAAACTGGAGAAGAAAGCTGTTCTTAAAGCCGTTACATAACTTTGAGGGCAATTAGTGCTGTTACAACGGCAACACACTTTGCAGTGAGCTGAACATGTAAGCAAAACTTCTTTTGAATCGATGGAAAACTTCAGAAGTTCAAGAGATGTTTTACCTTGAAGTTGTTGTATATGACTTGCACTGTTGCAAAAGTGGTAGTGACATGACATCATATTTCTTCGTCACTCACAGGACTGCACAGAGTAAAAACATCTTAGGCCTTTGTGGAAGTGAGAGCTTATTGCAAGTTGTCTAATATTAGTTTAACTTGACCATTGAACAATTTAGTTATGTAAACTTATTAATCACCCTAATAATGCCAGTCTACATCAACAAGGCTTTTAATAATCATTGCACAATGATGGAATTGCACAGTGTGTTTTCATCGCCCTTGTCTAAGCGTATTGAAATGTGAGTCTGACAATGATACATGTATTGCCAGAAATGTTTGAGCTAGAAAAATGGAGAATGGCACATGTATCATTGCAATAAGTTGTACTATAGCTGCAAACAAGAAATCATGTTACTGTGCAATTCTGAATTTAGAGCAATGTGAATGCAGCAGTCAGCGTTCTGAGATAGCTATTTTTTTTCCTATGCAGTCGTACATATGCTACCGTATAAGTGCTGCATGGTATTTTAATCATACATATTTTAACTGCTGATCTCCCCCCTCTGCACAAAATTATGTTTGTTTGTTTGCTTGTTTTTTATCATACCTCTATCTGTATCGATGGATAACATTTATTACTGGACTCAACATCTGAGAGTTTGAGTCAGAAAATTGTTGTACATGTAGTTGTATTTGCTACATTGTAGGCTACAATTTGCCACTTACCCTTATCAGTCAAAGCAATTCAATGTTCATTCATTTGTATCTTCCTGATTTATTGGTAACACAATTGTATATTTCTTGCTTATAAGTCAATTCTGGAAAGTAATATGTGTAACCAAAATTACATGTACTCTAGCCTTGAACCTTTTTTTTTTCTTCCGCACATTTTAACCAGCACATCTTCTTCTTGTAAAGAATGCCTAAGGTAGGCACCAACATAATCTGGGATGGACAGAAAATGGGCAATGTTCAAGATGAGATCTCCTGTAATGATATTACATTTTTAAGGTATACAATTGACAAGGTTCACACACAGTTGGAATTTCAATTCAAATGACTGCTTTGCCACAGTATTTTGCAGTGTATGCAGTGTCTGATTAATCTGGATTAGGACCAGTAGCACATTTAGTGCATCTCAAAGCACCCCTTCGGATGCTGGTATGATCATTTCAATTTGGCATTTTTCAAAATACACTGTATGTTTATAGTAAGTGTTTATGTACCTTTGTACACAAACTCTAACTGTAAACATTGCTTGTAGAGTATGTTAGATTGCAGCAATTTCCTCTCTGAGGTTTGTTTGTTTGTTTTTGCAACATTATTTGGGAAATTGTAGTGGCATAGGTAGTTGTTTTATGCAAATTGTAATGGTAACTCGTTGAGCTGAACTTATTGTAGATGTTCAAGTTGACTGAATTTATTAATTGTTTATGTGGAAAAAAAATGGAAGTTGATGTTTTTTGTCACTTTGTGTGATACTTTTAAGAACTATGACATCCATACTGCAGTATGTATATATGAATTGTACAGCACAATTATGATACTGCTTTACCTCCTACTTTTGCATTTTTTTTTTGCATTTTTTTTTGACAGTACAATTGTATTGAACTAATTGAAGCATACAGCTGTATTCATGATATAGAAAGACAAATCGACAACTTGAACTGCTTTATACCATCTTATCTTTTTCTTTGTTGATGATGGAAATAAATAAACTATTGAATTGACTTTAATTGTGATCAATGTGTCTATATTTTAGATTTAATTTTATGACTTGAATATATTATCTTTATTCTTGTCACGTTTTTATTTGTGAATCAATATATATTGTAAATAAGTGTGATTCCCTTACATCTGGATGGTAATTACATACCGTACACAAAACAAGAGTGAATTTTTCAAGGGCCAACCAGAAAAATATGTCAGCACAATATTTTATGTGTTTGAGAAACCACAATGCTAGAATTCCACTATCAAAGCCTTAGAAAAGCACTCAGAGAATACAGACCTCCACCAAGCAGTACTTTTTCACCCTTACTGTGATTTCTACCCATTGCAATAATTACATAAACATGCGTAATATGCTGTAAATGACTATTTCCAATGATCAATAATCCTACAACCACGTAACCCCCCTCCCCCCCCCCCCCCAAAAAAAAGGGGGGGGGGGACTTTGATCCAGGCAGTGATCCAAATTAATACCAAAATATGGCATTTCTTTTTTCTATCATTATTAACTTTATTTCTTAGAATATACAGTGTTATTCGATTCATATCTAGTAATTTCTGTAGTTACTTTAGAATATAAAAAAAAGGGCAAGCTTTGAACATACATGTACTTTTCAAACCAACGTCACCCCCCCCCCCCCAAAAAAAAAAAAAAACAGTTACGAGTGACTTCATTCATGGTGACCGTTCTTTATGATGAACAGGTGCCGTAATGTACGATGTACGCATGCGCACGGTGTAAATCGTAGGCCCCAAATCGCACAGTGTGCGGTATACATCGCAGCACCTGCGACAGAGTGCAACAGGCTGCGATATCGCACATTGTCGCAGCGCAGCGCATCGCAGTAAAAATCGTACAGTGTGAGTCCGCCCTAAGTTCGTCTAGGGGTACTCGTCGGTACGCGAACGGGTAGGCATCCTTGAGGGTAGGTGTTCCTACTTGTCGGTACAGTGAATAGTCTTGACACAAAGACCAATTATGCATGTACATGTTACATTACATCTTGGTAGTGGATACAACGGTTATGTCAAAGTACACATTTTGCATATTTCGGTATACCTAAAACTTGCAAGTACCGTGTTTTAAGACAAAGTGTCAATACACCTGCAATCTTGGAAATGTTTTTTTCGGGGGCTTTACGGTTGTTAAATTCACGTTCTGATAACGAGAATACCTACCGCCTAACTAGTTGACCAATAAGCGAAAAGAAGGAAATCAATTCCTGCGATTATCAAAAACCAGCGTTATTTTCTAAATGATATACTCAATTAATTAATGTAATTACATAAAAAATTGCTAGAAATATTTACAAAATAATTTTTCATGATATATTTACTTAAGAATTTACGTATGATTATTTTAGTTATTCTTTTTTTCCTCATCTGTACAACTCGCTAAGTTGGCCACTCATTCAAATATCTGGAGCGGCGACGACTTGTCGCCGAGCGGTAGGTTTTCACGCAGGATGATCGCGTTGCATACAGCTTACACGTAACCGAATGTAACCGCGAGCAACAAAATGTGCCGATCATCAAGCTAACTAGCGAGATTAAACATTTATTATCGCGCTTCAGCTGGTACAAAACGTGCAACTGCAAGGATCTTCAATTCAAGCACGCAGTCGACAGAAGACCATTAACTGATGCATGCACAACTTCGACACTGGACAAGACGTGTTGACCACTTCTCGTAATGTCACGGTGAGTGAGTGCATGATCATGACGGATCACAACGGACTTACAAAGAGTCTGTCTGAGGATCTAAAGACATTGTTAGCTAGAATGTTCTTTGTATATATAGTGTCTAGACCACTAACAGTTCTAAGGCCTGTTTGTCGAAATGTTGTCTACAGTCCCAACAATTACATTACAGCCAAACTACTAGTATACAGTACAATGGTGCAGTGTTACTGTTAACTTCCTACATGTAACTGCGACCAGCTGCCCCATACGCATAGCGTACACACTGCACTGTACTGAATAGTAGTGCTAACTACGACCAGCCCCAACGCGAGAATAAATGTGTACCGTACAAGGAGCGCCCAGGGGTTAGGGTTGTGCAGTGGCAGTAGAGCTCTAGTGTATGTCACTGTATGTGATGGTGCGCAAGTTATACCAAGCAAGATATACGATTAAAACATGGGCACCAAAACATGTGTTCCATGTGCGAGTCAAAAAATACTCATGAATTGCAGCATCCTGTCTCCCAACAGGAGGCTTTTTAAAATTTATTCTTCCAATCGCTGGTTTGAGTGGAAGGGGAGCATCTTGAAAGGCAGCAATGGTTTGTGCTGTTACTGGGCTGCTTTAGATGGTAAGGTTAGACAGTTGCATCCCTCTACAGAAAGAGTTCCTTGTAACCCTCATAAAATTGCGTTTCGATAAGCCCAGTGTGTGACATCCAACATAGACCACAGACTACAGGATACCTTTGGTTTACGCGTCATACACATACAACGCGTGGCCGTTTGAATTTAATTTACCATTGAAAGGGCGGATCCAGAGGGGGGTGCACCGGGCGCCTGCTCCCTCTTTATTAGATTGAACCAAAACAAAGAAATAATAAGTTAAATATGGGGGGGGGGGGGAGCCTGCATCTCCCATTTGATTTTGTAAAGACCCCTCCCCTTTACGGAATTCCTGTACCCACCCCTGATTTAATCAAGTGAACCACACTGAATCAAGTGAATCGCACTGTCTTAACAAGTTAGTCTATTGATCACCTTATCTTATCATTTTCCCATGGCCGATTGAGTTCAAACTTTTATAATAGGGTCTATAGATTCTATTGTAATCGGAATTAATAAGCCGGATGGTCACAAGGCAGACCAAGACTAAGTGATGTCTAGTCAACTACATAGACTGGTAGATCTCTAATACAATGTATTAACAGTCTAACTTCTAAGATATACAGAGTCCGATGACTGGATGATATATTTGTAATTGAAATATAAATCCAAATGCTGACTGTGCCAAGAGTGTAAAGATCTTCCATTCAATGAAATTTCATTCTGCGTATGCATTGATAGGCCTTCATTCCCATGGATACAGTCAACACAATTGTAACATGGCATGTAAAAGGGAATATAAGTTCATTGACTTAAAAGCTGATACTGTCCTAAAAATCATAGAGTGTACTCATAATGTCTCCCCATCCCTAGCCCAACCAGACGTCATGTGAAGCATGCCTGTTGTGACTTCTGTACAGTGACAGGGCTGTGTATAGTTACCAATATTCACTGTAGTTTTAGATATTCTTTTTATGGATTTATGATGGCCTTTTTGAGAAGACAATGTAGAACATCCCAGTCTAGCTGTGTTGCTACTGCTATTTAGATCATGTCATCAATACTCGAGACACTTGGCAGTTTACCCATTCCAGTAAAATTTATGAACCTATTGTTGATGTCACTTGCAATATTCATCAGTGTATTCCTACCTTCACAAACTTTTATTCTTATTGGAAGCAGGTGTGACCCAAACATTTTCCCTTTCTGAATTTACAAGGCAATAAATACTTACCACGGTACAATAAACTGATGTAAGACCTAAACCTCACATTAGTGCTACCATTTACACATTTCTTTTTTTTGTTGTTATTGTTATTTAGACAAGCAGCTCCTAATGCAGTTGTTTCACTACCAAGCTGTGGATTACTTCATGTCACTTGTGAATGGATGTGACAAAGGAGAGGAATGCATCTCTTCTAACCATCTGGAAGTCAGTGGAGAGCAAAGATTATTCAAGAACTCTTCAAGGACGTTATCAAGCATACTTGGTAATGGTAAGTCTTTTAATGACACATAAGTACTGTAGTTAAAACGGGAAAGAACCATGCAGAGCACAATACTACATGATGTACACGTAGTTACATGACTTCAGCCCTGGGTCATACTATCATTTGATAAATTGTGACTTGTAACACCAGAAGATGCATGTCCATTTTTGGGTAGGGCTACTACTGATTGTGTGGCAGTGACATGATGGCCCCATGACTGCTGGATGTAGCATCAGTGAACAAGTGGCAAGATACGTGGTATGTGCGGTCCATGACAGGCTGTGAATTACTGTTATTCTTACAAGACCTTTGCAGAAAGAATGACTTTGCAAGTATCGTAAGCAATGATTTTCCTATTACAGTGCTATCCGGTTTATAACGAAGTAAAAATTTGGGCTGCAATCTCATCCACTCTATGTATATTGTTTCTTTGTTCGGTTATAACGAAATTCCGATATAAAGAAAGAAAACTGCCGGTCCTGAGGACTTCGTTATTAACGGGAGTCCACTGTATATGTACAGTAGGATGTATATGACATGATGGTAATTCCTATGAATTATCAATCAGATAAAGTGACCAATTCCTTTATCTCAAATAAGGTAAACTGTCCCTTTTTTTCCTGTTTTCTTTTTTTTCCTGTCCATAGATTCACACTTAGGTTCTCTTCACCCTTACAATACTCTGAAGCTGGAAGGACTCTCATCAAAAGGGCACCCATCATGGAAGACCCTGGCTGTAATACCACAGGTTTGTGTAAAGTGAAATATGATTTGAAAGGGAATGAGTCCATATTTGATTGGATATTTTGTCACAAAATAAGAAGAGCTTTTGGTACATTCCAAATGTTTTGTGGAAAGTAAATGTTTATAGAGTTGTAAGTTAATTATTTGCCCCCCCCCCCCCCAAAAAAAAAAAAGAAAGGTTGATAGATATCATTGAAGCAAATTTGATAAGTTTTGCAATTATGCTGCTTCTTCTTTTTTTCACATCAACCTCAAATAATATAAAAGGTGATGGTTACTTTGAGCATAGATAATACATGTAGTAATATTTTCAATGTCAACCGGGGTTTGAAACTAACTGATAATATAATGTTTTTGAATGTTGCACTTTTGATGGCACTAGATAAAATGTGAAGAAAAGTTTGTTTGTTGTTATTAACAAATTTGTTGTAAATTCATTTCTCACTATCTGTCCAGGAACCTGCAGGACCAAATCCAAATCCATTTCACCTCCTGACTGTCGACATCGAGGTAATGACGTTGTTTTGAGGAATTGTGCATACTTTCATGTTCTCCAGTACATCCCAGGCCTGAATCGCAAACGCGTCTGCCAAGGATTTCATTGCCACCTATATTCAGAACATGAGTGATGTCATCGCTTAGTGCAACCACTCGCCAGCCTGTTGGAGGAAAGGGAGCCATGACGTCGTAGCAGTACGTAGTGAACGACGTGCACTGAAAATCAAAATGGGCGATATCATCCCAGATGTGACAAACGGACTGTAGCAATCTGGAACCACTCTTGTACAAGAAAGGTGGCTGTGTCACAAAATCAGAAAGTCGCTATTAGTAATATGTGGGATTCCTTTTGCACCAGATGGCCTTCTCGTGGAGGTGGAAGGAACAGTTCTCTGCACCTGCACCAACATTTCTGCAGGGATTGCTTCAACTTTGGCTGTGTAGTGCACATTTGGGCTGGAATAGCCCAACACGAAGAGCGCACCAATATTTCATCCAAACCTCTCTCACAAGATTAGGATATTCCAAGTAATTACCATTCAAGGTACAAAGATTGATCAACTTAAATATCCCATATATTCAGGTCAATTATGGAAATTGCTTTGAATATTTCCAGCATCTCGTTCTTAAGATAAGAAAGTTGATAACGTTATATCCCAATAAATTCACGGTGGTTTTACTTCTTCTGGCCCATTGATAGGACAGAAACCTTTTACCTCAGCTGAATTTAGGCAACAAATTCTCATTTAGAGCTTTAATGTCTCATGTGTGTTAACTTGAAGTTATAAGAATATCCTTAAATACGGTTCTTGTTTTGCTGCTTACAGTGATTGTACGTCTCTGGCCTGTTAACACTGTAAGGTTAAAATGTGATTTCCATCATAGTTACGAGCAAGGAAATCTTTTAGTATGTTGCTTGAATTCATTGCAAATCATAGTTTGCCTTGCCCGTTTGAGGTACTCGTGTACATATGCACCAGATGCAGTATCAATTGAAAAATTTGACAATAATGTGTTTGTAGTGTACATATTCTTTGCAGGCAGAGCCTACTAACTTGATACAGGAATATTGGCAACTGAAGCAGTTCACTAAAAATGATACTAATCCTGAGTGCTTACCATACAAAATTATAGGTTGACTGCAGTGTATGTGTTACAGCCAAAGGAGAGACAAGAAATTCTAAAGGTTCAGGATGTTAATGGAAAATTGAATCACTCTTGAGGTTTTTACATTGCTAGTAACATGGTGAGGATTTGGTTACTTTGGGTTCTACACCTGCCCTCTCTTTACTTATATTGAAGTTAGATCTCCAAGCTCACACAAAAGCAAAACACAAACTTCCACATAGCTTCTATGTACAATAGGATCTTACATGTTTCCCAGTAATCTACATCAAATACATGAGCATGAGCTTTACTTTCATTAATATTCCTGTAATAACCACTGCTGTTTCTAAATCTATATTTTCTTATTTAGAATGAATATGAAGTGCAACCAACCTTGCTTTAGTTGACCTTGCGTGGATCTAGCGATATTCAGCTACATTGTAAGTTATTCATTTCCCTGAGAGCATTCATTACATTTCAGCAGTGTGTTATGTATATTCGAACAGATTGATATACATAGTACCTGTGGTGTGCAAGACATGAGTAGACAATTGAATGGTTTGCATGACATGGCTGCACACTAACCCATTTTTTGTTTTACTGGCCATATCCATCTGTTTGACCAGTAGGTAACCCAGTTTGTCCATTTTTACTGGTCCATTCCTGAAAAATTACTGGTCCAACGGTGATTGAGTCCTGGACTGTTTTACCAGTGCCAGTGGGCGGTGTTGTGCATAGTGAGATTACCTCAACCGATGGGAGTACTATAAGGAGATTGCCATTAGATTTAGCCTGATGGTCAAAACTAATTTATGTGATCCTCGTCCAAAAGTTACTCTTCAGTGGTGAACTGATAGAGAAGACCATGTTAACCCATTGAGGACGTTTTGAGTTTGATACAACACGCATTTTCCATAGACATTTGCCTCGGTATACTCGGGACTTTTCAGCGGGTTCACACATCTTCTCTCCAATTGGATATAAAGCTGTATTTATGCACCGTGCAAAACAAGCACTCACTACATGGATTTGATGCATTATGATATGACCAGTGTGCTTTTACATGATGAAGATAATCTCTTTCACTAAATGCACAAGTGTATGAAATTGTGTTCTATAGGAAGAGATATCTTACTTTGAAATATAATTGATGGTGCAAACAGTGCGATAATAATACATGTACATGCAGTATGTCTACTACCACCATCCAATTCATATCTATGGCCTACCCATTTGTCAATGGTGCATAATCTGTTTACTTTTTCAGAGATACAAATGTGTTTCTTGTGTGAAGAGCAAGGGGTATCACTTTGGTTGAATCAAAACTCACTGTACATTTTGTTATAATGCATCAAGTTGAACGTACATTTGTAGTTTTCATCGTGACAGAGTAAGAGGAAATTTGATGAGCAAAGGTAGACATTTACAGTGTATTGACAGTAGGTATCTGTTACTGCGAAGAAGTGGATATACACATGGGACATAAAATCGGTTCATGTGCATTATGAAAGCAAAGAACTTTCTTCAATCCCCAAATACCTGCTTTCTTAGACTATAAGTCTCTCTCTTAGCTATTATCCAGTTAAAATTAGTTTAAGGAAAGTAAACACTCAACACATTTGTGACATTTGTCATTTTACTATTTTGCCACTTATGTGAAACTGTCGTCACTCATCCAGACGTAACATGGACCTATTGGGAGAAGCATGCATTATGGTGGATACATACCACTTACCATAGCAACATTTCTAGTTTTATTCCATATCTCTTGAAATTCAAAGGTAAAGGATTAAAAAGGCCATTTCAAAATTCAAAAACAAAACCCTTCTTAATTCAGAGCAATTCTGATATACTTATTTCATTTTGCTATTTTGATGCCAAATTTCGTTCCATATTTACCTATTAGTGCTACAGTGTTTTTCTGTCACAGATTTACCTGTGATTTGAAGATTATGAACAGCTGTTTCTATAAGTTAAGTAACTGAAGTGATTTACCAACAAATTAAATCAAGTGATATTTCGTTTGATATGATAATGTAGGATGTTCAATGTGTGGACAAGTGAAAGGTGTTCTTCAAGCCAACTTTATGATTGATGAGAAATTATGAAAATGTGAATTTAAAGCATTATATGGATTTCATGGCTGTGTAATCTTAGTATTTGAGTGTATTTATGACATATTTTTTTGGTTGTGCAATTCTATGTATTCCTGTAGGCACCTACACTGTTGTACATTGTGCCAAAGATAAACAGTCTCAACTACATGTACTGCATAAGCTGTTCGTCTTTGCATACATATATATTTTTGTGAATGAGAAGGTCACAGGTATTGTCACAAGATTTTGTTTTCGTAAATTGACACTGAGACCCTCTTAAATGCACTAAATATTATACCCCAGTATAGCGCTTGGTGAGAATTTTGCTTGTCAAATTTGCAAACCAAAAATGATTAACAAATTCACAAAAATGGCAACATATTGGTACAGTGCACTACTACATCATGTACATGTATTATTTTTTCATGCAACAACCTTATTCGTATGTATAGTCCTCTGTGTTTGTAGTGCAATATCAACACGTGGATGCTTTTGCTTTGTTATAGTTTCCAGGAAATAAAGCGTGTAATTTGTATATATCAAGGAAAAACACCTTAGCATGTCTTATACATACAGTTGTATGCTGTAAACTTACTCTCATAGATTGCATGCCTGTGTTTGTGTGCGTGTTTGTGTGCGTGTTTGTGTACATGTACGTGTTTGTGTGTGTGTGTCATATTGTTTACTTAGACAGTCACATACACACGAAAAAAGGAGTGCAAATATGTACCGGTAAGGGTACAGATGCTTGTCGCTATACAAGGAACCCTAGAGGTACTCATCTGTACCCTATGCAGGGGTACTCATCTGTACCCCATACAGGGGTACACAATCTGTACCCTAGAGGTACATATAAGTACCCAAGGCAGGGGTACTTATATGTACCCCTGTATGGGGTACATATAAGTACCGCTAGGGTTCCTTGTATAGCGACAAGCATCTGTACCTCTAGGGGTACATATTTGCTCTCCTATTTTTTAGTGTGTACAGTCGTGACGGATAAATAAAATTGTGTGTGCTGGGAACCTATACAGGGGCGGATCCATGAATTCTGTAAAGTGGGGGGGGGGCGTAACTAATATTTATGGTGCCACTTCCGGGTTTCATTTAATTTTATCTTTTTTTATTTATTTTGTTTTTAATGATAAATAAAGGGGGGCGTGCGCCTCTTGCGCCCCCCTCTGGATCCGCCACTGCTATACATAGAAGCCGATGTGTTGTGAGAGTATAGGCTCCCAGAAAGAAAGTCAAATACTGGCTGATACACTCACACAGTCACGCAAAGACACACACACACACACACACACTGCACCCACGCATGTACACCTTTACAAGTACATGCACACACACTCACACACACACATACACACATACACACACAACAAAGAGAAGAGAATGAGAAAGAAGAAGAGGAGAAAACACCAACAAGACCGTCATAGGGACAGTATCGATGACGGCACCTGTAGCTGCAAGAGGGAAGAAATATGAAAGAAAAGAATAACAAATGACACCATGTGGACCTGTTCTGCAATCATGCCGAATAGTCTATATAAGTATTGATAATTTCAAATCATCTGCTACATCATATTAATTCATATATATCACCAGAGTATTGCAAAAGAAGTTTGTTTTTAAGCGTATACGTTTGAATGAATACCAACCGGGAGTTCGTTGTATTTCACTAAGAATTCCAGAATTTGGGACGTTGTAAATAAAAGTATTCTGCTGTATTCGTAATCTATACTTTACGGTATATGGAGCATATCACTCTGTCCCTAGTCTGTCGTGTTGGATATTTATGTATTTCTTTGTTTTCTTAAATAAAAGCTCCAAAACTTCAGGCAAAACACTGTACTGATATACATCAGAATTACTAAGTTCTTTAGATAAAAATCGTCTATTTTTTTTTTACTATCTATAAGAAAAGTGGATCACTCATTTTATGTGCATATCAACGTCCATTAGTATAAAACTCTCTGAGTAACCAATAAATTATCAATATTAAACCAATCATTATGATCAGGACTCTCGACAAGCAAAGTACAGAGACGAAAGGAATTTGGAACTTTATAGGAGCTTGGTGCCATTTTTTTTTTTTTGGGGGGGGGGGGGGTTGAATGTACAGTTTGATCTAAACTGAATATTTTTTTTTCGTCATATTCGTCCGTATCAAGCCGAATGCCCACTGTGCGACCTGAGCCTGCGAGTTGTATGGGGCGCCAGGTGTCGCATGGCCTATTTTGTTACGAAATCAGTCATTTTGTTAACGAAATGACATTCCGTTAACAAAATGATCATTTCGTTGGCAAAATGACTGATTTCGTAAAGAAATAGGCCATGCGACACTTGGACTTTATACGGTACGACTCGCGCCAGCTCAGGTCACAGAGTGGGCATTCGGCTAAACATTCGGTGTAACGATGGCATAAAGAGTGCAAATTAATCGTCGTTTCTTTTGTCAAATCATTATATCAATGTTGCCATTGATACTTTTATTCTCTTTAACTACAGGTTGAATTATTTCCACTGTTCATTGCGGTTTTCAAAGTCAGAAAATTGGCCTATATTGCTCAACGAGGACAGATCACGGTTATATCTTGGCGTACATGGGCTCGTAGCCCAACCGATCCATAACATCCAAACATGCGGCTTCCACCTGCCAAATTTCGAGGCTACGCAGTTCTGACATCCAGCGTTTTGCCGTAGCTTTGGAATTCTTTTGGACGTCAAACGTCCCAGTGTTGCTCTTGCCCACCTGTGTGTGACTGTATACCCATGATTTCACTTTATCAGGAAGGGGCATCCCAATAAATTTGTAGACGTCCTCAGTCATCTTCAACGGCGCTTCGGCGAAGTCCTCGTACTTCAGTAGGAAATAACGACCCTGTAGCCAATCGGGAAGATTCGACGAGTCTCGGAGGTTCTCGCGCACCCACGAACACATTCGGGTGATGCTATCTTTCGGCTTCTGCGTCGTGTTCAAGAGACCTAGTGGAGCCAGGCGGCCGTACATTGCGAATTCATGCCAGTGCTTTTTCACCGCGCGCCGACACAATGTGAAGTAGTAACGAATGCGCGAAGCGGCAGAACCGCGCGGATCGCGAACTAGGTGAATGACCTTGACATTAAGTTTCTCCTCGACAATGAGTGGCCGGATGTTTTCGAGATCGGCCCTGATCACCTTAATCGCGACGCGGCCTTTGAACATCGAGCACAGCTTCCCCAACCATTCCGGACTCGGTAGCCGGCACCGCAAGCCTGGCCTCAGGCTGCATAGGACATCGTTGTTGTAGATTCCAGTCCAGGTGTTGGTGACGTCAACGTATTCGGATGTGAAGTTACATCTGGCGATGCTGTGCAAGATATTGTCCGTATATCTCCGACGCTCTGAGGAGAAAAAGTCGAGAGGGAGCTTGCCAATGTTACGCAGATGATCAACGATCCATAGTGGTTCGTACATGTAAAAGAACTCAGGATTCTGATTGAAGATTTGTCCGACGATGCTGGAACCGAATCGCCATTGGCCGAGAACTATGACAAAGGGAGGGTCAGATGTTTTATAATTTAAGTGTCGTGTGTGTTCTTTGAACACGTCCTTAATATCAAAATCGAACCGTTTACCATATCCTGCTGCTGGTTGTCTGGCAGGTCCGTAACGATGTTTAAAACTTTTCCAGGCATTATTTATTTCCTGAATCTCCTCGTCCCGATCGGATGTCACATACTCTGTATCATCATTAATCTTTGTAAGGAACGCCCAAACGCCTCGTCCCGACAAACTCGTCTCTTTGCTGTGTTGTATGATATCATTGTCCATTTGTGTCGTGCCTCCCGTGACTCCGTCGTTCTCGGTGTCGTAGCCCCTTGGAGCGTCAATGAATGCCACATCGAGTGACGTCTTGCTGTGTCTGTGAGCTAGGAACAGTACTGTTAAAAGCACGCACACGAGGCATGCGTGCAGGATCCGCCTCATTATCTTTAAGCGTCCACATGGAACCATCACTCCTCTCATGGTTTTAAGTTGCTTCCAGATCATAATTTTTGAGCATTCACCGGTCAGCATGAGCACATGTTCAGGCTTGACAAACCTTTGTCGTCATCACGGCGCAAATTCCATCGCGTATACAAATTGATCACGTTTCAAGCTGCTTGATTATACTCGTTGAAGATCCAACCAAAGAATAAGCACAGCCAAATCTTCTATGACGACCACATCACTGTCTATGAAGGCCGGAAATGTATTTTTTGACATAGCATCTTGCTTGTTACTAATCATTTGTGAATCAAAAACACCTATTACGTAGATAAACTCTCATTCCCGTCGTTAAGTGGCGAGTCGCATAATATATGTTTCGTTTTCACAGTATTACCTCTTGGTGGATGGGCTCAGCAGCGACGGTGTCATTTTCCAAGTAGATGATTTCAGTCCACCATCATAATGTATTTTTGCTGTAAGTAGATCCTGTATTCTGTGAAAAGTGTGGTTCGATGAACTTTTAACAGCATCCATTCACTGTAGATAAGCACCATCTATAATGTTTCAGGAGAGATATGAATCATGATTATGAGACATTAACATTGGCGAATCACACCATGTCATCCGGTATTTATACTATCTGATCTTAGACGGTGAGATAGTGATCCCCTGTGGTTTTCTGCTGTACTCGCCTGACGTCCCAATGTCTCTGAGTTCATAAAAGGTCGTCCGGAATATTCACAAAACACAACAGAAATTCCCCGTCTATTACAGTCACATACCTCAACCATTCACCGATTTGACAGCGATCTAGAACGTCCTTGTCCTTAAGTGACGATCAAGGTTTGAACACGGCAGTTGAGCCAAGTTCATGCCCGATGCACTCCGTATACTCCTCAGTATCACTTTCCTTGACGACTATACAGAATACATAGCGCTATAAGCATCGAAGCCGGAAGAATGTTGTCAAACGATCCCTTTGATAACCCTAGTAGGTACTTCCACGCAGATAATTTCACACATCATTCGCATGTGCGGGGAAAACTTAATTGTTACTGCTCGCTATCACACACACAAGAACGGCGGCTTGCTGTGGTATTAATGATTTCTTCCTGTCGATGCCTCATTATGTTCTAGTTGTATCAACTTCAAGAACACGTATACGTCGTCACACTTAAGGAGGGCAAATAATTGTCACGCGGGCTGTGGTAAGTGTGACAGCTTTCGCCGGTTATACTGGCATAGCAACGGTTGCTTAGAAACGCTCGAAGAAGGAACAGATCAGTCGTGCATTGAACTGTCGTCTTCATTGCGCTGCCATATAGTCAGTTCATGGAAGTTATTAGAGGTGTTCACAGTGATTCATTCTAACTCTTCAACTTTGTTACGTTTTTTTAAATCTAACATACAACTACAATACAATACTACAATGTTGACGGATGTTGTAAACACAACACTGTATATGATTTGTGTGAAATCCTAACAAATGAAATGAAATAAAATGAAATATACAGCGGTAGGCTGTGTATGCGTCTTGAACACAGAATCACACGCATAGGCCTATACATTAGACTTCAGTAATGTATATCCACACACGTATAAAAATGTGTACATGAACCTGAACCTGAATGCACTGTATATAATATACTATACTTTATGTGCACAGAAAATGAATAATTATGCAAAGTGTAGTTCTATTACACCGAGGCCGATGCCTGGAGTGAATTAGGATTGTACGAAGGCATAATCATGCACTTGGCGTGTGTAATGGCACTTAAGAAAATACCTTAATTGGAATATATGATAATATATAACCTGGCACATTATAGGCGCCGTGCAAAAATCAAAGAACATCGTTCAAGACAGTGAACTAAAACAAAACTATTGAATGTCATGTGGTACCGTTTCGACCAATTACAAATCGTGCTGTTAATGCACTATAAATATATTCATGATGTAACATTGTAAGATACTCTAAGTAGGGCATCAGATGTGTATATATGCACACAGGACGATTTTGTGGATTGTATTTTGTGCCTCGTCTTAGTAAACGAATCCATTGTATCGTAGCTGTTATGATATCATTTTTAATACATATAGTCTCTTATTCTATACTGAAGGACGTTCTCAGATATAATGTAGGTAGATATAAATGAACTTGCGATTTGTATACATATACCCATGTTTGAGATTTTTGTAGTAAAGTCTTATTGCTCATGATTTTTAACCTTAATTTTTTTTTTCTTCTCTGGTAATTTGAAACACGTCAAAGTTTGTATAATTCGTATTATATGTATATTATATAGTATATATATATACATACATTATATATAGTGATTATCATTTCGTAAAATCTATCGTTCTTTCTATCTATTATCTATCCATTATATCTACAGTATCTATATCTATATATCTATCTATATAAATGTTTATATACAAGTCCGATGTCAATAATTCTTTTAAACCCACTCGCGCATAGACATTTCACACACACATACACACACACACACAAACATATATATATATATATATATATATATATATATATATATATATATATATAAGAAACACTACACTCCAGGACAAAATGAGACATACCATTGTGCGGTAGAATTCATGACAAACGTCAGGGGCGCAACTTTTGTCCTTTTTTAAATCAAATTTATACACAGTTTTTACATAGACCTTCGTCGCTATGTGGTAGTTGGTGATTGACATTGACAGGGCTCCGAAAAAACGCAGACTGACGCTTTATAAGTAGTTGGCATTGTGCTCTAATCGATTACTTCCAGAAACCACAACTACACTTGCCCAACCCCTTATAACAGGACGCGACCATGACTAAAGGGGTATTACCGTTGGCCTTGACCCAACCACGTGCAATACCCTTGACCCTCGCCGCCCCTTCCTTTACACACACACACACACACACACACACACATATATATACATATATATATATATATATATTTACATGTATATGAAGAGTTTGTTCGCAAAAACCGATAAGTCCATTTTTGAAGATTTTGAAGTTGTATGGTCTCTGCCATAAAGTACAAAGTAATACCTTTTAAATGATATATTGGTCTCTACAAAAGGGACATTTTTGAAGTTTCGGACAAAAGAAGCAGAAATGTTCTTATTATTCTCTTTATTTTTCTTGACCTTTAATCGCAAATATCTCCATTTGGCAAATATGGACTTATCGGTTTTTGCAAACAAACTCTTCATTTCATATATATATTATATATGTATATATATAATAAAGGACATTTATATTGCGCAGCTATTATATGACTTTTTAACCTGACCTTAATCTCATTAATTGTAACTGCTTGTCTTAAAAACAAAGGGAGATTATTCCATAATTTTGGTGCAGCATACAAAAATGCCCTGTCACCGAGAGTAACTTTTGATTTCCCCGATGGATATTTCAATAATGTATGATCATGTGAACTTCGGAGGTGATAACATGTTTGAAATGATATTTTAACTCTACCAGTTCCTGTATGTACACTGCTGTTCCATGAATAGCTCTATATACAATTAACAGAGTTTTAAATATGATTCTCTGCTTTACAGGCAACCAATGTAATGCACGTATAATGGACTGCAATGCACGCAGATGAAAAACGTTCCCCATCCCCAACCTGTTCTGAGGTGCTATATCTGGAGAAACGATCTGAATTGGACCCAAGAAGTGAATAATAGGCCTTCCCTCTGAGAACCTCTTTGGTTTGTTCCCATTACAACAGCTTACAACAGCTGGGCCTTGACTTTTCCTGGTTACACACACAAAAACAAAACAAAACAAAACAAAACGAAACAAAAACAAAAACAAGAAAAAACGCTTTACATGTAGAGTAGTTAAATCTTCACTGAGGAAAAAATCATAACGCGTTTGCCAAAAGTAGGGCGTTTCTCTCCCTCCCTCCCTCCCTCCCTCCCTCCCTCCCCCCCCCCCCACCTCTCTCTCTCTCTCTCTCTCTGTCTTTCCTTTTCAATCAACGTCTATGTTATATAGGCACCTATAAGAAACAACAGCAAACCACCCTCATGCTATAATATGCACCCCCACACCATAGTATACGAACACAGGCCGCGTAACGGGATATTCTTTGGATGTGCTAACAAAGAAATTAAAAAAGATGATGGAGAAGAAGCAGACGACGACGACGACGGCAACGAAGACGACAAAGAAGAAGAAGACGAGGAGGAGTTATAGAAGAAGTTAAACATAAAAATCAATAAAGAAATAAAACAAAAACACAAAAATCATCTCGCCCGAAATTGCTCGAAGAAAATTATTCTCTAATGTGTCTGAACACCTCCGCGATATGTAAAACAATTTATTTAAGAAATAAACAATAACAACATCAGCATAGTCAGGAATATCTCATCGTCGAATGAGCTATTCCAGTACGATCCAAAATAAAGAGTTTGTTCGCAAAAAGCGATAAATCCATGTTTGCCAAATGGAGATATTTGCGATTAAAGGTCAAGAAAAATAAAGAAAATAATAAGAATTTTTTTGCTTCTTTTGACCATATAGCTTCAAAAATGTACATTTATATGCAGCGACCAATATATCATTTAAAGTTTTGTACTTTATGACAGAGACCGTATGCTTCAAAATCTTCAAAAATGGACTTATCGGTTTTTGCGAACAAACTCTTCAAATAAAACTTTATGTTTGATTGCTTGTTTTTTTGGTTTTCTTCTTTTTTCTTCTTCTTCTTCTTCTTCTTCTTTTTTTCTGGAGAGGATGCCGTGCCTATTGGAGTCAACGGTGTGCGTAATCTATCAACAAGCTTGGAAGCGACAACGTTATATAACGTAGAGGGCGCTATTCGGTATTTGACGGCGGCACAATGTTCAGCTGCACAGCTGCAGTCGATTCATTTGGACAGTCTGCGGTCATACGATGATTAAACATCGGATGAAATGAATTACTCAGCATTTACTAAAAATGAACAAGTAGAAAAAGGAGGAAGGAGAAGAGAAGAAAGGAGAACAAGAAGAAAGAAACAAACGAAGAAAGAAAGACAAATTGAGGAACGAGAAGAGAAGAAGACTAAATTAGGGATCTGAGGAGATGGCTATAAAAGGAAGACAAAGAAAATAAGCAAGGAGGTGGCTCTTCCTACTTCCTTTGAATAGGGGAGGGGCGAGATGTGATGGAGACAGAGAAAAAACCCCAAGAATCGGTATTTGAGGGATATGACTAGTATAGTAGATAGCATTATTATACTGTCTCTATCATTATTTACATCCCTATTATATTCAATAATTATGCTGTACGAAAAAAACTGAATATTGTCCCCACTTGTTTTTAACAAGAACAGTTTGTCTGTTTATCAAGTATATTTGTCTGTCTATATGTCGGTTGTTTGTATGCCTCTTTGTCTGTCTGATGTTTATTTCTGTTTCTCTCTTTCTTTCACTCTGCAGGGTTGCCAACTCTCACGCATTGAGCGTGAGACTCACTCATTTTGGTCCTTTCTCACTCTAAAACTTGATTTCATTTGCATGCATTTCTATTGATCTCACTCATTTAGACTCCTAATAATAATTATAGCATTGGCCTATGGGTGTCTCACTCTCAACTAGTTTCGAGTGTTGGCAGCCCTGTACTCTGTCACATCAGCCAGTTCACTTTCTGCTTGTAACAGATGAACAATCAGGGGCGGATCCAGGAATTCTGTAAAGGGGGGGGGGGGTGGGGCGTGACTAATATTTCTGGTGCCACTTCCGGGTTTCATTTCTTTTTTTTTTCTTTGAACTATTTCTTTTGTTTTGAACGAAAAATAAAGGGTGGGGGCGTACGCCGGTTGCACCCCCCTCTGGATCCGCCACTGACAATGAAATGTTTAACTTGCTACCTATAGTATTTTTACGTATTCCATGAGCTATCAATGCTTTTTTATGGGGGGGGGGGTATCTTTGTCTGTTTGTCTAACTTTAGCAGTATTTACCTGTTTATGTATCAATTGCGTCACCCGGAGCATATTTCATAATAATTTTGTATTCATTGTCCTATGCTGCAGCAAGTTCTTCGGCACGTTGTCAGATAATCGGCTACTGAGCAGAGAGGATTCCGAAAACAACGAACAGCAAACGATAAAAGGCTAATGTCTAACAAAACTTGGTCATGAGATTATAAAAAGGAATAAGGAATCACTCGCCGAGTCCCCTAAACGACTTATAGGACAATAATGCCCGTATACTGGTAGGCCAGGGCCTTTATACATTGTACTACAATAAGCAATTCTCAATGGGCGTTTATAGCGACTCGGGGACGTGACATGCATCATTATTCTATGCCAGTGCATGCTTGCGTATAATATTATAGAACACACTCGGAACCTAGAAATAATAAACAAGGACAACAACAATAACAACAAAAATGTTAGTCGTGGCTGCAGCGGAGCATTTTCCAAATCCCTGTATAATGAACCCCATTACCCCACACTTTCTTCCTAATCGATCATTATGACGTCATCTCATTGCCAGATAATGCCCCTTCCACACAATCATCTCTGTTCTACGTTTGTCTTTTTTTTGTTGTTGATTTATGAATGTTGTTTACAGAATCCTGGACCATGCAGTATATCGACATATAGAAATTCAAGAGTGATACCCCATGCACCCCATAAGATTGCAGGCCAGCAATACAGTGTGTGCATGGGCCCCAGTTTAAAAAAAGAAAAAAGAAAAGATGTTAGCAACTCTTGCTAAAACATCATCTTTATTAGCATCAGCCACTCAAGGAGCAGGATTCTTGTTATTCATTGTGATAACAATGCAGCGAGAGTTGGTATCACATCAGCATTGATCATTGCAACTTATTCCCGTATTACTTTGTAATCATTTTTTTTTTGAAAGGACCGCGGAACAATTTGTGTGTGTGTATGAGGGGGGGGGGGTGATTTTCTCTTCTTCTTGTTGTTGTTGTTGTCGATTAGATTTTTTTTGTCAAGTTTTTCAAACGATGGGGGAGAGGGGTGATACAACCCCAGAAGGTTCAGCTGCTCTCTGGAAAATCAGAAGCGCTCAGCTAGGCGACACAAACTTCCACTCAGAGGCCGGAGTGTCACTCCAGGAGGGTGTACTAGCTTTTTTTTTTTTTTGCTAATGGGGGGGGGGGGGGGGGGGGGTGACCCAATGACGATGGGTCATGACAAGCAAAAAAAGAAAAAAGAAAACAACAAAAATCTTCACATTCTTTGCTGTCACTTCTATATACCAAAATCGGTTGACAAGGAAAATGAATGAAGGAATAAATGAATGAATAAAACAAATAAAAGAAATATCACTGATTAATGCATGTGCTTGGATTCTCAGAACCAAATCTTTGACCCAGGATCATGATAACCACCTTTAAACTCAAATCCCTCCATTTTAACCCAACGGACTTGTTCCCTTATATTATCTATAAATCCATTAATGAATTCCAGTATTGCTAATCAACAGATAAACAGATAAGCAATGAATAAAAAACAAGCAAACAAACATCAGCAAAACGCAGCCTTGTTATATACCAAATAGGCGCAGGTTTATGTTTTTTTTTTCTTCTAATGACAGTTCTCCTTTTTCTTAATGATATTGTCTGTCTATACATACCAGGAAATACCAGGCTATACCAAAGCCAAGGTTAGAATCCTACCCCCCCCCTTCTATATACCAAAACAAAAAAGCAGCAAAAACTAAAACAAAAACACTAAAACAAAGCAATTCACTAGTGTGATATTCTTCTTCTTTTCCTTTTTTTTATTTTTTTTTTATTGGGAACCAAGGAAGACGGGAGGAGTTACAGCGGGGTCATCCCACTAGACCGACACCCACGAGTCATACAGCCCACGAGATTGACATTGAAAACAGGTCCATGAGTCATACAACTCACGAGTCATACAGCCCATGAATTCGACACTAGACAATTAATAAAGCCCATGAGTTCGACACTAGGTAAAAACAGCCAACGAGTTCGACAGAGACAACACGGCGCTTAATGTGTCGGTCTCGTAGGTCTTGTTGGCTTAGTGTCGAACTCATTGGGCTGTATGACTTGTGAGCTGTATGACTCATGGGCTGTTATGACTCGTGAGCTGTATAACTCATGGGCTGTATCCATTGTGAGCTTTACGACTCGTGAGCTGTGTGACTCGTGGGCTGTATGACTCGTGGGTGTCGGTCTCGTGACGTGCACCCGTTGATACAGCGATGTCTGTCTGGTAATGTATCTAGGCTGATTTTGCAGGGGAGGGAGATCGAGTACTTGAATATACTTATGAAGGGGGTTCAAGATCGTTTGGGTATTATAGTATATGAATGGTTAGGAAGGGTATAGTACAGTACATCCCCAAAAAATTACAACGGGACCCTCAGCAAATCTTTGAAGATATAGTGAATCAATCTAAATACATATTCAGGGTATGAAACTTTAACTCATTGCCCACATCTTACAGAAAACCCCATTTGATTTGCTTCAGTGAGTGGCTAAAGAGAAATGAGGAGTTTTGTAGAGGATGTCAGGAATCTCTTTCCTCCAAGTTCTGTCTATTATTCACACACAAGAGCACTGAATTGCTAAAATTGGAAAAATCAGACTCATGACATGCTTTACAACAATCTACATTTCTCTGTGACCGCTTAACCAAATTAAATGGGGTTTTCTGCAAAATAGAGCTAAGATTTTAAATTTTGAGGCCCTGAAGTAGCACTCACACAGGTCGATCACATTGGGTGTTCAATTCAAAAATCTGATTGGAATTTTTCGGGGACATAAACCTGCAGTATGTCCTAAAAAATTTACAAACAGATTTTTGCATTGATAACACCCAATATGGTTATTTTTTTTTAATGCTACTTCAGGATCTTAAAATATAACAGGTTGACTATAACTAGTAAGGTTGAGAAAAGATACAAACATATCAAGGCAGATATTGAACCATAAGAACTGACATGTACAGTATGTCCCCCCCCCCCCAAAAAAAAAAAAATTACAATCAGATTTTTGCACTGATAACACCCAATATGACTAAACTGTCCAAATGCTACTTCAGGGTCTTATAAAGTATAACATTTTAGCTCTATTGCAGAAAACTCCATTTAATTTGGTTAATCGGTCACAGAGAAATGTAGATTGTTGTAAAGCATGTCATGAGTCTGATTCTTCCAATTTCAGCACTTCGAAGATCTTGTGTGTGAATAATCGACAGAACTTGGAGGGAAGAGATTCCCGACATCCTCTTCAAAATTCCGTATTTCTCTTCGACCACTGAAGCAAATCGAGTGGGGTTTTCTGTAAGATGTTGGCAATGAGTTACAGTTTCTTACCCTGAATTTGTATTTAGATTGATGCGATATTTTAAAGATATCATTGCGGAGGGCCCCGTTGTATTTTCTCTTTTTTTTTTTTTTTTTTGGGGGGGGGGGGGGACATACTGCATAGGGGGAATCGTTTTAAGGGTGGGCTTATTCTGTTAGCTCTGCCTGTGTTATTCATACAGTTTTCTAACATAGGTTGAACAGACTTACATGAGAGTGTTGAATTCATGCTAGAAAAGTGGAAAATATGTTGAATACCACAGGCATAAATTTAGCTAACAATTCAAAAAATATATCAGAATTTAAGAAAATAAAACAATTCTCCCTATTATAGCTATACCTTTCCTTATACCAGATAATCTAAAAGGCAGGGGAATATCATTCCCTTTGATATATGTCTTTCTGAAACCTATGTAGGCCCTACTTTCCTTTCAAAAAATGTTGAATTTTCTTTATAATTGAGATTTTTCTTTGCTAATTATGATTGTCCATGTATATGACGTCACGAATTATAATACTAGTATAGTTTTCTCATCCAGAGATGGCTGTTGGGCCTACACCGAAATGTTTTCGATGGATTGTCCAACTTTCCCAGATTTAAAGGAAGCCAAAATATGAAGAGTTTGTTTTCAAAAACCGATAAGTCCATTTTTGAAGATTTTGAAGTACGGTCTCTATTATAAAGTACAAAATAATACCTTTTAAATGATATATTGTTCACTGCATATAAAGGTATATTTTTGAAGTTATGGTCAAAAGAAGCAAATTTTTTCTTATTAATCTCTTTATTTTTCTTGACCTTTAATCGCAAATATCTCCATTTGGCAAATATGGATTTATCGCTTTTTAAGAACAAACTCTTCATATAAAGAGCGATGTGGATTGAGTGAAAGCAGCAACATTACCAATTAGAACACATCAATGAAAGTTTTTGGAATATTGGACAATCGATGCAAAAGTTATGAATTTTTTATAGTTTTTGTGTTGCAATGACTGGATGAGGAGACAACTTCAGTTTATAACATTCATTTTTGAACAACAATGTTAAGTAAATGTAACGAAAATTAAACATATCATTACCTCTTTCATAAACCAGGGGGAACTATATTACCCTTAACATAATTCATGTCAATAACAAGTTGATGAAATGTGCAATTTTCATGAAGAATGATTTTTTTTTTTTTGGTGGAATTCTTTTATTTTTTTGTTCACACTGACGTTGTTGTTGTTGTTTTGCGTTTTGTGGCGTTTTCCAGTATTACGCCAAACACTGCTCTATAATTTTTTTATTTTAATCATTTTTTATTTTATTTCTTTTACTTTATAAACTCTAGTAGTCTCCTCAGCCAGTCATTTCGGCGGTTCGGCATGTTCGGGGAACGTCAAACGGCAAGTCGCAATCGCGGCAATGCCACTGCTGCTACCTGCTGTTGCTGCCCACACGATGCACGTCCACCATACACACACCGTCGCGTCCCTGCACGTTAGTAGCTGTATTACCGTACAGTATGTTGTGGAAGCACGCGGGTGTCTATCGTGATGGATTTCGTTACGCTCTCCATTCACTGAAGTCCACTTTTCAGCCTAACTAGTAGAAAACAAACTCCGCCGCATGGATCAGGACTCGACATCGACAAATCCAAGGCGAGAAAGTGATCCGCTAAGAGTCAACAAACAGTAGCCTCACGTCTGTCCATCGTGGTGGTGAAGTGAAGCAGCACGTGTGATTGTATCGGACTCCCATCCTCTTCGCAAGCCGCAGACGCCGGGCGGGCCGCTATTAGAGCGTTCGCTGGAAACTCTCAGCGCTGGAAACTGCCGGTGAGCAGAGTAGCATTGACTTTGTGTGTACAGTAGTTGTATGTGTTCGTATAATAGCGTGACCCTCGAATCGAGGGTTAGAATTACTGTATGTCACTGTGTGGATTACTGACAGCTTTCGACTGTTGAGAATTTTATTCTTGTATTTGCAGTGAAAACAACTAGAGGTTCAGACGGTAAGATGCGTGTTTTCCTTGTCAATTAGATTTAATTGTCTTACACTATCACTGCACTCCGAGCTCGAGTATCACAGCATCCACTTTAATACACCCTGTGAATGAATTGGGGTTAGAGTGTGGTCTGAACAGTTAGTACCACAGTTTGCTGTGGTTTTTATAAGGCAAGGGAATCCAAAGTGTTTTCACTAAGTGTTAGCAGGAGGATGATGCCTTGAAGTTTTACTTTTTTTAAGATTGTGCATAATGTACTGACATTGATTTTTACAGCCATACCGGATTCATCTTGAACACTCGTCACATCACAATGGGCAAAGCACTATTCTACACCACGCTCTACTGGAACGTGTTTATGAAGAACGTGTCGTCACGAAACTGGTACGACAGGATAGATACGACAGTGATCCTTGGAGCATTACCATTCAGGAGTTACATTTCTCAGGTATGTTTGAAGCTAAAGTCAAAGACTGAAAGAGATACATGTAGAAGTTCTAGTAAAGAAATTCAGTTACAGTTTAGGCAATGTACAATATACATGTATGTGGAAAGTTGAAATTCGTCAGGGTGTATGATGTGATACCTCTACTCTCTAGGAAGATTGTCTCATTTAATTTCATCTAAATAGGTTACACATCATCAGTGAGATTAGTTTTACGTAGGAGGCCTATTAACTTTGTCTTTATTTATAAAAGCTGTAATGGTGTGTGTCTATCTCATGGGCCATGGAACATTTTTCAGAGGGGAGGGCTGCTGGACTCTGATATTTTTTATTCATTTATTTTTTCTTTAATGAGCAAAACACAAAATGTAAGGCAGAGGCTGCAGCACATGCCCCCCCCCCCACCATTCTGTAGTCCCATACTGTAAGTGAGCTCTTTGACCTCTGTCTGTTTACCATAAAGTATCCCCATGAATATTAACCCTATAAAGCCCAAGGGGGGGGGGGGGCACATTGTGCCCCCCCCCCCCCCACCAGACTTTCATTTGCTACTCCTTCACCCAAAATCCGATTTCAATTCAATATGGTGACTTTTCCTAAAATCTTATTGCGAACATTTTGATATATATAATTTAGCTATATTTGATGTTGCTGGTTGCTATGGCAACCATCAACTGACAACCATGTCAGTCAGATTTTGCATCTTTTTTCTGTTCCTATTTTATTTAACAGCATTACAGTTATGGAAATGGGTGTTTCTTGGCTGAAATTTGGTGAAGGAGCAAAATTTGAAGTAATTATGGTCCTCGAAAGTTTTTATTATTTCCTTTGCTTTTATGTGACAAAGGCATATAAAACAATAGAGATAATTGAAAACAATAATACTTTCTAAAGATTGCCCTTCTATTTTGTGTTATTTTGATTCCCTCGCCCAAGCTATGCCTCTAATATCATTAGTTGAATATATTTTCAATTTGCAATCTTAAAATTCCACTATTATGCAAATATGAAATGTCATAACTACACATGTACCCATCCCAAACATTTCATCTCGGGTCTCATAATGTATTATTATGTTCACACGAATAGCGCCCCCATGTGGTGACCTTGAGAAAGTTCAACCATAAGATTCCACGTGCTTATCATTTGTGACAAATATAAAATGATTGGTCTATAATAACATATAATGGGGATAAAGAAATTAAGCAGAAAAATCATGTTTTTAGCATATTTCCTATGTATTTCGTTATATTTTGGAAAATAGCGCCCTCCATGGGTGACCTTGAGAAAATTCAAATGTACTGTCGTGTAAAGTATGAGTTACTCTACCCATGTGCCAAATATGACGATGATACATCAAATAATAAAAAAGTACTGTATAGGCCTGCGAGCCCTGGGTCAAAATAGCTTGGGCTTGATAGGGTTAAGCCAAATGTCGACAACCTTCAACTTCCAAAGACTCTTCAGAAACTCCCATCTTTGTGCATCTGTACAACACTAATAGGGCAGTCATCAGATCATTTTGCTTGATGAGAATGTGAATTGATGATTTCCAGAAACTAAAAAAATTACCAATTATTTTGCAACTGGTCCATATGTAATTTTGGAATCTGTGCAGATTGGTGAATTTGACCTTGTTATGCCAACTTTTTGATAGACAAAAGCAGGTCGTAGACAGGAGGATGATTTGAACCTACACTTTCCTGATTGATTGGTACCTACTGTAATTCTTCTAAAGGAGAGTAGACCATTGCTTGCATGAACTATTGTTAACTGAACCATATTTGACAATGGATCAGCTAGGGCCTAAAAACAATAAACAAACTTTAACGAATACTGTACATAGTCTAGTGTAGTAAGTATTGGTTGAGATGAGGATTATAAGTCCCGAGTACACACTCGGGCAAGTGTGTGTCGATATCTCCTGTGTGGTTTCAGGTTTCTAACTTCTTCTTTTTTGTGTGTGTGTGAGATAATGAGAAACCTCTTATGAAAGAGCATGTAATTCCACGTAATTCCATGAAAATTGGTTTGAAATGACAGAGATGCATCTAAAACAAGGTGGGACCCACCTTTTATTAGGATTACTTTGGATATCTCAGCAATCTAAAACTGATTTTCAGCAAATAAGCTTTGAAATCCTCTCAGAACGGTGTGCTCTATAACATTTCACAAAACTGGTTTCCCAGAATTTTACACAAAAGTTAACCCATTGGCATTGAGGAAGAGCTGATTTTGATACCATTTTTTCTGTCACAGATGGCTTCAGTCCTCATCTATATTTCTCTGATAGCAAAGTGATTACTGGTATCCAATCTACACACATATTTAAGTGTACACTGTACATACAACTGTACGAATGGATGTTTTGGTTGAGATCTGATGGTATTCAATCTTTACACATTTTATACAATGACTTCATGGCAAATAAACACAGCATGACAACCATAGGCCATCACCCTGTTCTTTAAAAGTCTGCTTTCAGGTAACTGTAGTGCAAAAGAGAATTCAACATGTAAGGGGTAAATTTGCATAACTACTAACTATAAGGAGCTTTGAGATGATGTCATCAGACTTCCGAAGTGAAAGTTAAGTGAGAAAGAAGTGTTGGTAAGGATTTAGGATTTTGCATGCAAATTAGATCCAAGTTCCAGACTACAACAGTTCTGCACATATTGTATGAGGTCGGTTTACAGGGTGCAGTTGCGTGCATTCCACGAGCCTATTTGGCTCAGTGGTCCAGGACAAAAACAGAGGCAATGGCTCGTATAGTCACTCATCCGTATTGTGTAGGAACGAGTGTGACCTCATACAAACAAGATCCGACTGTATTCAGTCTTCAGAAGTATCTAACCAAAAGCAATTCATTGAGCGACCTCGCCCTCAACATATTATGTGGGCGTGTGGGAGGCGAGATCCACTTTAATAGTATTTTGTATTGTAAGTCATGTTTGTGCTCGTGTGGATGACAATAATTTTTGAATAGCTATGGTTTTCAATCACTCCACTGAGCGAAGTTTACAGAGTAGAATCTTTCATTTTTGCACTGCAGATATTGTTGGTTATTTTCCATTTAGCGGGTGATATACAATGTAGTACATTGTATAGCATACTGGTGGGACTTGTATACAATGTAGTACATTGTATACAAGTCCCACCAGTATGCTAACTGTAGATTGGTTAAATTATCAAAATGATCTTTTCTTATGTGATTCACAGGCTGATGGACATATTGATTCAAAAATGCTGAGTTAATTTGTTTTTCCTCCCCACTGGAATAATGGTACAAATACTGTATCACTATGTATGAGGGACGACAGTTTTCATTAGATTCTTTACCAAATTTCAAGAGGACAAAATCATTCCAGAAATACAGTACAGTATATCACAGGAGAAAGCATAAATTAGTGTTTCCTTATTTCTAACAAACTTTACTTCTCAACCAATGCTAGACACGATGAGGTAGAATATATTGTATACTACAAATAGTGCTATGAAATCTGGCGAACAGGGTGTGTCTGAAAAGCAAGAATGTGTTTAGTATTACAAACATGTTCAATTTTAGTTTTGTACATTACGCATACCGCACACAGTGGATGCCAAATTGCAGCAGAAAATTAGGAGCTTAATAAGTAGCTTTTATCAGTTTCCTTTGCACAAAAGAAATTTCAGAAGACACTGTTCAAAGAATATGAGTGTATTATGGTTATTATGTAAACTTAATTTGCACATGGACTACTAGATTGTATTTGTGTGTTCTTTCTTTAATAGTCAAATTTGTTAATCTGGTATTTATTTCTCTAAGACAACTGACCAGGCCCAATTCTAGATATCGGTGTAAGTTATGGCAATGAGAATGGATCTACTTTAAGTAACAACGGCAATGTTATCATACTCAAGTTAAGAGTGTAGCCATACTCAGAAATATAAACTCACAGTGTATACATCTGCTTCACAGTTTAAAAGGCATGCCATATTCTGAAAGTTAGTCGCATGCCAATATCAATCAAGAGACTGCAAACAAATGGGTGAGACGAACAATGGGTGTGTTTGATCGGAAAATCAATAAGGACTGGTCACCACTCCAGTTACTGACCAGTGGCACACACAGTATATTGCACCCCTATTGCACACACCTTTACTGCCGACTGTGTAGAAGTCTGCTAGCTCTTCATTTGATAGTTGGACATTTTTATTGACCACCAGGAGGGCGAGGGGAATGGAAGATTCCAATTTAGCATTAAAGGGATGGTTAAGTTTTGGTTGAGATGGGGGATTCAAATGCTTACTTTTTGTGATATAATTGGCAACACTTGAATGAAATCATATCAGAGTTACAGTTGTTGTACAAATACAGTAGGTTAGGATAAAGTGCGTTCCTGACCTACACATTGTACAATGCACAAAGTCAACATGCTAATATACAGCTTGTACGTTTTTTTCCTTTTACTAGGTCTCTTGTCTCTGCTTTTTACTCCTATCTTTGTATAAATATTTGGTACTTTGTGTTTTTTATTCATTTGGTTAGTGTTGCGTTTTTATGTACATGTACATACAATGTAATGTAAATCTGTTCACCTTTGACATTGATTTCTGGGGTAGCAGAGTGTGTTTTGTTCAATTGTTTACATTTCATTTACTGTTCCTTCAGAGTTGACCTCTACATTGTAGCTTTATTCCTCCATTATATGCAATAATTTTATTCAAGTACTATCCTGTTACTTTTGCAAATTATTCTTGGTATTTAAACATCTAGCAGTATTAGTTCTCAATGACATTTATTGAAAGTAAATGCATGGGCAGTGTATAGAATCAAACCATGGCCATGCTGTTTGTAGAGTGTTTTTCTGGTATCATGGACAAATATGCCAAAAATGGCATTGTCAGACAACACTCTAAAATTGACTCAAATATTTTTATTCATAAAGTGGTAGAATATTTTAGAGCTATCTACGGGTGTAGAAAACTGAAAGGATGTCTTTTGATATTCATATCTGGAAGTCTTCCTCTTTTTGATTTTAGAGGTTTTACTTCATACCAGGGAACTTGTATTGGATGTTCGTCAAAAAGAATACAGTGTATTGTATACACACCCACAATTACCCTTTATACAGTTACAATTAAATGTGTACTTTGTGTAACAGCCGAAATACAATATTTTTTCTTCATGTTGTCTTATGACATCGCAAATTCTGGTAGTCTTCACATCCAGCAAAGGTGGTACTGGAACTTTAAAAAAAAATTGTACACATACAATTACAACTTTTGAAGAGATTGTTTTATTTTCCTCAAACTTCACTTACATTAAATATAGACCAATTAATCTGCCTCAAATGTGCTGTGGCCTTTTACGATGTTAACTATACAGTCGGTAATACTGTTGGCCGTTAGGGGTCTATTGCATTTATTTTGTTAGCAATATTTTTGCATTCACGTCATCCTTGTAATAAGTTTGGGTTTCGTTCCCCTTGAAAAGGACACTGTTCATATGTAATGTACAATGTAGATTTGAAAATTAGTGGCTTCATTGGGGACAGTTCAAATTGTCCAACCTCTAATCATATACATGTACCTTGTCTTCACTGACCCATGGTGTTTCTTTTCCTCCCCATATCACTTTGCTTGTGTTTCAGCTAAAGGAAAAGGAGAACGTGAGAGGCGTTATTTCCCTCAATGAGGACTTTGAACTTCAGGGTCGGACACCCAACAAAGAGGTTTGTGATTTTTGCTCCTAGTGTACAGTACAGGGTGATCCCTTTACAATAATAAATGATAATGTTTTTTAAATAAATGTTGTTATGACAAAAGTAACAAATCAGGTCACCAAACATGTATGGTGCAAAATTCCAAATCGATAGTGAAAGAGCACTGCTGGCTCTGAGGAATTTGATAACAGGACTCGACTGTACCCCCCTGATTTGATGTATTCTTCTGAGCCACAAATCTGCATGTAGAGTTCTACTGTTACAACAGTCAACAATTCAGTAATGATCCTTCTTAGCCACAGGTAAAACATGAATGTTTGTCTAAAATGCATTGGCTGTTCAGATGTCAAAGTCACATAAAGTCAGTTATCACTGAGGTTGATCACCTTTTCCAGGACCCCTTCCTTTATCATCTTTTGTTTTTCATCCTGCATAAGTTGAATTTTCTGTACAATTACAAAGTAGAAAGTTTTTTTTTTTCAGTCCCAGGAGATGTAACGTATGGAGGATTTAACTGCATTGAATGGAAACACTCATAAACTTGGTTCATTTGATGTTGTACATCTTTGATATGTTATTGTTAACTTGGTTTCCCGTTACACATTTGCAACCCTGCTTGCATTACAAACATATTCTTCAAATTGTGGCTCAAAAACAAACATTTAAGGTTAAAAAAACAACAACAACAGCAATGTTGCACTCATGAAAAAGTACTTCCTTCCTATTCAGCTCTTTCTTCAGGGACAAAGCAGAAAAGCAAAGAAGCAAAGATAATTATTCCAGTACACATGTATTTGATATACTTGTTACACTTCATATGTTACCTCAGGTACTGTCTGACAGCAATATTAAACATAATTATATGTTTTTGAATCATGCTATGCTGTAGCTGGGTATAAAGTTTTCGAAGGTTATTCTACGTTCACAAGTAAAACATACATGAAGCCCACACTGTCTGTTTATTCAGGTTTCATGCAGTGTCTAGCTCCATCTAGACAGGGTGTGTTCGGCTCATTGTCGCAGCGTCCATGAGCGAGGCGTCTGTCAATATGTTGACACTGTAGGTGCCACTTGCTCCGCAGGTGACCCCAGTGCCAATTTAAATGAAAATAATAGAGATACCAAATATTCCAGTTTGATCCCTGAAAAGTGTGGATAATGTCTGGTCCACCTGAGGTTGGGCAGAACAGACAGTGCAGCTAAAAAGAAGGGGAAAACAGCAACAAAATGCAAGGATTAATGTACTCGGAGGCTTTGTTTGCTATCCTGGTCTTATCGATTGTCGATGTTCAGAGCGAAATAAATAGAATCAAACGCAGTGACAGAGAACATCAGCTCGTCATGCGTGGGAGACGCACACTTGTACATCACCTTTAGCACATTTTTCCATGACCATCTGTCTAGTTGCATTCATAATGTGCATTATCATTCACTCCACAGCACCAAGATGTATAGTAACATAGAGCAGATTTCCCTTTACTTTATTAACCTGGCTGACAAGTCCATGAAATAACATTTGTGATTTGGTCTTGCACTATATCCCTTTATTTTGATTTACTAAAAAAAAAGCCAAATTGCTAGTATATCATACAATAGACTTGAAAAAAAAAGTGACTTGAGTTCTTACTTATTCCAATACAAGATTTCAAGTGCAGAGTTTAGTAGAAGCCTCTAAATGATGAGATTCATGTTGGATCATTAAAATGGCAATACACGTGAAAGTGTTTTGCTTCTGTCTCATATTTGTTGTTGTTTTTTGATGATTGTAAAATTGTTTTGTGCAATTGGTAAATATGTCAATTTTAGATTGAAATGTGCTTTGTAGATTTGGTTCAGATATAATGCAGCAGTAAAGAATCTCTTCAGCATTGTACAAACAGAATATGAGTTGAAAATACAAAAGTCACCCTGAAAAAGAAAAATCACCATGGGACTCTTGACCTTTAACCTATCTGATTTAAAAAAAAAATTCTTATCCTGTTCCCTCTGTGTGCAGGAGTGGGCCAGCCATGGCATAGAGCAATTGCATCTTCCAACGGTAGACTTCAGTGGGGTGCCGAACCAGGATTTCCTGGAACAAGGGGTACGTTTCATCCAGAAGCATGCGGAGGAGGGGAACTCCGTCTACGTCCACTGCAAGGCGGGGAGGACGAGGAGCGCCACCTTGGTTGGATGCTACCTCATGGAGGTATGGAAAGTTTTTGGTACAGTGCACTCCTGTTTATAACAAATGCAGTTTTAACAAAATGCTCATTACAATGATGTGAGAATTGAGGTCAAAAATAGTCGTCTACATACAGTTACATACTCTACCTTTCGACTGTAATGAAATTTCAACATGAAGAAAGAAAACTGCAGTCCGGAGTACTTCATTGTAACGGGAGTGCGCTGTGGTGTAAAAAATGGAAATTTTAGTGGTGTTGACATTCATACATTTCGAAGGACTAAAGACTAGCACAAAGATTAAGCTCAAAAGGTACATTTTGCTTGTCATATGTTTAAAACCGTCGAATGTTTTGATACTGGGAAATTAAAAGCATGTGAAATTTGCCTAACCGCGCCCAATGTAAAAATTAACTGGTGCAACAAAAAAAAAATTACACTTTTGTGGTAATTTTGATTATGGTATTAGTCATTTGACTCCAGATGGAACCTTTCTCTCAAGTTGCCACATTATGGCATCACATTTTGAGTACAATCACCTTTACATTCTCCTGCCTGCCGGGTACTCATTTGTACTATCCGAGTAGAGAGGCCCAGATTTGAACCAAGACCATTGCGATTGAGGTACACTCCGCTATAATACTTAATCTCCATTGTCTTGCTGTCCTGTGAAAGTATATTATCTCTGTAAAGTCTGATGAAAGTGGGTGTCATTTTTAGCCTTCACTCGTAGAATTGGGGGGGGGGAGCGAGTGACATATTAGCATATTTGCATAATCAATCAGATTAATGAAGGAGAAAAAAATACTCTATAAGCTGTTATTTTTTAAATTATTTTTTATTTTTTTGTTTATTTTTCATTTTCACAAATTTCGCGAATCATGGTTGGACCGCGAATTTAACAACACGTGAAAATCTCACCATGCGCTAATGTAATATTGTGCTTACGAAGACTTCTGTGTCAATTCGCGAAAATGTCTTTGACCTCCTAATTCGCGAAAATATCTGTACGCGAAAATAACAGCATATACAGTATATAACATTAATTTAGCTATAGAATATGTATTTTTGGAATATGTCTAATGGGACGCAGGTATGCCAAGTATGATAACGATCGATCGATGAATGACAGAGCTCTGGGAATCTGATGTAATCATTGTTGACGTAAACTGAAGAAAGAAGCATTGGATTTTTGCTAAATTTGCTTTATCGTATTTATCAGCTTACAATACCATTGATATACAATACACTGTTTACCAGCACAAATTGCATAATTAAACTTTTTTCGTAGTCATTTTTCTCTCTTTTTCTATTTCTGTCAATAGTTAAACCACTGCACACCACAGGAGGCGCAGGTGTTCATGCAGGCGAAGCGCCCTCACATTATCCTCAAGGACAAGCACTTCCGTGCCATGTACCGCTACTACGACAAGCGCGTCAAGAAAGGCAAAAGGGGGCCTGCCACCCCGAGACCGCCTCCAGAGAAAGCTGATGTCCCGGACTCTTAAAAGGTGTAGGAAACCCTCCCCCCATCTGGGACTCGACAAATGATCCATGCAAAAGTGATCTCAAGCAAATGCAAGACCAGGAAAACAGTGTGGTGACTTCAGCAAATGCTTGAGTGATTCCAGACCCAGTACCCTAACGGGGACCAAAGGCTTGCATGATTGAACTTAGCCTTGTCCCAAGGCCTGCTTGCCGTATGGTGAAGAGAGCACAGCTGGATGGGGTTGCGCGAGGGCCTTTTGAGATCTGCATTGCATCCTTTTGTAGCCCTTTGAATTACTGACTTTTGCTCCCCAGATTTTGTGAGCTTAAGTCGACCAATCAGAGTGTCTGTCTGCCTGATCCCGAAGTGCATACACTGATTGCATGCCACAGACCTCCACTGGTGGTCAGTGATGCATGCGAACGACAAGGCAATGAATGTGGGGAGTGTGCCATTCCATTGGTCGACTGGAACCCGTCAATATGACTATTCAGTAGGGTTCATGTGTCATGAATAATAATGCATAAAGCAGATCTTAAAAGGCCCTCGCGCTGTAACGCTCGTCTGGGCTCTCTTCATTCGCCAGTCATAGCGGCTGCCATCATACAGCGAGAGGGCCTTGACAAAAGGCTAGATTCAACTGGGCCCCATTTCATAAAAGATGCTAGGATAGCAACTCTTGCTAGAATAGCAACTTCCCATAGCAACAACCGATTAGGAAGCTTGACCATTGTTGTTACTACAACAACTGCCTTTCCAGCAAGAGTTGCTGTCATGGCAACTTTTCAATATGAAATGGAACCCATCGTCTTCGTTTGCAGCCAACCAGCGTACATTCGAAAACCACAACTAGCACAGGTCTGCAAGCATGGAATTGCACATCAGCGAATATGTACATTGAAGCGCCCACAGTGGCATTCGACTCCAATAGAGATTTGTGTGTGGAGCGTATAAAAACTGTACACAAGGTGTTACAGGGATTTTCAAATTTATCCGAGTCAGGCCAACCTTCCTGTTGCATGGTGTTCCCACACTACTGGTTCTTTCATTTCCTGTGGAATTTTAGTCAGTCATGTTAGCCTGGTAACAGACGGTGGCAATGAAACTTGTAATTGGTTGTGAGATTATGCTGACTTTTCTGTCATTCTTGTCATTTGAAATAATAGTAAGTGTAAATTCCTCTGGAGGAGATAAGTTTCTTTGTGTTAGAGAATTTGTTTGTCTAAATGGATATGGCTTCTGTCAAATCAGCACTGCTATTTGTTTGTTCTAGGAAAATTGTCTTTTGCCTAGATGCCCCTGTATTTGTGAATACTTTGACAACATGAAGGAAATGAAGACTTTTAATAGTCATATTCAATCCAGTGTTATGAATTATATCCTTTTTTTATTTAGAGGCTGGAAAAAAGTATTCTGAGGTGATGCATTTTTGTTTTGTAACTTCATTCTTGAGAAATAGACTTCTATACATGAAGGGAAATAATTTGTACATAACTATGTATACATACATTTAAAATAAGCTGCCAAACTTCAAAAGAATTAAAAAAAAAGCTTCATGAGTTACCTGGGAGATTGTATCGTCTCTTTAAAAGTAATGCATCAAATGAGCTTCCTGAAAAGTTTCATGAATACATGTATAACTGAAGGATCGAATTGCATAACTATGTCATCTTGTGAATGATATACCAAAGATGTATTCAGGGTTGTATCTAACAATTCGCCAGATATGATGGCACTAGTATTTCTTGAACACTGATGCACAAACAAAACATATTTTCATTTTCATATTCAGTATTTTTTTTTGCGCCGTAGTAAGATCCATGTACTGTGAATTGATACATGTACATAGTTCTTATGTACATTGCGTGTACATAAGTTGTATGTACATTGCATGTACATACACATTGTATAAAGTTGTTTGTACATTGCATGTTGTATTCTTCCTAGCTGTTCCAAGGATATGTAATGAAAGTGTTGACTTGATCTCACCTTATATCTACACCTTTTCAAGCACCTTGCTGCAAACATGGCGATTCAGAACTGACTGGCTCTCTGATCATGACCCAGTGTAACGTTGCTATAAAAAGGCCGCATATTATTATAACAAAAAACCCTCTTTTAGCAAGGTAAATTTTCAGAACTCAACTCTTTATATTTCTAGCTTTTGTGCCGTGATTTGGTAGGAAACCTGATGTGACCAGGTATTTGTCATGGGTGTTTAGGTCTTGGGTACGTATAATACTGTGTCCCTGTTCAAATGTGATAAGCATCCCCGCCCACGAGCAAGAGTATGGCGCCCTCTATTGACCTGTCCTCCTAGTTCCTAGCTGCTGTGTCAGTAAGAAAAAAGTATGGTATGTTCTGCATGCAAGTACCCTTGTCATGAAATGAAATTGCATCAAACAAACGTGACTGTTTCTTCAATACAGTGTACTCCTGTTATAACGAACATGGTTATACACACTGTAATGAAATTCCTGTTACAGCGAAATAGAATTTCAGGCCGCAAAATTATCTGTTCATTGTTTTTTATTGTTTATTTGTTCGGTTATTATGAAATTTCAATATAACGAAAGAAAACTGCTGGTCCTGAAGACTTCGTTATAATGGGAGTCCACTGTACTAGTTTAACTCTTTATGTGCCACGTTCGCACGTCTGACTCATTCGACGGCCTGCCAACTTCGCATATTCTGCTCAACAAACAAAGCCGCCAAGACCGATTGATAAATCGCTAATTACTGCTAATCCCTCGGCACTATGAAAGTGTTTCTCGTGCTTTTGTTCCTCTCATATACGACTTGCATTCTATGTGGTGATCGACAATCAACCGATGTTCCCAACTAGATTTGCTCGTACATTCTAAGTTTCTGTCACGGTTTTATGTGCAAAAGTCATGCCTTTACAGTAATGTAGCAACTGGTCATTCAAAAGAAAAAATGAAAATAGATTCGTCATACAATTTATATTGAAACAAAGCTTGGCATTCCTCTTTAACTTTGCCTACTATTATGCCCATCCTAACAGAAATCTGTAGAAGTTAAACAAATTTGAAAAACAGAATTCTTTCTCAAAGCATGACTACCTTCGTATCTCAGAATAACGTGGCACACAGGGGATTTCCACTATGGCACATAAAGAGTTAAAAGTCTCGTTTGAAATGGAACTTCAGACTGGTAATTGATGCCATGATATAGCAAAGTAAGGAGGGGTGATTTCATTACCTGTAAATTAAATGTAGTAGCTGTAGTTGAGAGACAGAAGTTACATTCAGACGGCAGGCCCTAACCTCGAGGTTAGGAAACCTCGAGGTTTAGCTCTTGCCCCCTAACTACGACGTGTGTCCACACGACGAATCTTAACCTCGAGGTTAAGCTTCTGCCCCCCGTAACTACGAGTGGGTCCCACTCGATGTGACCGGAAGTTTCAGCCCACACTGCTAACAAGGCGTCTATTTATTCTTTAGTCCAACCCTGTCGGACTCGCTTACAGGTACTCTTTTTCTCTGTCATGGTATGCAGAGATAGCACTGCACTGATGACTTTATGCCTTTATGAAGATATTCGTCGAAAACATTTTTTTTTAGCGTCAGAGAAGAATATAGAATACAGTAGCGAGTTCGACGTGTTCAGTTTCAGAGATCAAGCGCATGGGAAGAAAAGATGATGTTGTTGTGTCGTGCGTCATAGGTTTTTCACGTGTAGTGTATTTGTGGTGTACGTTTGGGAGGTTGACCCGGAAGCAGAGGGAAATTGTGGAGGATGGAGTTTACGGCGAGGTCACTCTTAACTTCGAGTTCGTTGTTTTTTGTGTCCACACGGTGCTTAACTACGAGTGGGGACCCCCCGCGGCTCGTGGTTAGAGCGCTAACCATAAGATTTCTCGTGGCTCGAAACATCGAGCAAACCTCGAGGTTTGCTAACTACGAGTGCGTCTTCACGGTCCATAACTACAAGCTCTAACCTCGAAGTTTCCTAACTTCGAGGTTAAGGGCTCCCGTCTGAACGTAACTACAAATACTGTCAGGAAATTTTCTTTGTACTTGCTACTAGTATTTCCACTGGATATTTTACAGCAATATTGCTGTAGTAAGACACAGCTTTCTCCCCAATGCACAATGTTTTTTGACAAGGTCTTTGTTGACTTAGGATTAACCTTTTAATTGCAACAATACCTTTGCCACATACAGACTGTACAATGTATGACGATTAGATTAAACAGTTGTTGTTTTTGTTCTTGATATGTGTCCGTAATTAATATTAAAGATGTTCACACATTCAGTACTTGTAGTTACCTATTACTCATTGTTTGAGGGTTGGCAAAATCAATTGCTGTGTGAAAACCGCACCACCCCTCATATTTTCTCTTCGCTAGATATGACAAATGGCTGAAATATTAGGATCATATGTGACCCTGCACCTCAAAACAAACAAAAAGTCGCCAGACATGAATATTTAGTTAAGACCAAATTCTGAAAGAGCAGACTTTAAGCTTTAAAATGATGTATAACTCAAATCAAATGGACTCTCCTAACCTATCTAAATATTGGAAAGAAGGCACAAACCCGGGAAAAGTGTGAACTGAGAAAAGAGGCTCTGAAGTACAGTGACTATTCAAGCGCTTAATCTTTACCAAACCGTGCTGACTGTGCGATGAATGGAACAAAAAACAGGAAGTAAACCACCAGAGTAACAACAATGAAGGGATTATCATATTAAACTGAAATTGAGCATGCCTCATTAACACATTGTGTTCATAATTAATGTCAACTTTCAAAGCAGTAGCACTATCCTTTCAAAAGTTATTAGAGTTGAAAGTGAAGAGTGTGGACAAGGTTTTTCAGAAATGAAAAAGGGATTCTATAGACACATCTAATCACACTATTCTGCCAAAAATGTTCGAGATAAACTGCTAAAAACACAAACTTTCCTGCCCGTTTAATGATACCAAATTTTAGCATAATGTAAAAGAAGACCCGCTCTTTCAGAAAATATGGAAAAGTCAAGTTCGGCTAGGTTGTCCCATTTCACTTATTTTCAGTCCTCACGCAAAATCAGTGTGTGCGACTTTATGTTCGTTTTGAGGTGCACGGTCACAAATAGTACTGGGTAGTCACTTAGTTCACAGAGACCCAGAAGAGGATGCTAGGTCAATGTACAATTTATATAAAGTGAGGTAATTGAAAATAAGAAGTTGAGGATGCTGGATATGTATATTTTTGAATTTTATGAACTTTTTTATGTATACAGAGGGGAAGTGGGGACAATGCTAACAACTCAATGAGTGATTTTCATTCATTTATGTACATTTTATACATATCGTGTTCATATGGATGCAATACAAAAACCATACTTAAAGGGGATGGCTAGTAATTGATCAGTGGGAATCAGTGGGAATGCTGGGGGATGATTGATCAGTGGGAATCAGTGGGAATGCTGGGGGATGATTGTTCCAATCCTTGTGGGATTCATTTAAGAGTACACTATGTATCAATTGTTGTGCGAAAATTATTTACTTCAGAATGGTCTCATATTCAAGTAATGTGCAGTTTCATGTTTCCAGGTTGCTATGCCTGTATCGTGACGGGGCGATTAAACTGCACATTACTTGAATATGAGACCATTCTGAAGCAAATAATTTCCACACAACAATAGATACATAGTGTACTCTTAAATGAATCCCACAAGGATTGGAACAATCATCCCCCAGCATTCCCACTGATTCCCACTGATCAGGTACTAGCCATCCCCTTTAAAATGAGTTTAACTGGAGTAAAATCAAACGAATTGAGTATGGTGGAAAAATTTTATTTTCTGTAGCAGACAGACTGTAGTCAAATCATGGAATTCTACCTGTTGCACTTCTCAAATGGCAGTGATTTGGTTGCGACCACATCATTATTGTATGCAAATAAGGCAAGACAGTGATATCATAATTTCTCCGCTCTCACATGGGTTTAGGAGATGTATGGATTTCTTTAACATATCTGATTTGAAGATAATTTATGGTCATTATGAAATAATTGATTAATTAATTGAGTAATTTATTAATTTAATCAATTAATTGAATTGTTACAAGGCCAGCAAGTCTTGGACTATGCGTCCAATTTGATGAAAATTCACCTATTCTTGCTGTGTAATTTTTGCTTTGTTTATCAAAACCACATGAAGTTGCTCTTTAATAGTGAAATGTTTTAGAGATTTTTTGATCATAGGCCAGTCTCTGCCTTTTATTCATCGCTTGTGGTGGAATGCAGAGCTACCAAGTCTCACACATTCTGAGTGAGACTCAAGCATTTAGGGGCCATCTCACGATCTCACGCATGGCACATTTTTCTCAAGCATTGGGCGAAGTCTGCAACTTGGGCCTATAATAATGAGCATGCAATTGAAGATATATTTCCCTTCTGTCTTTCAAAATAAGTAAAAAATAGTCACTTAAGTATGCACCTGATTGCACTATTAAGAGCTAAAAGTTGAAAAAGCTCCCTACCATGGGAGGGGTAAAAAACCCCTCCCACCCTCACTCGCACACACATTCACGCGCCGAGATGCAGAGTTCATGAAAATCTCACTCATAAAAATTTTTTGAACTTGGCATGCCTGGGAATGATGTCTCAGCAGCATGATAAACGTATTTACTAGGTGTGCAAGACATGCCGACAGGAACTTTTAAAAGTGACCTTAAATTTTGTAAAGTTGTACTGCTCATACTTTTGTAGAAAATTTTGATGTGTTGATCATCAAAGACATTATTTAACCTGTTGAGGACGAGTCCCGAGTATACTCGGGCAGATGTCTATGGGAAATGCGTGTTGTAGCAAAATCAAACCGTCCTCAACGGGTTAAGGACATTTCAGCTGAAATTCAGTTAAGGTAGTCTAAACTTAGAACAAAACTTTGCTTTCTTTGTTATTCTGCCTTAAGATGTGTGGCCGATCGTGTACACCAACAGACATCCAATTCAATACAATGAACATATGCTGACACTTCACATCATACCTAAATGAATTTCCAATGAATAAAGTAACATCAGATTGTGGGGGAAAATATATCTTCATATGTAATGTAATGATGGTCCATTGCATTCATATTCACATCTTTTTTTTTTACATGTATCACTTTAAGTTTGAAGTCCCTGAGGGACATTTTATTCTCTAGTGAAATTATCAATATTTATGAGATCCATGCGGCCCCATCTGAGCAATAAAGATTAACTTTTATCTATTTCATACTGTATTCAGTGAGTTGTTGATTGTACTCATTGTTTGTATGTTTATGCATTCATATTCTCAAGCTATCATTTGTTTTTTTATTTGGGTTGTTGGGTGTTTTTTGTTTGTTTGTTTGTCTGTTTTTGTTTTTTGGCACCCGAGTTCAGTCCTGTATGTTGCGTGTGTCACTACTGGGAGCATGCTGTTTTCTTTTAATCTTTGGTGACAAACAAAAGTCTGATTTGTGAGCAATGGAGGTTTTAATCATTTTCTAAGGAAAATTAGGATTTTAATTAGAGGTAGAGGACGCCTTATGCACTTACAGGTACAGCACAAGTTAATGATGATATACAGGCAACTGTTATTATAACCACGTCCTCAGGACCAGCAGTTTTCTTTCGTTGATTGCTTTTTTTTTTTGTGATATATTATTTTTTAATTATTAAATAAAAATACATGTATCTACAAGCCTTTCATTTAAAATGACACTATGAAATGACGAATGATGACAATACAAATAACAGGGCCTGTGGAAGGTTTTCTAAAGTGGGGGGGGGGGGGGGGCACTTCCGGGTTCATGAGCTAACCAAAAAACAACAACAACAACAAACAAACAAACAAACAAACAAAAAAAAAGGCCTTCTGTGCAACTTCTGCTGGTGCCACTTCCGGGTTTCTTGAGTTGACAAGCAAAAAAGCAAAACATAACAAAACAAAACAAAAAGGTCTTCAGCTCATCTTTCTTCTTTCACTTCCGGAAGGTTTACACTTCAAGGTCTCTATCTATCTCTTTGTACTGCCACTTACGCACTTCCGGAGTAAAATAAGTGGGGGGGGGGGGGGGGGGGGGGGGGGGGACCAAAGTGGTGACACCTTGTTTTCCTCTGTATGGTGCAAAAAAAAAAGTGAGGGGCCCGAGCCCCCCCCCCCCCCCCCTTACGTTCTGCCGGCCATGATGAATATTCATGAGGTCATTACTCGCTTCGTTACGAGAAAAAAAGAAGAAGAAGAAAAAAAGACGCTTTCCGCAGGCTTCCAAGATTTTCGTTCGCCACTTTGTTGAGGGTATTGCGCCATCTCGTGTTCGTAATGACATTACGCAGACTGCAACGTTGTCAGATTTCCAAAGTCGCTATTCAAGGTGTGTGACTCTGTAATAGGGCCTATTCATGATTTTATGCCTTTGATAGTGATGTCAATGATTGCACTTTGTTTTATCTGAATTATTTTCAGTGTCATGTAGGCCTAGATGCAACATGCATTGTGTTACTCGTTTTTCTCTTGAGATTGCGTATAAGATCTATATCCATTGCCGTGAAATTGAGGATTCAGTAGTGTAGGAAAAAGCTATAAGGCCTAATGAAGGCTTTGAATTTGATGGGGAAAAATAAGGAATGTAGTTCTAAAATATTTTGCTTCACGCCCATATGAAAAGAGAAATGTGAATATTTCATTTGCATACATCAGTTCACAAACACATAAAACAAAGACTGATTTAATTTTTTTTTTTGATTCTTTTTTTTTATAACGTTACCGAAAAACTTCCCAAAATGATTGCACATTGGGGAAGGAAAAAAATGAACATACCAGTCATACAGTAAGCGTAAATAGAGTGTACCCATATAAACCTGTATAGACTTACAGTGTAGCTATAGTGCTCCCGAGCGCCTGTTATCTTTAGCAATAGCATTCCTTTCACTTTGAGTAGTTTGGATATCTGGACTTGTATTTACATTATTATTTAAGGGGAAAATTCACTCTCAAAAGTATTGTATGTGATAGGAATCAAAAGTTAGGGGAAAAAACAGCTACAGTTAAAGTTTCATCAAATTCGGGTGCAAACCGAGTCCTTTATGATTTTGTGATCGATGAAACGCAAATTGGTAGTATCTGTGATGTCAAACGCGAGTTATTGTACGAAATTTTGACTTTCACACATTTGCAGCTTCAGTTGTATAATAATAAGGATCGTCAATACGATTGATGTATGACAATAATGTGTAGGCCTAAGTGGTTTTTTTTTTTCAATGCAATGCAAGCATGCACAAAAAAATAAAATAAAAGAGATGAAAGAAAAGAAAAAGATGCTCCGACAACAATATCAAAGATGAAAGATTTCTCGAATTTTTGCACACAGGCCAAAGAAAAGATGAGCTCACGTGCTAGTGTTGAATTGTCAATACTGTGCTTGGTAGACCACATTTTTAGATATCACAACTTTCTTATTGATAAGAATTAATCTGATCAAACAGTCACTATCCTCTTCCTTTTTTTTTCTGCTTCTTTTCACACAAAAAGTGATTTTCAGGATGAACTTTCCCTTTAAGTAAACCACTGCCCTCAGCCGAGCTTCATACCTTCGTTGTTTTGTATTTAAGGCTACCGCAATTGTTTACCTCAAGTGCCATTAAGAAAGTTTTTTCTTTGCTGGCCAAACTTTAAAACTGAAATTGAAACTTGGCACGCCTACATGCATTGTCTCTTCCCTAACGGGGCTTTTTAAATTCTTATCTTATCTTATCTAATCTTATTTAATTGAATTCTTTATTATCTATTTGTTTATTCATTCACTTTTTTTTGGGGGGGGGGGGTGGGTGGGAATGTTTTAATGTTTTGTTTTAAATATGAAACTATAATGTTTATATAGGAGGAGGGAAGGTGCATAATAAGGTATACACGTCAAGCTCTCACTAAAGTGGGGCTAATACCATCACAAGGCCTTCTTTCATAGGAATGGAAAGGGTTTGGGGAAGGATGGAAGTCTAGAAAAAAGCAGCTTGCCTGTTACATGAGAGCTTGGGAATTTCATCAAAATCTTATTCTCGCGATAACATCTGGAATTCTATATGCCTGGCGTGTGGTGACTGCGGCAAAACACCTGAAATGTTCGTTCGTTTCGTTTGTTTGTTCGTGTATTTGTCCTATCTAAGTTTGAACATACTCTCAAAAAAAAAAATCGAGGGAAAATATTCACTCTTAAAGGAGTGAATACAAAAAAAGAGTGAAATTAGAGTGAATTTTGAGTGAAATTGTTCATTTTCACTCGTTTTGGAGTGACCTCAGGGATCACTCCAAAATCTTCGAGTGATCCCTGAGGTCACTCCAAAATGAATGAAAATGAAAATTTTCACTCAAAATTCACTCCAATTTCACTCTAAATTCACTCTTTTTTTGTATTCACTCCTTTAAGAGTGAATATTTTCACTCGATTTTTTTTTAGAGAGTTAGGTGCGTTGAAGGGAATTTAAATACAACATATATTATATATATTATAAATGAAATAAACGGAAAAGATACAGGAAACTTATTCTCGATTGATTCATTCACCCATTCATTCATTCGTCAGGCTTTTTTTTTTTGTAATACCAATTTTAGAAAAAAAAATGATGTAGTTGAAGTCCACTCTACCTTCATCTTGGATTTGATGACGCTGAGTCGAACTAAACGAACATAAACAGCTCAAGATTCATTAATGGAGTCAGTTTCTATTTTACATAATATTCTTCTCTTTTTTTTTTCAGAGAGGCGATATCTACATCAGTCGCGTGCGCACAAAATACAAATTGGATGAAAACATGGCAACTCAATTTTCTCACTTGTGCTGCAAAGTCGCAATTCGTTTAACAATTTGTGAGCATTTCATTCCTTATCAGGTATGTGTTTGCTTATTTGCTATTTTTCCCCTTTTGTCACGTTTCGTACTTTCATAATTACGTATTTTACTTCTCTTTTTTTTCGAAGCGCTATGAACTTCGAAAGATGAACATTATACGCTATACAATTAACTACTACTGTTTTTAAAGTTATTATAATAATATATTATGAAATGGGCTTCAGAATCTCTGCAATCTCATTGGTCAATTGTCATGCATTCGTTTTTACTGATCCACAGTGACTGAGCCATGCGTCCGGTAAAATCCGAACGCATTGCTCAAGTCTTGTATTGTGTATATAGGGGGTGTACCGGACGCATGGTGGGGAAAATGGTTGTATCTCATGAATTTACGGGCCCACTTTATAAACAAATGATGCACAGGTCTATTTCGTGGACTAATGAGAATTGTAACCCGTTTAACTTTGGAACAGTCTAAAACTACGGTTAAACTCGCGCATCCAATTCTCACCGATCCACTCTGTCCTGTACATCAGTTTGTATACCAATGTATACAATTTATGCCTTATTTGTGTGTGTATGTGTGTGTGTGTGTGTGGGGGGGGGGGGTGTTTCCAGATGTTTGCATTTCCGAGTCTTTCGTGTTTTTCTTTTTCTGTCTCCTACTGTAATTAATTGAAAGAGAAATTGAACTTTGGATGAATCCAGTATTGGGGCCAGGTGGGAATTTCGCGGGAAGGAAGCAATAAAGTTAGTTTCACCGATCACAGGTGAAAAAGAAAACAAAAAGGCAAAAGAATGCTCCCTTTGTGTCGAATATCATGCCAGGAAGTCATTACAAATTAGATGCACTGCTTGCTGGAAACATTTAGTTGGTTTTTTCTTCATTGTTTAAAGCATTATACAGCCTTGATCGAAAATCTATTCGTTTATCACGCGACCAGTCTTTCTATTTTGTCGTAATTATCGACTATTCATTGTCCAAATCGAAAAGGCAATCTCAGCTGCATAGATCTGTCTGGGTTAGCTTATCAATTCCCAGAAAACATACAATGGTTGTTTTGTGCTGCATCTTACTGTGGGTTTTTTTATTTTCATTTTGATACTAGTAATCTATTGTTAGTGTGACTTAGCAGAAGAGACCTCTTTCATCCATCTGATCGCTCTGTTGTTCATAACATAATTAGGCCCTATGTAATGTTCGGCTGCAGGTTGCAGAACTTTCAAAATGTTTTTACCACTGCATAGCTGATTTGTATATTACAACTTATTTTAGGTTTTTCCTTTTGATTGAAATTTTGCTAGCTTTAGAATCAATTTAAATTTAAATTTGAATTCAATTTTAAATCAATGAGATGTTACTTACAAATTTGTTTTCTCAAAGTGGAAAAGGTTCACAGATTTTTTTTTTCAAAGTTTCTGAGAGTCGCTGAGTTTAGCCTGCTCGATTTCAGTTTCCTTTACGATATGTAACAGTGATATTTGGAGCTGTCAATTTGTGCAGGACGAGCTGATCGTTCCGAGATGGGACTTCCCCGGGATTTGATCGGTTAAAGTCGAAAGACGAATTTGATCGTTCTTTCAATTTCGTTCTCGTGACCTGATGCGCGATTGAACGTGATTAATACTTTTCTGCGCAGCTACAATTTAATTTGCAGTTGAGCCCAAACTCTTCGCATAGTCAACCCATTCGACCGCACGTCTACACAGTGAGGGGGACCATATTTTTGTGCTGCAAGGGTCAGGGGCGATCAACCATCAGACAATCGAGAGGAAAACAAAGATGTCGACCGCGTTTCTTTTATTTGCGCTGTCAGTGACTGTCATCATGTCAGGTGAGACTGTTTAATTTTAGGCATTCTTTTTTTTTTAAATCTTCTCATTACTAGATCGCAATTTGTTGGCGATTGAATTCATATTGAACAGCGATAAAGCTATACATTTTTAAAGCTTTACATGTCTTCATAAGAAAACATAATAGGCAAATATGTGTTGACTACACGATAAAGTTCAATCGGTTTGAAAAACACACACTCAAATCTCCCAAAATTATTATTTTTTTTTAAATGAAATAATGCAGTAATGCTTGACGTACCCTCCTTCCCTTTGCGTAGTCATTATTGTTATAAATTGGTGTAGCTTCAAAAATATGATATCAAGATTATGATTTATTTTCCTTTTATTCATTTTCACAATGGTATTTTAGTGATGACATGTAGGAATACCAATGAGAGAACAATTGTAATGAAGATTGTCTTTTCTTTATCTCAGTGTTACAATGATGTGGACATGACCGCTGTTAGGCTTTGATTAAAAAAGAAGAAGAAGAAAGAAGTGAAACTTCAAAATCCCATTATCATAACTTCCCAGCTCTGTGTTCCTGTCACTAGTTTCCTGTTTGCCAAAGTGCAATTTTCACAATTGTTCAACTTGACTGTAACAGAAAGGGAAAAAAAAATCTTTGCTGGGAATGATGTATGAGCGGAACCTTTCAGAAGTCATGGGTTTTCAATTAGTCTAGTTTTTGTTTTTACGATTTTTTTTTCTCGTCACAATGTCTTCCATTCAATTTGCCTTCACATTGATATGTTGGCAAGATTTATTATGGTATTATTGCTTCTTTCAATTAGGGTTACTTTTCGGTGGAACATTCAAGCCCTATATGTAAAGTTCCATAACTTTCCAGGGGCGGATCGAGGAAGGCGCCTTTACCAAATTAAAGGGGCGCTCGCCCCCCTCCATTTTTCTCGTTTTATTTCTGTTGTTTTGACAAAAAGATAAAGGATTGGGTGCACCTTCTTTTCAGCCACTTCTTTTCTATCTTGATTGAATGATATGTTCGATATTGATAAAGCTTCTATTGTCATATTCGTCAAAAAAAAAAAGGAAATGACTCTGCTGACTCGATTTTCTAAAACTTGGTGAAAATATGCTTGAAGGTCAAGTCAAACATGGAAGTAGATAAAGCGTAATACTGGTCAAATACAAGTGAGCTGTTAATTCCATTTTAGTCTTATATCAGTATGGTCGACAAACGCTACGTTACACCTGTCAGGGGCGGATCCAGGAAATCTGTAAAGGGGGGGGGGGGCGCAACTGATATTTCTGGTGTAACTTCCAGGTTTCATTTCATTTTTTCTTTCTATTTCTTTTGTTGTTAATGAAAAATAAAGGGGGGGGGGGGCGTGCGCCGGTTGTGCCCCCCCCCCCCCCTCTCCCCGGATCCGCCACTGCCTGCCAGAAGTTCCTCCCGAGTTCGGTTTGCTGTGGTTTGTTTTGGTTATTTTCGATATTTTTTTTCCTCTATAAACACAACCAAATTCAAATAAAACAGGGTACTTACAGCATGACGTACATTAGACACAAATTGAGAAAGAGGTACAATGTGAAATACAATGTTATATAATGAAATGATAAACCAATTTAATCACATGCCTTACAAAGTGCATGAATAGCATTTATATGCGACCATGCCATTTACCTCTTGGAATAATGATTAAAAAAATACAGGAGACCACCTCAATAGACAGTTGCTTGATTGCCACTACTGCTCAAGGAAAAATGAAATGCATATATGCTTTGGTATACGATGGGGGAAAAAAAACCCTCACATAAACGAAGAAATTAATTGTAAGTGACGGAAGACAATTATATACCACTACGAAACCATGCGTAGTAAGTAAAAAAAAAAAAGGAAAGGAAACAACCCCAAACCAAAAAACAAAAACAAAAACAAAAACAAAACAAAAACAAAAACAAAAACAAAAAACATATGACACCCATCATTATGTTGTCCCATTAGATTTTACACAGTTTTTTTTTTTTTGAACTTTGACCTTTGCATGTAGCAGCCACCGCCAGCATTTCGGGGACTTCTTCCGATGTCGTAGCCGCCCACGCCGGAGAATCGGCCAAGCTGCGCTGCAGGTTCCAAGGGACTACGAACCAGGGTATCCGCCTCACTTGGGAGAGAGCGGACGGGCTGTCCATCGCCAACGTGACCGAGTGCACGGGCATGAGCGTCACGCGGTGCACGATCTCGGTGTCTGACATGGACAAGTACGAAGTGACGGGCAGTCTGAATGAGGGCGTCGACCTCGTAGTAGGCAACATTGAGCTCCAGGACGATGGGGAGTACGAATGTCTGGTTATCAGCACCGCGGGACTCGGCAAGAATAAAGTCCGCCTCGCAGTCTCCTGTAAGTTCATGTGATGTGGAGTAAATGTACATATGTATACTGAAATAACATTACATTTGTATGTTCGCGTTCTTAATGCGACTTTGAACAGACACGCCACTTCACCGTTATAAAATCGTTTTTACCTCCAGTCAGCAAACGTGTGTATATATTTGACGATATTCAGTTACATAATTATGTTGTCTTAGATCACTGGAGATAAGTTAGCTACAAGCTCTGCTTTCTATAGCAGTCAACTCCATTTCCAAGAAATTTGATTCAGTATTTGTCACAACATTTATTGTATTTCAGTTCACAGTATTTTCTGTAATTACAATATTGTATTGATTTGGTTGTAGTTATCTACATTAGAATATGTGTTTGCATTTGTATTTTCCTTTGAAATGAAATAAAAATTAAATGAAATGATATCAATAAAATTATGATATCATAACATCGCCACAAACAGGAGGAAGAAAATAGATATCGAAATGCGATGATGCCTTAAACTTAAGTCGCCTCTTTTTTTAACCCTCTCTGCTCCAACGAGTCAATTAATGTGCAACAAATTTCACACACATACCTATGGACAAGAAATTAACGTGGCATGCAAAGATTTACGTAGTGACGATCGAGACAATGAGGGTTGAATTTTTTCGATTCCATTCACCGTTTGAGTCGAAACGGAAACTCTAAGATTGAGCCCGAAGTCAGATTCACTATGGCATCAGAGTTTCCATAGCTCTTGACGTAATCTGATATGAATGCAGCTCCACGCCTTGATTTTCCTTCATTGATAAGATACAATTACTCTCTGTCTCTTATGTTTGCTTCGCAGACCCTCCGAAGAGAGTTGATATATATGTCGGCGGCATTAACGTGACAAATGGGATCGCCCATCTCCCGCTAAACAAAGGGCGTAATGTCACCTGCGAGATCAAATCCCCATCCAATCCGCCGGCCAACATAACTCTCGAAACTGGCGGTATTGAGGATGTCGTAAGAGAACCGGAGCATTCCAAGGTGCCCGAGAATCCATTTCTGTCCACGTCCAGCAGAGCGGTTACCCTTTATGCTCAGGGGCAGGATCGCGACAAGAATCTTAGTTGCGTAGCGACACATTACAACCTGACCTTTCGCGCCAACGCAACAGTTGATGTGGGACGTAAGTGTCAGACGACAATACATTGTCGGAATTATTTTGAAATAGTTATAATCTTGCTTGCATTGGGCATTATCCTCTCATGTTCGAGTTGACGTGTTAGAATCAAACAGAGCACTGCAAAGGTTGCATTATACGGAGAAAGGAAAACGATGTTGTGGAATACTGTTGGCTATCAGGCTGAAACAATAACGTTGGTCATTATCCAATATGCAAACAATGGCAAAGTGCCATGGAGACTACATCAACAAGTAATATAAGACGGGTATAACTCGGTTATCTACAACCTCACCGAAGTTTACCATCATCAGCAATAAGTAACCATCACCAACAGTGATTTGTTGCAAGAGATATACCTTTAACTTCCCCTTCTTGAGTCTATGGCAATTATAAAGGGAAATCTAGTAAAGCTTTGTGCAAGGGCCAATACACCGCCGGCGCCACGTTTTCAAAAGTGGGGGTCTTCAGCTCATTAAATCTCATCCCCCTTCCTGTGTAAGCATTTTTAATAACATCAATGCAGTAACAAAGGACAAGAAATAAGTGCCTGGTCCAGTCAGCTAACCATAGACATTGAATCATCATGTTTTGCTCTAGGCACATAGGCCTACTATCATCTCCTGCATGCCAGGTGTGGGTGAAGCTATACAGAATATGTCGAATATATTTTATCATCGGGTATAGACGTCAGCTGGATGTAAGAGCGGATAATACCAGGGGCTGCGGAACCGGGGGGGGGGGGGGGAGCTGCAGCCCCCCCCCCCCCTACACTTCTGGTTCATGAAAAAGAGAGAGAGAGAGAGAGAAAGAATATTGCAGAAAGTGTATGTTTCTTTTGTTTTGCACATGTTTTTCACTTGTTTGAATACATTTTATTATGAGCTTCTGGCAAATTCTTTGGGATGTTGCTCAATATGTTGCTGGCTTTTGAAGATGTTGCACAAGAATTTCAGCATGTTGCAGCGACATGCTGAAACCCCTTGTGGACCACCCTGTCTGTTCAGAATCAAAAAGTTAATTAAGAGTGTGTCAAAATCCCGTGAATTTATGGAATACAGAGGGGGATCGAAATGACATGGTATTATCATAATGTAGGTGTCATTTTCTAAAACCTATACTTGAACTAAAGACTGTAGACGCTGTGTGAATTTTCAATCCTTTCTATTTCGTATATTGTATAAGCACACATGATTTCATCACATCTGTAGGACAATTCACATTATGTCTTGAGAGCCATGTATTGCAACTTATGTTGTGTGTATTAATCAAGCTTGTTTCCTCTCTGAGAAAGAAAAAAAAAAGGATCACATGGAAGAGTCAAAGACGTCACAAGTGAGAAAGAAGCATTAGGCCTATGTATCACACTGAAAAGGATCGTTATATAATAAATGAATAAATACATAAATACATGAATATATACATAGAGTATTATATTCATATTTCAAACTGACACCCGTGTGTTAATGTAGCAGAAATTCAACACCCGACTTTTTACAGTATGATATAATATTAATACCGATGGTACAAATGGAATTGCTCAAGACGGGATGTCACAAATGGTTGTACATGGGTATAAGTTTGGTTAACCAACTTAGAATTTTTGCTCACCTTCTAGCTTCACCAAAGAGACCGAACAACGTCGAAATTTCCGCTGCCTCACCAACGACTCTGTTGGCTACTTGGCAAGCAGGCGATACAGGGAGCCCGTTCCCAAGATATCAGGTCCAGTTATGCCCCATGTTGGGCGGGAACGCTTGCCAGACGATATCCAATATCACCTCCACCCGTTACCGTCTTGTAGACCTCCAACCTTTTACGTTGTACAGCATTAAGGTCAGCGCGCACACAGTCTACGGCTACAGTGACGAGTCAGCAGCCGCAAACACCTACACAAACCGTAAGTCATCCACATCCTCTCTATAGATAGGACATACTGCATCCTTTACATCGTTCTATTTACTATACTCAGTGTCACAAACTGTTATCGTCTTCCTATCCAGTTATAACGGCAATTAACTTTGCTTGCAGTTCGATCGTTATTCCAAAAGTTCATAATTCCGAACATAACATTACATCGCATAGGCCCTTTACGGTTCTACATTCCGAAAAAACAAAACAAACAAACACGATGTTTAAGGTTCATTATAATCATTGAACGTCCGTAAGTATACGGTCCTTCTTATGTTTGTTTGTTTTTTGGGGACTAATAACCTTCGGAATACAGTGTAATGAACCTTCCGAACATACCTGCTTCCGAATGATGCCACGAAATATCAAAGAGCTGCCCTATTTCATTATTATTATTATTTATTTATTTATTTATTTTTTTTGGGGGGGGGGGGGTAATAAACGAGCATCTAGGTATTTACGGAATTTTTGTGTATCTTAATGGCAAACTGTATAAGAAAACGAACTTTTGTTTCATTTTCGGATTAATGATGTCTTGGAATGACGTAACCCATTGACTTTAAGGAACTTTATGCAAAATTACACATTTTGAAAGAGATGTCTGATGTATTTAGACTCCAGTAACGCGTTCGTTTATGATATCTCTGCGTTGACTTAATCTGTGTACAAATAGTTCAGGGATGATCACTCTGAAACGTTATTGATAATATCTGCATTTGTTTTTAATCCACTTTATATATGAATAGTTAAGAGAACACTCCTCTTAAACTTCGTTTAAGTGATCTAAAGTATAGGCCAATACATTAAACGCAGCTGCAAAGTTAATGGATAATAATGATTGATACTAGGGCCTATTTATTCCTTATTGACATATTCACTATTTCTATGCTGCATATTACAGTGATTAGTGAGAACACGGTCCTGTATTATGTTATACATGGGAAGCCTATTATTGATCACAAAATTGTTTCCGGTAATATATTGGACAGGGATAACGTAATCTCACGTTGACATGGTAAGAGCGAGTAGATTCGGATCGAGAGAATTAAAAATCTCGCCACGCGCTAGTGAGCCTCGTCACATACATCACTTATCTTGTCTGAAAGGCAACTATTGAACCACCATGAACACATGATGAATGCTTAATATGAACAAAACAACTTTTGACAGCTAACGAAACGAAATATATGATTTATGTATTGAAGAAAGTGAGCATCGAAATAAAACGTAAAAAATAATTTCATGTGCCACTTTCAAATGCTGTCACTTGACAGCTGTCTCTCTGCCGAGGACAGTAGTTTTGAAAGGGCAAGGAGCTGAAGTTAAAGGACAAGTTCACCTTCATAAACATAAGGATTGAGAGAATGTAGCAATATTAGTAGAACACATCATTGAAAGTTTGAGGAAAATCAGACAATCCGTTCAAAAGTTATGAATTTTTGAAGTTTTTGTGCAGTACCCGCTGGATGAGAAGACTACTGCAGTGTATGAATAACTTAGATGTCACATGCGTACAACAATATAAGGAAAATATAAAGAGAATTTCACAAAATTCCATCTTTTGAAAAAAGTACACATTCCCCTGACTCGTTACCGACAAATCTTATGGGTGATATTATTCCCCCTGCCTTTAGAAAGAGGCAAGTCAAGTGCTCTTTTATTATGCGAAAAAAGTGAAAATATGTTGAATTTTCTTTTACATTTTCTTTATACTGTTGTACGCATATGACTCACAAGCTGTAGTAGTCTCCTAATCCAGCGGTTCCAACACAAAAATTTAAAAAATTCATAACTTTTGCATGGATTGTCCAATTTTCCTCAAACTTTCACTGATGTGTTCTACTAATATTGTTGCATTTTCTCAATCCTTATGTTTATGAAGGTGAACTTGTCCTTTAACTTTCCGAACTTATGATATTCAGATGCTGCATTCAAGAAACAGAGCATCAAAAAGCACGGGCTTTGTCTTGAAGGAGGAAGTACAAAACACTGTAATACAGCACGTGCTGACGATGTCATTTCTTTGTCTGTGTGTTTCACTGTATGTGCGTATGTTCATGTGCTGTCATAATAGCTAATAGCTATAGTAGATGCTACATTGATTGTTGATGTTACTCGACCTGATTATGTCAAATTTTCTTATTCCACAATGTCAGTAATTAAAGTCTCTCATTAACTTGTCACTTTTTCATCTTTTTGTATATATACTTATAGGCCTACTTGGTAACTTTTTTTTTGTCTTTTCGTGTTCGTTTTTTTTTTGGGATTATTTTTATATCTTATACTGAATTTCCTTCAATGTATGGTTTCTTTGTTATGTAATACATTGTATATAGTTATAATATCACGGATGAAAAACAGCTTATAGCTGATATTAGTTTTTACAGTGGTTAGATCAATAAACTCAAACTCACCCTTACTTGTGCTTTGTTAAATCTGAAAAAAAAATCTCCATTCTTGCTCTTTTTATTCAACATATTAAGCATTTCCCCATTATAGAAATCACATAGACTAGGGAGGTGTATCTCCCTGCATGCATACATATACGTTTTTTTTCTCCTTTTTCTTTGTTTTTAATAATTCAGTACTCGATCTTCACCGTTTGTCATGCTTTTTTTTCCTAATTGGTGTATGATTTATTTGATGCACATTGTGAAGAGTTTGATCGAGAAATGGGCCAAGCGCTATTTTCAAAAATTTAAAAGCATTCGAAGGTTATCATCAGATAGAGCAAAATAAAACATTTTTGTGTGTGTGTGTGATATACCTCACGTGCAACATAACAAGGAAAATTCTTGAAGATTATGATTGAAATATCCACCGTCATTCGTGTGGGAACTCCGGACCGTTCGCTGGTGTAAGTAAACGGAAAGATGTTAACTCCGCAAATGCCATGGGTCGTCCAGGGATCACCAGTGTTCGCATTTAAGTGCTGTAGGTTAATGTAGATGTCGTGTCATCAGATCACAATAACCGCTCTTTTGAAATTTCATCCTGCGTAAATCACCGAAACTGGACATATTTTTGCTTGTTAAAATTCAATTCAAACTATTGTTTAATGAATTGTTTCATTTGCTTTATCATGTTCATAGAAGCAAATATGCCTTCTATGGATACACTTGAAATGACTGATTAACACTTACATGATGTCACTTTAAAAATTTGCACTTTTGCTTTTTTTTCTATCGAAATTACAGCTCTTTCTCCGGATGAAATGGGTGAGTATCGTTGTAATCAAAATAACTAATTTAATTTGCTACGCCTTGGATAAGAAATTGATATCCACATTCATCGATGCAAATAGAAACATTTATCTGCAGATTTTCATTTGCATTAGTCTATGGGCGACCAGAGTCTAAAGGCATCAAAGTTACTTCATTACACAGCCTTCAGATCTCACACCAGGACCGATCAATACGAGTCATAATGATAACGATTATGATATAGTGCCAAAAAGATTTACTAACAACTTTCGTGAAAAAGCAAATGAATTGAATGTCGGTCACCAATTACCGTACTATATATACACAGCGCAAGATAATGGGAAAGAACGCTATAGGCAGACTCAAGTTGGAAGACTAAGAGGAGAGTAAATGTGAACAATTTGTCATAAGAAATTCTTAATTTTATTGCTAATCCCTTGGATTACAAGTTTGAGTAAATTCTAGTATTGGAGATGTGGATTGTCCATCGCTGAATACTTATTGATTTGGGATAACATTGTTGGAATCTTGAAAAAAGAATAGTATCTGTGTATATTTTTCAAATATCATATGGAATGCATTAGGACTATAGGAAGGAACTAATGACATTCTGCACGCGTATCGCCGCGCTTTCATATAGGAATTAGGGCTGCATTGACAAATCTCTCTACTTTTTCTCTCTCTGATTAAAACTTATGTGATTCAACACTTATATGTTGAAACTTATGTGATTCAAATTTCCTTAAATCTTACGTACTAATGTAAACGCCATGTATATTGCTTTGTATTACTTTATGTGGAAATGAAGTCACTTGAATTGAATTGAATCATACCAGACGATAGACTTGTATTACACACTGTACTAAAAGTCCGCAAAGTGTAGTTACAATGAATAGACCGCAAACTTGTTTCACAACCTGAACACTGCTGTCAGATCCTGCACTAATGGTAGGCGCCCTATGCAATGAAGGCGAAATATCACGGAGTTAGTAGAGGTATACAATACTATAACATGATTGTTTATTCCTCCTTTTATGACAGTTAACGTGTGCGGTCAATATCAAAAGTATAGAGCCTATACTCCATGCATATAACCCACGTTATCAATTTCTGTTATTGACCACACAAACCTCATAGGAACAAATTATTAGAGTAGTTGAAACCTCCAGACAGAAAGTGAAAACTTAAATGCAAGTGCTGCAGCATCAGGGGGTCGATCCGTTTTCACGATTTGTTGGGGGGGGGGGGGGGCAAAACTTGGATTGGAAGATTGTGCGAGGGAGCGGTGCAACCGAGCGGGGGTTAGGATGTGGGAAGGGAGTATCCCTCCCTCCTACACGAGGGAGAGTTTTCATTTTCAGGCCGGGAATTAAGCGATCTGCTGCACACTTTTGGTGATTTTTTCCCCATCAAAAAATAAGAAAAATAACAATCAATATTCACTGAAATGTTAATGACTTAATCGCGCTTTCTCAGCTCTTGCTCCTCAATGAGCGTCATCACTTATGTTTATGGAAGTTGACTGGGGGGGGGGGGGGAGATGATGGGGAGGTGGTAGAAGAGTTACATGAGAGGGGAAATTTCCTCCCTTCTTCTTCTTCTTCTTCTTCTTTTTTGTAAATTGATGTTACAGATCGTGTGCACACTTTTGTTTAGATATTCGGGAATCTGTCTAAAAGATTAGCACACAAAGTCTTTGAAAAAGAACAGAACGAGGGAGGGTTTCGGATTTTCAGAATTGAAATTCGACAGTTTGGTGCACAGTCTGGTGTACACACACACACACAGACACACAAATCAAACAAGAATATTTTCCAGCCCTTTGGAATTACTGGGGGAAGGAGGAAAGTTGGTTGAAAAAAAAAAATTATCATTCACCTGTATTCTGATTATAGGCAGTACGTATAGTTCATACAGGAATGAAAGTATAATTCTTATCCAGTTTGCCGAAGTAATTCTGTTAACCCTTCCTGTGCCAGTGAGTCAAATATGCGCAAAACTATACACACGTACTCTCTTAAAAAAATCGAGTGAAAATATTCACTCTTAAAGGAGTGAATACAAAAAAGAGTGAATTTAGAGTGAAAATGGAGTGAATTTTGAGTGAAAATGTTCATTTTCACTCATTTTGGAGTGACCTCAGGGATCACTCGAAGATTTTGGAGTGATCCCGGACGTCACTCTAAAACGAGTGAAAATGAACATTTTCACTCAAAATTCACTCTTTTTTGTATTCACTCCTTTAAGAGTGAATATTTTCGCTCGATTTTTTTTTTAGAGAGTACTTATGGACAGGATGAAACGTAGTAATACAGAGTATGAGATGTCTGCAGTAATTCTTATCTACACATGCTGATATTGAACTATGAACTGGTTAATATTCTCACAGGCATTCTCGCTGTCTATGATCCTGGCAAGGGAGTCCTTGTGGTTAAAGCTCGGGATAATACCACTCGTCAACTTCCGCCTGGCTTATGTGTACAACTGAGCTCAACGACCGCTGGGACTGGGGTCGCCGCAGCCTATAGCAACTGCGTCGGGATCGGCGAAGAACTGCCGGTACCGCCCGGCACATCGTGGACCGACGCTCTCGTGGTCACCTGCGGAAACAACGTGTGCAGTGCCACCTCCAAGCCAGTGTCTGAAAACAGCGGTTAGTTTTAAAACTTCATCGCGATACAGAAACGCCCCCAATCAATGCTATCTAGTACTGAGTATTCACTTTCATTCAAACAATATCAAAGACATGCAGCTCTTCAATTTGGTATTACTGTATAACAGCGTAATAGAAATTTCCTTTGTTAACATTTCCGCACTTGAAAATAGAACTTCACAAAAGTAACAATTTAGACACACATTTGATGTTTGTTTTTTTATCCATTGCAACAAATAAAATGCGAATCCCCCTACAAAAAAAAAAAACACACAACCGTTCACACACGTACACACACACACACACACACACACACACACACACAAACATTTACACCCATACACAAGAAGACGTCAAAGCTAACAAACAAAAGCATATTAGTTAGCAACAACAAAAACAGAAAAAAGGGAGGAAAAATTGAGTAAAGTATTCGAATTTTCACCCAAAATATTTATACAAATACACAGACTGGCTTTGAAAGACCTCCCCCCAACCCAATAAAGAAATAAGAAGAAAGGAAATGCTAACGCAAATTGTACAAGAAGTGCATATCATTGATAAAGGGAATTTACATCCCCCTTATTCATAAAGGAAGAATAACACAAGTTAAGGAACATAATCATTTTGCTCAGCATTGTGTTGAGCATGTTCCTCACATTGGAAAGTGTACCTATTTTTTAATCGTCATCATCATCATCTTCTTCTTCTTCTTAGTTTGTTTGTTTGTTTCTTTATACAAACATCAAGAATTGACTGTACCAATTGCTGAATAGGAAACAAAAGAGGATGAATTTACGTAAAATCTGATGAACCTACAAACGAACATTTTGTAGAAAGACGCACATTTCAAGAAGCTTATAGAAAATGTATCTATTTACATGCATGACAGTAATGTAACGAATGTCAGATGACGAAGTAGACCGACAGAATGTAAGTAATGTCTGGTAACAACTCCCAACCTTTCTCGGATCTGTTTGGACATTATTTTTGTCTTTTATCGTTTGTTGTATCGGAAGGGAGTAAGTTGGGGCTCATTGTCGGGCTCAGTGTTGGAATCGGTGTTGCCTTCATTGCCATCGTTGCCGTCATCGTCTGCGTGCGGAAACAGAGTAAGTTGGACGTATTTCTTTCAGCAAAGACACCGACTGTCCTTATACACAACATTATGTGTACATCTTTCTTTGCTTTTACAGTCTACATAGTGTATACTTTATAATTTACAAATAGAGAGAGAGAGAGAGAGAGAGAGAGAGAGAAACAAATCGAACGACAATGCGAATGCGTGTTACCATCAATGTATTCCTTACCTAAGAGCCACATTTGTAGCAGTGTTTATGAGTTTATCTTTATCTTTCCCCTCTCTGAATTGAAATTGACTGTAACTGATAAAGAAATATCGAAAAAGTACATTCAGTTAGCTCCATTATGATCTTAAATGAACTTTTAAAGAAATACTTCGGAATGAATATTATACAGTAAAGCATGTCGTCACAAAACATTGATACCGCTAATACTAGAATGCAACGACTAAGACACAGTGATGATATAATGGCCTTGCAGCTCTCTGTTGGTTTGTACAAAAAGAATTATAGTGAAATTATTATTGAGTAATATTTTTGTGATAATGTGTAAATGAACATTATTGTAGATCCTTCACACTCTATAGTCATTGCTGCTAAATCGTCCTAACTCTGAAGCAATTTTCTGAGAAGGATTTGATTTCCTCTGCTTGAATTCATCAAAAAGTAAAGTAAAGATTAAATGAGCATATTTACAAGTAAATGGGAGACAGGTGACACCATGACGCCATCAACTCTCTTATCTTTATTCACTGTTCTATTAAATATTGAAACTTTCATTCTGCTGCCTGGATGTTATTTTGATCATGCAGAATTTACCTTAAACAAATTATAAGGATTCCCGGTTGCAGAAAACTTCGACATAAAATTTTTCAATTTTTCGACAAGACTGTGGTTTAAAAAATTCTTATATCGGGAAGTATGGTCGAGATACTAAAACAAAGTTCATCGTTTTATACAAAGGGAAGGTGCACTTCCATTTGACTTGTTACTGATTCATTTTGAGGAAAGTATTACTCTCCCCACCTTTTTAAGGATGTAACTCGAGAACTCTTAAGTATGTTAGAAAACTGAAACTATGATAAATTTTCTTGATACTTTCTTCATGGCCTTGTACTCGTGTCACATCACGAATCCTTGTGGCTTTCCCATTATCCAAATATTATGGCACATGGATATTGAAACTGTGAGACTTCGTGAAATTGATACAGCTTGTACTCTTTCCTTCAAACTCCACTGATGAAACCTTATGAATTTTATACAAATTGTCCCTTTTTCTTCAAACACCACTGACATGTTCTACTATGCGTTATCTGTGACAAACCATCTGTTAGGGGGGGGGGGGGAAATCCCCTTTGAGCCCTTCTCTCTTTTTTGACAATATATCATGTAACAGGTGGTGGTGCTGCACACGGCGGAAGGACCAGTAGCCGGTCAAACCCACCCCCTCCCGTGGAGAAGCGGCCACCTCTCAGCAAACCTCCTGAAATCTACGTAAGAATTATTCGTTATTCTTTCTTTATTGTGTGTGTCCGTCTGTGTGTTTGAGGGTTTTATTCATTGATTTGTTGGAATGTCGAGTATTAACTGAGATTCATACAGCTACAACTAATTATAATACATAATCGATAATGACCAGGACAAAGCTTAATAAAGTAAGCACCACAAACCAACCAACCAACAAACAAACAACACCAAAACAAGAAAGAAAGATAGAAAGAAAGAAATAAAAATGCAAACTACACAAAGAAGGTAGAAATTGGAATACAACATGAAAGAGCAAATTTTCCCCCATTTACATATTATGCGCATACTGTGTTCATTCATTATCTCTTGGCAAATCGTCCCCCCCCCCCTGCTAAACAACAACACAGTTAAAAGAAAAAAAAAACGAAACTAAATACGTGATAAAGTGACATCGGTATTGACAGTTATTATTATGTCGTGCGAATATCATTATTTTGACGAAACAAACTGGTAATGCACTTTTGCCCAATAAAGTATGAGTTTATTCGACACAGATTTTCTTTGCCCTAAACGCATTACCAATTTGTTTCTTTATTTTCTTCGTGTACCCAATACGTGAAATCTCAAATATATATATATATATATATATATATATATATGTGTGTGTGTGTGTGTGTATGTATGTGTGTGTGTGTGTGTGAGTGTGTGTATGTATGTGTGTGTGTAATTTGTATAGTAGGAATTCATAATTTATGACAATCCTGATAGTTTCGAGCATCTGCCCCCATCTGCCTGGGTCTTCCATGTTCATCGTGGAAATATTATTGAATATTATTAGATATTACTAGAAAACTTTTTTATTAGAAAAGATGGCGCTCGGATTTTTTTTTTGTAATCTCCATATACTTATGTTTTTTCATCATAAGACTTTGAAAGTTAAAGATTTGTATTTTTCAATTTGGACAGGATATGTTCAATTGTGCTTGTAATCAGTTACAGTACAGGCCAAAAATTTGGGGCCAACCTCAGATTTAAAAGAAAATCATACAAAACACTGCACTCTGCATTTATTCAAACGTATTGATACTGAATGGGCTAGAGCAGTTCCATCCATCACACAAACATGTTTCCAACCGGTTTTGAGTGTACTTCTGTGAACCCCAGTCGGTTTTATATTCAAAATTTATGTGTTTTTGACAACCTGAAAGCTTGTACGAGGCTTGTCTGACATAGCAACAAATAATATATGCCAACTGGATTTTATATAGCAATTGAATTTCATTTAAAAAGAGCAGGTTAAAGGAATGCTCATCTCTATTATCTTTCCGGACTGTGTGGAAGGGTAGCTGCAAAAGAACCACTCCTTCGCCCAGTCAACAAGAGTAAAAGACTGTTGTTGGCCAAGAAACACAAGAATTGGACTGTTGGTGATTGGAAGAAGGTCCTTTGGACTGGATGAGAGCAAGTTTCTGTTATTTGGAACAAACAGAAGAGTGTGAGATGCGACAGGAGACAAAACATATGAAGACCTGAATATAAAAACGACCCAAGTCCAATTTTTGGCCAAATTCAGTTCAACATGGGAACTTGTAGCTTATGCATGGACTCATCTTGTGTATAAATGATAAATCCTTATTACCCCCGGAAGTGCCTGAAATGAATGAGTTAGATCTTATTTAATGTAAGAATGAAGGACTTGGGTCATTCTCACATTCATATTATATCATAGAATATCATGTATATGAATAAAAAAACGACCCAAATCCATATGAATCAAAGAACGACCCAAGTCCACCACACAAAATGGCCTCTCCACGATTAACGTAAATGTTAATTGTCATAATAATATATGTTCTAATTTGTATCTGCAATGTTGCCTTCCCATCACAGATAAATAGAATATAATTGGACAAATAAAAAACATGCGAAGTTTTTTTTAGTTTACTCGAAATGGTCTTCCATGGACTTGGGTCGTTCCTATATTCATATACTCATATGATTAACAGCTGTGTTGTGCCTACTGTGAAGCATGGTGGAGGATAAGTGATGGTCTGGAGATGTTTTGGAGGAGAAAGAGTTGGAGACTTGGTTCAGGTCAAAGGAAACATGAACAAAGAGCATTACCACTCGATACTGCAAATCCATCTGGCTTAAGAGTCATTGGTCAAAACTTCATCCTGCAACAAGACAATGCTCCCAAACATTCATCTAAGCTTTGCCAGAACTACATACATTCAAGAGCAGAATGTCTTGAGGAACATGATTTGGCTGCCCCAGTCTCCTATAGAACTGGCATGGGATGAACTTGATAGGCAGGAGGGCTGCTCCTTCCCCAGCAATGAAAAATAGATGTTTGAATGCTTAAAGTCAGCATGGGAATTATTGCCTGGATCATAAAGGTACAAAATTAAATCAATTCATCTGGACTTACTGTTTTAATTCCGACAACGGTTTCACGTCCGATCCTACACGCTTCATCAGCTCGTCTGATTTGATGGCGGGAAGGCTTCGTTGCCAATCGGCGCAGACGCACTACCGACGTTATTGTTCGAATTGATTTAATGTTGTACCTTTATTGATCGTTACCTGGATGAATCAGAACTTCCACCATTTGTCTGGATCATACTTTTAGATTTGTATGCCAAGAATCTGTAAAGCAGTGATCAGGGCAGATGGAGGGAATTTTCATGAATCCAAAGTGTGAGCAAAAAAAAAAAAAAAAAAAAAATCTCCGAAAAATGGGTAATTAAGCTGTAATTCATGTTGGAAACATGCTTGTTTGAGGAAGTGGAACTGCCTTACCCCATTCAGTATCAGTACATTTGAAAGAAATGTAGAACACAGTATTTTTGTATGATTTTCTGTTAAATCTAAGGGTGGCCCCAAACTTTTGGGCTGTACTGTACATAAAATATCTTACCATTTATTTCATCGGAATAGTCATACACAACTATCCCACGCTACTACCAAGTGGATTCCAACTCCTCTTTCACTAATAAGAGCTGTACCACAAATACATTTGTTCATATAGGACCAAGTTTCTGGAATAGCTTAGACAAGAGCTTGCTAGATACTACTAACATTAGATATAAACAGAGAGAGTAATTGCAGTAGATGTACAATACTACATAACATTTTGGTTTATCACGTATTTATGTAATGATTTTCGAACTTTCTTCTGCCCTGACATTGGAATGGCTTGTTCACAGACATCTCTTTTCTCTCTCTCTTCTTCTCCTTTTTCTATTTCTTCTTCTTCCCCGCTCCTTCTCCCTTCTCCTTATTCTTCGTTGTGTTGTAGTAATGTCATTGTCTTCTTCGTTCTTGCCATAAGTACATCTTTTCTTTACAAATGATATTTTTCCTTTGTTTTTCTTGTGTAACCAACTGGGTGTAGGCCCTACCCCGATTTACTTAATGTTTCTTGTCACCATATTTCCCTGGGTCACACGGCTTAATGGATATTGTTTGTACCGATATATATTCATATCTTGCGTCACACCCGTAATCTCATACATTTTTTTTTTTACTATATAGTATTGTTGACAATAAGATGTTTTAATCATACTAGCTGACAAAATATGTTTTCATTAAACTGAGAAAATTTTGGGAAAATATGAGATTACTTGCATATTGCTTACCGAGTGATCCACGTCTAGAAGCTCTGCTTTTTAGTTGATCAATTTTTTTCATCACTTTATTTACATCCTCCAAGTATGCATTGTTTGTCTCATATTCTTAAACATTCATTCATTCACACGTGCATTTCGTACTTCACTTTACAGGCTGCACTTATTTTCTTTCTGTTTGCATATATTTGTATCATGCGCAATTTTAAACATAATACAGTACCATGCAATTGCTTTAAATCATCATCATAGTTATGACATTGCCTTTTGTTAGATGTAAATACAGTAATTGAACTGTAAAAAAATGAAAAGAGAAAATAACACTGACATTTCACATGTTTAAGTTGCAGCCCAATCGTGACACAAATGAATATAGTATCCCTTTAATTTCAGCGTTTTCAGAGTACTGTATTTTTTTTTTTTGCAATTTATTCACTTTCTTCACGCAATACACCCGTTCTAAAAATGAGGGGATTTACCTCAAAGTTCAAGTTACACTTGAATCGGTGTCCAAAGACAAGAGAAGAAAAAAAAAAGGGGGGGGGGGGAGTGCGACATGGCAATAGAAACCGAACTTCCTGTTTTGATACGGGAAATGTGACTTCTTCTTTTTTTTAATCAATGACATCACGAGACAATCAACGAAATAAGTCAAAAAAAACTTACTGCAGTGAAAATACCAACGTGGCCTAATTTGAATACGTTCAAAATACACTATAATAAGTGTAGATGACGACAACTTCTCTTAGTATACAATTGTATTGTATAAGGTGCATGGACATGGACTTTGTATACAACTTCAACTACAGATCATTTGTAATACTGTACTAAATTGTGTGACGCCAATTCTGCATGCTTTGGACGAGAGTTACATAAGATACGGAGTTATACCTTCCAACGACCTTGATCAAAGTGTTGACACTGTTTAACAAGAACAGCCAAGTGTTGTATATGCGATGTGAAATCCTATGCAATACATACATTCGATTACCTTTAACATCAATTCATATATACCATGCACCAATTGTACGGAATATCATATGGATTGATGGGTATGACGAATCATACATATATATATATTTTTTGTGTGTGTCTAATCAGTAACAATGTCATGAGTTCTGTTACATTTCAGCACAGCAGAGTGTATTTACATAATAGCTGCGCTATACAAATTTGTCTAATTATTATTATTATTTTTTTTTATTGTATACTATAATCATTATAATTATCATCATCATTATTATCATTATCATCGTTGTTATTATTATTATTATTATCATTATTATCATTTTTATTATTGTTATAATTAATTATCAATTTGACATTTTGCCTCGGGCCACATCTTGTCGGTTGTCCTCTGCATGTTTTGTAGCTCCATGGTAATATCAAGCTGTCAATATCGTATTGTAAGGCACATTCTCTCACTTGTTAAAAACCTCTACTGAGCTCTCTTTGGATATAAGAGCTTTTTTTTTTTTTTGGGCAGTGAGGCATTTCCAACGTTTAAAAAGCTATTTTTTGAAGACTTTTTGGCATTGCTTGGAATACGTAATTATAATATCATAACTTAAAATATTATATCATAACTATGAACATAATTGTAATCGATCGTGCTAAAACATCGCCGTGCTATCGTTTCGCAGTGACTTTCACTGCTATCTGTTTCTATTTTTTCTTAAAGATCTTTTTTTTTTAAGCTTAACAATCAAATTAAGATAATGAACATGAGTGTTGAACACATAATGCATTTTCCCCTCACCCATTCGTGACATATAAATTGGATGACAGTATTATTATCATACAATGCTTAAACCAAGGCAAAAACGATGCAGGATGTTGTTGATATTTTTTAAAGATGTTTAGTACGCGACCTCGTTGAATGTCACAACTGTACCTTAAAGGAGACCTCCAGACCATTTTTAAACTTTAGCATAAAAAAAAAATCTATAAAGTGCATGGCGAAACATGTTTGAAACGAGTTTCAGGATTTCTAGTAGTTGTTTTTAGGAGTAAGAATGTTATCAAAATTCATAACAAATAACAATGAACAAATATGACGTCAGAGCAACTTCACACTGAATAACATGATTAGGTGCTCGGGAAAGCAGAACAAAAAAACGAACGTATGTATGAATTCTACACAGGTGAACCTATATAAAGCAAGTGTGATTGTAACGAAGCTACATTGCTACATAACTGGAATATGAGAGCCTATGATGTCACAATCCTTCTTCAGAGTATATGTTATATGTCTGTTATATGTGGCACTGTTGATTTATCTACTATACAATGTGACATAATATAAATTATCTGGAATGCCCAATTAAATTTTCGGCAGAGGGAGAGCGCTAAATACCATGACATCATGTGTGATTACGAGGAGACAGACAACACTCTGTACACTGTCCACCCTCGCGCACCTGAACATCCGGACAACGGTGTGCATGGCGGCAGCGGGGCTCAGTACTACAGCCGCCAGATTCAGATGACTTCAGCCCAGACCGGAGTCCCAGCCGTATATGGCAACAAAAGGAAACACTGAAGCTCATTTTCCAAGAATCGGGTCTAACTCTTCTATAGAAAATGTAAATCTGGATTACCGAAACCAGAGACTCCAACCCTCCCGCTTTAGACGGGAGATCTCCCGCCAACAACCCATTTTTTGCAAAATCTCCTGTTCTTCCGCTTGATATCCAATTTCTCCCGCTTGAAATGATTTCATTTCTTGCTCACTGTTATCGTATGTTGAAAAATAAGCCTCAGATAGCACGAGATAACATCTAGAACCCTAGAGCTGGACCCCGGCCACAAGGAACTTCGCGCTTCGCGCACATTAGGTTGGCGTCTTCCGTTTGCTAGGGGTCTTAGGCGGGAGAATCTCCAGATCAGAAGGTGCTTGGGGTTAGAGTCTCTGCGAAACACATAGTGAATCTCTAAAGTACACTGTAGCTTCATTTTAGGCAGGATTGAGAACAGGTACTTATGACGGTGTAGGCTTAGGGGTAATTTTGTACAGTACCACATTTCATTGAAATGGTGTTAATAGACAAACCATGAAGAGTAATTACAAATTTGTACGTACGCATGCAACTACACGATAGCAAGAAAAACGATGTCAAATCATTACAATCGGCAACTATATTTACCATTATAACTATAAAATACTCAATGGTTAAATTCTAGTCCATTAAATAAAATGACTTGTGAAACGACATTCTTTCAAATAACAGTGAAATACATGTATGTGTTTCTTTTAAACAAGACAAATATAAGAGTATTGTAAAATTGTCAGGGTTTGCGTGGTTTCACAAAGGAATGAATGTAGCCACTGTGACATATGTAAATAAAATGACGAAGTATTATCGAGATAGCACATTATGTTCTCTATGGGGTTGTCATGTACATTAATGATCACTGAATTATTAGTTTAATTAATTATATAGGAATATATTTCCCTCTTTAGACATACTTGCTGTACTAGTGCAACATCGTTGTCATTTCATATTATGTTGTATGAATATTTTTTACTTCTAGTAATTGATTTGATTAATAAAAAGTAAAAAGTTAGGCACTAACATTTTTGATTGGTTCAATGTAAAGAAAATGTATATCGAACTTTAATAGCAGAGTAATATGATGATTAATTTATATGAATGAAAAAGAAGCTCTAAAGTAGGCCTATAGGAAAGTTTTGTAAATCTTGCTGTCATTTTCAGAATAACAACATTAATGGCCGGATGTATCTCCAACTTACTCAAAAAAATTCTTCATTGAAAATCCCTTCTTAATCTGAAATCAGAACGAATGTGTCATTCACGTCAAATGATTTTGTGTTGCAATAGTCTTTGCAGAGCAATGATAACTATAGGAAAATGGGTTGTTAGTAATAATCATTGCTTAAAAAACGTGATATTTGTGATTATACTTTGTGCACAAACCGACTGGATACAGGAGGTTTGATGATAATCGCCTTGCAATAACTAAGTTGCATAACGTGGTTGAACCAACATTAATTGTTACAGATATTATGTTAAATCGTAATTATTTCATACTTTAAATTCTAAACCCGATTACGATGAAACTTTATAGTATTCTGTTTGACTGATTATGCTCTCTTTATACACGTCGTGGCAAAGCACTGCTAAGGTATCACACCATGTCGCACAGAATCAATCACCAACTTAAAAAAAAGATATGGCAATCATTTTGCTATTTTGTTGCTCTAGTGTGAAAAAAAAAATCAACTTGACACCATGTACAGCTTATGATAATATGTGCAATCTATTGCTAAAATATATTCTCTCTTTACATTCTTTACCAGATACAATTACAAATTCTCTCACTACAAACATATTCTAACAAGAAGAATCTTAAAAGATATTTTGTTAGATGGTAAGATTTCCCATTTTGGAATACATGATGATTTTAAATAATTTTGTAGTTGTAAATGATTAATCACTATTACTTAATAACAGTTTTACTTTTGTATCTGTTTTTGTAATATTTTCATTTTTTTTTGATGTTGTGATTGTAAAACAATATTGTTTTATGTTCTTCTTTTTGTTGAGAATTAACTACTCTAAGACCCCTGGTCGTTAGCAGTTTCCATGTTTCAGTTATAGTTATTACATGTTATGTAGGCCTATTGCATGTTTGTGTGCCGGTTCACTGTCTTCGGTTTGTTATTGCACAAAAGCTTTGTTTTTATCTAAAATGAAACAGAATAAAGTTTAAGTTCATGTTCAAAAAGTTCAAGTTCAATCTCTGAGCTCTTTCAGACAACTATGACATATACATCGTGTAATCATCTTTACAAGTCGTGATTAGTCTAAATTTGAGGTTTGGAGGCACGCACCTACTGACTTGTCGGTTAAAACTCGCAAAGAGTGCGCTGTAGCTAGTGCACGGTAAGAAGACTGCTTTACATTTCACTCGGTCTAAGTATGGGCGGATATTAATGCAAGGTCGAGCTGTATAGTCCACTTCCCAAATCGTGTTTTGGTGGTCAATAGGTCTTTCAGACCGTATAAGTGCGCATCACGAATCGATCAAATCAGGATTTGAAAGTACCTCCAGACTCCGAATTCCAAATAAAGATTTTAGAATCTTGATTAAGCTTTCACACGACAGAAGTATCTTGATAGCAATCACGATTTTTTTTTCTAATAGAGATAACAATCGTGAGTACACGAGAGAATTTTATACTGTCTAAAAGGCGAATGCATCTCTCACGCTCCTTCTCCCTCCCCTCTCTCTCCGTCTCTCTCTCTCTCTCTCTCTCTCGCCTTTCTCCCTCACTCAAGAAAGAGCATGTCTGTAAAAAATACCTGCACGAGTTATCACAGGCATTGGAAGTTGAGTATGTAGCGGTGATCCCGCGAGATCAAGTGTACAATAATAATAAAAGAAATGTAAGTAAACTTTAGATGACTGTAAAGCCGTTTTACCGTGTTCTGGTTGGTTCTTTGTAATGGATTTAGGTATTATATTCAGAACCCAGTTTTAGGCTTAGAATTGTAAAATGCACAAATGTCATTTTATTGACGTTCCTTTATTGAAGGGTCCCTTAATCCTTTGTGAGTTTTGCGCGCCGGTAGGCACAAAAAGCCCGAAAGCGTTATACACGCGGTCCAAAATCCTTGGCAAATACAGAGCAAATACATGATACGAAATGTCATCACAGCTTGTATACACAAACCATCAAGTTAAGGACATCCACTCTAAAGAGGCGAGTTGGCGTATACACGCAAATGGTTGTCACCATGGTTGACCTCATAAAAAGTTTTCCTGGTCTCAGGCTGCGTTCACATAGAAGTATACTATTCGGGTATTCGGGCTCGTTTTTCGAGGGCACGCGAATAGCTTGAATCGAACGATAGGATTTCCTCACACCGGTTCACATAGGAGGGCACTATTCGAAAGTACGAATAGCTGCGAAAAGTATAGCAAAGTGGGAATCGAGCTTGTTCGATTTTCTTGCAGCGTATACCGTCTCTCGTTTATGAAATAATGACACTTTTGGTCTGGATTTGCCCTTTAGCAAAAATAAGCATGTAGACTGACATTCTGATGCAGTTTAGAAATTGTTAATAAGATTTGCTGGGATGTAGGAGGAAGAAATCCTCACTGCATGGGATGGTGAGTTGACGGTGCGGGTGGCGGTGTATTTGGTGCCCGAATACCGAATAGCGAATACCGAATACTTCTATGTGAACGCAGCCTCAAGGACTTCTTTACACCGAGCTTCAACTGTGATCTGTGCGATGCAAACTCATCCTCAAGGAAACCCAACCCCAAAGAACAATGTAGAATGCATCAAAGTAGCAGCATTAGTAAAACACACCAGTGAAAGTTTGAAAAAAAAAACCAACAACGGGCAATCGATGCAAAATCTATGAATTTTTTAAAGTTTTGTTGTTAGAACCGCTGGATGAGGAGACTACTAGAGGTTATGACGTATATGTGTACAACAATATTAAGAAAACGTAAAGACCCTTTTACCAAACTTGTAAATATGTTTGTACTTTCATATTCATACTGTTGATAAGTTTGATTCTATACTCTCATGTCTTGTATTCCTGTTAATTGTATTATTATTATTATTGTATCCTCAATGATTGTATAAATTATCTGTGATTGTAAACTTGAGCTTAAATTTGGTAATAAATCATTCATTCATTCATTCATTTAAAATTTCACAAAAATCCACTTTCAAGCATAATGAAAGAGCACTTGACTAACCGCTTTCAGAAAGCAGGGGAAATAATTGCTACCCTTAACATGTGAATATCAAGTTGATGGAATGTGTAATTTTCATGACAAAAAAAAACTTTCACTGATGTTAGTGTGCTATATAATGTTGCTGCTTCCACTCAATCCACATCGCTCTTTGGGTTTAGGTTGCCTTTAATATAATCGACTCTGAGTTTGTACTGTGGGCTAGGTAATATTATACTGAATACTCATCATTCAGCACCGAGTTTCCGCTATGGTCTATGCTATATATTAACCATAATATAGCATATGATTACTCAATATGAATATGATGAAGAGGAGAGTTAGCCATCAAGCAAAATAAAACATCGGTTTGTTCACTAGCGTTTATAACGGCTGCATCCAGCCATACCCATTGCGGTCCTCTTAAACTTCCGGTCGGTGGCGAAGAGAATGACGACGTTCCACCAGATGCTACTGTACGTCATGCTTCCTATGATCTCCATACAGCGCATCGGCAGGAAGATCCCGGTGGACTCGGCTAACATGATGACTACCTTTGGCACCCACTGGAGGTAGAACGAACCACAGATAAGAGTCAGGGTGACGGTGGTCTTGAAACACTTCCTCATCCTGCACGCCGACTGCGGAGAAAAGGTTTTGGAGTGCGGATGAAACCCTGAATCTCGCACTCCTTGGAGAACGTCCGGACGTGACTGGGAGTTGGAGGACACGCTCGCCAATCCCGATACTCTCTGATACTTGGTCACTCTGTGAACCAGGCGCCTGGCGATGACGAATGTGTGCAGATTCACGAACGTTATCACCGCCAGCAACCCGATGGACAGGGCAACCAGTATATACATGGGTACTATTACTGAGTGCAATACGTCGTGTAGTGTCTCTTCGTCGCATGTGACGAATGCCTTAAATGCTTTTTCGGACGGCGAATTCGGGAGCGGCAAGTTTATGAGGGATAAAAGAGAAAAACAACATGCCACGGAAAATGCTACTTTTGCCCTGTAGAGTGTGACGATTGTTGGATATTTCAACGGACTGACGACCATCACGTACCTATTCAGATTGATCAAGAGAAACAGTCCCTGGGTGGTTATCATAAACGCCACCTCTACGAACGCGGTACCCATCACGATATACCTCTCCAGCATTATTGCCTGGCAGATCCGCGTAGTAAGGCAGAAAGCGCCATAGAGACAACTGAGGGTTGCGAGTGCGCGTAGAAGGAAGTGAGATACATCATCCAGATTGGCGATGGTCTTCCGAAGGACGGCAAGGGCAAATCCGTTGAAGATAACTGCGAGGGCGAGATGCGCGTATACAGAAATTGAAACGGCATTCAACCCGACAAGGCGACTATGTATTACGGTGATGTTCATATAGTAACAAGACGCCATGGTAAATTATTTTACCGTGCAAACTGTGTTTTGAAAGATCAGTCATGCAGACGTAAGATACTGTTGTCCGTACTGAAGTTTAGATGCTCCAGCTTCGGCGAATCTGAGATTCTGTTGATCGAGGTGTGAATAATCGTAATCGTGTAAGAAGCTAGCCTGGTTGCTAAAATGAAGTTGGCGACGGATTAGAATTTGGTCTAGTTGAGACCTAATCGTCAAGATCTACAGTCTTAAAATACCATGACAGTATTACATGTGAGCGTCTCACGTATGCTCCACCAGGATTTAGATCCTTACTACACAAACGCAGACGCTGCGCAAAGCCACGTTTTCATCAAATAAATGGATATACGAAAGCCAAAAGGAAGTCAAAAAAATGACAAGATGTGTACTGTAGAGGGAATAATAAACAGTACCTACAGTAGCTGCGACGGCCGAATGATTTGGCACATATATTTCCATCTGCCACTTTGCCTTTTCATAATCTCATTTGATTACTTACAGAACGTATACACCCATTACAACAAGTGCAATTATTTCGCCATCAGTTGGTGCGTTGTTTGACCACTTCTCTAGTTTTGACACAGACAGATTACCGGTGTTTATATCAATCGATAACACTCGATGAATAATGAGCAGTGAACGGAGTTATATATTATCAATGTCCAAAGGGAGTATGCTCCTTTCCGCGACCAAAGATCACAAACTGAAGCTTGTATGTGAGCGTGTTTGTGAATGTGTGTGTGTGTGTGTGAGTGTGTGTGAGTGTGTGTATGGGTCTCAGAAAACTGATTTGAAGCCAACTTTCTCGGCCAATACGTCAGAGACACCATGTATGATTCAAATAGCTTTATGCGTAGGTAGTCTCTCACTAGAGGATGTTCCTACCTGATCATTTCTAATCATTTTGCTTTTCGCTTTAGACGAATATGTCAATTATAACAACTTTTACTCTTCCCCAAATGTTAATCCCGTATGGACCTTACTAGGTCAGTGCTGTTACTGTCACAGACATGTTAATTATTATACTTAAGACAGTATCTTAACAGGTGTTGTTTGAAGACCTTTTCCGGGTACATACCATGGTAACCTCGACCGTCCCTGGCGCCAGCTTGCTGCTGATACACAAACTGTGTGTACGTATACTTTGTCGCCAGTAGGCCCTATGTCACAACGTCGGCAACGCTTGTGGCATGACCCGAGGCAAAGTTGCCGTCATCTGACCTCTCCAGGTAAGATCTACCTGCAATGGCAGACGTCTCAACAGACAGCATACCCGGATGTTCTCACTCTGGACAGTCAAGGCCAAATTTTATCCCCAGATTAATTGGAAGCTACTCCGAGGCTGTCCGTGTGCGTCTTAAAGTGGGATGTTAACAGACACGAGGTGACAATTTAACGCTTGCGTTCTCTGGGTGATACCATGGGTTCTATTGTCTGTTACGGGGTATTTGTGTTAAATTAATGCGGTTGCACATGTACTATATAGCGTCATGAGCTAGAGAATAATTTTGCTATGGATGCATCTTCATACCTTCATTACACAGAGATTTTCTCTCACTGGTCACTCATCGGAAGCTAAGTTTATCGCTTCCAGGATTTTTTTTTTTTCAATGAGATTCAAGTGGTCTATGCGATGCATACTAGTCAATATTAATATACTCGACACTAAGTATTTAGGGATAGGTGATATACTGTATTCTCATCAACACCGAGTTTCCGCTGTGATCTACGCGATATATCAATCATTATATAGCATATCAATTATCATATAATATGAATATAATGAAGAGGAGAGTTAGCCATTAAGCAATTAAAACATCGGTTTGTTCACTAGCGTTTATAACGGCTGCATTCAGCCATACCCATTGCGGTCCTCTTAAACTTCCGGTCTGTGGCAAAGAGAATGACGACGTTCCACCAGATGCTACTGTACGTCATGCTTCCTATGATCTCCATACAGCGCATCGGCAGGAAGATCCCGATGGACTGGGCTAACAAGATGGCTATCTTGGGCACCCACTGAAGGTAGAACGAACCACAGATAAGAGTCAGGGTGACGGTGGTCTTGAAACACTTCCTCATCCTGCACGCTGACTGTAGTGAAAAGGTTTTGGAGTGCGGGTGAGACCCTGAATCTCGCACTCCTTCGAGAACGTCCGGACGTGACTGGGAGTTGGAGGATTCGCCCGCCAACCCCGATACTCTCTGATACTTGGTCACTCTGTGAACGAGGCGCCTGGCGATGAAAAATGTGTGCAGATTCACGAAGGTTATCACCGCCAGCAACCCGATGGACAGGGCAACCAGTACCTGGTATGTACATGGGTACAATAAATGAGTGCAATACGTTGTGTAGTGTCTCTTCGTCGCATGTGACGAATGCCTTAAATACTTTTTCGGACAGCGAATTTGGGAGCGGCATGTAAATGAGGGATGTAAGAGAAAAACAACATGCCACGGAAAATGCTACTTTTGCCCTGTAAAGTGTGACGATTGTTGGGTATTTCAACGGACTGACGACCATTACGTACCTATTCAGATTGATCAAGAGAAACAGTCCCTGGGTGGTTATCATAAACGCCACCTCTACGAACGCGGTACCCATCACGATATACCTCTCCAGCATTATTGCCTGGCAGATCCGCGTAGTAAGGCAGAAAGCGCCATAAAGACAACTGAGGGTTGCTAGCGCGCGTAGAAGGAAGTGAGATACATCATCCAGATTGGCGCTGGTCTTCCGAAGGACGGCAAGGGCAAATCCGTTGAAGATAACTGCGAGAGTGAGATGCGCGTATACAGAAATTGAAACGGCGTTCAACCCGACAAGGTGACTATGTATTGCGGTGATGTTCATATAGTGACAAGACGCCAGGGTAAATTATTTTACCGTGCACACTGTGTTTTGAAAGATCAGTCCTGCGGACGCAAGATAATCTTGTCCGCACAGAAGTTTAGATGCTGGGACTACTTAGAATTGGGTCTAGTTGAGACCTTATCGTCTTAAAATCCACAGTCTTAAAATTCCATCGCTGTATTACATGTGAGCGTCTCGCGTTCGCTCCACCAGGATTTAGATCCTTCGTGCACAAACGTAGACGCTGCGCAAAGCCACAATTTCACCAAATAAATGAATATACGAAAGCAAAAAGGAAATGAAAAAATGACAAGATGTACCCTGTAGAAGGAATGACAAACAGTACCGGTACCTACAGTAGCTGAAACGACCAAATGATTTGGCACATACAGCGTATATTTTCATCTGACACTTTACCTTTTAATAATCACGTACAGAACGCATACATCCATTACAATAAGTGTAATTATTTCGCCATCAGTTGGTGCATTGTTTGACCACTTCTCTAGTTTTGACACTGACAGATTTCTGCTGTTTATATCAACCGATTGCACTCAATGAATAATGAGCAGTGAAAGGAGTTGTTATCAGATTCCAACGGGAGTATGCTCCTTTCCACAACCAAAGATCAGAACTGAAGCTTGTAAGTGTGTGTGTATATGGGTATGTATGTGAGTGTGTGTATGTGTCGTAGGAACTGATTTGAGGCCAACTTTCTCGGCCAATACGTTAGAAACAACATGTATGATTCAAATACCATGGAAACTTCATGCGTCTCACACTTAAGGATGTTCCTACCTGATCATTTCTCATCATCTTGCTCTTCGCGTCACACAAATATGTCAATTATAACAACTTTCCCTCTTCCCAAAAATGTTAACCCCGTATGGACCTTATTGGGTCATTGTTGTTACTGTCACTGACAAGTTAATTATCATACTCCTGAGATAATATTTATTTAACAAGCAATGTTTGAAGACCTTTGCCGGGTACATACCATGGTAACCTCGGCTGTCCCTGGCACCAGCTTCTTGCTAATGTACAAATTGAGTGTACCTATACTTTGTCGCCAATATGTCACAGCTTATCACATGAGTTCCGGCAAAGATGACGTCGTTTGACCTCTCGGGTAAAGATTTACCTGGCAGACGTCTCAACAGACAGCTTACCCGGGTGTTCTCAGGAGGCTACCCCGAGCCTACTCTGAACAGTCAAGGCAAAGATTTATCCTCAGGGGGCTACCTGGGGGCTACTCAGAGGCTGTCCGTGTTGCGTCTTAAAATGGGATGTTTACAGAAATGAGATGACAATTTTACTCTGCGTTCTATGGTTTGTTACGGGTCATTTGTGTTAAATTTTTCTGGTTGCACATGTGCTACACAGCGTCATGAGCTGGAGAAGAATTTTTCAATTCATCCAACTTGATGCCTCCATTCCATAAAGATTTTTCTCTCACTGGTTACTCATCGGAAGCTAAGTTTATCGCTTCCGGATTTTTTTTTCAATGCGTTTCAACTATGGTCCATGCGATGCATGCTAGTAATATTAATATAATCGACACTCAGTATTGTGAGACATGTAATATACTGTATACTCATCCAACACTGGGGTTCCGCTGTAATCTATGCGATATATTAATCATGATATATCATGTCAATGATTATACGGTATGAATATGATGAAGAGGAGAGTTAGCCATCAAGCAAAATAAAACATCAGTTTGTTCACTAGTGTCTATAACGGCTGCATCCAGCCATACCCATAGCGGTCCTCTTGAACTTCCGGTCTGTGGCAAAGAGAATGACGACGTTCCACCAGATACTACAGTACGTCATGCTCCCTATTATCTCCATACAGCGCATCGGCAGGAAGATCCCGGTGGACTGGGCTAACAAGATGGCTATCTTGGGCACCCACGGGAGGTAGAACGAACCACAGATAAGAGTCAGGGTGACGGTGGTCTTGAAACACTTCCTCATCCTGCATGCTGAATGTGGTGAAAAGGTTTTGGAGTGCGAGTAAGACCCTGAATCTCGGACTCCTTGGAGAACGTCCGGACTTGACTGGGGGTTGGAAGACACGCTCGCCAACCCCAATACTCTCTGATACTTGGTCACTCTGTGAACGAGGCGCCTGACGATGACAAAAGTGTGCAGATTCACGAAAGTTATCGTCGCTAGCAAACCGATTGACAGGAAAACCAGCATGTATAAGAGTACTCTTATTGAGTACAATACCTTGGGTAATGTCTCTTCGTCGCATGTGACGAATGCCTTAAATACTTTTTCGGACAGCGAATTCGGGAGCGGCATGTAAATGAGGGATGTAAGAGAAAAACAACATGCCACGGAAAATGCTACTTTTGCCCTGTAAAGTGTGACGATTGTTGGGTATTTCAACGGACTGACGACCATCACGTACCTATTCAGATTGATCAAGAGAAACAGTCCCTGGGTGGTTATCATAAACGCCACCTCTACGAACGCGGTACCCATCACGATATACCTCTCCAGCATTATTGCCTGGCAGATCCGCGTAGTAAGGCAGAAAGCGCCATAAAGACAACTGAGGGTTGCGAGTGCGCGTAGAAGGAAGTGAGATACATCATCCAGATTGGCGATGGTCTTCCGAAGGACGGCAAGGGCAAATCCGTTGAAGATAACTGCGAGGGCGAGATGCGCGTATACAGAAATTGAAACGGCATTCATCCCGACAAGGCGACTATGTATTGCGGTGATGTTCATATAGTGACAAGACGCCATGGTAAATTATTTTACCGTGCACACTGTGTTTTGAAAGATCAGTCCTGCAGACGTAAGATACTGTTGTCCGTACTGAAGTTTAGATGCTCCAGCTTCGGCGAATCTGAGCTTCTGTTGAGCGAGGTGTGAATAATCGTAATCGTGTAAGAAGCTAGCCTGGTTGCTAAAATGAAGTTGGCGACGGATTAGAATTTGGTCTAGTTGAGACCTAATCGTCAAGATCTACAGTCTTAAAATACCATGACAGTATTACATGTGAGCGTCTCACGTATGCTCCACCAAGATTTAGATTCTTAATACACAAACGCAGACGCTGCGCAAAGCCACGTTTTCATCAAACAAATGGATATACGAAAGCCAAAAGGAAGTGAAAAAAATGACAAGATGTATACTGTAGAGGGAATAATAAACAGTACCTACAGTAGCTGCAACGGCCGAATGATTTAGCACATATATTTCTATCTCCCACTTTGCCTTTTCATAGTCTCATTTGATTACTTACAGAACGTATACACCCATTACAACAAGTGCAATTATTTCGCCATCAGTTGGTGCGTTGTTTGACCACTTCTCTAGTTTTGACACAGACAGATTGCCGGTGTTTATATCAATCGATAACACTCGATGAATAATGAGCAGTGAACGGAGTTATATATTATCAATGTCCAAAGGGAGTATGCTCCTTTCCGCGACCAAAGATCACAAACTGAAGCTTGTATGTGAGTGTGTTTGTGAATGTGTGTGTGTGTGTGTGTGAGTGTGTGTATGGGTCTCAGAAAACTGATTTGAAGCCAACTTTCTCGGCCAATACGTCAGAGACACCATGTATGATTCAAATAGCTTTATGCGTAGGTAGTCTCTCACTAGAGGATGTTCCTACCTGATCATTTCTAATCATTTTGCTTTTCGCTTTAGACGAATATGTCAATTATAACAACTTTTACTCTTCCCCAAATGTTAATCCCGTATGGACCTTATTAGGTCAGTGCTGTTACTGTCACAGACATGTTAATTATTATACTTAAGACAGTATCTTAACAGGTGTTGTTTGAAGACCTTTTCCGGGTACATACCATGGTAACCTCGACCGTCCCTGGCGCCAGCTTGCTGCTGATACACAAACTGTGTGTACGTATACTTTGTCGCCAGTAGGCCCTATGTCACAACGTCGGCAACGCTTGTGGCATGACCCGAGGCAAAGTTGCCGTCATCTGACCTCTCCAGGTAAGATCTACCTGGCAGACGTCTCAACAGACAGCATACCCGGATGTTCTCACTCTGGACAGTCAAGGCCAAATTTTATCCCCAGATTAATCGGAAGCTACTCCGAGGCTGTCCGTGTGCGTCTTAAAGTGGGATGTTAACAGACACGAGGTGACAATTTAACGCTTGCGTTCTCTGGGTGATACCATGGGTTCTATTGTCTGTTACGGGGTATTTGTGTTAAATTAATGCGGTTGCACATGTACTATATAGCGTCATGAGCTAGAGAATAATTTTGCTATGGATGCATCTTCATACCTTCATTACACAGAGATTTTCTCTCACTGGTCACTCATCGGAAGCTAAGTTTATCGCTTCGAGGATTTTTTTTTTCAATGAGATTCAAGTGGTCTATGCGATGCATACTAGTCAATATTAATATACTCGACACTAAGTATTTAGGGATAGGTGATATACTGTATTCTCATCAACACCGAGTTTCCGCTGTGATCTACGCGATATATCAATCATTATATAGCATATCAATTATCATATGATATGAATATAATGAAGAGGAGAGTTAGCCATTAAGCAATTAAAACATCGGTTTGTTCACTAGCGTTTATAACGGCTGCATTCAGCCATACCCATTGCGGTCCTCTTAAACTTCCGGTCTGTGGCAAAGAGAATGACGACGTTCCACCAGATGCTACTGTACGTCATGCTTCCTTTGATCTCCATACAGCGCATCGGCAGGAAGATCCCGGTGGACTGGGCTAACAAGATGGCTATCTTGGGCACCCACTGAAGGTAGAACGAACCACAGATAAGAGTCAGGGTGACGGTGGTCTTGAAACACTTCCTCATTCTGCATGCTGACTGTGGTGAAAAGGTTTTGGAGTGCGAGTAAGACCCTAAATCTCGGACTCCTTGGAGAACGTCCGGACTTGACTGGGAGTTGGAAGACACGCTCGCCAACCCCGATACTCTCTGATACTTGGTCACTCTGTGAACGAGGCGCCTGGCGATGAAAAATGTGTGCAGATTCACGAAGGTTATCGTCGCTAGCAACCCGATGGACAGGGCAACCAGTATGTATAAGGGTACTCTTATTGAGTACAATACCTTTGGTAATGTCTCTTCGTCGCATGTGACGAATGCCTTAAATACCTTTTCTGACAGCGAATTTGGGAGCGGCATGTAAATGAGGGATGTAAGAGAAAAACAACATGCCACGCAAAATGCTACTTTTGCCCTGTAGAGTGTGACGATTGTTGGGTATTTCAACGGACTGAAGACCATTACGTACCTATTCAGATTGATCAAGAGAAACAGTCCCTGGGTGGTTATCATAAACGCCACCTCTACGAACGCGGTACCCATCACGATATACCTCTCCAGCATTATTGCCTGGCAGATCCGCGTAGTAAGGCAGAAAGCACCATAGAGACAACTAAGGGTTGCGAGTGCGCGTAGAAGGAAGTGAGATACATCATCCAGATTGGCGATGGTCTTCCGAAGGACGGCAAGGGCAAATCCGTTGAAGATAACTGCGAGGGCGAGATGCGCGTATACAGAAATTGAAACGGCATTCAACCCGACAAGGCGACTATGTATTGCGGTGATGTTCATATAGTGACAAGACGCCATGGTAAATTATTTTACCGTGCACACTGTGTTTTGAAAGATCAGTCCTGCAGACGTAAGATACTGTTGTCCGTACTGAAGTTTAGATGCTCCAGCTTCGGCGAATCTGAGCTTCTGTTGATCGAGGTGTGAATAATCGTAATCGTGTAAGAAGCTAGCCTGGTTGCTAAAATGAAGTTGGCGACGGATTAGAATTTGGTCTAGTTGAGACCTAATCGTCAAGATCTACAGTCTTAAAATACCATGACAGTATTACATGTGAGCGTCTCACGTATGCTCCACCAAGATCTAGATCCTTAATACACAAACGCAGACGCTGCGCAAAGCCACGTTTTCATCAAACAAATGGATATACGAAAGCCAAAAGGAAGTGAAAAAAAATGACAAGATGTATACTGTAGAGGGAATAATAAACAGTACCTACAGTAGCTGCAACGGCCGAATGATTTAGCACATATATTTCTATCTCCCACTTTGCCTTTTCATAGTCTCATTTGATTACTTACAGAACGTATACACCCATTACAACAAGTGCAATTATTTCGCCATCAGTTGGTGCGTTGTTTGACCACTTCTCTAGTTTTGACACAGACAGATTACCGGTGTTTATATCAATCGATAACACTCGATGAATAATGAGCAGTGAACGGAGTTATATATTATCAATGTCCAAAGGGAGTATGCTCCTTTCCGCGACCAAAGATCACAAACTGAAGCTTGTATGTGAGTGTGTTTGTGAATGTGTGTGTGTGTGTGTGTGTGAGTGTGTGTATGGGTCTCAGAAAACTGATTTGAAGCCAACTTTCTCGGCCAATACGTCAGAGACACCATGTATGATTCAAATAGCTTTATGCGTAGGTAGTCTCTCACTAGAGGATGTTCCTACCTGATCATTTCTAATCATTTTGCTTTTCGCTTTAGACGAATATGTCAATTATAACAACTTATACTCTTCCCCAAATGTTAATCCCGTATGGACCTTATTAGGTCAGTGCTGTTACTGTCACAGACATGTTAATTATTATACTTAAGACAGTATCTTAACAGGTGTTGTTTGAAGACCTTTTCCGGGTACATACCATGGTAACCTCGACCGTCCCTGGCGCCAGCTTGCTGCTGATACACAAACTGTGTGTACGTATACTTTGTCGCCAGTAGGCCCTATGTCACAACGTCGGCAACGCTTGTGGCATGACCCGAGGCAAAGTTGCCGTCATCTGACCTCTCCAGGTAAGATCTACCTGGCAGACGTCTCAACAGACAGCATACCCGGATGTTCTCACTCTGGACAGTCAAGGCCAAATTTTATCCCCAGATTAATCGGAAGCTACTCCGAGGCTGTCCGTGTGCGTCTTAAAGTGGGATGTTAACAGACACGAGGTGACAATTTAACGCTTGCGTTCTCTGGGTGATACCATGGGTTCTATTGTCTGTTACGGGGTATTTGTGTTAAATTAATGCGGTTGCACATGTACTATATAGCGTCATGAGCTAGAGAATAATTTTGCTATGGATGCATCTTCATACCTTCATTACACAGAGATTTTCTCTCACTGGTCACTCATCGGAAGCTAAGTTTATCGCTTCCAGGATTTTTTTTTTTTTCAATGAGATTCAAGTGGTCTATGCGATGCATACTAGTCAATATTAATATACTCGACACTAAGTATTTAGGAATAGGTGATATACTGTATTCTCATCAACACCGAGTTTCCGCTGTGATCTACGCGATATATCAATCATTATATAGCATATCAATTATCATATGATATGAATATAATGAAGAGGAGAGTTAGCCATTAAGCAATTAAAACATCGGTTTGTTCACTAGCGTTTATAACGGCTGCATTCAGCCATACCCATTGCGGTCCTCTTAAACTTCCGGTCTGTGGCAAAGAGAATGACGACGTTCCACCAGATGCTACTGTACGTCATGCTTCCTATGATCTCCATACAGCGCATCGGCAGGAAGATCCCGGTGGACTGGGCTAACAAGATGGCTATCTTGGGCACCCACTGGAGGTAGAACGAACCACAGATAAGAGTCAGGGTGACGGTGGTCTTGAAACACTTCCTCATCCTGCACGCTGACTGTAGTGAAAAGGTTTTGGAGTGCGGGTGAGACCCTGAATCTCGGACTCCTTCGAGAACGTCCGGACGTGACTGGGAGTTGGAGGATTCGCCCGCCATCCCCGCTACTCTCTGATACTTGGTCACTCTGTGAACGAGGCGACTGGCGATGAAAAATGTGTGCAGATTCACGAAGGTTATCGTCGCTAGCAACCCGATGGACAGGGCAACCAGTATGTACAAGGGTACTCTCATTGAGTGCAATACGTTGGGTAATGTCTCTTCGTCGCACGTTACGAATGCCTTAAATGCCTTTTCGGACAGCGAATTTGGGAGCGGCATGTAAATGAGGGACGCAAGAGAAAAACAACATGCCACGCAAAAGGATGATTTTGCCCTGTAAAGTGTGACCATTGTTGGGTATTTCAACGGACTGACGACCATCACGTACCTATTCAGATTGATCAAGAGAAACAGTCCCTGGGTGGTTATCATAAACGCTACCTCTACGAACGCGGTACCCATCACGATATACCTCTCCAGCATTATTGCCTGGCAGATCCGCGTAGTCAGGCAGAAAGCACCATAGAGACAACTGATGGTTGCGAGTGCGCGGAGCAGGAAGTGAGATACATCATCCAGATTAGCGCTGGTCTTCCGTAGGACGGCAAGGGCAAATCCGTTGAAGATAACTGCGAGGGCGAGATGCGCGTATACAGAAATTGAAACGGCGTTCAACCCGACAAGGCGACTATGTATTGCGGTGATGTTCATATGGTGACAAGACGCCATGGTAAATTATTTTACCGTGCACAGTGTGTTTTGAAAGATCAGTCCTGCGGACGCAAGATACTCTTGTCCGCACTGTAGTTTAGATGCTGGGACTAGTTAGAATTGGGTCTAGTTGAGACCTAATCGTCTTAAAATCCACAGTCGTAAAATTCCATCGCTGTATTACATGTGAGCGTCTCGCGTTCGCTCCACCAGGATTTAGATCCTTCGTGCACAAACGTAGACGCTGCGCAAAGCCACAATTTCACCGAATAAATGGATATACGAAAGCAAAAAGGAAATGAAAAAATGACAAGATGTACCCTGTAGAAGGAATAACAAACAGTACCGATACCTACAGTACCTGAAACGACCAACTGATTTGGCACATACAGCGTATATTTTCATCTGACACTTTACCTTTTAATAATCACGTACAGAACGCATACATCCATTACAATAAGTGTAATTATTTCGCCATCAGTTGGTGCATTGTTTGACTGCTTCTCTAGTTTTGACACTGACAGATTACTGCCGTTTATATTAACCGATAACACTCAATGAATAATGAGCAGTGAAAGGAGTTGTTATCAGAGTCCAACGGGAGTATGCTCCTTTCCACAACCAAAGATCAGAACTAAAGCTTGTGAGTGTGTGTGTATATGGGTATGTATGTGAGTGTGTGTATGTGTCTTAGGAACTAATTTGAGGCCAGCTTTCTCGGCCAATACGTTAGAAACACCATGTATGATTCAAAAAACTTCATGCGCAGATAGTCTCACACTTAAGGATGTTCCTACCTGATCATTTCTCATCATCTTGCTCTTCGCGTCAGACAAATAATATTATGTCAATTATAACAACTTTCCCTTTTCCCAAAAATGTTAACCCCGTATGGACCTTATTCGGTCATTGTTGTTACTGTCACAGACAAGTTAATTATCATACTCCTGAGATAATATTTATTTAACAAGCAATGTTTGAAGACCTTTGCCGGGTACATACCATGGTAACCTCGGCTGTCCCTGGCACCAGCTTCTTGCTAATGTACAAATTGAGTGTACGTTTACTTTGTCGCCAATATGTCACAGCTTATCACATGAGTTCCGGCAAAGATGACGTCGTTTGACCTCTCAGGTAAAGATTTACCTGGCAGACGTCTCAACAGACAGCTTACCCGGGTGTTCTCAGGAGGCTACCCCGAGCCTACTCTGAACAGTCAAGGCAAAGATTTATTCTCAGGGGGCTACCTGGGGGCTACTCAGAGGCTGTCCGTGTTGCGTCTTAAAATGGGATGTTTACAGAAATGAGATGACAATTTTACTCTTGCGTTCTATGGTCTGTTACGGGTCATTAAGTTAAATTTTTCTGGTTGCACATGTGCTACACAGCGTCATGAGCTGGAGAAGAATTTTTCAATTCATCCAACTTGATGCCTCCATTCCATAAAGATTTTTCTCTCACTGGTTACTCATCAGAAGCTAAGTTTATCGCTTCCGGATTTTTTTTTTTCAATGCGTTTCAACTATGGTCCATGCGATGCATGCTAGTAATAATAATATAATCGACACTCAGTATTGTGAGACATGTAATATACTGTATACTCATCCAACACTGGGGTTCCGCTGTAATCTATGCGATATATTAATCATGATATATCATGTCAATGATTATACGGTATGAATATGATGAAGAGGAGGGTTAGCCATCAAGCAAAATAAAACATCAGTTTGTTCACTAGTGTCTATAACGGCTGCATCCAGCCATACCCATTGCGGTCCTCTTGAACTTCCGGTCTGTGGCAAAGAGAATGACGACGTTCCACCAGATGCTACAGTACGTCATGCTCCCTATGATCTCCATACAGGGCATCGGCAGGAAGATCCCGGTGGACTGGGTTAACAAGATGGCTATCTTGGGCACCCACTGGAGGTAGAACGAACCACAGATAAGAGTCAGGGTGACGGTGGTCTTGAAACACTTCCTCATCCTGCATGCTGACTGTGGTGAAAAGGTTTTGGAGTGCGAGTAAGACCCTAAATCTCGGACTCCTTGGAGAACGTCCGGACTTGACTGGGAGTTGGAAGACACGCTCGCCAACCCCGATACTCTCTGATACTTGGTCACTCTGTGAACGAGGCGCCTGGCGATGAAAAATGTGTGCAGATTCACGAAGGTTATCGTCGCTAGCAACCCGATGGACAGGGCAACCAGTATGTATAAGGGTACTCTTATTGAGTGCAATACCTTTGGTAATGTCTCTTCGTCGCATGTGACGAATGCCTTAAATACCTTTTCTGACAGCGAATTTGGGAGCGGCATGTAAATGAGGGATGTAAGAGAAAAACAACATGCCACGCAAAATGTTACTTTTGCCCTGTAGAGTGTGACGATTGTTGGATATTTCAACGGACTGACGACCATCACGTACCTATTCAGATTGATCAAGAGAAACAGTCCCTGGGTGGTTATCATAAACGCCACCTCTACGAACGCGGTACCCATCACGATATACCTCTCCAGCATTATTGCCTGGCAGATCCGCGTAGTCAGGCAGAAAGCACCATAGAGACAACTGAGGGTTGCGAGTGCGCGTAGAAGGAAGTGAAATACATCATCCAGATTGGCGATGGTCTTCCGTAGGACGGCAAGGGCAAATCCGTTGAAGATAACTGCGAGGGCGAGATGCGCGTATACAGAAATTGAAACGGCGTTCAACCCGACGATACGACTATGTATTGCGGTAATGTTCATATAAATATGGTGACAAGACGCCATGGCAAACTATTTTACCTTCACACTATGTTTTGAAAGATCAGTCCTGCAGACGGAAGATATTGCTGTTGTCCGCATTCAATTTAGACGTTCCCGCTTCTGGAGTCCTATGCCTGAATTGGATCGTCTGTTGACTGGTTAAAGACGTGAATAACTGACATCGTATAAGAACCTAGCACGGTTGCTGAAATGAATCGGCAGATGGGTTAGAACTAGGTCAAGTTGAGACCCAATCGTCTTAAGATCCACAGTCTCAAAATATCATTGCTGTATTACATGTGAGCGTCTCGCATTCGCTCAATCAGGATTTAAACCCTTGTTGCTCAAACGTAGACGCTGCGCAGAGCCCCGTTTTCACTAAATCAGTGGACATACGAAAACAAAAAGGAATTGAAAAAAAAAATCACAAAATGTACACTATAGAGGGAATGATAAACAGTACCTATAGTAACTACAACGACCAAATGATTTGGCACACATATTTTCATCTGCCACTTAGCCCTTTAATAATCACGCACAGAACGCATACACCCATTATAACGAGTGTAATCATCGGCATCAGTTGGTGCATTGTTTGACTACCTCTCTAGTTTTGTCACTGACAGATTACTGGCGTTTATATCGGCCGATAACACTCAATGAATAATGAGCAGTGAACGGAGTTGTTATCAGTTATTACCAAAGATCACAACTGAAGCTCTTGTGTGTGTGTGTGTGTGTGTGTGTGTGAGTGTGTGAGTGTGATCATGTCAATTCCAACAACTCTCACTCTTCCCCAAATGTTAACCCCGTAAGGATCTTATTGGGTCACTGCTGTTGCTGTCACATACAAGTTAATTATTATATTTCTGACAGTACCTTAACAGGTGTTGTTTGAAGACCTTTGCCGTGTACATACTATGGTAACCTCGACCGTCCCTGGCGCAAGCTTGTTGCTGATATACAAATTGTGTATACCTCTACTTTGTCGCCAGTATGTCACAGCGTCTGCAGCACTTGTCACATGACATCTGGCAAAGATGACGTCATCTGACCTCTCTGGGTAAGATGTACCAGGCAGACGTCTCAACAGACAGCTTACCTGGGTGTTCTCAGGAGGCTACCCCGAGTCTACTTTGGACAGTCAAGGCCAAGATTTATCCCCAGGTTAATCGGAAGCTAATCGGGGGCTGTCCGTGTTGAGTCTTAGACTAGGAGGTGACAATTTTACTCTTGCCTTCTCTGCGTGATACCCTGCGGTCTACGGTCTACGGGGCATTTGCATTAATTTTTGGGTTTTTTTTTCAGGTTGCACATGTACTACACAGCGTCATGAGCTGGAGAAGAATTTTGCAATGGATCTTTCTTCAAATCTCCATTCCACGGAGATTTTCTCTCCTTGGACATTACACTCGTCGGAAGCCAAGTTTATCTCTTCCAGGCCCCACTTAAAGTGAAAGAGTATGTGTAGTAATCGCTGAGTGAAACTTTAACAATTGTATGAGAGCAAAGAGAGTGAAAGTGTAGGCCTATTGAATCGCAGTCTGATGGATCCGACTGTAATATGTAGGTTGACTATTAGGTAAAAGTCAAGCATGTCGGGTGATGATTCGATGAGGCAAGATCGTTCGATGAGGATCACGCGCGACATGTACGTCTGGCACTCACCTGTATACTCGACTATCCGGGTCGGATTCATCAGAATGCGATTGGATACACTTCGATAGGTGGAGTAGCAAGCAGCAAGTTTTGCTTCCGATTAGAGACCAATACGAAAAAGAAAAAAAAATCTTTGTGGAATGAGGTCATGAGGGAAACAGTGTGGAATATGTGTAGAGTATTTCACGTTGACACAAATAATGTCTCTTTAGAGTCAAGTATCTCCTCAGTGTAATTATGAAGTGTCTCTCTTATAACTCATTCCATTTAGAGTTGTTTTTCTCATCGGTTATTATAAAGTTGGAAGCAAACGTTTTGCATGCGGCCACCAATCGAAATGTACACTGTTCGCAGTCTGGTGATTCAGACTTGTGTTGATCGACTATCAGATCGGTGTCAGACATGCCGGACGTAATCCGATGAGGCAAAGTCGTCCGATGAAGATAACGCACATGTCTGACACTGACGTGATAGTTGTCTAAACACCAGTGGGATTCCTCAGACTGCGATCCAACTTTGGTGGGTGCAGGATCTGGAGCAATAAATTTCACTTCCGACGAGTGACCGATGGAAAAAACCCACTATTTGGAATGGTTGTATAAGGCGATTTCCGGAATTGTATAGATATAAATTATACATGTACATAGTAAGAATTAAGGTGTATGCCTTTTATGATACTTGTAATACCAGGGAGGTCCCTGAATACGTTGTTCTATCATCGTTACAAGTGGTACTATAATGTCTCCATGTATGAATGTGTGTGTGTGTGTGTGTGTGTGCGTGTGTGTGTCCATCCATGTTTTCAGATCTACTTGAGACGAAGGCAATAATGAGACACGACAAGTCTCCAAGTGTCGTCAAATACCAAGTAATAAATTTTATTCAACAATAGAACGTTTGCAAAGTCCTGGGCGCAAATTCAAATTCAACAATGCCTGCGCCGGGAGCAGCTATAACATACTAACTGCTCTGATACCGACCGGCCCTAGTAGCGCCTAAACTGCAGTCTTTTCGGTTCATATGCTCACGTGTGTGTACATGTAGGCTACAAGGGGGTATCTCACTGAGCGGCGAACGTTTGCGAACGTAGCGAATTTGGGAATTAGCAGGGGTTCGTAAACGGTTGCAAAAGGTTCGTTAACATTCGCAAGAAAATTCGCAAACGGTTTTTATTGTCGCAAACAGTTTTTCTTGTCGCAAAGACATTTTGAACATGTTCAAAATTTCTTTGCGAACCTTAGCGAATTTGTATTTTCGCTAACAGTTGCAAACATTCGCAAACATTCGCAAAACACTCGTAAGAATTCGCAAACGGTCGTAATACGGTGTCGCTAACGTTTTTATATGATTCGCCACCGCTAGCGAACAAGCAACCACATGGTTCCTATATAAAAGCTTCTAAAACAGACAAGGTTCCTCTCTAAGAAAGTTCTTGAAGCTCTTGACATCTCCATCATGATTGTAATTGCTTCAAAAGCTTTTCATATTGACTAAAGTCTGTCCTCTGCAACAAGCACTCTCTGACTCTCTTTCTTTTCTTCTTCCTTTCTTGTTTTTCTTTATCTTATTTCTCTTATGCTGCACAACTCTCTAAAAAAGAAAGAGTGAAAATGTTCACTCTTGAAGGAGTGAATTACAGAAAAGAGTGAGTTTTGAGTGAAATTGGAGTGAATTTTGAGTGAAAATATCTATTTTCACTCATTTTGGAATTACCTCAGGATCACTCGAAAATCTTGGAGTGATCCCTGAAGTCACTCCAAAATGAGTGAAAATGAACATTTTCAGTCCAAAATCACTCTAATTTGACTTGAAACTCACTCTTTTCTGTTATTCACTTCTTCAAGAGTGAACATTTTCACTCTTTCTTTTTTAGAGAGAATAGCTGTAGCAGCAGCCTGACAAAGCAGCTCTTCAAGGATAGCAACACCTTGAGCCTCTTCTTGGCAGAAATTTATTTCCATATCCTGGAAATCCATCTTGAACGGTTGTCACAAGAGATCTGAATTCAGTGGAAGGTTTTATGTCGTTTTATGGGTCTTACTATACACAATCGCCTGGTACTTTTCTAGGTCCAAGAACATTCGCAAAATTGTCGCAAAGGATTTGCAAACAGTTGCTAATATTTGCAAAACTGTCGCTAACATTTGCAAAATTGTCGCTAACATTTGCTAACATTCGCTAATAGTCGCCACCTGTGTTCGCAAACACTTTCGCAAACATTCGCTAAAGTGTTGCTAATTGTCGCTAAACATCGCTAAAAGTCGCTAACTGTCGCTAATGGCAGAAGCGAACTTTGATTTTTCGCAAACATTCGTCAGAAAAGTTGGCGAATCTCAAATTCGCTACGTTCGCAAACGTTCGCCGCTCAGTGAGATACCAGCTTAGTTAGCAGTTTGGCTTTCTTATAATATTGTAGCGCGCGAGGATAACCCCGTGGGCCTTACAATATTGCTATGAAAAGAACCCGGCCCTTATCGGTAATAAGTTGTTCAAATCTCTTCTGTGAATTCTATCAAAGCAGAACGTAACGCGCAAGTAGAACCATTTCAATCATTGATTTTGAAACTATTGGGATAGTGCAACAGATATGGAATAAGAGCTTGTGCAGCCTTCGTAGATTTGCTAGAATAGTGACAACTGCATCGACCAATTCGATTGCTATGGAAACGTCTCTTGCCGGTTGGCAATGGGGTTGTGATGAAAGTATTAATACATGTTCGTTGTCCTACCTAAAAACCTTCTTTAACGCTAGTTTACACCTTGAGTCATGTTTAAACAGCGCACAGCATGCAATACGACGAAGAAAATGTTAGGCATGATGAACAGCACATTATTTTTGGTGTCCCTAACGGCCGCATCCAGCCAAACCCATTGCGATCCTCTTGAACTTTCGGTCTGTGGCGAAGAGAATGGCCACGTTCCACCATGCGCTACTGTACGTCATGGCGCCTAAAATGTTCATCCAGCGCATCGGTAGGAAGATCCCGGCGGTTTCGGCTATCAGGGTAACTATCTTGGGTACCCACTGGAGGTAGAACGAGCTTGTAATGAGAGTTAGGGTGACGGTGGTCTTGAAACACTTCCTCATCCTGTACGCTGACTGCGGCGAGACGGTCTTGGCCCGCGCCGGGTGAGACCCTCCCTCTCGGACTTCGTTGAGGATGTCGGGTCCTGACTGGAAGTTGGAGGGCGCGCTTGCCAATCCCGCTACGGTCAGAAACTTGGACGCTCTGCAAGAGAGGCGCCGGGCGATGACGAATGTGTGCAGATTCGCGAAGGTTATCATCGCAAGGAGCCCGAAGGACATCGCGACAAGCACGTACATGGGTAATCTTATTGAGTGCAGTACGGTGTGCAGGGCCTCTGCGTCGCAGGTGACGAACGCTCTGAGGGCTTCTTCGAAAAGCGAATTTGGGAATGGCATATTAATGAAGGAAGAAGTCAGAGAGAAAGAACAGCCTATGCCAAAGGCTACTTTTGCCCTGCATGGTGTGACAAGCGCTCGGTATCTTAGAGGGCGGACGACCATCAGGTACCTATTCAGATTGATCAAGAGAAACACTCCTTGGGTATTAAGCATAAACGCAATCTCCACGAAGGCGGTACCCATCACGATATTTCGCTGGGGAATTATTGACTGGCAGACCCGCGTGGTCACGCAGAAGGCACCAAAGAGACAACTGAGGGTCGCGAGTGCGCGCAGTAGGAAGTGAGATACCTCATCCAGGTTGGCGTTGGTCTTCCGAAGGACGGCTAGGGCAAATCCGTTGAAGGCTACCGTGAGGAAGAGCTGCACGTAGACTGAGATTGACAGGGCGTTCAACCCGACGAGGTGACTGTGGAACGTGGTAATGTTCATAGGTTGGCAGAACATCATGGTAAATTTTTTCGAAATCCGTCCTATAGGCCTACTTGTGGTGACAGACGGGGCAGACGACTGTTCTCCTTTTATTCAGTAAAGCCGTTCAAATAGGAACTCTTGCAATTTATGTTGAGATGTGAATATCCGTATACCGGTACCTACAAGAATGACGTAGTTACTAAGATGAAACAGGTTGGTTGGAACTGGGTCTATACAGTTGATATGTAACCGTCTAGGGACCACTGACCGTATTAAAATCCAAATGCCATTACATGTGAGCGTCTCCAGTTCGCCTCTACCTGGATTTGGGTTGAAGTTGCGCGTTCGTTGCTCCAGAACGCACACAAACACACTTTCCTACGCATTGCTTTATCACCAACATGACCTCGATAGGAATGTGTGATCTTTAACATGATGAGCAATAAACAGCGTTATGCCACGTATTCACAAGCAGAAGCAGTGAGCGTAATTTATGCGGGATGAAAACAAAGAAAAAGAACAGAAGATAGGCGGTAAAGGGTAGAACAAACAAGAACTGCAGTAGGAAAGACCCAAAAATTGGTACATCACCTATTTCCCTATATAACACTTCGTTTTCCGTGCGTATGCAGAACCTACTTAAGAATGTGTCTATCAAGTCCTACACTCTCTTCAACATGTTTGATTAAAAGCTAGTTCACTGTTTGACAACTCCTCTAGTTTTGACAGGAACATATTCGCGCCATTATGTCTACCGGTACCGGCAGGCCAACAACAATCAACGCACAACTCGTGAATGGCCAATACAAAAGTATGAATAAAGAGCGATGTGCAGAAAATCAGCAGCGTCTAATAGAAGCATACTCAAGTGCAAAAATCATAAACGGAATCAATACTCTTGAAGATTGTGTGTGGGTGTGTGTGTGTGAATGGTGAATGTGATAGGTCACTGCTTTGAGGCCATGCTCCTTCAGTAAGCCAATATATTGGATTAGTTTGGTTACAATGAGCACCTTATGGGTTGCACTGGTATATAGTTTGGGCGAGAGATTGAACCTAGTAGGACACCGTCCGCCCAGTGTTTCCAAGATAGTTTTACGGTATTTCGAGAAGGCTGAATCCGAATCTGGATGATGCAACTCTTGCGTCCTTGAGGATTTGGGGATATTCAAAATTGCCATCAAAATGGCCACCAAAATCTGAAATTTCTAGCATTTCTTTTATAGGTGGCAAAAATTGGAAACGAAAATGAAGATCTTACCTTATTTCAACGCTGCTGAATCTGAATCTGAATGAAGCAACTCTTGCTTCCTTGAGGATTTTGAGATATTTCAAGATGACCGACAAGAATCTCATTTCCAATATGTCCTCATAAAATGGTGAAAGTTAAGGAAACATGATTGTTTAACCTATTTCCAGGGTGCTGAATCCGAAACTGGATGAGGTAATTCTTTCATCCCTCAGGGTTTTGCGATATCCAAATTACCATTAAAATTGAAATTTTGATAAAGTATTTCCATATACAAGGGTTATGAATTGAAGATAAACTGTTTTTTTTTTCCCTTTGAGCCAATTTCGAGAGTGCTGAATCCGAATCTGGTTGATGCAACTCCTGTAATCTAAAGGGCTGTATGATACACTGTATTCAAGATGGTCGCCAAAATGGCACCCCAAAATCATGAATATCTAAAAACCTTCAAGAGTGCAATTATTGCATCAGCCAGATTCTTGATTCAGCGTCCTGAAAAGAGGGCAGAACCATCAATCTATTTTCAATTTGAAAGAAAGATGTTATTCAGAGGGGTGAAGGCTCAGGTTTTGAGTTTCTTCAGTTTGTCTCCCTCTACAAATGAAAATTTGTTAAGATCGCAACTGCTGATCTGTAAATTAACAAACATGTCGGAAAAAAGGAACCAGTGGTACTCGAACCCGTCATCTATTGCTTTCCGGGCAGCGACACTACCACCAGGCTGTCCCTGGTTGCCGGCAGTGACACGATGAATATGGAACAAATACCCAAGCTCCGAGATTCCGACATTGTTATGTTAAGTAGTCCAAGGCGGACAAGGCATAGGATAAATGAAAGAAAGATGTTATTCAGAGGGGTGAAGGCTCAGGTTTTGACTTAACGTAACAATATCGGAATCTCGGAGCTTGGGTATTCTTTTTAATTTTCAATATCCTGTCAAGGATATATTACGTATGTGTGTTTTTTTCCAGTTTTAATGGCCCTTTTGGCAGCCATCTTGAATATTCCCAACCCTCAAGGATCCAAGTGTTGCATCATCCAGATTCAGATTCAGCACCATCGAAATAGAGGGTAGAAACCATCAAAAAATATTGGGCAAACGGAAAAAGAAGTTTAGGCTCAAAATCTGACTTTCATCAATCACACCATATGGGGAGGATGAAGATGCATAAGGAGCCCTTTGCTTAAAGGACAAGTTCACCTTCATAAACATAAGGATTGAGAGAATGTGGCAATATTAGTAGAACACATCAGTGAAAGTTTGAGGAAAATTGTACAATCGATGCAAAAGTTATGACTTTTTACAATTTTTGTGTTGGAACCGCTGGATGAGGAGACTACTAAGGCTCGTGATGTCATATGAGTACAACAGTATAAAGAAAATGTAAAGAAAATTCAACATATTTCCACTTTTTTCGCATAATAAAAGAGCACTTGACTTGCCTCTTTCTAAAGGCAATGGGAATAATATTACCCATAACATATGTCAGTAACGAGTCAAGGGAATGTGTACTTTTTTTTAAAAGATGAAATTTTGTGAAATTCTCTTTATATTTTCCTTATATTGTTGTACGCATGTGACATCATACACTGCAGTAGTCTTCTCATCCAGCGGTGACTGCACAAAAACTTCAAAAATTCATAACTTTTGAACGGATTGTCCGATTTTCCTCAAACTTTCAATGATGTGTTCTACTAACATTGCTACATTCTCTCAATCGTTATATTAATGAAGGTGAACTTGTCCTTTAAGGTGAGCTTTACACTTTGGTCACATCCTCTCATTAATGTGCAATAACTGATTGTAATTTATCTTGTGCTTCAATCGAGAGCAGAGATTGAAAGTTAATGCTACAGGGTACAGACAAAACTGGGCTTCATTTGCTCATCAGACGTCAGTGTAAATGAATAATTGGCAGCTACTGATTGTTAATGACGACTTCAAGTACGAGGGCAAATTCCCCATTAGATTTTCTTGTATGTGTGTCCTGCTTGTTTCACTTCTTTCACTTCTTTCACTGTTCTTGCTCTCTCTCTCTCACAGCACACACACACACAGACATGCGCACACACACACACATACACAGACATATATTCATAATGAGCTACAATATACATATAGTGATATACCTGAATATCTAAAGAGATAAGTTTGCATATGACTTTATCCTATTCCTTTTTCTTTTCTTTTGCCATTATTCCCTAAATTCAAGTTACCATACTCCAAGGAAATGTCAGTGGCCATATATAGCTTGTTATAAGTTCTCATGGTGAATAAACTATACTATGAACAAATATTAAATGTGTCTTGTAAGATACATGTACTTAAATAGTTTTTATATCACTCTAATTGATACAAATACTATTATTTTTGTGTGTGAATGTGTGTGAGTGTGTGTGTGTTCTGGTCTTATGAAGTCTTAATGGTTCACATTATCTGATGAGATTCCGTAGAAATATTCAGAAATGACATCAACATGGTCTCTGAGTCTCATAAAATATCGACACTTTTATTCAACAAAAGAATGTTCGCACATCGACACGCCCTTCAAAAAACATCTGAGCAGTACATCTTCAAAACTACGAAAAGTCTATAAACACATTTATTTCGTCCTTTAAAATGACTAGCACCTGCTACACAATGGGTCTCGACATTTGAAATGATTTTTTAAACATTTCACTATTGACAGGTGCAAACATGGATTGTTGCCATCGCAGTGGCTGCAACACTGAATTTTGGAGATCAACATGCTGCACTACTGACATAGAAAAAATACACAATTTTCAATAAAGTACCATTATGGAAACAACTATTACCTGGGTATTTGAATTTCAAGAAGACTCAAACAAGACATGACAATTTATGGATACAAGGTGTAATGATGCCATTAAATTCATGATTAGATTTTTTTTCTGTTGATCCTGGCTGTCTTAGCGCATCTCAAAATGGTGGTGGGGAGAAAGGAGCCCCGACAGAGCACAGCACCCCCAACATTGTAAATATTTTCAAATGCGATCCCTGCATGTAAAAAATATATTCAGTCTTCAATAATGAAAAGAGACAGATTTTATGGGATTTTAGGCATGAAGCAAATGGAAGGGGAGCTTGCATGCTACATTATGTACATTGTAGTTGCCAATTTGTGCTATGTGATCACAATTTCAAAATATCTTAACTTTCTTAGTTTTCATCACAATTGCCTAAACTTTCACTGTCCTGTCCCTTGAAAAATGTTCTGCTTTCTATTTACACAAACTAATTTTCAGGGTGAACTTCCCCATGTAGGCTTGCTTAATGTGGCTTAACGTTGAACATGGTACTGTAACAAAGCCTGTGTATTAAAGATAGGCAAATAAACAATTTACATGGAATCTAAAAATGACACATAATTCTTGGGGTATACACATAAAAATTAAAATGTACAAACAAGATCATTATATCAACATTCATTACATTATGATAGACAGAATAGGACAGTTTTAATGCACGGACATTCAGTGCATCTTACATACTCAATATGTGACCGTGCACCTAAAACGAACATAAAGTCGCACACACTGATTTTGCGTGAGGACTGAAAATAAGTGAAATGGGGCAACCTAGCCGTACTTGACTTTTTCATATTTTCTGAAAGAGTGGGTCTTCTTTTACATTATGCTAAAATTTGGTATCATAAAACGGGAAGGAAAGTGTGTTTTTCAGCAGTTTATCTCGAAATTTTTTTGGTACAATAATGTGATTAGGTGTGTCTTTAGAATCCCTTTTTCATTTCAGAAAAACCTTGTCCACACTCTTCACTTTCAACTCTAATAACTTATGAAAGGATAGTGTTACTGCTTTGAAAGTTGGCATTAATTATGGACAGAATATGTTAATGAGGCATGCTTAATTTCAGCTTAATCTGATAATCTCTTCATTGTTGTTACCCTGGTAGTTTACTTCCTGTTTTTTGTCCCATTCATCGCACAGCCAGCACGGTTTGGTAAAGATTAAGCGCTTGAATAGACACTGTACTTCAGAGCCTCTTTTCTCAGTTCACACTTTTCCTGAGTTTGTGCTTTCTTTCCAATATTTAGATAGGTTAGGAGAGTCCATTTGATTTGAGTTATACATCATTTTAAAGCTTAAAGTCTGCTCTTTGAGAGTATGGTCTTTACTAAAAATTCATGTCTGGCGACTTTTTGTTTGTTTTGAGGTGCAGTGTCACATATATTCTAATACTTGAAACCATTTCACATGCATCAGTGATTGCTTCATCAGGGAAAAGCTCCAGCAAGTTTGTAGTTGTCAAGAACAACCTTTGTTAGAAAGGTTGGCATTGAATAGGCAGGGTTGCACATTAACCCATTTTTTTCTACTTGCCTGACATGTATGTCAGACCAGTCCCGTACCCAGTTTTTTACTGGTCAATTCCTGAAAAGGGTACTGGCCCGACATTGATTTTTACTGGTCAGGGACCATCGGACCAGTGCCAGTGTGCCAGTGTTGGAATAGGAATATGTTGGTAAACTGGTCTATAATCCAGATCACTGATACAATCTGAACATCTGTGGACTTAACTTAGGGTATAACAGACTTTCTCTTGAAATGGTCCAGTTTACTAACATATTCAAATTTGAATGTTTCCACTGTCTTGACACATCAACGTACTATTCTGTTAACATGTACCTCAAAACCACTTTTCAATATTTCTTCGATATTTTCTAAAGTCATTGCTGTGTTGGGTCAGCTTTCAAGTTAGAAAAACCACTGTAGCAATGGCATGCATAAAATGTTAATATGTTAGCCAATCAGTCTATTGACTTGAAACTTAGGTTTTTGAAATGAAAATTATGTTATGACAATTCATCTATGAACTAGCTGTGTATGAGAATGTACATGTGAATGTTTGATTATTTTCAACCAAATAATGCAAAGCCGTTCATGCAGCACTTACATGTAAATGACCACTTTCTGCTTGGCTGCTTTCAACTGCTCTGGATTTCACTTAAATGATTCATCAAATGTCTAGAAAAATCTGGGGTTCAAAGGTCATTGAAGACCATAGCCACCAGTGAGGGAACTGGACGATCATGGTAAGCAAGCAAACACACCACAGTCTTTTGCAGGGCACGTCTTTCAGGTCTGCAGCTCAGGGTTCATGCGTAGGATGAAGTCTACTGTCTCCTGAAGCAGAGTCATGTTGTAGTGTCTGGAAAGAAATGTTGTGGGAGAAGTGGACAAAGTGAATACTGACAAGAATGACCTTTGACCTTGAAGGGGAATTCCACAATGCCATTTTAAAGTTATTTTGAACAGAAAGGCAACATATGACAAACACCACAGGGAAGATTTGTCAAAATTGGTTCAAAAGTAAAAGAACTTATGAAATATCAAAGATTCACAATTTCTTGCATATTTCTCAATCAATTAATATGAATATGTAAATGAGTCCACTGACTACATCACAAATTATTTAAACAAAAAATAGAAAACTTAAATTTTCTGTCATGAAAGTGTAAAACGAAATGTTGTTCCTGGATTAGTAACTTTAAAATCATGATCAGTTAGTCTTATCAGGTTTGGAGACTGGGACGTAATTGTGTTTGAACAAACAACTGCAAGAGACTCAAAAAATGTCAAAATGTTATGTTCAAACCATATGGCAAGTTGTGAGGGCATGACATCATCACTTCACTATTTGCATAGTTATCTTGAGAGTTCAAAAACTGTTCTCTGAAAAAAACAGTGTAACTTCTTAATTTCATCACTTCTTTATTTTTGATCCAATATTGATTTAATTTCATCCCTGGGCTTAATAGAAAATGTTACTCCTTTTCAGACTAGCTCTAAACTGGTCTGGAATTTCCCTTCAAGGAGATGGGTGCTTTCAAATTGTGTCGGGGATAAAATTCAACCAAGATCTGTGATGAAAAATTGCCATCGGTTGAACCAATGACACACAATAAGTCAGCACATATCAGAGGGACAATCACATCTCATCAGCTGTTCAAAAGTGAGTCTTTTTATCAATGGTTAAAAGTTTAACAAACATTCGACCAGCTGAGCCCTGAACATGAGAACTGCAGTTGCTCTGTCAGGCTTATCGCGTAATCACAAGTATGTTGAACAAAAGGAGACCTATGACTAATTTCATATTCTTTGCAGCTAGGAAGACAAATGACAGACATACTGTAAAACCATTTGAACACTGCTACATGGTGGAAAGGTAGAGGTGTATCATCATTTGCATACACTATTCAACATGTAGAAAGGTCGGTGCTACTGGAGTGATTATTAAAGGGAACGCAAACCCAAAGAGCAATGTGGATTGAGTGAAAGCAGCAACATTTAGTTGAACACATCAGTGAAAGTTTGAGGAAAATTGGACAATCGATGCAAAAGTTATGAAATTTTAAAGTTTTGGTGTTAGAACGGCTGGATGAGGAGACTACTAGAGGTTATGACGTATGAGTGGACAACAATACAAAGAAAATATAGACGAAATTCAACAAAAATTCACTTTTCTAGCATTATGAAAAAGCACTTGACTAACCGCTTTTAGAAAGCAGGGGAAATAATTCCCGCACTTAACATATGTCAGTATCAAGTTGCTGGAATTTGTAATTTTCATGAAAAATTAATTTTTGTGGAAATTTCTTTTTATTTTCTTTATACAGTATTGTTGTCCACTCATACGTCATAACCTCTAATAGTCTCCCCATCCAGCGGTTCCAACACCAAAACTTTGAAAATTCATAACTTTTGCATCGATGGTCTGATTTTCTTCAAACTTTCACTGATGTGTTCTACTAAAGTTGCTGCTTTCACTCAATCCACATTGCTCTTTGGGTTTGCCTTCCCTTTAAGACTTGTATGAGGTTTGCAGCAGTTTTCTCATCTATTCCATTTCTGTGACTCACTTTGCAAGGTTGCTGAACGTTTTCACTTTCCTGATGAACGTCTCGTGAGCGATGACCGTCTTGAAGTTGCCTGCACACTCACAGTACGTCGCCATATTGCTCAATTTCACCTGGTCAATAATAATCATGACGATAATAAAGGTAATAAGAACAATGACACTCATTTTCCATGCATCTGGTAAACAACCATCAGCATAAAGTTCAGCAAAGATTTTTGGAACTTTTTATCTATTTCATAAAACAGATAACTCATTTTTTTTCTTTTAATGTGGGTTAGTAGAAATCAACACAGCACAATACATTGTATCTGAATATCCACAGCTTCATGGGCTCCTAATGATTCAGAAGTACTTCGTCCTACCTACCTACCCTGAAACCTAAGAAATAGGGACAAATGAAGGGAAAATAACTTAAAAAAGGGACATTCCTTAAAATTTCCAATACATTACTACACCAAGATTTTCACAAAAATAGGGACACTTGATAAAGTGGTTAAAGGAATTTTTCTCTCTTTTCCTGGAGTGAACAACGGGACAATCCCTATTAAAAGGGGACTGTTTGCAAGTATGCATTGTGTACATATTTTTTATCTGGACATCTAAACCAGCGAGACATTTTGTGCATTGTGCCAGGGATATTGGATGGTGAGTACAGCACAGTTTGCTGCATCAATTGCCAATCTGAAGCACACTAAGGAAGAAAGTGTTATCAACATTCTATTCACATTTACTTTAGTGTCATTGATGTCATTGGCGACTGTTATTCAAACTTTTTATTAGGGTTATCACAATCACTTTCACAAGCTCTGGGATAGAAAGTGGAGAAACAATGGGACGATATAAACACAAGTGCATTAAAAGACAACTATGACATGCACCACCTGCTCAATTTTCCTTGTCATCAACATTGTTGGTTGTGATAAAAAGAAATACAGTCGAACCTCGATTATCCGGCCATCGATTATCAAGATGTCTTCATATATTTTCAGTGCCTAATCTCACGCAAACAAACAAGTGTTCAACCATATACACGACGGGATATATTCTAATCATCGCAGCGGACTGAAACTTTAAGACAGTATGTGAGATGATGGCAAAGACTGGTGCCGCACTTGTCACTGGCACTGAGTGCACAGCAATGGTACAGTACAATGCAGTGGCAGTATTTGACAAGTCGCAATATTGATCTCATTGTTGGTAAATATCACACAAACAATACATGAACGGATATTTTACTTTATTGAATACATGCATATAAAAAATGTGTTTTGCTTTATTTCCACATCACGAAGTATCTCTCTTATCCCGCAAAATCGATTAACTGGATGCCTGTCGGTCATGACGTGGCCAGATAATCAAGTTCCAACTGTAATGCCAACTCTGCATAAGGTGAGCTTGACAGGACTGATGAAAACACATCAACTCCTGCAACATTTGACTTGCGTGCGTACCAGGGAGTGATATACAGTACACTGTTCATAAGCCTATGAATGCAATAAAATTTGTGACCTTTTTTTTCTTTCGCCTAGAGAATTATTTGACATGTCTATGCAGTGTCAACTTATGCACAGTTGACTGTATCACTCCTTAAGCAAATACATAAAACAAAAAAAGAATTTGTATATAAAACATTCCTGACTACTGACATTATTCACGCTCTGCACAAAATTGACCTTTATAACGTTTTCTTGGGTTGGTAATGCAAGATCAAATATTAAATCAGTATGTCATTTGCGTCAAATCATTACACACACACACACACACAAATCTGAATACATTGTCTCATGTCCCAAGTACATAATAACAGATATCATTGAATGGATGCATTCTAATAAAAATCATGGTGGTATAAAAAACCACACTAATTGGTCGGCACTGTTTTTATTGGTAAATGCTGCGGTAATGAATACCACAGTGATTCACTTGGTATCATTCTCATGCTTTAAAGTTGAAATCCACCCCCAAATATAAATAAACTCTACAAAGAAAGGGAAAGAAAAAAATTCACACAGAACTGTCCTTCGTTTTAAACTCTTCGAAATATGTACCCTGAATGCAAGACAAGGGCAATTCGTTTTTGTTTTGCTTTGTTTTATTTTATCACTCTAATTGCCAATTGAAAGTGTGACTATAGCTATTATCTTAGCAGATCCCCCCCCCCACAAAAAAAGCACATTACACTCTCTTGTATCTATTCATCGACATAAAGTCTTCCTCATTTTTTGTGTTCTAAACTGTCCTTTAACTCTACGAAAGGTACTCTCAATGCGAGACAAAGATTTTTTTTTTTTCCAACTGTAATCGCTTTATGATAGTGTGACTACAGAAGGTAAGGTAATAAAAAAAGAAAACAGTGTGTTAAAGGCGCATAGTCCCGGTAGTGTAGAGGGCGCTGTTGATGATACTGCTGATCACTGTCAGCATTGATACGAAGATTGCCGAAATTGAGCTGTCATCAAGAGTAAAGCACATAGGTGTTGCTAAGTAACGTTGCCTTCGTTGTCTTCTCTCATCATGCAGTCTGCAGTAATGCCAGGGTGTGTGCATGTGCTTCTTAGTATGACATCACAAAAGATGTTTGCTAAAGCTATAACCCCCCAGCCTCAGCCGAATCATGAGCCGCACTGTGATCGGACCACTGACTACAGTGGATCAGACTTCTTTGGACTCGGGGGAAATAGGTTACAGCGTAAACGTTAAGAGGAGCCGATACCGTAGGTCTCTATAGGAAACGTGTTCCGAAGAGTTGCCATATCAGCCCAATGCGATCAGGGTTGGCAAGATACATGTATGACACATGAGGCAGAACCAACAGACACAAGTCAAAAAGCATGCCACAGATACTTAGAAGTACACAATGTTCATGAGACAAATTATGTTTCCTTCTTACAGAACGTGCTCATTAATTTCCAAATTAACGACCCTGCTTGTCGGATAGTTTCACTTCAATTGAAATCTGAATACTTGATGATCAAAATGACACGTTTAATGTGATCAATACGAAACTGATAATCTAAACTAGATCACGGAGAAGTAAAGATGGCATCCATGTCTCTGCTGCCATTATTCTTTGATACAAAGATTGACTGCCTGACTGACATACATGTAAAAAATACCTTTCACATGGTTATGTCTACTATAATTATGAAGGTCACTCAATCTTGATAACAATGAACAGTCACATACATAAAGCAATAAGCCATTCAATAGCAGCTCTTCAAAGCACCATTTAGTAATGATTCCTATCAAAGAATGAATTGCACTTTCCAACATGTCACCCTGGCATCTTTATAATTGTGTGACGAGAGCGATTTGCCAACAGGGATGTATGATGCACACATCAGCATTCTGACTGATATATAACATAAACCCTTCAAATAATGTTTACTTCAATGCATGAAGTCATTCAGTCATAATGATAACTAACAGTCACATTTAATAATAATAGTATGTATACAACTAGCAGAACTTTATGGCAATGTCTAGCAACGCTACTTGTTTGAGAAAGCAGAGCACTGCTGAACGGTGCAACATGTGCCTCTAATATCTCATGCTGTGTGGCAAGAGTAATTTGACTACTGCACAGTTCGACTACTGCACATTGTCAACTGGGATGCCCCCACTTCTCATGCATTCACCGTGTCTGCTGTATGTGGGCCTTCACTTGTACACTAATCTAAAGCACATTCAAATTAACCCCACACCAAAGACTGTTCTTTGATATCTCTCTAAAATTCTCTGCTTTTCAATCTATTTCTACCTGTTACACCAAACAAAATTTTTAATTGGCTTTACCAGCATACAAACCCTTGAAAGAAAATGTGAGGTATTATTGGTACAACTTTTACCACTTAATGTTCTACCGCTAGAGAAACCTTCAAAGATTTCATAACTTTATCTTCTTGAATTCACGTCAGGAGAATCTTACTTTGGCTACATGAAGTATATCAACCTTTGACCTTGACCTCTGACCTTTAAATCAGTGTAATTTCAGACAATTAATTGGTCATTTATATCTATCCTTTAAATACACTATATCGCTAAAGGACGTCCATCGCTGAAGCTTGGGTCGAAAAATGAAATTCCTATTACCAAAGTGCAATAAGCTTTGAACTTGATCTTTGATATATATCAACACTATCATATTCATGCAAATAATCATAAATTATTTCATCCTGTCTACCGAGAAACATCATCACCGGATATGTATAGTTGCACTAATGACTGAAGATCAAATTTTTCTTTCAAAGTGTAGTAACCTTTGACCTTCCTCTCTGTGAACTTTGTGCTTAAAACCACAGCACTGAAGTAGAGTTCTCTGTTGTGACCACAAATTTTGACCTGGTGCACACTTGGCAAGTGCTTCTTGGAAACATTTATAGGGTTTTTTTATGTGAGAGCATTCATAAGATCATATGGGAACAGAAAGTGACCTACAATTGAATTGGCAACAAGCATAGCTGCTGTAGAAAGGGAGGTTCCCGATGAATGATTCTTTTCATTTAAGCGTTGTTGCCGAGTTATGAGTGATCTGGAATTTCCCAGCGGTTGTCTGGCCTTTTAAACAAGAAACTATGACAGTGGTCTTCGGAGAAAGAGACAAGTTCTTGAACAATAAAAGCCACAGAGTACTAAAGTGGTGATGTCACAGTCTTTTCTTAAACTGTAAAAGTGGAAATTTTTGTGATGTGGAAATTTAGCACATTTCATGCGACCAAAAACAATTACTGGAAAAAAGCATGCAAATATTTTTACTTGCTATACCTTCTACGATAAAATGTCTTGATTCCACAGAATTAAAAATTACTAGGGTGAAAATATCCACCTTTACAGTAGCTAAGTGCTGATTGTACATAAGATACAGTTATGTATCCTTGCAACAGGCTCTTGGGAGTCAGTGGGTTGGAACTGGGTACAAGCCTTGTCGGCAACTGCTGCGTTCAAATATATTCGGACCACTTGAGGTAATTTCTTAGAACAAGTTTCCATGGCAATGAATGACTATGACGTCACACTTCTGTACTCTATAAAGTCATGTACGGAAAGCCTCCCCTCCTCTTTCATCCTCCATCGGGATGTTTGCAATGGATCTTAACCCACGAGGACGAGCTGATTTTGCTACTAGTACTACTCGGGACTAGTCTTGAACAGGTTAAAGAGGCATTCCAGACAAATTATATTTAGTTTCACATCAGCTCACGTAGCACATAAATGGACCATAAATGCCATGTACAGATATATGTGGGAATATACATCTCTGCGCAGATAAATCAATCCTGTAAAAAACACGACAATAATACACAAGGATGATGACATACACAGAGGCTAACACACATCTTAGTACATTGTAGCAATGTAATTCCATCACAATACCATTTGCTTTAACAAAGTTCACCTGTGTGAAATGTATGCATGCCTTCTTCTTTTGTTCTGCTCTCTTGAGCACCCAAATCATGCCTTCTATTAAATGTGAAGCTGCTACATCATCATTCTTGTTCATTACGGTTTGTTTTATAACTTTTGAGAACATTCTTATTCCTTATCCCAATCACTGTAATTTCTGAAATTATGTACCCAGTATTGGGTGCTCAAAAGCAAAATGCAAAAGCCTAAATATTATCTGGAGGTCTCCTTTAACTACACTGTGATCAATCATGTGAATGTGAAGTCGAAATCAGCTATACTTCAGACTGCTCACACTTTCTGCCCCGTGATGGAAACTATAGAACAATCTGCCTAGAATGCATGAGCAAACAAATACAGGGTGAAATCTACTCACACAGGATCACAGAGCTCTCGAAGAATCTTCATGTCAGATATCTTGATTGATTCGCATACAAAGTGGCATCACTAGTCCATTTATGAGATTTGAACACGTGTTCATTTTGTTATGAAGCAAAACCACTACTTGCTACATCAAATATGGCAAGTAAGTGGACAGAAGTGTAGAAAGTTTTTCAATGCAACTGATAGGTAAACCCTTACAGGAGCAGGTACTTCACATTTATTCAAATGAATAGTTCTTGCATCAAGTCGTCTTTTATTGCAACTCGTTGACAAATTACCCTTCATTGACCAAGATGGAAAGGTGTTGTACGTGGCAACTCTGATTTCAAGTGGAATATTCAGATTCTCATTAAAACTTCACTTTTTGAATTCAAAGTATCAATTCATAAAGCGTCAGTGTATTGGATAACAGAACAATGGTAAATTTTTCATGAGTATAAATACTCAAGAAAAATTCTTTACAGGAGTTAATGAGAATAACAAACATGCAAATCCCAGATTAATAACAAAATCACAATTATTACATGAGTTAATATGGAGAAAGTAGTTTCGAGAAAGAGGGGTTTGCAGAAGTGCATAAATTAATACCTAACTTCAGCTAATGGTAGGCTGATCATCACATGCTAACCTTCTTCTTGTTTTTTTTTTAATCAATGAAAGACCTGATAATAGCAACGAAGGATTTTTTGTCTGCTTTTAGTGGGACTATGGAAAGTATGACAGGGGGAAGGACTCAAGTGTGCCAACATTTGTGGCCAAAGTCACACACGACAAGTTAGGCACTCATTTCTATCACACATACAGTCAAACCTGTCTGTATCGGCCACCCAAGGGAGACACGAACCAAAGTGACCATTAGAGACAGGTGGCTGCTATAGACAGGGTTGTTTACATCCCCCCCTTCCCGAAAAGGGGGGGGGGGGATTAATAGTGGCCATATGCGGCAAACGGCAGCGATAGACAGACGGTGAGGTTGAATTGTGTGATGTGATGTGGCAAGGTGTTATGTGGTGTGGTGTGGTGTTAAGCTGTGTTGCACTGTATTGCATTGGACTGTGTCATGTTGTATCGCATTGCGTGGCATCGTGTTGCAATGTGTGTTTGATGACACTCTACGCCATGTGATTTTACCGCCACGTTGTGGCATTTTCCATTACCATTTGTTACACTACACCACACTGTGTTACACATGGTCTCATCACATAACACCGATCTACTTAACACAACACCCTACCTGATGACACTTGGTGCAGGTGAGGTCTTGTAAGGTGTATGCCATTGACGCCTTCTTGATGGCCTCCACCAGACTTTCCTCGATTGCAGACACGTCATACTCACTCTGGCACTGACCACACTGCCAGATGGCCCTACAGAAAAGAAGAAAACACCATTTTGTCAAAGTCATCTTAACCCGCTGAGGATGGACTGATTTTACTGTAACACGCATTTCCCATAGACCCCTGCCCGAGTATTCTTGGGACTCGTCTTCAACGGGTTAAAGACCTGGAAGCGTGGGGACACCATGGAGTGGCAAGGCTGGCCCAGCTCCAGTATGTTCCAGAATCCCCGTAATGAATTGTGTATGGTTTTATCACTGATCTCTATGTAAGTACACTCAAAGCCAAAGAATCTCAACTGGAGATGACCGTTACCGATGAACGTACACATTTTTCTGGATGGGCTGGTGGGCCCTATTTGTGGTTTCTGAATGCCCGCGGTGGGCAGCAAATTCAATCTGACTACCCATGTTTCCCCACACTACCGGAGCTTCAGCTTGTTCCCTTTTGTTCAGGCAGCTACGGATTGGACTTTCTTTCTCCGACACCGTTCCAAAGCTTCCAAAAGACATTTGAATCAATGCATCATTCTTAGAATAATGGACAATGATCTACAATCAGTTTGAGATTCAGATTCAGATTGATTTATTGTCCATATAGGAAAGTCTTTTGTTGGCAATGGAAGGCAAGCCTAACCTGGTGCTATGCTGTTTTGAACAAAAATAGACAAATCAGAGAAGCAAACCAGAGAATGACTGACAAAAATCAGACACATTTTATACCAAAATTATGCAAATTCAGAGAGTTTAGAATGAAAGGCAAATAGGCAACTTCATTTTTTTTTCTGTTGCACTGAGGCACATTGTAATACCCAAGTGAGGTGTTTAACGTTGTAGTAGCTCAACATTTGCCTACTAGTATCTATTATGATAATGCATGAAGAGGATATGCATGCAGTACATATTCTTTGTTGTAGTTGTAATATACAGTGTGTTATGCAGTGTGCATATGTACACTGCTGTAGGTTTTTTTTCTAACACACACATACACAGTTACAAGTGTACAAAACTTTTCAACATCTACTGTAGATGGTGGCTTATTTTTGTGTATACATTGTACAGGCATTGCAGGCTAGACGTACCCTGGATGCCCAGGTCACTTCCTGTCTGCAATGTCATGTGATGTCTGGTTTTATGCAAATGAGGTAATAATGAATAATTATCTTTATGACAGCCAATCATTTTAAGTTACGTAATATATTCAGTATTCTTTAGCCAATCAAAATAGTTTTGACTTTGTGGCAATTCAGAGCTTGCTGAGTTAGTTTGCAGGCCCCAAAATCTAGGCAGTCCTGCTGCAACTTTCATAGAGTCACGTACTTGGTCTACGGTCTACGTAGACCCCGAGTTGTTTTCCTGCACAGTCACCTTTATACTGATTCTGATAGAATGTTTTTATATCATTTTGTATTTGGACTGAGCATCATTTTGGATAATAATTCCAACCCCCGGAAAAGCAGGCACTCCTGTGACGTTAGATTTGTACCACAAGAATCTACCAAGGTTTTTATCGGTCATGCCATCGGCCTAGCCTACTCGCTGCATAGTAGACGTCTACTTCTCATTGGACATTGACATACAGCAGCTGTGTATCACTCCGTGGCGTGGGGAGCTTCATCGCATTGGTCCCTTCTTGGTTTCCAGCCGTTTTGTTTGACGATGCCGGCACCCTCCTAGTTTCATCGTCAGCCGCGCCGCCAGGGTTTCCTTCCAGGCTATGGACGGTTTCTAGCACCTGTATACTGTCGGATTTTAACTGTCGACGGACTATTACCGACATACCGACTACCGTGCTACACAAGGCTAGTGCTGGACTATCCTAGCAGGTAGCTTTATATCATACTTGGTATTACTATTAGGTTCTAGATTTATACCTGGTACAACGATGTACTTACTAATGCGTTACAATCCATGTTTGTAAACAGCGGCGGCCTCCCGCTATAGAAACAGTGCCTGTAGCTAACTGATTACTTACAGTAACTTATATATTTTATACACTCCCTGCTGGTTAACATACGTACTGTAGGGCCTACTCTCTTCTTAACGTTACAGTCTACACCTTGCATATAGGGTAGGCTATCTAGTCTATACCGTTTAGCCTCGCTCATTTGTCGGCCATTGGCATTGATGTACGTTAATGTTTACAGTTTAAGCGGCGGCCTTCCGCTATACAAACAGCACCACACCTTACTTATCAACCTCAATTGAAAAGCTCTGGTCTGTATAGACACGCTGTGTTTTCTCTGGATTTATTTTGATGGCTGATGCCTCATTAATAAAAATGGTTTAAGCCAGAGATTTGGAATAGTAATACCGATCATTTCCAAAGCCTTTTTGTGTTGTGTAACCTTAGTGTTAAGCCTACCTGTGAATCCCGTGATCAAAAGTGTGGGGGTGAATGGGCATGTGGAGTCATTGGATTTTTAGTTGTTTTTACTTTGAGCTGCACTGAGAGTTAAAACATATTCATGTGAATAGTGTGTGTGTGTGTGAATTTATTGAAGTCAGAGATCAATCTTACTTTTGGTTACATTTCATCTGATATCACACACTCATTAAATACTCGAGGTATCTCATAGTACATCGAAACACAACAGCATGCGTCTGGTGAAATCCGAACACATGGCTCAAGCCCTGTATTGCACTGTGGGAAACACTGTACGCATGATGGGGAAAAGGGCAGAATTTTGTTAACTTTCAGGCCCATTTTATAAAATTAATTATGAACAGGCCTATTTCGTGGATCGGTAAGAAGCGGATGCTCTCATTTAACTTTGGAAACAGTCAAAGACCCACTCATTGTGCTCATGGGTTTTCACAGTTTCAAAGTTTAACTTGCTCATCCATTTCTCACCAATCCACTCTGTCTTGTGCATCATTTGTGTTATACTGTAAAAGTGGATATTTTTGCGCAACTAATTTTTTTACGCTCGGCAGGCAGGGTAAGTGGAGTTTTGCGTGTTTTTAATTCCGCAGAATCAAGACATCAACCACTGGAATGTATGGCAAGCAAAAATATTTGTGTGCTTTTATTTTTACACTAGTTCTGGTTGCGCGAAATGCGCAAAAATTTAAACACCGTGAACATTTCCACTTCTACAATACAATTGATGACTCCTGCCTCTACAATATATTATGAATGCAACCACACACGTCATGGCAATGATGCACTTGACTCACGCTGAGGAGCCATCTTGGACCAGCATTGGGTCCCGACAGAGGTCCAGGTCCCGACAGTGGTTGCAGACCCGGCAGATGACCTCAGGCAGGACATAGGACAGGCAGGGGTCGCGCCAGTCCGCGTCGTCCGAGAACTCGCCCACGCCGATGAGGCGCAGGAGGTTGCGTTTCATCTTGGTCACCTGACTGGCGATGTTGGTGTCGAGTGAGAGCACCTAGGTGACGGGACGAAGACATAAAGAGAATGAGTGGGTCCTATGGAGTGTGCTGAAAACCATTCTGCTCTAACTCATTGAGGATGGGCTGATTTTGCTACAACACACATTTCCCATAGACACCTGCCCGAGTAAACTCGGGACTCATCCGCAACAGGTTAATACTAGGGCTGTTTGCAGTGAGATGTGAATAAAAGCTAAAACAACAACAACAAAAATAAACCAAATGATCATGCTACAAGTTGGAGATGGTGTTTGCAAAGAGAGAAAAAAAAAATACAAAAAAAAAAAATTTACAAACATTTCCCATTTCTGTTATATACGTCAGAACGTCGGGCCAGCCATCTTTTCAAGCAATGCTTATAATGGCGGCCCTCTGCATAATCGTTTCTTAACTATAAATGTTATTCTTATCACTGCTGCATAGACATGCATACTGTATATCATATCTCTGTCATATCGTTGTTTATGCAAGTCAAAAGACTGTGTTAAATTTATTTTATATATTTCCTACATGTTCATGATTATGTACTTATATATATCGTGGTTTATGCAAGTCAAACGACTCTGCGTTGAATTTACTTTGTACATTTCCTGCATCTTCATGATTATGTAACTTAAGTATATTGATTTGCAGAAAATAAAGTATCTATCAAACAAAAACGTTGATGAATGTTGATACATGTAAAGAGATGCCAAAAAGAATGGTATCTGTTGCCAATTCATGCCTTTCGTTTCTACAAACTGAATGTATTATTATGATCTGTAACATGCCCCATCATATTCTATGTACAAGATAAGCTGTACATACTCATAAATTATTACACACAGTCATACACAGATTCCTCTTAGCTCATAGATGTAATTATAAGAGAATTTAATAAACAGGGGCCTGTTTCATAAAAACTGAGCATAAGTTGCAATCAATCACAAATTGCCTTTCATAAACAACTTTGCCATTGATTGCAAGTAACGCTCAATCTACCAAAAGTTTCACTTGATTTTTCTTGAAACAAGGAAAAGTAGAAATTACGCGGTGCGTAATATATGTCCCCGCCGGAAGTAGCATTTTGTAGCAAAATGTACAATACAGGTCACAAATCAAGATCACAGGTCAAGAAGTCAAAGGTCAAAATTCTGTGTAGAAAGTTTTGAAGCCCTCACCTGCTGCCATCACATAAAGCAAACGGAATCGAAATCGGGTTAGAAATGGCGAAGGAGTAGCATTTTGTAGCCATTGTACAATATAGGTCAAAAATCAAGGTCAAAGGTCAAAGAAGTCAAGGGTCAAAATTCTGTGTAGAAGTTTTGAAGCCCTCACCTAGTGCCATCACATAAAGCAAACGGAATCAAAATCGGGTTAGAAATGGCGAAGGAGTAGCATTTTGTAGCAAAATATACAATATAGGTCAAAGGTCAAGGTCAAAGGTCACAACTGAAATTCTGTGTAGAAGTTTCAAAGCTCCCACATAGTGCTATCATATAAAGCAAACAGAATCAAAATTGGCTCATAAATGACAGAGAAGTAGCAAATTGAAGATTTTGATCACACACGGACGCACGGACACACGGACGGACACACACACGGACACACACACGTACGGAGCCCGTTTCATAGTCCCCTGCTCGAACTCGTTCGGCGGGGACAATTAAGCGCGAGTGTCTTTATGAAACAGGACTTACGCTCAATATTGAACTTACGCTTGATTCAACAAGTTACGCTCAATAGATCGTGCGTGAAATCAATCACAACTCTTAATGAAACAGTCCCCAGATCAGAACCTTTTGGAGACAAGCATCAAATATGGCATTACTGCTTGCATTATCCACAGCTTCTGATATCTACACGATGCGAGATACAACTGACCTCAAACTCTTCCTTTATCTATAAAATGCAAACAGCAAACAAGCTTTGAAAGTAGGAGAAAGTAATGTACAGGTTGTGTTTAATATTGCATACCACAAAACCGAAAGCATAATGATGGCTTGTTGACAAGATGCCTCAAATGTCCCATGATTTATTTCCTGTTTCTCTGCACTACAAATAGACATTGGAAGGTATATGGAAGGTATCAATAGCCAGTGGCCAAAGGACTAATAAATTGTAATTACCTCTGCCAAGGCAGGAGGCTATGTTTTCCTCAGTGTTGGTTTGTTTGTTTGTTTGCTAAATAACTAAATTGTGAATTGATATGAATGAAACCTGCTGGAAAAGTTGATAATGACAAATTGAACATAAAATCTGGGAATTTTTATGGATTTTTAAAGGAATATTTATGTTTTGGCAGATAGGGGCAATAAACTTGGGTGTTCAAGCTGCGCGGCCGTAATCTGGCAGAACTGCATACAACTGTATCTCCTTTAACACATTACGCCAGAAATCGGGTTTAAAGATTCAATGTTACACCTTTCTAAACTGGGATACGATGAGTTGCATTTTTCCTCTTTTCTTGGTCATAGTTGGTCTCAAGAATTTATTTCCAGCAAAAAATTGACAATTTGACCTTTTTAAATAGTATTAATTACCAATTTAAAAAACTTACGCAATTCTGCCAGATTAATTGTCGCCAAAATTTTTACGATCGTAATCTGGCAGAACTGCGTATCTCTGGTCATGTGCCCAGGATGATCAGCCAGAACTGCGTACTAAGTCTTTGGTCATGCGGGGGGTTTTTCAGGCAGAATTGTGTATCTCTAGGAGATACGCAGTTCTGCCTGATAAGCACGTGTTTCTTCAGGCAGAACTACATACTCTTTTTGTCGTCGTATCTCTAGGAGATACGCAGTTCTGGCTGATAAACACGTGGTTTATCATCCAGAACTACGTAGTTCGGTCTATTTTCTGCGGGTTGTCTATCAGATTTTACCATCCACCCCCCTTACTATTCAGCGGATGCAGTGTCAAAACAATGAATATTTTAGATCGAGTACAATTTTTTGAAATATTTGTATTGTATAAAGTCATCATTATTGATTCACATTCAATTTCATTTTATCCATTCATTCGTAAGTGGAAAATAACTTGCTTTCCCCAAATGTTGTCAGTCTGTGTTCATGTTTCAGTATTATTTAGCGGCACAAGAAGTACCGCTACATCAAAAGCCTGGCAGCTGCTTGGGTTATTGTCGATCTCATGAAGCATTGCATTGGATTAAGAATAATATTAGACTAGATGTTAAGCTATATTGTTCATCAAGACTACAGGTACTACATTGTAGACCGTCTAGACCGTAGTCTATTCAGGCCTAACGATACACTAGACATCTAGAGACTAGTAGAGCGGTACGTAGGGATTTGCATACGACAGGCCTACTGATCTCATCATTCCTACTCTATGCCCAAAGTAAGTATAGAGTATGCCTAGACCCTTTTGGCTGAAGGCCTAAACTCTATTTAAACTAAAGAATACTAGGAGCAAGGCCTGACTAAAAGTTTATCTACAGCTTCATTAGAAATAAACAAAAATAGACCATAGGTCTCGTTTGTGTCGACTCCTAGTCCTACTGTAGGCCTACTACAGTACTAACATTTAATAGGGTAGTAGTGTTCTAACCGTTACTCTCTACGCAGGCCCAAAACGTACTAGAACTCTCGAACTCTTTCTACTCGATTGTCAGACTAGGTCTTTGTAACATCCAGACGTCTATTTTGGGGCGTCATTAACAGACTAGTAATATCAATGAAAATTAGTTTCTAGTCTAGACTCTAGATCTAGACTCTATATCCAGGTAGGGGCTAAATCTAGAGCTAGACTGTTTATTGGGGATCTAGGCCTATTAACGGTTAGTACTAATGTTACTAATGTTATAGTAGATCTAAGAATAACGTAAGGCCTAACCTGCCTATCTAATGACTAACCGTAAAGTCTATAGCCTATAATGTCTAGTAATACTAGTAGTATTATAGATCACAGATCTAGATCTAAGTTTCAGATCACAGTTCTAGATCTAAGTTTCAGATCTATTTCTAGGGCTAAATGGTTATAATTTAGCTTTTAACTTGTAGATTCTAGATTCTTCATATTACAGACTTAAAGAATGTCTATGCCGAATCAAATCTAGAAAAATAGAAAACTGAGTAAAGACAGAATAACCGGCGATTCAGCCTAAGTTAAGTAACGGTAGGCCCCAGTAGTCTAAAAGGCCCCTACTGCACAACTCTACTGGGAGTACCGGTACGGTACCGATATTAAAGAGTAAACTTGTAAAAGAGTTAATAGTATTGATCAATTTCTGACGTCTGTAGGATTGGATCAAAAATGCCATCATTATGGACAGTATCCTAGATATTCATTAAACTTCTCGAGATCAATCCCATAGATCCAAGCCAACTAACCGCTTATTACAATGAAAAACAAAATAAGAAGCTATGGATTACAGATATTGTTGTTCGCGTGACCTACGCTATCACACAGTACATTGATTTCACATACACTAACAATGGACAAGTGTTGCAGTACTAAGTAGGCCTAAAGTTGACTGGAGCGTGATGTCAGACAAGATGCAAACTATAACGTTTGTTAGATCTAGAAATGTTCTAGGCTTAACTAGAAATGTCGCTAAGGCGACTGGTATGCCTCCGCCATAATGCATGATTCTCCTAATAGATCTATAGTACATGTAGACAATGTGTGATTGCATTTTCACAAAATTGGCAAAATATTAAAATGACAAGTTTGTCACAAATGTTTTGAATGTTCACCTTCCTTGACCTAGGTTTAATTGGATGAATAGGAGAGCATGTATTTGGGGATTTAAGGACTTTAACTTGACTTTGACCCATTCATAAGTTTATGCATTGAGAAATTTTCAAGTTATGAAGAAAAAGTGCAATTTCTGTATTGAAAAGTTCATTGTTACCAATTTCATCTAGCCTTTGACCCTAAAATTCATAGGATAATCACTGTCAGGCACAACATGCATAAATATGTAGTAAGTTTCAAGATAACTTGAGCCACTTCTGAGATATGGAGGAAAGTTAGTTCAGCACTTTCCCTTGATCTTTGACCTTTTGACCTTTGAGGCAAACCCAAAAAAAAAAGAAAAAAAAAAAGCTTCCAGAGAATCTCTATTAGGTTATACAAGCATACACCAAGTGTAAAAAAAACCAATAATAATCCTGCTGGCACTGCATAAATATGAGGGAAATAGTAAAAATTTGAAGTGTTGCCCTTAACCTTTGACCCCTGACCTTTGACCCACGAACCCTAAATTCTCTGGATAATCACTGTCAGTCAGTACATGTATATATACTATGTTCCATGAAGATGCCTTGAACAATTTCCAAGATATGGAGAAAAAAGTGAAGTTTTGATATTTTTACTTGACCTTTTGACCTTTGACCTTTGACCTAATGACCCCAAACTTTCACCACAGAATCATAATTGGGTAATACATGTATACACTAAGTTTCAAGAAAATATCTCAGGCATTGCATAGATATGGTGGAAATAGTGAAATTTTACGTATTTGACCTTGACCTTTTGACCTTTGACCTTGAGCATGTGCACCAAAAAGTTGATAGGCACAACTTCACCCCCTAATACACATACATGCCAAGTTTCATTAGGATACCTCAAAAGGTTTTTTAGTTACGCTGTCCACAAAATTCATTACGGACGGAAGGACGGACGGAAGGACGGACGGACGGACGGAAGGACGGACGGACGGACGGAAGGACGGACGGACGGACGGACGGACGGACAGACGGACAACCCGAAAACATAATGCCTCCGGCACCACTTCGTGGCGGAGGCATAAAAAACACTAGATTGTAGCAAAACTTAATAGTAAGGCATACCACATATCGACCTGTTTTGAAGCCTGCCAGTCTATGAAGGGAAAGAAAGAGGCAATTTCCCCCAAGAGTAACGAGGGTTATTGCTTTTGGATCCATTGCTTTAGCGTGACTGTCGTCGTGTACAATACTCCGTAGCCGCATACATTACGACGTGTCTAGCTAGCTAGGCACTGCTAGCTTGAACGCGCAGCGCGTTTGTCACTACCAAGGCCGCGCACGCGCGTGTTAAGATGTCCGTGCGGGATGCAGGAACACCTTGGTCCAAGCGTTGTCGTAAGTCGACTTACGCAGTTCTGCCAGATTAACATCGGAAAATTCATTTCGTATCTCGACTTACGCAGTTCTGCCAGATTAATCGCCCTCTCTCCTCAGGAATTTTGCCAAAATTACTTTCTAAAAATAACTTTCCGTACCGAATCACAACTTATTTTTTGGCCCACTTGAAAGAGCATGAGAAAAAACACACAAAACACTCAAAACCTGAAAATCGACCAAAATCGACTTTGGGAGTTCTGCCAGATTACGGCCGTGCGCATATTTGAGGTTTGCATACGCGCTTTAAAGTGGGTGCTCTGCTTGGGAAAGGCGCCAAGCAGCTGGAAGCCGATGACTTAAACAATAAACGATAGCAATACTGAGAAATTGGGCGATTTTTAGCATGCATGTTTTGTGGAAATCAGCTGCTTGGCGGAGGTCTGCCCTCTCCGAGTGCTTTTCTACAATTTGTAGTTAACATCTGTAATCACTTTAGAATCTCAGCTCCTAGAAATTTGCATGATAATGCTCCAGTTGCACAACTACAGGGATGTTTATTTATTTATTTTTTTAATTTTTTTGTATAGCTCCATACAAATGCTGTGCATTATCATCATCACCACCAACACATCATCATCATCATTACCGCCTGCATCAGCACCACTTCCATCATCATCATCATCATCATCATCATCATCATCATCTTCATCATCATCATCATCAACATCACCATTATCACCATTACAAACTCCACCACCACGATCACCGTCATCGCCATTGTCATTTTCACCGTCATCATCATCATCACCACCATCATCATTCATGTTCTCACCTTGGTGATAGCTTTGACAAACTCAAGGGCTGGGTTGTTGAGGGGGAGGTGGGATCCGGGGAGCTGTGGAAATTCGGCCGACGCCTCCTGACGAGAGCGTCGGTTTCCAGACAACTTCATCTGAATCTTCTGTGTGATTCTGTGAAAGAAAAGCGGACAAAAATGATAACATAGGTTCAACTAAAAAATAGAGCTACAATTGCAAGTATTCTTGTGGTATTAGATTAAACCAGAAAAGTTTGGATTTTGCAACTGTCATAACCTAAACTTAGTATTACACCAAGTGTGATGAATCAGAAAGTACCTATTGTAGTCTCCTTTCTTTTCCTTCTGCTACAAGTTTTTCCTCTTGTTCGTTCTTCTTGTTCTTCCACTATTTAATCTTGTTCTTCTTTTTCTTGTTGTTCAATTTCTGTTATAATCTTTGTTCTAGTTACTTCTTTATTCTCTTACGCCTAATCCTGTTTTTATTTTTGTTTTTGTTTTTGCTAATAAAACGTATTGTTCTTAAGTTGCTTGTTCTTCTCCTTCTCATTAATATCTTCTATTTTTTGCCTTCCCCTCCCTTGTCCTTTTCTTCATTTCCTTCTTTCATGTCAACCAGCCTCCATTGCCTCCATTGTGTAATATGAGTTATATCAATTGGTCTATGTACAAATGTAAGTACTGGTTGGTAATTTGATAAATGTCTTAAAGGGATCGTATAGTTTGGCTGAGACCTATGATGTAACTTCCAGTTTCTAACATTTTTGGATGAGATAATGAGAAACCTCTTATGAAATATGAAAGAGCATGTAATTCCAAGAGGAATTCAACATTTATTCTATGAAAATTGTTTTTGAAATGGCTGAGATACCCCAAACAGAGCAATCCTAATGAAAGGTGGGACCCATGTTTTATAACGATCGCTTTGTCTTACTTTGTTTTTGAATGTCTTGGCCATTCCAAACCCCATTCTCATCACATAAACTTTGAATTCCTCTTAGAATGGTATGCTCTGAACTATTTCACAAGTGGTTTCTTGATATCTCACAAAAGTTAAAAGCCCAATCATCATCTCCACCAATACTAAACCATCCCTTTAACGTGACTTGCATGTGAGATCGAAACCATCGCATTGCGAGCAGTGACATCATGTGAGGTACATGACATTGTATAACTTGTCAGGTAATATACTACCAGAATTTGACAGGCTGCCAACAGGGCTACAATGAAATGTTGCACATTTATGTAGACCATACAATATAACAAATATTGCCTTTTGTCTATCATTAATACAATAGTCCTAAGACTTAGACAGTACCTTGCCAGTGGTATATTCCCCCCCTCCCTCCGACAATATTTTCCCTCAGCACTTCACAAACTGGGAAAACATAATCTGTTGGGGAAAGACAATCACTTTGGGAGAGATATTTTCCCCTTGACGTAATATTTTTCTCAAGCACTTCGCATTTGGGGAAAATATAACGCCTGCTGGCAAGTCAAGTGTTACACTGTATTGTACCTCTAAAAAGGCAATATACTGTATGTCCCCCCCAAAAAAAATTACAACGGGACCCTCCGCAACAATAACTTTAAAAATAGTGAATCAATGCAAATGCAATTTCAGGGTATGAAAGTATAACTTACTACCGACATCTTACAGAAAACCCTGTCCGATTTGCTTCAGTGGTCAAAGAGAAATGAGGGCTTTTGTAGAGCATGTTAGGAATCCCTTCCCTCCAAGTTTTGTCCTTTGTGTTCAGACATTGATATGCAGCTCTAAGAGCATCCAAGTGCCTAATGTGGAAGAAGCAGACCCATGACATGCTTTACAACGATCTACATTTCTCTGTGACCACTTAACCCAATTGAATGGGGTTTTCTGCAAACGGATAGGAAAGATGTTATATTTTTAGACCCTGACACAGCATTCAGGCAATTTAATCATATTGAAGGTTATCAATGCAGAAATCTTGTTGTAAATTTTTTGGGGACATACTGTATGCGTCACTAAAGGTGACCAGGATTCTAATGTGATGTTCAAACTCACGCAAACATCCTCTGGGACAGCTCCTCCTCCACCAGCCCCTGGGAGTAGCTGACCAGACTGGGCGTGGTCGTCAGGTCGCCATGCTGCTGCTGCTGGGTGGGCTGGCTCTGGTTGCTACGGCGACGGATGGGCGTGTCCCCGGGGTTCATCCTCTCCTGCTCCTCCTGGATGTGCTTGTGGATGGCCAGGATGTAGCCAGCAATGATCATCTGCGTACATGGAAAACACAGTAAATAAATATGATGCTCAACATACTCAATAAGTGAACTATCCTGCTATGACACAGAGATGCACTTGACAAATCAAGTAAATAACTAATCTTGAATGATCCTTCTCTTTTTTTTTCTGACTGTGCATAATCCCTGATCTATGGCAGTTGTAACCCGAGGGCAAAGCACTCATCTTTGCTGCCTAGTCCTTTGGAAGAGACTTCGAGCCGTTGGTCCTGTGGTTAATCGCTTACAAGCATCAAATACATCCTTAGCACCCATGCAAAAACAAAACACAATGGAGAAATACGGTCAAATCTGCCTTAGCAGCCACCTGTCTATAGTGGCCACCTGCCATATACAGCTATCACAATTCTTGTGAGAGAGAGAAAAAAAAAAGCACTGTTAACGATATTCAGGCATAGCAATACACTCATGAAAAGCTTGCTCGATGTATGCATGCTAGTGTGCAATGACGTGATCAATAACTGCAATGTTCAATGTACAAAAACAGGTGCATAGACTTTGTTCCTTACACATACATGTACATGTACATTGTATATAACACCCATAAAATTTAGAGAATCTTTTTATAGCAGCCATCTGTATATAATGGCCGCTATTTTCATCTCCCTTGGTTGGCCATTATCGACAGGTTTCACTATTAACCCGCTCCATACTGAATTCTGACATCCCCATAGACTTAGTACACAGGCCACCAGTTTCCCAGGTGTGGAATGGGTTAAAAACATGAAGCTAAAGTCTGAACTCACATTAAATGTTGTCTGGCAGGCCCCTGCTGTAGGAAGGTAGTGCATGATATTCCAGTTCATCTCCACTTCCTCCTGATTGGATACAACATAGAGAAAAGACAGCAAAAGGAAGCATGACTTACACACATTATAGATAATACAGAGCCTCTGCCTACGGGAGAATTTTGTATACTGCAAAACGAGGAATGTTCGTGTGCATTTTAATTTCGAGAATTTCGTGAGAGTAGACTTTTCCAAATTAAAATGCACGCTAAAGATCTCGTCTACACCACATGCACCGAATGTTAGAGGCACCTCGTGAAAATTTCATGTGCGAAATACTGTGTTTTAGAGTAACCCTTATTTCATTACTATCTTGCTTCATTCTAAGATAGGCAGGAATGCTGCAGTACTTTGTACAGATGTCTGGAAACTAATTGTCAATGAACACAGATTACCTAACTAAATCCCCCTGCAATTCTTAATTCTAACATCAAATTGGTAACAATATTATTTGCTGTCTAAACTGAAATGTCATTGAGATGTGCCCAATTTCATCCACTCATGACCTAAATCTTAGACCACCATTCCACAGAGATTTTCTCTCATCGGTTACTCATCGGAAGCAAAGTTTACCGCTTCTGGCCACCCACCGAAGTGCAACAGATCACAGTCCGATGAATCTGACTTGTGCTGTTTAGACTCGCTAAATTTATAGTATATACAGTATCAGGTCAGTGACAGACATGTCGGGTGGTGATCTGATGAGGCAATATCATCTGATGAAGATCGAGCGCGACACGTCTGACACTCACCTGATAGGTGACTAACCAATTCAGATTCATTGGACTGTGATCCGATACACTTTGGTGGGTGAACAGAAGCAACAAACTTTGCTTCTGACGAGCGACCGATGAGAAAAAAATACTCTGTGGAATGGGGTTATTAGATGCAAGCAAAGTCTGATATGGTTTATTCTTAATACTGAAAGTAAAACTTAGTGAATGTTGATATCAAGATAACAAGAGGAATTCCTTTCTCACCTCCTCTCCATCATCTGGCTGATTGGGTGGAGTTGCCATGACAACATCCTCCTCTGACTCCTCCCCATTCTCTCCAGTGAGAGATGCGGGTATCCTGCCCTTCACTCCGCCATGGTTGGCCTGGGGGATGGATAAACAGAGGAAACATGACAAGACTTTTAAACTTTGAACTCTGAACTACAAACTTTGACCCTTACACTCTCTGAAGGATGAGACAAAGGAGCAGGTCATAGGATTTTGCTCCTAAAGGTGATCAAGGAAAAGCAAAATGAAATGGGTGTAGCCACGAGAGTAAATTGGTCTAATCCGAGTGGGGACCCATTTCCTGCAATTATATCCACGTTTCACCCATGGCATAACAAAATTTGCTTTGTTCTATACAAAGGGTGTGGGAAGGAATGGATAAAGTCGAAATGAAAATGTAACATCTCGGAGTCATTGTGGGGTGAAACTACTTCGCAGCAGAACAGTAAACAGTGATCTTATCAATTGCTGACACATTGTACTGTATTCTGAAACCATCCATCTTATCAATTCAAAATGCATCATTCCTCAAATAAGACACACTTTTCTTTGAAGCATCGTTTAAGCCCTGTACACTGTAAACCACAGCTCAATAAAAAGACAACAGGTACTGCAAAAGTAGAAATTTTTGCACATATGGCACACCTGAATGAGCACATAAATAAAAGTACACACAAATTTTGTTGTGATTAATACTATTTCATATTTTGATCCTGCAGAACCACAAACATAATCATATGAAATTGATCTTACCCGGCTGAGTGTGAGAAATAAGTTGCTGCAAAAACTGTTCACGTTTAGAAGTACATTTAATATCTTTTACAAAACTCAGCACCATTGACCCCTTGTGGTTCACTCTAAGTGACTAGCAAAAGTCTGCAAACCACAATCCTCTGTATATGCCAAATATTTTGCGAGGTTTTTATTTTCGAGAATTTTGCGAGCCAGGTGCTATTCATGAAATTAAAGACATGCAAAAATAATGACTCTGATCCGGATATGCATGTGACACACACTATACATTTCTCCATTCAGTACAGTACTCCATGCTTAAGAATTTAACCACTCATGAAAACGTTGTGAAGTCCTGATTCGAGAAAATTTAGACTCCCTAAATATTTGGCGTATACAGTACCTCAAACGGCACACCATATGAAAGAAGAAATCTGAAAGCGTCAAACGCATTTCACTCACCGTGTCGAGCCACATGAGAAAGTGCCAGCACTGCTTGTAGGTGAGATCAATGCCATGGAACAGGTCGCTGGACTTGATGGTGTTGGTGACGTAGTCCACGTAGGTCAGGGCGTCCACTACCCGCCGCTTCTTGGTGCACAGGACGATCTGGTTGTAGTTGGCGTGGACGATGACCGCCCCGAGCCGCTTGAACTCCGACATGAGCTGGAGGAAGAGCTTCTTCATCAGTCCATTAAGAGAGCGCCGCAGGGCGGGGTCGTATAGCAGGGCAGACGGAGATCGGATCCATCTGAAGGGTGGCAAGGGTGGATAACAAATAAATCTTCTTCTGTTGTATGCTGCCACACTAATGACAGGTCATAGCCTCATAGTTTAATCTCCAAGTTGCTAATCTAGTCCAGGGCACAATCCTCAGCTTGGGTGATGGCTACTGTCACGTGGTCCACCCTGTCCGGTACTAATGAAATCAACCTAGTGGAATACAACTTTGCACTACAAATAAATAGGAGTGTTTCATGATAATAAACAGAGAACCATATAGGTGTAGTGGACATCAACTAAAATTGGTGTTTAAATATATGTTAAATATAGGATTGATTTTGCTGACTGAGAGTAGATCATGAGTTATGTTTAGCTTATATACCTTATATGACTACAAAAACTGTCATACAAATTCACGGATGCTCGATTTTTCCAGAACATTGAAGTAGATGAAAACATGGAATAACTTGCAAGAGACTATCAACATTAAATTTACTAATGTGGGTACGCACGTGTGGGACTTGACCGTCAGAGATTTGAATTTCTACATCTTGGTCTATGCATGTATATATTCCATGATGTGTTGTGTCTTTATGAGAAAGGAGAATCACTTTATAGGTTTTTATTCACAGTAGTTTTAGATGGTTTGCATGGAACTAGATGCATACTTCTACATTACACACAATCTAAGAATTGAAAAAGCAAGTGCATTTTTACACTCAACCCCCATTTTGCTATATTTTGCTGTTGTGAATCATCCCTAATATTCATAAAGCACTGCATAAATATCAGTACATTCCCTGCTCCGTCCAATCCCATATGTGACATTCTGATTTGGTGTTGACAATTCATTAACCCTTACAACGTTTTGTTTGCCATTTGGCACCCAGGCTAGAGTAATTTCTTCAGTGATTGGCAGGGACGTCTTGCAACTGGCTGCCGATAGATACAGTATTACCTAATCCCCAATCCCTATTGTGTAACCATGGCCTTCCTGATGGACTGAGACACATTACTACACCTGAGTGAACGGGATTGCTAATAAATTTAAAACTACACAAGTTTGGATGGATTGCTGCATGCTGATGAAAATGCTTGGTACAGCTGCATGCCTTGGACACATCTAAAGGGTTAAACTCACCTGTAGAAGTGCATGATCTGATAGTCTGCAAAGACGTTGCTGTACGCCGTCACGTCTCTCAACCATCCATGCACCATGCTCTTCATTATCCTGTTTTAAACCGACAAAACAACAATATCAAGAAGGGGTCGACTTAAACATACAGTGGTTGAAGAGTAGATCACCTAGATTCTCTTTATTCACAGCAATCGAAAACTAACTCGCAGAGAGCCAAACTTCACAAGATGACTAAAAGTAAGTAGCTGTGGGATGAATTTCTTATTCATGCCTGTTGTCGGAGGGAGGTCATACGCATTGCATTTATGATTACACTTTAACATTTCTTCAACTAGCATCAAGCAGATAGTCTCTTCAGTCCAATGCACTAAAATTCATGCCGGTGGAGAAGACCAGTACTCAACCACAAATTGTGCAATCAAGCAACAAACAAAATATGGCATAGAGGAGCTTTTCTACCTGAAGGCCACTGTGCAGAGGGCGGTCTCGTCGTAGCTAGCCAGGGATGCGGCTGCTCCTGGTTGCCCGGATACCATCTCCTCCAGGGATGTCTGCTGGATGGCATCAAAGGCGATACTACCAGCCCCTCCTTCCAGCTCACTCACATGGTGGGACTACAGAGGGAATACACAGGGAAAGGGATTTAAGTTGTCAGAGTACATTGACTGAATGCTGTTGCCATAGTAACCACTTTTCATCAGCAGACAAGACATTCAAAGAGCAGATTATGCTTGTAAAAAAAGACAGTTTCCATTATCTATGCATAGGCATTTCTTTCTCCATCGACAGCTTGCATCTAAGGGCATATGCATGTAAGTCTGTTATCACCTTACAGAAGAAGTGTATATTGTGCATATGATGCTCTTTACACATACAGTTATGTAAGATAGTAACCTCTCAAAAGCCAATGGATTAAAAAATATCGACAAAATATGAAATTAATCAATCCACTGGATATATGGATGAGTAACTGTCTCAAAAAAAAGGGAAAAGAAACATCAACAACAACAAGAAATTGATATCAATAAATTAATGGTTGCATGGACAACACTTATTAAAATAGTTTGAAATCAATCCCTGTATTTCTAATGATGGGAAGCTTGATTTCTGCTTATAGTTCATTACAGGGAGGTTCCAAAAATTAGTTAAATAGAAAGATACTCGTGAAGTACATTGTACATGCAACTCATCATACCAAAATAATCCCCTTATCATGGATAAATTTGTGTTTCAGTGTAAATTTACAAAAAGTAATTTTCCTTCTCAGGGCGCCTGTGACAGAATCAAGGGAAGCTTGGGAGCAGTGCTGTTGGAATAGATTCACTGGATTTGACCGCTCACCTGAAGGAGAGTGTTGACCGCTAGACTGGCCATGTCCAGCTCCACACACACTGTCTGGTAGCACCCACTCTGGTTCAGTTCGACACCGCCAGACTCGTCAAACTCTGTAACAAGTCTGTGCAACAAGAGGGAAAGTTGAGAGAGAAAAAGGTGTGATGATGCACAGATAAGGTCTGATATTTTCAGGCTGATATGGTAATGAGGACAGATAAGATTTCAATTACAAAGTTTCTCTTCGCAAAAGTCAAATATACGAGGAATGCCTTGGGAATTAACAATCACAACTTCCACTATCTTTTTTTGTTTGTTTTAAGCACATCGCCACATGCAGCCACATGCTTTCACAATGATTAACCCAGACTTCATGTTACATTTGGTGGCTGCTCTACAGCCTAACCCATTGAGGATGAGTCCCGAGAATACTCGGGCAAGTGTCTATGGGAAATGTATGTTTTAGCAAAATCAGCCAGGGTTAAATTGTCTTGACAATGAAGTCAAATGTTTGTACTGATTCCTTTTCGACACTGCATTCACTTTTACATTCTTTGTCACACAATCCTGTTTAGAATCAAAACCGTGGACTCATATTTCAGTTCGCTTTCCTATGTTTTGGCAAAACTTCACTCATTCTTTCTATTCAGCAGATGCCATTTAAAGTCTAATTTTGCAGACAATTCATTGGGTTTACATGATTTCACAAAATGGAACAAAAAAAAAAATATTGTTACAAAGGTGACATGAGCAGAGAACTAAACGAGTCCAAAATATATTCCTGCTTTTCATCCTTGCTGTATTACTGTGACCAGACAGACGTACCTGTTGTCGTCAGCCTCTTTCCCGCCAAGATCTGGCCGGTTGGTTGGTGACGCCCACATCACGTGACCGTGCTTGTTGAGGTGACGGGCGAAGAAGAGATCGGCACCGGCTATCCCAGCATCCTCTGGGAGGTTCCCCACTGGGATGTGGAAGTATCGGCTCTGCTCCAAGTAACTCTGTATTCAAGGAAAACAGATGTCAATGTGAAAAATAGAAGGTATTTTTTTTTTTTTCACGAGGGTAAAATAGTCTGATGGACTTTATTGCCAATTTGTCAAAGAAGACACCACTAATATCTAGATATCATTTTCATTCTTATTCTTGTTCTTCTTGTTCTTTTTTTTCTTATTATTATTATTAGTATCACTATCATTTTTGATATTGATATTATTATTATCAATATTACCATCATCTTCATCATCATCATCATCTTCATCATCACCATCATCACCATCACCACCATCATCATCATTATTATTACTTGTTCGCAGATTGGTTGCATGGTTGCATACTGAAGTGTTTGCATCATCATCATCACCATCATCATTATCATTATTATTACTTGTTCCCAGATTGGTTGCATGGGTGCATACCAGAGTGTTTTCTTTGCTGATTGACACATATGTCTGGAAACAAATTGTCAATAAAATAGAGATTACCTAATCCCCCTAAACCGCATTTGTGTCACTATAGCCTTCCTGTCAGACTGAGACATATTGCTATAGAAAGCCTCAGCGGGCTTACTAACATTACAAAGTCTTGTTCCCCTTTCAGTAATTCCTCTGGCTCGGGCCAGGCCCGAACTAAGTCGTAAAATTTTGAGTTTATGAATGGGTTAGGCCAAAGTGGCCCGCGCCAGGAGCGGGCTATTTTGGTGCTGCCGAAGCTAGCACCAGGCGCAGGCCAGGCTTGGGCCTGGTGCCGATCAAAGAGTTTATGAAACGATAGCAGCGCCAGGCTCGGGCCAAAATTCCTTGCACGGTCAAAGGTCACAATTACCTGGCCGTGCCCTCCACCGGAGTGCGCATTCAGTTAATGGTAGTTATCCCTGTGTGGCCGAGCTCGTGAATGGGTCATCATAAAAGCAGCCTGGCTCTGCTATAGTTACTGAATGCAATTTTTACTGCTTGGCACAGGCCAAATTTGCTCAAGCCACGAGCTGATAAAAAATGTATTAGTTACTGAAAGGGGTATACGTGAACTTTGGATGGATTACTAAATGCTGCTGAAAGACCTTGGCAGATGAAGCTACAATTGTAGATGCCTGTAAGCGGGCACGTAAAAGGGTCAACTGCTTTGAAAAACTTTGTAACTTTCAGAACTTTTGAAACTTTCTCTCGCCCAAGAAGAAAATCGAGCATACCAGGAGGAGAAAGTCTGCGTTGAGGTAGTGCTGCAGCAGACGACGCGAACCCTGCCGCTGCCAGTCCAGCACACTGTACACACTGTCACTCTCGGCGACGTGAAGCCTGACCAATGGGAAGTCGTCGAGGGCGGGGATACTTCGCACCAACTCCCCATTGCCTGAAAAGTGATGTATAAAAAAAAAAAAAATGGAGTATGCCGGTATGCTACAAACCTTGCAAACAACATTGCAGTATTTTGAGGGCTGGAAAGGTGTTTTTTTTTTTGGTAGAAAAACACTAAGTATTACTTTTACTGCAATACTTTTGTGCAGTAAACACTGCAAAATATTTTAAAAATTTTGTGCCAATGATAATTCAACTGCAATTGCCTATAGACAAATCCAAACAGAAGTACTGAAGTGAAAAAAAAAAATCTGGAAACCTACTTGATGACGACTGGACAGCAATGAACGTTGGGCCTCTCTTCTCATCTTTAAAAGCCAGTAGCAGCCGATGGATGATTCGATACGCCTGTCACAAGAGTCAAATTGGCAACAATAATCATATTGGAACATTGCTAAATTTAGGATACGTACATCATCATTGATTTCTAAAATATTTCAACAAGTATCAAATGAATGCTGTACTGAGAAAATTACTGGATAGAAATCTCCCTCATGAAATTTTGAACATGTGTTGTCAGTGGCTTATTTTTTTGAACTACATGTAAGTGTCATTTACAGCCATTTATTTTTCTATGCATTCTAACTCACAATCAAAGTCAGCAAAGGACAGGAAAAATATTTCAATGAAAGAAAGTGATGGTTTTCCAAAGAGTATTTCATAAAAATATATTAACGCAGAATACAAAAGGTGAAAATGCTCAAGGTCGAAATGTTGTTGCAGTAGTCACAAGACAAATTCATAACCTTCATGGGTCTCCTGTCAGACTTTATATTGCTTAGACTTTAATATGTAAAAAATCTATAATCAAATATCTAATTTTCTGTATGAACAATTAAATGTATAGGTAATCTTGTATATGCTTTTGTCTTGATACCTTTAGATAGAGATCATGCAAATTGTTTGAAACTTAGCATTACGGTACTACGTACATATGACCATGTTTGATTTTGTACTTATGCTACAAACATCCTGTTTGCCTTTTTTCAAGTCGTCCAACTCTTCATCCTGTAATCAATTAGAGAGGGAGAGAGAGGAATGGGGGAAACAAAAAGACTGGGAACCTTTTTCATGTCCTTCTCCACCATCACATCAAACGTATGTTCCTCTGGAGGAAGGAGTTCAGTCTCGCTGCCTCTTTCAGCCCTGTGAAGGTAAACAAAGTAGAATTATGACCTTTGACCTCATCTCATTCCGTTCTTCTCGCTACAATATACATTCCATGTCAATTTTTAAAAAAAGAGCAGAAAAGAAATCCAGCTTGCATAATCATTATGCATATTAAATCTTTCCCGATGTGAGTGTGAAAATTAAAAGAAAAAAAAATCATAAAAGCTATTATTAGTCTAGTTCAAGGTTTAAACTTCGTTCATTCAATATGTACACCTTAGCATCACAGTGTGCAGAGTTACAACCAAAAGGTAAATGAGAATAACAACTGAAGAACCAAATACAATGTTCACTGGAAAAAAAGATCAATAAACAGAATAACAAATTTCTATTTTGTGTAGGACGAAAATTACATAATTTTTTTTTCTCAAAACAAGCCATTGCATTCAAACTTGTAATGGGTTTTTAAATACCTTGTGGAATTCCGAACTGTAGACAGAGAATAAAATGACTGCGAATTAGCATCATAGTCTTGAAGATTGAGAAGAACAAGCTCACTAATAGCAACAGTGATAAACTAGACCCTTCAAAAGTGAGATGTGCCCTTCTGACGCTGACTCTGCAAAATTACAGGGTAGGACTAATTTGCATTGTCATACAACAATCCCAGACTGATATGACACTTAACGGGCAAAATGTAGACTTACTTTGCTTGTCGCTCATTCTGGTACATGGAGTTGAGGTTGGGCATCTGGTTGGTGCGCACCGTATCCACGGCGATCACTGTCGCCTTGGGTGAGGTGGAGAAGAACAATCCCATCATGCACTTGGAACCCCTGGAGAATCCAAACAATGGTAGAAAAATAAAACAATAACAAGACTTTATACGCCTATTCTATGCAACATCAAAACTTTATGACGTCCATCGGGATTACAAGATTATTTCCTAAAGAGTCTGGTTTACCACGGGTTGTCTTTTTCAATTCAATTCAATTCAAATGATTTTATTTCCATATAAAGTAATACAAAGCAATATACATAACGCTTACATGAGTACATATTATTCTAAGGAATTTTGAATCACCAAAGTTTCAACAAAACATAGATACAATATTATGATAATATCAACTTTGGTCTTTAGATAAATAAACAAGTTTTCATGGTTATCATTGCCCTTGCAGGGGGCGATGCAGTATTCATTGCAACAACTTTGCCAGGAAGTATTTTTTTACACCGAGGTCAAATGGAAACTAAAGGGTAACACATCTTGAATATGAGAGGCGGAGGAAGGGGAGGAGGAGGAGGAGGAGAGGAAGACATAGAGAAAGACGAGGAGGAAGCAATAAAAAAAGATGAAGAATAAGACTAAGAAAAAGAAGATGGAGAAGAAGAAGAAGCAGAAGAAGAAGAAGAAGAAGAAGAAGAAGAAGAAGAAGAAGAAGAAGAAGAAGAAGAAGAAGTAGTAGAAGAAGAGGGGAAAAAATGAGAAGATGATGGAGAAGAGAAGATGAGGGAGAAGGAGGAGGATAACTCACACAACATTGTGGTAGAAATAGATCCGTCGTAGACTTCCAACAGGCAGGTACTGAAACTGGGCGAGTGTCTTGAATTCCAGCTGACTGAGGTCAAAGGTCTCCATGTCCTGGGGCAGACAAAAGTACCAGTAATTCATTTCGTTTGCATGTGTCACACCATGACAAATATTACCCAAGTTCAAAATCATCCTAAAGCTAAGAGCTAGCCAACATTATGATGATTACTAATATTGGCTTTTAATCTTTTTGTCCAACATGACACAGGAAAAGAAGTGGAAAGCAATATTATGCATCAACAGACCTTCCAACCTTTCTGAGTGAAAAATGGGAATAATTTGGCTCAAAAGTAGGAAAGAAAAGGCAGATCCCATAGAAGTGTGTACTAAAATGATCCAGAAAAATAGGAAACAACTACTGAAACAAGAGCTAGGATTGGTAAAAATTCACATTCTGTCCTACAAATTCAGAATTGTTGGGAGGTGTGCATTAATATCTCCCTCCATAACAGCAGGAGGCAATAGTTTTAATATAATCACCCTCCATAACAGCAGGAGGCAATAGTTTTAATATAATCACCCTTCAAACCAGCAGGAGGCAATAGTTTTTAATATAATCACCCTTCACACCAGCATTGTGAAATATCTGTTACCGGCTAGCAAGAATTTCGCATTTTACCCTTCTGGCCAGCTGGTGCCAAATGAGAGTGCTAAGGAGTTTCTCTAAACTTTTAATACTCCTCTAATGAGGTACTGCTAGTTTACCATACAAATGAAGGCACTACATGCACCACCATCTCCCTTCAAGACAGTAAAGCGACCTATTGTACGCTGTATCTGTCACCCACATACAATCAAGTTGTACATTGCCTTCCAGGCTAGCGAGAAGGCAAATAATGTACTGAAGAGCTTTGTGCAATCTTACCCCTCCAAGGAGGTACTTGGCGTACTGCCGGTTCACTGTGCAGATGCAGCCGAGCTTCATGAGGGCCCTGAACTCCAGGGGGACCTGTGTCTCGTACACACCCTCGATGTCTGGGGCTGCCAGGTCCGCTGTCAGCTCACTGGAAGGAGAGAAAGGGGCGGATCCATGTCATCACAATATCTGGTACGGTCGTTCTTTCTGTTCATTTTGAATTCATGTAGATAAACTTGTCTAATGGTTCCCATATGCTGAATATTTACTGGAGTGTTATCGTAGGTTCATGTTATGTTCTCAAAGGCAAAAGCAATCATGGTCAGGCAGATGTAGAGAAAACAGGTTGGACATGAGACAATGCAGAGGGCAGGATGGGCAAACCTGGCAGGTCATGACTGCCTGGTTTAATTTCAAAATAATTTGCTGAAGCAATCACGGAGCAGATGATAAACCTAGTAGGCCAAACTAAAACAGAGTGAGCGACATATTACTGTATCTGCAATGCGATAAGAGAAGACCAAGCTGTTAAGAATGAAGGCCAAAATGTGAATACAGAAAAAGCACAGCCAAAATCCAATGGTACTTCCATGACCGCCAGGAACATAATGTGGACTTTAATAGCAATTCAATATTTCTGTGGCTTGGGCCATGATGGGTATGTATTGTTTCCTCTTTGTCAGAAATATGAGCACTACATCTGTATCCCAATCCCGGCAAGATGTGATGAAGAGTACTGTATACGCTATAATTTTCACGTACATATATTTTCGCGAATTGCCGCTGTCACACATTTTCGCAAGTGGCTAAATTCGCAATTGGGGGACCAGAGAAAATATGAAGTGGCAAAGAAAGTGTGAATTTTCAACTTACTAGCAAATAAGAATGATACTAGTTATACACTGCATGAAAAAAACTTACCAAACTCTGCGAACTAGTACGTTAGAATTCAACATTTTTGAAGTGGTTAAGTCCATCGCGCTAGATTTCTGACGAGTGGTCCCCTTGCGATAAGGGATTGGCTCTCTACAGTATTCGTAAGTAGACGTGGACGTGCGTAAACAAGCTTAGCCAGTATGGTCTGTTCGGTAAGCCGTGACATGGTATACTAGTACTGAAATGTTTGTATCATCAAGGCAAGGGATTCATTTTGGAAGGTAATATTTTCGCATGTTGTTAATTTTGCGAATAGCTCCCGACTCGCGAAATTTGCGAAAATAAAACCCTCGCGAAATATATAGCGTATACAGTATTTTACATGTAGAGGGTCAAAAAATTGGTATCTTTGAGAGAACCTCCAACAAAAGTGAAGCATCAAGACTCTCTGGAATGAGACAGACAAGAGACTCACTTTGCGTGTTGACGATAGAGGTCCTCCGGAACAGTGTACTGGTAGAGGTTGAGGACTGGGTTGGATCTGGGTAGAGTGCGGGTCACTTTCTTCCACACTTGAGACAAAAATTCAACAACAAATCATTAAAAATGGTAGTTGATAGTATTTACAGGTCCACCACATAACATTTTATCTTTACACTACTGCATTCAGTCTTTATTATTTTATGGGAACGCTGCACAAATCATTATTGAGGATTATTCTGATTGAACTTAGAAGGAGAATTTGCTTGAGGAAAATTTAAACATAGTCAAATAATTCTGCCTGATTTAACATGCCATAAATTCAACCACTTTATAACACCTCTACAAAAATCAATGCATTGAGTTTGTACTACATGTATTAAAGTCGCTTTTTTGTCATATTTTGGACAATGACAACAGAAAACTGAACTCGAATCATCTCAAATTGTTTGGAGTGAAAAAGAAAAAAAAATTCACTGAGATGAATATTTGCTACTGCTCCTTCCCACTTTCATTTTTTTTCCCCACTGGATAACGAATTGGTAATCATCAGTGGAATCACATGAAATATAAACTAAAACCACAACATAAGGTGCAAAAAGAAAGTCACACTTTCTTCACAGCTGTGCTCTCTCTTCATAAAGGAACGTATACAGCACAGTTTGAAAACATGGCAATCATCATGACAAGTGGCTATGAACTTGTTTCTGTGTTCTCACTTGCGCCCTCGTTGCTGTCCTTTGGCGTCTTTTGATTGACGTAAAAGATGCGAGGGACCATCAGCTTGACGTGGTGGAGGTCGGAACCAATCAGGGCCCAGAGTTTGAAGAGACCAGGATGACTCGTCTCCATGATCTTTTGGCGGCAGCAAAACAGAAAGACAGACAGTCAGACAATAAGACAACACAAAATTCACACTTGTTATAGATATGGGCCGTGCAGCTGTTCATAAAGTTACGCATGACTTTAGGAGCAACTGGCATATCAAGTGCCAAAATGTGCGCAACTTTTTTTTTTCCTTATGTTTTCACAATGTACGACTGTATGTGAATATTTCATCTATATTGGGGCAAAAATAAACTTTAAGCTAAAAGCATGTGTCAACAAATAACAATAATCATCATCTGCAAATTTCAACTTTAGCTGTTGAAATTAACAATGATTAGGAAACCCACTTGGCTTGCCATATCTAAGTTGTTCGTAAAGTTGTGCGTATCTTTATGAACACCTTTATGAAACTGGGCCCTGGAAGAACAGCTGTGTGCCACTTCACATGATAAAAAAATAGATGTACATGGAGACATAGTAATAGAAACACATGCATGAACGGACAATAATACTTTATGAGCTGTGTTAAAATCTAGCCTGATGAAAGAGTATAATGTGGGAAAAATCTGCTAGGAAATGGACTTTATCAAATTTGACAACCACATTATTTTTGTGACAAATGCGCTAATCCTCTGCATGCCACATTACTTTCCTCACCATAGGTTTGTGTGTGACATTTGTGCACACTTGACTCATTGGAGCAGGAAGGGTTAAGTGGGAACAAAGCTGGTACAAATTTCAGCGTGGTGGCACAACCACCAGTAGGTGACTCACCTGAATGATCTGCCATGGCTGGTCAAGCATGGTCTTGGCAGTGCGGCGGAAGAAGCTGCCCAGTCCCGTGCTGGACAGCGCCCTCACGACCCCGCCGCCGACGACGTCCATCCCGCCGGAGTCCACTCGTCGGCGCTTGCGCTCTCGTCTCTGTCTGGCCTGCAGCGCCCACTTCTGCTTGTGGTACGACACCCACTTCTGGAGGTGCTTCTGTAGATTTCAAGAAGGGAGATGCATAAAATGTGAGTTTTTTTTTTACAGCCAAGCAAAAGCCCTTTTTATTCTAATAAATCAGCATCTGTTCTATGTTCTCATATATGTGACCCGCTACAACAAAAGGATCCTAAAGTCGCTGACGGGTTAGCCGAGAAATTCGAGTTTGAAGTAAGATCACCAAAATCTGTCAAAACGTTCGGATTTCTGTTTTTAACATAATTTTGTAGTCTAATGTATCTCCAATCATCTACCGAAATTTCGAAGCTAAGTGATCAAAGGAAAGGCCTGAAAATAGCATTTTTCTGGGCCATGCTCGGCTCACCCGTCAGCTACTTTAGGATCCTTTTGTTGTAGCGGGTCACATATTGTTGCTCATTTGTTGATATAAGCAAAGTAGTCACAAACTTCATTTTGAGTGTTTTTACTACAAATGTATAATCAATTAATTTATTTTAACTCCACCTTAGGAACCTTTGTGAGGACTTGAGTCCTTTTTGCCAGAATTCATGAACTAAATAACATTTTTATTTTCCTACTTTATAAATACCATCATGCAATTAGTATTAAGTATTACTTCATCTTACAAAAAGTAAATCTTTGAAGAACAGGATACTCAAAAGAAAGAACGGACAACTACTCTACGAGTATGGAGTTTGTACACACGTTTTACAGAAATTATGTAGCTGAACAAGTATTGAGAAATACTTTTATCTATATACTTTTGATTCTGAATCCATCCATAAACAGGATCACACCTCAAAACAATATCCTAGTTATACATTTATGAATTATGAATAGTCTATATAGGACCAGCTAATTTTGACGTAACATGTATTTCCTATACACCAGCTCGAGTATATACAGTTCGACCTCGATTATCCGGCCATGTCGGGACCGGCGCTCATCCGGATAAGCGAATTGGCCGGATATGGGAGACACAATGTTAATATATATAGCTGCCATCCAAGCTGCCGTCCCAGCGCGCTGGCAGCTAGGCAGGTAGCGTACCCTGCAACGGTGGTGATGACTGCTTACTTGTACGGTGATAATGTGGTGTGAATTTATGTTAGTTCTGTCGGGAATATTGTAGGTAAATCGTGTGAGTTTTGTAGAAATTTCAATTGAGTTTAAAGTGACTGTTTTTTCTCAATTTTTGGATAGAAAAAAAAAGTCCTTCACTGCGTGAACGCATCCGGATAACAGAGACTTCCGGACAAAAGGAGGCCGGATAATCGAGGTCAAACTGTACTCACAAATAGTCTTTAACCCACTGAGGACGGGCTGATTTTTCTACAACACGCATTTCCCATAGACACTTGCCCGAGCATACTCACTCGTCCTCAATGGGTGAACAGGTTGAAGTGTTTTGAATTCATTGCCCAAAAAACAAACAAACAAAAGGCAACATTGACGTTCTCACCCTCTTCCTCCCCATGGAAGGAGCAGGACCCAAAACATCCTCCCAAGACTCAGTCAGGGCCTCTGCACTGTCTATACGCCCTTTCCCTCCATCCTCCCGTTTCCTCTTGGTTGCTATGGCAACACCCTTGGGAGACTTCTTGGCCCCGGAGGGCCTCCCAAAGTCCTCCATGTCGGCAACGCTGGCCTCTGGTACTTCATCGACCGTGGATGAGACCGGCTCTGAGTCTGGCTCAGGTCGGCTCTGCGATAGGAGTAAAAAGTTTGAAATCTGTTTTTAGCTACGTTGACTTACATTGTACTTCTATAGAGTACCGAAGTGATGATTTCATATACATGTACTGTAAAACGAGGAATGCTCATGTGCATTTTAATTTCACGAATTTTGCGAGAGCCAACATTTTAGAAATTAAAATGCACGCAAAAGTTCTTGTCTACACTACTGTATGGGTTGAATGTCAATGACAATTTACCAAAATTTCATGCTGCAAAACTATCTTGCTTTACGGTATCTTTCATTTAACTTGAATAGTGCTGGTTCCAAACAAGATATCCTTGCACAAGGTTTCAAACAGGCTGGAACCAGGTATGAAGAGCATTGTTACAGCAATTGTTCTGTTTGCAGATTATATACAATATACGTTAGGTTGATTAAAACCAGAGTCCATGGCAATGAATGGCTATGACATCACACTTAAAGGCATAATTTACCATCTGCGGGATGAAACAAAAACCCAGCATTAGTGCTTTAAACTGGTTCTAAAATGTGAGTTAGGGATAGAAACAACCTCTGCAAAAATTTTGAATTGGTAAAATCAAGGTTAAGTATACAAAATGTGAACAATTGTTATAATTGAAATGTTTCCAGACTAAACCATCTACAGTTATGGTTTCTTGAGAAAAATACAGGTATTTCTTTATATTTTAGGTTTTATTACAAAAATTTTATATGATAGGATGTTTTGTGGGACAATAGACCTACACATATACATTAAATGTCATATCTTGAAAATTATTAAAATCACTGTTCCCAAAGGTAAACAGGACCGGTAAATACTCTATAGACTGGCATGCTTGACATATTCCATTATGTAGTCTGAATATTTAACACCCTACTGACAATATAATTATACTGTATATAGCCAGCTACTTTACGGACTACAATTCCCATTCGGAAGGCATGATTGGTCAGTGAAGAGAAAGGTGTCTGCCAATCAGTAGGGTTGTGGGCGTGGCTTCCCACCTGTTTGGGTTTCCTGATGAACATCTCACTGATCTTCTGTTGCTTGAAGACATCATTCTTTTCACACAGCTTCTTGTGCAGCCAGTCGGGGTGAGCCACCCTGGGAACAGGATTCGAAACCTGTTTTGGTGGAACAGCAGACATCGACATAAAAACTCTACCCTGATTTCATGTAAGGAAAGAAATTAATCAATTGGAAATGTGAATTCCACACCATAAAGCATAGTGTCAAATGATCCATTACCAGGTATCTCCCAAAACAGGGACCGATTTTCATGAATTATCATTAATTGCATGCCACCACCTGAGGTGGGAAACAAAGAAATGTAGTAAACTGCATAATCATTCCATTTTTGAAGGCAAAATATCCTAGACTGCAAAAGTGTTCAAAAAAGAAGGAAAAAATACATGTACTAAAGCATAATTTATCAAATTTCAGAAGAAATATATTTTTCATTCAAAAGCAGATTTTTATATTATTCTATTGAAAAAAAAATGCCTTGAAATCATTTAAACAAACACAAGTTGGCAGCTTCATATACACTGTAGGCAACAATTTTTTCCTCCTACCTGTTGAAGAGCTGCAGGGATGGTAATGATCTTCTGAATGCAGCTACCCAACCTCTCTATGTAGTAATTCCAGTCAAGGATCTGTGGACAGAAGGCAAAGAACCATAATTAGATAATCTCATGAACATGAAACCATCTATGAATAAACAATGTTATAGTACCTGCACTTGGACCTTAAATTACACCACTTCCAAAACAGCCTCTGTCCAACCTTATTCTGGGATTGCAACGCATGAGCATTTGTGGAAACAATAAGTTTTTCAGAGACATTTAAATTCTTAGGCAAAGGTATAGAGAAAATTGAAAGCTTTGCTTTGGATGTAATTTTTATAACAAGCCATGGCTTTGCCACATTCAATGAACTGTAGTACATTGCAACTTATTGATCAGTTTGTACAAGGCAGTGCAGTCAAGCAAAACATGCAAAGTTAGCAAACTTGAGTCGGGTGTGCAAAATGCAGAACGCAGAGAGTTAAAGGTTATCAAAGGGCACTAATCAATAGGTAGTGACTGTCGAAAAAACTCTAAGGCCTGAATTTGTTACTTCGTTACAAAATCAGCTATTTCATTGTTGAAGAAAAAATGTTCATTTCGTTACGAAATGTTAACATTTCGTCGACAAAATGATCATTTCGTCAATGAAATTCGGGCCTAAGTGCTTGAGGGTCAGGCTTACAGTCCTGATGTCGTAATCCATCATGCCCTGAAATTTGAGCCACTTCTTGAGGTAGTGCTTCTTGATGCTCGGCTCCGCCTGGAAGATTGCCAATGGGATGGCGCGCTCCGTCACCGGGGCACCCTCTGGCTTCCGAGCGATGATAAACTTACAGGCGAGTCCCTTGTCCTTTACCATCTGGTCTCCCAGAAACTGTTGATGGAAGAAAACAGAAATATTAATGCAAATTTTTGCGCATTTGGTGCAACATGAAATTGATTAAAAAAATATAAGCACACAAACTTTTTGTTTGTTATAAGCAATCTTATTCTATATCACTGACTTTAAAGGACAAGTTCACCTTTATAAACATAAGGATTGAGAGAATGTAGCAATATTAGTAGAACACATCATTGAAAGTTTGAGGAAAATCAGACAATCCGTTCAAAAGTTATGAATTTTTAAAATTTTTGTGCAGCAACCGCTGGATGAGAAGACTACTGCAGTGTATGAATAACTTGCGTACAACAATATAAGGAAAATATAAAGAGAATTTCACAAAATTCCATCTTTTGAAAAAAGTACACATTCCCCTGACTCGTTACCGACAAATGTTATGGGCAATATTATTCCCCCTGCCTTTAGAAAGAGGTAAGTCAAGAGCTCTTTTATTATGCGAAAAAAAGTGAAAATATGTTGCATTTTCTTTTACATTTTCTTTATACTGTTGTACGCATATGACTCACAAGCTGTAGTAGTCTCCTCATCCAGCGGTTCCAACACAAAAATTTTAAAAATTCATAACTTTTGCATCGATTGTCCAATTTTCCTCAAACTTTCACTGATGTGTTCTACTAATATTGTTGCATTCTCTCAATCCTTATGTTTATGAAGGTGAACTTGTCCTTTAAGGTAGGCATATCATAGGGATATTGGTCTTGTGTCTGTTTTTGTTTTTGTTTTTGTTTTAAGGTTTTTTTTTCCATTAGTGCCGTAGCCGCTAGCGTGAGTGAATTTGCTGTCGTAAAGTGGAACAGCTACAGTGTATCTTTTAAAGTAGTCCACGTATGTGGTATCAAAGCCCTTAACCACTGTGGCAGGCTGTTTGAAGTGCTTGTTATGTTGTCGAGACCATCCACAAACTTCGTCTTACTCTGCGGAATGTGGAAAATGACTCGTGCGAGAATTTCTGCTTTTACAGAAGTAGGAGATACACTGGAGTTTGACTCCCTGCCTCTAATAACTTGCATGCAGTGTATTTTTTTTTTCCTTGTGTGGTCATTACTGGTAAACTCCATAAACATCAGCAAATTTCAAACATTCCAAGATATGTACACATACATAAATATTAGGCACTAAACAGTAAGAGTGGTCTTGGCATTAAATTTGACTCTTTGTCCTGCACAATTTTTTTCTTGCCTGCAATGACTAAAAAAAACTATTAATCAGTTGTAAATATCTTCAAGGCAAATGTATGCATTGTTTAATTTGTAACTAGATATATCGCTACGGCGACTGATATGCCTCCGCCATAATGCATGGTTCTCCTAATAGGTCTATAGTACAATGTCTTGACAATGTGTGATGACAGTTTCACACAATTGGCAAAATATTAAAATGACAGGTTTGCCACAAATGTGCTGAATGTTCACTTTCCTAGAACTAGGTTCAATTGGATGAATGATTAAAATGTCAGAGTGCAGGTATTTGGGGAACTGATGATTTTTACTTGACATTTGACCCTTTTATAAGTTTATACATTGAGTAATTTTCAAGGTATTGAGAAAAAGTATAATTTCAGTATCAAATGGGAAAATAGCATTATCTAAACCTGGCCTTTAATTGACCTTTGACCTCACAGTTCCAAAGAGAATCACCATTAGGTTGAACATGCATAAATATGTAAGTTTCATGATGATACCTTGAGTTACTTTTGAGATATGGAGGAAAAGGTGCAATTCAACACTTTCACTTGACCTTTGACCTTTTGACCTTTGACCTTTCGGCAAGAAACTTCCCACAGAATATATATCGGGTAATACATGCATACATCAAGTTAAAAAAAAAAAAACCTTCAGGCATTGCATAAATATAAGGAAAGTAGTGACATTTTGAGGAGTTGACCTTGACCTTTGACCCCTGACCTTTGAACCATGACCACCAACTTCCCTAGATAATCACTGCCCATTGGAACAAGCATATATACTAAGTTCCATGAAGATACCTTGAACCATTTGCGAGATATGGAGAAAAACATGAATTTTCAACCTTTTTTTTCACAAAATAACCTGTGACCTTTGACCTTTGACCCCATGACCCTAAAATCCAAACAAAGTATTATCCCCCAAGGATATATCCTCATACCAAGTTTGATGTAAAACCACCACACGGTTCTTGAGATATCGACAAAAACAAAACGGGACGGACGTACAGAATGTACGTACGGACGTACGGACGGACAGACGTACGCTACGACGGACGGACGGACGGACGACCCAAAAATATAATGCCTCCGGCCACTTCGTTGGCGGAGGCATAAAAACCAAAACAAACAAATGAGCAAGTTTTACTCAAATACAGTGTATTAGTAATTCAGAAAGATGTGCACACAATCACCCACCCACCCATACACACACACACAATCATATATCGTCGCTGGGGTGACAAGACCTTGTATCGGCAATTTTGGTGAAAATGACTTTCTTGAATTAATGGTCAAATAATGGTTTATGTGATGTCCTGTCCAAATCCCAACTGTCTTACTCCAAGAATGAAGTCACCACGGCATGTCAAAGGAAAGGTTATCCCATTCACTGTAGTGCTTTGGCCGCCGTGTATTTTGGCTCTCCTGAACATTTGACATTTTGTAGATACGAGGTCTTGTCGCCCCAGTGACAATATGTCACAACCACCATGTTCATAGATATCCATTTGCATTGCACCGTTACCTCGGCTAGTCGTTTAGCCGTGCTAATGGACGTGGACTTCTGTTCTCCGTAATCCTCAAGCTTACGCGACATGCTGCGGTTCTCTGAGATCAGATCAAAGAGCTCAGAATCTGGCATGTCGACGGCCTGTAAGAGGAAAACACATAATCAGTAATTATATAGCTAGCTGTATACTGCCCCACATCCACTCTGTAGAGTGCTCAAGTTGCATACATACCACTGATATCATTGTACTACTACCTACATGTAAATACTATTAACAGTAATTAAATGTACATATCACATTCCATACTACAATGTACATTGTATTACCGATTGTTGCCGAAATGACTATGCTACAGAGCACATTGCTGGCAAAGTTTGTGGTAGTCCAAATGCAGTGAACTCACTCATTTGAAGTTTGAATTTACTTTAATTGACTTTACTTACTTAGTACAAGTTAATAGATGAAAATATATCTGAACATATCATATCTCCCAAGAATACTTGTACATGTTGTACTTGTGTTCAATTTTTATGTTAATTCAGTGCAGCAAAAAAATTGGCACAAGAAAGTTACATCCCGAAATATTCCAAACCTGCAGTGGCCAGTATAGTGTAAAACCAGAAATTTTTGTGTACATGACACGCAAGGAGCCATGATGCATCAAAGTGAAATTCATGTGTTTTTCTACATAATGCATTCAATGCCAGTGGTAATCTGCAAAATTTTCATGCAACAAAAAAGCTGTAGGCTCCAATTTGTGAAAATTTCATGCCAAGAATGATTGTGGTTTTACAGTACACATCCCCCACACCTCATCCCCACCCCCCCCCCCAAAAAAAACACATGGACACTATACACAGTTTTTGTATTTGATATATTGTCTCATCGGCCCACCTTGCTGTAGAGAACATCCAGCCAGTAGTCCGCTACCTTGGCGACCGCTGCGTAGCACTCATCTAACGTGACCCCCTTTAGGAAGGCCTCGAAGACGGAGGCTTGGAAGATTTTGATCAGCTGCAGCTCCCCGTTGCGCTTCACCTCAAAACCCTTCAGCTCCGCTAGCGAGCCATCAAAGTTGAAGACAGCGTACCTGTAGGGTCACAAAGAGACAATGGGATGCAGGTTTGTTTCTATAATCAAAGGATGCAAAGGGCTGTCAAGATTCACAGATTAAAATCAGGATTCCAATGAGATATCTGTGTGTTGCATGCAGCCCATAGGGAAACAATGATTACCAAATTAATAAGGAATTTATTATTATCTCTTATCAAGCCATGAAAAGATATCTTAAAGTTTTCATGGAGCCTCTTGCAAAATAACAGGGACTTGGAAGCTCTGAAAGCATAGATAAGTACACATAGGTGGATTGATTGATGGATAGATAGACACATGGATAGAGAGATAAAAAGAGTGAGGGTTGGATAGTTTTATGTGTGATAAACAGTGCAATTTTAGAGAAACAGATAAGGGGTAAAGCAAAATTGTTGAATGAACACAAGCTGAAAACACAGATGAATGAATGGGCTAATGAATGAAAGAATGAATGAATGAGTGAATGAATGAATGAATGAATGAATGAATTCAATGAATGAATGAATGAATGGTGAAAGAACATGATGAATGCAGGGATAGATCAGATGAATAAACGGACTATGAGTACATACAGCTTACGTATAAGACAAATGTATACACCATAAATTTTGCAAGTCTACATTTTTCGCGAATCAGGAATTCCCGACGATTTCACAAGTGGTTAAATTTACGATCGTGGAGTCCTGTACTGAACGGAGAAGTGTACACAAGTATATCACATTCATATCGGGATCAGGGTAAATATTTTCGCGTGTCTTTAATTTCGCGAATAGCCCCTGAGTCGCGAAATTCACGAAAATAAAAACCTCACAAAATATTTGGTGTATACAGTACGTAGATGGGTGGATTGTTCAATGGCTGAACTAAAAGATGGCTGGATGAAGGGAAGCACATAAGAAAAACAAACAATATTACCTCTTCTTGAGTTTCTTCCCCTCTTCTTTGGATGCCGGTAGGATCATGGCCAGGTACGGGCCGTCCACCTCAAAGAAGATGGAGTTCTCACTCCGGACCTCGTACGTCAGATTCATGGGGTCCACCAGTTCCTGGTACTGATCGTTTGTGTTGTAGTCCTGGAGAGGAAAGGGGAGTAGGTTGAAGAGGGCTTACAGACAGATCTCAAAACATCTATCAACAGACAAACACATTCCCCCCCCCCCCCAATCATTACATTATCTTTAATACTGTAAAATGAGCAATGTTTTTGTGCATTTTAATTTTGTGAAATTCGCGAGAGCCAAGATTCATGAGATTTAAATGCACATGAAAGTTCTTGCCTACACTATACTTTGAATGTCCATGGCAATTCGCGTAAAGTTAATGCCACTAAAAAAAAGCCTGTCGGCTTCAATTTGTTAAAATTTCATGGCGCGAATATATTGTTTTACAGAACGCTTGAAGATATCTTGTTTGCAACCAAGAGAGGAGAGGACATTCATTAAGAGCAGAGAAAAATACAAAAAAAGGCGGAAGAAGTAAACAAAAAAAGAGTTTGTTTGCAAAAACCGATAAGTCCATTTTTGAAGATTTTGAAGTACGATGTCTGTCATAAAGTGCAAAATAATACCTTTTAAATGACATATTGGTCACTACATAAAAAGGTACATTTTTGAAGTTATGGTCAAAAGAAGCAAAAATTTGCTTATTTTTCTCTTTATTTTTCTTGACCTTTAATCGCAAATATCTCCATTTGGCAAATATGGACTTATCAGTTTTTGCGAACAAACTCTTCAAATTGTCTAAATGTATGGTCAACTTCAATGTCACAAACTAAAAGCCTACCACATTTTGGAAAGATACAACATGTTCCACAAAGAGGCACTCACTCACCCGAACCATGATGTTGAGCATCGCCCCAGGGTAGGAGATGGCCACTTTGGGCTTCTTGGGGTTGGTCGTCTTGACGTTGAAGTTCTCTGGGAAACTGGCTGGGAGTACACACCAGATTCCATCAGTGTCCAACTCCAGAGGGCGCCTGCCAAGAAATCATGACATAATTTTTTGGTTTTTTTTTCAAAATAAAAAGATAAGAAGGAATAAAGAAGGAAACTAGAGAAGCACTCAGAGAGCGCAGACCTCCATCAAGCAGGTTTTCCACCACAGATCTTGTTCTTCCATAGAGATCAGTGATTTCCACTCATACATGCACGCTGAAAATAGCCCACTCTCCCAATACAGAAGCCTTTTGTTACGTCATCAACTTTCAGCTGCATGGCACGCCTTGCCCTAGCAGAAACTAGAGCATGCACTTTAGTGCACGTATGAAAACCTCAAAAAAACTCCCAAGTTCATTGACCCAACCTGCCAAAATATCAAAAATCCTTCATAAAATCCACAAAAAATCACTACCAAAATTTAATCATCTGTTACCTGCATCATCTCTCAACCTTTCCCGTAAGTTGCATCCAAATCCGTTCAAAACTTATTGAGTTATTTTGCACATGGACAAACCAATGCCGATGAAAACATAACCTCCTCCCTTGATGGAGGTAATAAACATTATTTTCAGAGTGTATGTAAATGTGCACGAATATTTCCTCAACAAAGATTACACAGGATGAAAGAAAACAGTGAGATAACAGCCTCTTTCTAGAGACAAAATATAATTTTTGTTTGTTTCATAAAGACAGGGAGAGCAATGGATGGACAGATGGAAAAGATGGAAAGGTAGCAGGAAAATAAACTGAGAGATGGACTGACAGATATACAGATAGATGGATGAATAGACAGACAGATACAGAGACAGACAGGACAGGGACAAAAAACAGACAAACACAAAAACTCTCAGATGGAAAGACAGAATTTCCATTTTTGTTTCTTTTTATGTAATATACAGTATAATAGATATATAGTGTCATACAAATGCTGTGAATCGTCATCATCGGACAGACAGACAGACAGACAGACAAATTAGCACACACAAACACACTTGCAAACAGACACACCAACTCACCCAATCTGTTCTACCAGCTCCCTGGCCCTGGTGATGATACCAGCTCCCGTGTAACAGACGATGCCTGCCATCTCCATGGAGTACCAGCGAGCTCTGAGGAGGAGGAGCGAGTATAAGTGTGATGTGACAAGTGACATGGAAAAACATGAGGAGCTGTTGTGGATGAGCGGTAAAGACTAAAGACTCACAATCAGAAGGTTCCAAGTTCAGGTCCTTGGCAGCTATACATGTAGTAAAGACCTTTAGGGATGACACTTTACCCACATTGTATACATGTAGTTCAACAAAGGTAAATTGATTAAAAGTAATGTGTACAAAAGACACATGAGATGTGTACAGGTAGCATCAAATTTACTCACGAGTATATAAGATAACAGGTACAATGTGTACAAGAGACTGTTATCTCACTCTCATTGGTCCCACAAGTGCTTACTAATGGATAGTCAATCTTTTGCCCCTGAGATAAAGCTATTACCAAAACAGTAAATTAGTACTGGGTGACACTTATTGTAAGGAAAGGATTAACTGATGCAAAGAGACTAAGAATGCTACTGGAGTACTATCACACACACACACACAAAAACAACAACACAACCACAACCATAACAACAACAACAACAACAACACCTAATGTACAACCAACATACAAACAAAACAAAATTTCCCACAGAAAACACAATACCGACGAATAGGAACAGGATAACAATGATAGCCTGATTTGAAGTATCAAGTACATGAATGTTTGGTTATATTAAGTGACTACCATTCACCGACACAAACCGCTTTTCTACCAACTCTAGAGGGCTCCCTTCTGTAGTGTCTTGAATTGAGACTAGCAACACATACGCACTATATGCTCACTGCATGCTATAAGCCACGTCACTGTAACTATGCAGACTCAAGGAGACAAGTAAAGTCTATCGAAACTGTACTCCTCCGACTCGACCTGAGTTAATCAGTCGCGTGACCATTGCGTGAAATGGATCTGTGATTGTGAGCTGACTAGTGATTGTCTCTTGTGATTGATTCCGTGGTCAGAAGTTACACCTTCCCCTTCCTCACCCTTTCCTCATGACGTATCCGTAGAACGAGTTCAGGATGCACTTGTGGGCCAACTGAAGCGAGTCGTAGAGAATCTCCTTATTCATGGCACTCTTGATCTCAGCAGCATCTCCCTTCTCCACAGCAGCTGATACCTTCTTCTTCCAAACCTGCAGGATTTGATTGAAAACTTGTTTCTATAGCTGCATTCATATTGACCGATTCGGGTTCGTTGAGGGCAGCAGACATTTTACGGCACAGGGCGCAGCCATAGTGGGTGTATCGGTGTGTATCAGCCGACCCCCCTGCTCTCCCCCACCCCCGGGCAACATGTTTATCACGCACTTGTAACAAAGGTTCGCGCACTAGCAAGCATTCGCGCACTCAGTACAAGACGCCCCTTGGCTAAAGCAGTTTTTCATTCTGCGCGCGTGCTAATGTAGGGAGAGGGGTGGGGGAGTGTGGAGGGGGGTCGGATGATACACCCAGTATGGCGCTGCCCATGCCAAAAATACACATAGCGCGTCACAGAATCGGTCAATACATCCAAAATTAACCATTAATGAAACTTGAATTTTGCAACAAAAAATAGTTAAGAATTATTGCAAATCCTCATGATTGCAATGTAAAAATCAGTGCTGCTTGTTTTTTTTTTTTATTTCAAGAACAGAACTGATGATTATGTAATTGTTGATTATTTGTATTCATAGTCGATTTATATGTTTGTTTTCCTTTGCTAAAAGTGTAAAGCGTTTTGAAACAGTTTCATTTTAAAGGGATCGTATAGTTTTGGTTGAGATCTAACTTCTGGTTTTTAACATCCTTTGGTGAGATAACGAGAGACCTCTTATGAAATATGAAGGAGCATGTAATTCCAAGAAGGATTCAACATACAGTGTATCTTTAATGAAAATTGGTTAAAAAATGGCTGAGATATCCAATACAGAGGAATTCTAATAAAAGATGGGACCCACCTTAGGATCGCATTGTTTTATTTTGTTTTGGGATGTCTCAGCCATTCCAAAACCGATTTCAATCTAATACACTTTGAATTCCTCTTAGAATTGTAGAAAAATGCTCTGCATTATTAGGTGATACGCTTTTAGCGTATCACCTATTGTGTTTGTCAAAATCTTCCTTTCTTTCTTTTTATTCTTCTTTCTTTCTGGCACATTTTGTGTCGTGAATATCTCAACACTGACATGACGGAATAACATGACATTTTCAGTCAACATGTCTCATGACAATATCTAGCCACAATAAGGTTTTCATGACAGTAACATATCTATGACGTCATCTAGGCGCCATTTTGTGATTTTCGGACCATGTTACATGATCGATCATAACTTCATAACTAAAGGTCATTTCTGTATCATTTTCGTTGGACATAAAGTTCAGGTCACGCTCTATCTTACTTTTTAATGCTAATTACCTAGGACATCATTACGCGCGCATTAGCGCGCGTCAAAGTTTTTAAATGCTTAAAACGACTTCCCAATGGGAAATCTCGAAGTTTCAGACAATTTTAAGCGTTCCGCGCGTTCGCGTCCGTCCGCGCATTTCCGCGCGCAGTGCGCGTAAGCAACATGAAAATGCACATTTTTTGACAGATTTGGATTCCTGATACATTAAGTAACAATACCCATTGATTTCCGATCAATTTCGACCTATAACAAGGGAATGCGCTGGCGTCAAAGTTGAAATTTCGTGTGCGCGTCTATGTGGAAATATAGCGAAAAACATGTCTTTGTTTATTTCGCCATAGCTCTTTAAAACGTCAGGTGACCCTATGTTTTTATTCCATATTACAAAAGCATATGAATTGAAAATAACGTTTCAAGTATCAATATTCCCTAAATACATTATGACGTCATCATATCATCATCTGAAATCAAAAAAGTGGAATTAATTTTTTTGAGGTACTGTTTCTGACATTCATTTGCTCGTATCTCTGTTGTTTAAGCTCAATATTATCCCAAATTCATATATGTTGTACTTTGAACATTTGCCTTTTAAGTCCAAGTCATGGTTTTGAAATTTGATGACGTCATCATACCTAAAATTGTGATTAAAGGTAAAGATGCAAAATCGGACAAGTTTACATGTTATGTCTATGGGAGGTGATTTTTTTTAAAACCATGCATTGACTTGACAACGTTTAAGCACCTTTATCTCAGCTGATTTCGCTTCATTTCCTCTGAAACTTAAGTATGTTGTAGCTGAGACAATAAGCTTCAGTAATCAAGCATTTTATTTTTTGAAATCTCATCATCAGGTTGACAATTTTGCAGTTTAAAACTGAAAATAAGAATGGAATGTGGACAAAACGATTCCCGATTCATCTTTCACATACACAAGTTTACGTTTCTCATATTTTTCTCGCCGAGACGTATGGCCGAGTGGTTAAAGGCGACGTCTCAGAGACGTGAGGTTGCGGGTTCGAACCCCACAAGATCACGAAACAAAATATTTAGCTATTTTACTTTTTTTCTTCAATTTTGTATTACATATTCGTCCATGTAGAAATCACGTTCGTATATAAACGCACCTATACACACACACAGACACACACCATATCCCTCTTTTTTGTGTTGGAGACCACATTGCTTCAACTGCTGCAAAATTTTGCAGGCTGACTTTGTCAAACTGATCATAGTATGTAATGACGACGACGGAGGTGTTGTACTTTGAACAATTGTCTTTCAAGACCATGTCATTGTTTTGTACTTTGATGACGTCATCACACTGAAAATTGTGATTAAAGCAAGGTATCAAAACCAGCCGATTATAGGCTTTATGTCTACGGCGCGTATTTTTCCCAAGTTGCCAGAAATGGCATAGCGACATCAGTCGTTACCAGGCCGCATTTCCGTCTAGCAATGCAATACATGTTCACGCGGCCACGATTGTTGAGTGGGCATTGACTTTTTCCCCCTGTAATATCTATACATTTCTTTTTTGCCTTACCATTTCCGGGGATGTCCCGTGGCCGGGTGGTTAGAGAAACGGTTTTGCATGCACACTCAATATAACTTCAAGGTGCCTATATCACATTCTTTTCTTTGTCGATCACAGATGACCGACACCTGATGACCCCAAGCGTATCACCTAACTCGTCAGCGTGACGAGTTTCATATCTCGTTTTATAAGTGGTTTCTTGGTACCTCGCAAAAAGTTAAAAGCCTATTCCTCTTCTCCACCAATACTAAACCATCCCCTTCAGCGCTCTATAAATTTTCCATATTATTATTATTATTTATACATGTGAAAGACACTACAGTCTCCGTGTTACAAGGAGCTGCCACTACCTTCAAAAGTCCCTTGAACTCGTATCTCCTGTCACGGAACGCCCTCACGGTGTCGACGTAGAAGGAGTTCTCTCGCTGGCAGATGGTGGTCTCCCGTTCCTCCTGCCGCGTCACCTTGGTCTTCTTGTAGGCCTTGCGACAGTAGTCTGGACCAAACAGTAACAAGGTACGTTAGGGCAAGGTAGCACACAAAGACCGAATTATACAGGGTACTAATTCTCTCTATATTATTATATAAAACAGAGACATGGACACTCAGGAAAGAAGATAAAAACCTCCTGATTGCTTTTGAAATAACATGCCTGCGGAAAATACACAAAGTGTAAGTGGCGTAACACGAATGGTTAGAATAATTAAGGAACACCACAATAATGAACCAATTAAATGCAACAAGAACGGTATTAAATAGAATCTCTCAAAGAAGATTACGATATTTTGGTCATCTAATACGTATACTGGTAACACGCCTTCCTAAATTAGCAATGGAGGGAAGAATTTCTGGTAAGAGACCACAAGGAAAACCACCCAAGAGATGGACAGACTGTGTAAAAACAGACTGTAGGAGCAAAAACATATGCTCACTAGTAGAAGCCAGTCATCTAGCCAGCAACACCCAAGAATGGCAGGACATCATGAAGCGGATGCCACCACTCAACCCTTTGTTGGAGTGAAAGGCTTAGGTCAAGGGTACATGTAGGTCAAACAGCAACAACACACCACAAAAATTACCAGGATAGTTCCTAGACCATCTCCCAGGATGTTATATTGGATATAGTCCAGTCCCATCAAACCAGGGTCACATTTCATAAAAGATGTTAGCATGGCAGCTTTTGCTGAAATAGCAACTTCCAATAGCAACAGCCAATCAGGATCAAGCTGGATTCTTGTTGTTAAAATGAAATTAACATTCCCTGGAGAGTTGCTTAATGCTATCAAAATGACCTTTAATGAAATTGTGCTGTGTTGTTTCTTTGTTTGTTTGTTGTTGTTGTTTTTTTCAGCACAATACATGAACAAACTAGAAATGTCGCTATGGCGACTGGTATGCCTCCGCCACAATGCATGATTCTCCTAATAGGTCTATAGTACATGTGGACAATGTGTGATTACATTTTCACAAAATTGGCAAAATATTAAAATGACATGTTTGTCACAAATGTATTGAATGTTTACCTTCCTTGACCTATGTTTAATTGGATGAATAGGAGAGCATGTATTTGGGGATTTAAGAACTTTAACTTGACTTTGACCATTTCATAAGTTTATGCACTGAGTAATTTTCAAGGTATGGAGAAAAAGCGCAATTTCTGTATTGAACAGTAAATTGTTATCATTTTCATCTGGCCTTTGATTTATAAGAGAATCACTGTCAGGCAGAACATACATAAATTCAGCATATGTACTAAGTTTCAAGATAACTTGAGCCACTTCCGAGATATGGAGAAAGAAGTAAGTTCAGCACTTTCACTTGATCTTTGACCTTTTGACCTTTGACGTTCTTGGCAACGAAAAAAAATCCCAGAGAATCTCTATTGGGTTATACATGCATACATCAAGTTTTAAAAAAAATCCTGCTGGCATTGCATAAATATAAGGAAAATAGTAAAATTTTGAAGTATTGCCCTTGACCTTTGACCCCTGACCTTTGACCCCATGAACCCTAAATTCCCTAGATAACCACTGCCAGTCAGTAGATGCATATATACTATGTTCCATGAAGATACCTTGAACAATTTCCAAGATACAGAGAAAAAAGTGAAATTTGAACATTTTGCTTGACCTTTTGACCTTTGACCTTTTGACCTCATGACCCCAAACTTTCACCAGAGAATCTTAATTGGGTAGTACATGTATACACTAAGTTTCAAGAAAATATCTTCCGGCATTGCATAGATATGGGGGAAATAGTAAAATTTTAAGCATTTGACCTTGACCTTTTGACCTTTGACCTTGAGCATGTGCACCCAAAAGTTGATAGGCACAACTTCACCCCCTAATACACATACATGCCAAGTTTCATTAGGATACCTCAAAAGGTTTTGGTAGTTACCCTGTCCACAAAATTCATTACGGACGGACGGAAGGACGGACGGACGGACGGAAGGACGGACGGACGGACGGACGGAAAGACGGACGGACGGACGGACGGACGGACGGACGGACGGACGGACGGACAACCCGAAAACATAATGCCTCCGGCACCACTTCGTGGCGGAGGCATAAAAAGAAAATTCATCTTTTTCCTCAGAACAATTCAAGCGAGGAATCCTGATGCAGGTAACATCAAATCCACATCTAACCCAGATGCAAGTTTAACAAACACACAAGAAGCAGTCTAAGATGATCCACAGGCATTCATAACTCTCCTATGATTTGATTGCTAATTTGACTGACTAAAGGATACTTATAACTGAGTTAGTCATCGTCTGAGTTGACACCATTAACTCATTTAAATCAGGGAGATTACAAGGATCAATAAAGGAGATACCTGTGCATTAACTGCGACCAGCCCCAACACGCAGTGTTGGGGCTGCGCATTGTAGCAGACATGATCATGACAGGCGAAGTATAGCGCCTAAAAATCAATATGAAATCGCAAAAATTCTGCAATATGAAGACTTACAGGTGAAGATATAATGTTGAAGACTGACTGCGTTCAACTTTTGGTTCTGGCAATAGTCCCTTTCTGCTCGGTTTGATGAGTTAAATGCGACTCGGTCGAGAGGAACTCGGGAGAACTACATCTTATACAGTCAATGGATTTGAGATTTGTGCGCATGCGCTGGCCGTCAAGTCGTGTAGCTTTGTGGCAAGGCCTTATCATACTGTTGGCAAACCCTCTCGCTGTATATTGCGTTGCTTTCTGGGTGGGTGCGCGCGCGCAGGCCTTGTCAGAAGGCTAAACGCATTGCGACTCCGCCAGCACATGAATATTTACGTGCGCAGTGTACTGCATACTGATTTCGAAAATGGTGAATGGGATGGGGAGCTAGGACTACGGACCCGTATATGGCCGTGAAAAAAACGTTTTTTCAAGATCATTGGACCAGTGTGAACAAGAACAAGGTGAACGAAGGGTATTAATTAGATAAGAATCTTATGTATACTATAAAAGTACGTTTTTTCCTCGTGATATTCGAAACTTACGGAGGTGCGAAAATCTGTGACAGACTGTGTATGTTTTTCAAGTTTACCGATATAGCACTCTATTGACTCAGGACGCTCCCACAGTGTGTAACTGTATACGGAGCGTCCCGGGGTTACCTGTGCATTATACACATCTCAACAGGCAAAAATCTATTTTTGAATTGGAAAGGTTTATATGTTCTTTCAGCAAGACAGGAAGAGATGACTGAGTTTTTAATTATGATTAATAGAAACAACATGATGCAAGGATCATTATTTTGAAGAAAAAAAATAGCAACACGCATGCACACAGACAGCCAATAGATGTAGTGCAATTGGGAATATTTGGTAAAATGGGGGTCCAGACTAAATAGTTCAAGAGGGTCTCAAAAAATATAAAACAGCACATAGTTCACTAAAGAAAGAAAGAAGAAGTGAATGGCCAATCAGAATACCTTGCAAGCGTTTCTTCTCCAGGGTGGCTTGCTCCTCTCTACTCAGTTCATGGAAGACCCGGTGAGGCTCGCCGGGATTGGCAGGTGGGATCTTCTCTATCTCAAGCTGCTGTTGAATCCTGTGGTACTCACCCCTGCTTGCTGGCACTACAGTAGGTCATGGATCAAACAGAATCTCATGGTCAGTTGGAGGAAAGAATGGTGACAATGAGTGCATAATTGAAACAATGTAATAGCTATGAAATTTGATGCCAGTACAAAGAGAGACATTTCAGGGATGGCGTAGATAATGGAATAATGAAGAAACTTTGAATATTACACTGCTTCTTTTAACCAACTTATACAACTGCTTACATGCTTTCTTCCTAGTCAGTACTAATCATTTGAAATTAACTGTCAGGAAATAAAGAAGTCAGGGAAAATGACTAATTTGTATTGTATCAAAACTGTCTTATAGTGGGGATGTTGAAAGGAATTGGAGGGTTCTCTTATTAATGTTACAGCCAAACTTTTGAAGTAAAGGAAGTAAATATCTGATATAGACAGCTTTGCAAGTAGCAGTGGAGAGTATTTGCCCTCTAAGGATGAAAGAGCAATCCAGATATTTGATGCAAGGCCCTACTGCTATAAATCAAACTTAAAATAGGCCACATTCTCCTAGAACCAAATAAATCTAAAGCCAGAAATCGTACTGTAGTCGCCACGCCACATCCAAGACATCTTTCGCTGGCATCGCGCCCCAGGCTTGTTGAAGTCGCAGGCCGCACACACCGCTTCGTCCACCATCGCTGATGGCTGAAAGTAAAGCAAATTGGGCGAGAAATTATGTCTTGTTAGAAGCAGATGCATGAAAAGAAAATAAAGAGGCATATAAAGATGATGCCTGTTGCCAATGCACACCATGATCATACAACTGCTCTACCTATTAAAACCAGGTACATGTACCTTGATATACGATATGTGACCCGCCACGTCAAAAGGATTCGAAAGTCGCTGACGGCTGAGCCGAGAATATCGAGTTTGAAGTCAGATCATCACAATCATTTGGCGTAACGTCGTAATCTAATGCTACATCTATCATCTGCTCAAATTGTGAAGCTAAATGATCAAATGAAAGACAAAAAAAAACTAGAGCTTTTCTTGGCCATGATTTTCTGACTTTAAGCAGAACAGAAACGTGTCCGAATATGTGGATTTAGCGCCACAGATAGACTCTTCCCCTAGCAACGAGGGAGTGATTTTATTGGTCAGTGCGCGGCATCCTGGTTACTGATTGGTCATGCAGACCGCCGGCGCTAAGCTTGAATGAACATCGTGGAGGTTGCTATGAGCACACCTCCTATTGTCAATCGGTGAAAACTGTCTTACCTCCCCTTGATCACGATAGTGACAGAAAGAAAACTTTGAAGGCGGTTTTCTCGAAATGCCGATTTCCGTCGCCACTCGACATGTCTCATAAAATCATCAATATCTCCGCCACCAAGTACTTTTATGAGTCATGTTTTATATAAAATTAAAGTAGAAGAGTGAGGAAATAATGTCATATCATTTTCAGGAACTCTACCCTCCTCGACTTTTGAATCTTTTTGTTGTAGAGGGTCACATATGCTAAGACTGATGTGAAGGTTACAATATTTTTTGCACCAGTGAGTTAATATGCAGCCTTTAGTGACAAGTTTATCCTGTTTCAGACAAGTCTGAGTATGTTCTGGAAGGTGTTTGGGAAACATATGTTATAGCAAAATTAGGTCGTCCTCAAAAGGTTAATGAAGGCTGCTTTTCTTAGAGTAAATCAAATTTGGCTAGGTTTGTACCTAAAAACATACAATTATATGTGTCTGAAAGTTTAGACAAATTATTTCATACTAATACCTTCTACTCAATACCATGGCCATTCTGTTCACTCAATGATGCCAGACTGAATAAGCCACCAATTTAGGTTATCACTCTATATGATCTACATGATCATGCCAAATATGTACATAAATATCAACACTTTTTAAAATAAGAGTGCTTGTCAACTCCTCTGTACACTAGTTTAAACTGAGAAAACATACCACTGAATCTACTGCATTTCATGAGTCTTATCCAGTTAGCTTGACTAGTTTCATATTGCTGTTCATTATTGATAGATTACTTAAGAAAGCAAACAATTTTTTGACTGCAAGAAAAAATATTAATTTGACAAGTTTGACAACACAGGTAATTGTGTTATATGGCTTTCACACTGATGTAAACAGAAATGATGCAAGAGACCTGAAGAAAGAGAAGGAATTTCTGCCTTTACCTGAAGCCTGTTGGTGAGAATGATGTTGGGGTACATTGCACCGACGTCGAGATGGTAGATGACCGGGTTCTCCAGCCGGGCGGGAGTGTCGCGGAGAGCCGCTAGCTTCTCCTTGATCTCTTCACAGACCTGACGATGACGATGATGATGACGACGATGACGATGATGACGAGGATGATGAGGATGATGATGATGATGATGATGACGACGATGATGAGGATGATGATGATGATGATGACAATGATGATGATGATGAGAAGGCGGTGGAAGAGAAGAATGCGAATGATAACGGTGATGGACATGATGACGGCGGTGGTGGTAGTGGCGGTCAATGATGATAATGATGATGATGATGATGATGATGATGATGACGATAATAATGGTGGGATGATGATGACGATGATGACAATGATGTCGATGATGATGATGACGAGGTGGAGGGGGAGGAGAATGCGAATGATAATGGTGATGGACATGAAGATAATTGCAAAGAGGATGATGACGGAGGTGGTGGTGGTGGTGGTGGTGGTCAATGATGGTGATGGTGATGAAGAAGATGATGATGATGAAGATGTGGCAATGATAATGGTAATGATAGTAATGTTTGTGGTGATATTCATGATGAAGATGATGTAGAAGAGAGGGCAGAAAAAAAAAAAATCCTTTGTATAAGAATCACTATGCCAGAACATGTATCATGAATATATAATAGACATAATTCATCTCTGTTACTTAGTACGTATCATGTACCGATATGAGAAGGCAAGAAGTGCAGTGCTACTCATTAACCCTAAAGGGGCCGGGCTTTTTTGGCTATGCTCAGACCAAGGGGGAATGGATTCCGCCCCCTGAGATCTCGGCCATCGGTGGTGCGATCGCGATGAAATTTTGCATGTGTGAGACCCACGTCATACTCTACAGGATTATGTCATAAGATTTTTTGAAACAATCAATTTCTAATTTTAAATAATTAATTATGCAAATTAAGCTCAAGATGATATTTTAGCCTAATTAAAAGCACTGAGAGTCTAATTTTTGATCTGTAAATCTGTTTTAGCATATTCAATAATTGCACATCACCAAAACTTCCAAAACTCATTTCAATTCTTATGTATTTTATTGTTTTCAGAATTTCTTATGTATTTCGTTGTTTTTCAACTTTTGTTTTTTCTTTGTTTTTTCATTGAAAATTGTCACTGACCACTTTTCTACCATAATTAGCACAAAATTAATCAATGAAAGTGATAAATTGTAAAAATAATCCGGTTTTTATGACTTTCACGACAGAGCACTGTTTTCCATAGGAAATGTACACAAAATCACAAAATTGTGCCCGTTTTGGGGCGACATTCCGTTACAAAAATGGGCGTGGCTTCGCAAAAGTATGTGCGGACATTGCAAATTTGAACTCAAAAGTTGCGCGAGACTTGAACGAAGAAAGTCAAGAAGCCTCGCGACGAGGCCTTCTTGCGTTACAGAATTATAGCGCGAAACGTCCAGGGGGGGAATCCCCCACCCCCCCCCCCCCCCCCCCCCCCCCCGGCCCTTTTAGGGTTAAAGGGCTGCTTCAGGTTCTAAAGTACATAATCTAAAAAGAAAGGAAGAATAACATTAGAGTAAAGAATTGGATACTACAGTATCAATTTGTAGATTCACTTCCCAGATTTTCAATATCAGATATGACAGTAAACATAGCAGGATTTTTGTTGTTGTTGTTGTTGTTGTTTAAATTATCTGTAAATGAGGTCTGCTTAAATACGAAATACCAACTTATGGCACAAGTACTTTTTCCAAAGGTATACTGAGGGAATAATGGTAGAACTGGCTTTCTATAATAATAATAATGACGATACGGTCTTCAAAATCAAGGGTCCTTCATGTACAAGAAGAAGGGACAATGAAATGGAGTACAGACACTGACAATGATGAGGTTAAAAGAGAACCATCAATTTTTACAAGTTTTTTTTTTTAAACTCACTTCCTCAAAGTTAGTGACGGTGTTGATGGGTATCTTCTCTTCAACCTCGATGGCGTGCTTCATGGTTCTCTCCACATCGTCAATTAGCCCCTGGAATGCCTCGGGTACCTGCAGTGGAGGTTGGTGCGGTGTTCACAACATAAAACCTTGGGGAAATATCAAACACTGCACGGCAAAGCTAACAAGGCATTCTCTTTTTCACTTTGCATTGTACAAGTTTGCATAATTGTTCTCTCTCAAATGAATTGGAAACAAAATGTAGAAATAAACAGCAAGATGGCAATTAGTCTCTAAAGGTCCTCAAATTCGAGTGTAAGTGTTTGGCATGGGAAACTAGTCTCCTCAGATGTAAAGTTAAAACAAAATGAGAATCCATCAATCATGATGAAATAGAGGACACATCATTAAAAATCTCTGAATTACAATTGATTTGATCTCACAAAGTTGCAAAAACAAACACTATAAACAAACCTTCACAGTACATACCATTAGGAAATAAATTAACAACAGACGAATAAAACTTAAGAAATGACGAGTGCGCACCATTCGGAAGCGGCAAGGCAGGTCACTGCGGAAGACGCCAGACTCCAGCGCCTCCACATGGCCACCGACGTACGTCTCTGTCTCCAGGACGTGACCGTCTCTCGTCAGCTGATTGAAAGCCTGCTCCTGCTTGTTGGGGAAGATGATGTTGGCGTGGAACGCCTGCACCATCAGCAGCGCCTCGCAGAGGGTGCCCGACCCCTTTCTCAGAACCTGTCGTAGGATGAATGGAGAGTCAACAAAAACATTACCGCATCTTTCATGAGGGCAATGAAGTTCGTCTTTTCACGCCTTTAAAACTCAAAACTTTATGATCAGAAGTTACCAACTACTATTGGCCTCTTCTGTTTGTTTGTTTTTTTAATTCTATATCTATTTTAGATACCTAAGTGTGCAAAATGTCACAGATGGACTGAGTTAATTATAAACTTGATTGAGACACCTTTTGTATATCTTCTGTTGCAGTGATTCTTATGAAAAGAATATTTCTTTTTTATTTTAAATAATGCAATTGTTCCCGCATTTCCTTTCATATAATCTTCATTATGATCAGTACCATTGTCATCATCATTACTATCATAGCCATCATCATCATACTCATCATCATCATCATCATCATACTCATCATCATCATCATCATCATACTCATCATCATCATAGTCATATTCATCATTATCACTATCATTGTCATGATCGTCATCGCCATCATCATTGCCATCGCTGACCACCACCCCAATGATCAGCCTCCTGCAGAATCGGAGCGTCTTGGCGGCTCTAAACCCATGTCGATTCGGTATAAAAGAGTACAACACCATTCGCAAAAACAAATATTCCCAATGAAGTGGACACCCACCCTGCCCATCCAAGATTGAATTGCAAACGCTCTCACCTCATCAGGTTCCATGGGGATGATGGTGCAGAGGGCAAAGATGAAGGGGTGGACGTACTTCATGTAGAGGTAGTACGTTGCCACGGCGTCCGAGACGGAGTAGTTGGAGAGCGTCTGCGGCTGCTCACTCGCCATGCGGCACATGTCCTCGGGGTCGAGCTCGATGGGATCGTAGCGCAGCTTGGCCTTGGTGGCCGCCTTCAGATTCTGCGATCCAACCGGCAGGTAGCTGTCGCGCTTCACCCACCTGTTGGCAAACCGCAACAGACGAATTACGATCTCTTCGAGATGCCATCATTGGTAATCGCACAAATACTGTAAAACACGATATCTTCGCGGCATGAAAATTTCGTGAATTGGAGCCGACGGCCTTTTTTCAGCATGAAACTTTCGCGACTTGCCACTGGCATCCAATGCATATTGTGTAGGCAAGAACTTTCCATGCATTTCAATTTCGCAAATGTAGGCGCTCGCGAAATTCGCGAAATTAAAATGCACGCGAACATTCGTTTTACAGTACTTCATAGTAATGAAACATTTCACTGTGTACCATGGCAAGCAGTATAATCTTCACTTTTTAAGCCTGTCCAAAACTGCACACATCAAGTAAATGTGATCAAATCCCCCCCCCCCCTTGGTTTATCCCCAGACAGTAGGAACGCAAGATACCTCTGATATCTACAACCTGATCTCTATGGAGGGTAGACAAAGTTGAGGTCCAAGTTGTATTGATAATGAACATTGATACACCAAACAAATGAATTCTATATATCTTCAAATGTCCCTTTATAAGACACGCCAAGGTTTGAGGACTTCTACAATAGGTGTGAGATTTTGCCTGAGAGGTGTTTTTTTTTTTTTTTTTTTTTTGGGGGGGGGGGAGTCTCCTCCCCTCCAACCGTAAAGAGTTTTAGCATCTTCAAGTTGTCAATCATGTAGTCTTCTTTTCCCCAAATTGTCAAAACGTTACTTTTTGGTGGTTGGAAATCCATGCTTTGGGCTCTTAGGCAGGCGTGAGAGAAAGGTTGTTCGATGTGTAAGTGTAAGATAGAAAACTGGGGCACGAGACTCACGCCTAATGAGTAAGGCTTGATAGTTCTACCCTTGCATTTGTAATCTGGAATACATAGCACACACACAAATGCACGATACCCAACTATTTCCTTCAACATACCTGAAGGCATCCATATGAATGCAGCTCCTGCACTTGTATTCGCCCGCTGCATCTTTCTGGAAGCCGATCTCCCGGTACATGTCGATGCCGTAATGTTTGTAGCGCGTCTCGATGAAGGGCCTGGAGGGGTGGGTACAGAGAGAGACAACAGAAATTCTTTCCCTGAAATCAGACTGTTGTGTTATTTCAATCCTCTACATGTTAAGGCTCTAAGCTTCCTGTACCGCTGTCCCCCAAAAATTAACAACGGTACCCTCCGCAACAATAACTGTAAAAAATAGTATTCAAATCAATCCAAACACAATTTCAGGGTATGAAACTATAATTCATTCTCCACATCTTACAGAAAACCCCATTCAGTTTGCTTCAGTGGTCAAAGAGAAATGAGGACTTTTGTACAGCATGTCAGGAATTACTTTCCTCCAAGTTCTGTCTATTGTGTTTACACATTAATACATGTATGCAGTTCCAAGAGCATCCGAGTACTAAACTTGGAAGAATCAGACTCATGACATGCTTTACAACAATCCTCATTTCTCTGTGACTGCTTTCCTAAATTGAACGGGGTTTTCTGCAAAATAGCAAAATAGAGGTGAGATTTTATATTTTAAGACCCTGAAGTACCATTTCGACGGTATAATCACATTGGGTGTTATCAATGCAAAGATCCGATTGTAATTTTTTGGGGGACATACTGTATAATGTCATATATTTAGCTAGTCTAATTTTGTGTGTGTGTGTGTGTGGGAATTGGGACTCACAACAATATCACATTCAAACAATTACATTTTGGATTGTGGAGTGCAGCACTGAAAGGAGAAATGCATGTGCACACATCACATTCATGTCAGGAAAATCAAAACCTCACGAAATATTTGGCATATACAGTAGTTTGCCATGCATCTTATTTTATTAATCAGCATTCAGTAACCTTCCCAAACTTGACTGCCCTACTTTGGCAAAAGGAAGCAAGTGACAAAAGTGACATTTCTCATAAAAGAGCAAAATGTGTCTGTCATTTACACTGACGTCAATGGACTATCATGATGTCTTATCTAACATATCTCTTAGTAGGATGAGTGTTTCTGCATGAACTTTGGCCTGGAAGAAGAGCTCATTATGTGCATTATGAAAACATTAATAACTCAAATTCGGATGGTATGTCACTTGCTTCCTTTTGCCAAAGTAGGGCAGTTGACCTGGGTGTAAAATTTGCAAACCCTCTCAGATGTAGCAATGAGCCTAATTCCAACAGGAAAGATAAGGCGACACCAAATGTAAAAAAGGCTGTGCTTGTAAAACTTCGCTCTTTCTTTTCAGACTAACTTAGAACTGATCCGGAATTCCCCTTTAACCCTAACTAGACAGGGCTATTGTGATGTAATCTGAAAAACTGTAAAGTTGATTTTTCAAAAAAAAATATGCATATGCATGAATATCAAACTTATTATTATCATTTCGAATATATTATGTCTTTCTTTGTTTTTTCCACTGTTTGTTTTTCATTGTTTTTTCGCTGAAATTTGTCCGTGTCATTGTTCCGAACATGAAAATGTGCTATTAATTGATTGTAATCAATAAAACCCCCAAATAATCATGCTTTTATGAAATTTGACTGTAAGCACAGTTTGCATTGAAATTGTACAAGAATTCACCTTTTTGAGCAATTTTTGGTCTGACATGCATATTGTACATATTTACGCATTACTTTGGTACCATGTGCCCGGTCGTCACGAATTTGGTGTCAAAAGTTGTGGGAGATTCAAAAGAAAAAAGTTGTGAAACATCGCGGCAATAACTTTTTGTGATAGCCATACATCGCACGGAATGTTGAGGGCCTATAATATCCCTGGCCTAGTTAGGATTTAAGGGAATCTTTACTCACCAGTCAAACATGTCTCCATTGTAGGTTACGATGATGTTCGGCTTCACCTCCAGGACGTGGTCGATGAACTTCTGCAGCATGGCCACTTCGTTCTCCTCGTTGAAGATGGTAAAGGGACCCTCAAACTCCGGCTTTGGAGTGTACTCAAAGTCCTCCACGTCCTCAGAGACGATCTCACGGTTTGTGATGAGGAATCCCTACGTAGGTAAATCGGATAAAGTGTAATTAAACTTTTGTGACTGTCTTGACCACAACATAGCATTTTTTTCAAAATTATGCATTGGTTTTTAAGATTATCTACCTTGAGAATAACAAAAATTCAGTTGTGTGTAAAAAAATTTTGCCATAACAGGGCGTGTGCATACATGTATCTGAAAAAGATACCACCTTAGTTTGAAGTAATCTTCGAAAAGAATAACATACAATGCAACAATTTCAAAGGATATTGTCTGCAACATAAGTAGGAGTGAAATTATAATCGTGCGTGATTTTTTTTTTCCACCTCTGGATAAATTGAGCATTATAAAGCACTTGCACTGCTATGATATATGAAAGACTTGCTTAAACATGATTTTCTTTTCTATCAACTTATCGTATTTTCAAAATTTAAACAAAAATATATATATATACTACATGTATTATATTGACGGCATTAAAGAAGAATGCAGTGAAATATAGTCAATGCTAAAAACACACACCGATAAACACATTCCATCATGATGAATCATGCTAACATGACAATGCATATTAGCAGGGGTGTGAGAGTACTTGGAGAAAGAAAAAAAAAATGTGGAAAAAAATCTGAAATTTATGTATGAAAAGAAAATCTGAAGATTATCAAACTGTGAACACTTCAATGCATTTGAATTGCTAAAATATTTGGAAAGTGGGTTTTGGACAGAGTAAAAAAAAAAATCTGAAATCAGATTAAACTATGAACTCTCACATCCCTGATTTAAACAAAACATACACACAAAAACGCCATCAAAGAAACAGATGGACACACATTCAGTGGAGGATAGATGTCAAACAATCATACCTGTCCATCAATCATGTAAGAGATCATCATGACGCTGTCTGTCTCTGCGTCAGGAAACTTGAGGGGGAGCTTGGTCGTTTCGATGTCAAAAGCAAGCACCACCGGGTCCTGGAATCACAATGACAATTAAAATCTCAATGATCATGTTTTAAGTGACTGTTCTGGGTGTTCATCCTTTGGTTCCCATTATTATTGACATCACAGTTACCATCATCATCATCAGCATCATAACCATCTTCAGAACTACTACCATCATCTTCAAGGTCTTCATCGCCATCGCCATCACCACCACCACCATCACCATCACCATCACCATCACCATCACCATCACCATCACCATCACCATCACCATCACCATCACCATCACCATCACCATCACCATCACCATCACCATCACCATCACCATCACCATCACCATCACCATCACCATCACCATCACCATCACCATCACCATCACCATCACCATCACCATCACCATCACCATCATCATCACCATCATCATCATTAAAATCATTATCAAAAACATCAATGTGACCATCATTGTTATCATCATCATAATCATGACTATCACCATTACCAGTATGACTATCACCATTACCAGCATAACTCTCATCATAATGATGTACATGGTTGCCATGGTGAAAACTCACCGGTCTGTCCAACAGGTCATCTCGCTGTGTGATGATGGGGGCCATTGAGCCCCGCCCTTGGACCGAATACCAGTGGCCCTGTGCAAAAAAAAGGATCAACCGCATTATGACATGAAATGTCTCTAAGCGCTACATGGGAAAAAAATGGAAAAATCATCCATTGTTTTAATTCTTCCACTAGTAGCCATTATGTATCATTGTAATTGTTTAGAGTTTTTGTCATCTTTACCACATGGATTTTCCTGTCAATGGCCACCCGGACGTGGTAGGGGACATCGTACTCCCGGATGTCCACAATGTTGTCCATCTGGTCAGAGATTTTCTTGCCCCCTGCAGGGCCGCTGGCGCTTTCATCTCCTCCAAGATGGCTGAATGAAAATGAACAGAATGGAAAACTAAGATGACACTTTCTCCCAGGCTCTACCAAGAGGGCACTTGTGCGTCTATGTCTGTGCATTGATACATATGTTCTGATGTTCCTTTCTTCCTTCATATTATCAAAAATTCATGAAAACATTAAAATTGATCATAATTTGAGCAAATACACAAGGGAATATCATTTTGGATTCTTCATTATAACAACAAATCAAATCAAATCTGCTTACCAAGGCAAAAACAAAATAGTTCAAAATATGCAATATACAGGAGACCCCTCTTTTTCAACTTTACTGTGGGAGGTAGAAAATGGGTTTTTTCTACATTTCCGAGTTTAATCTCTTGAATTCTCTTACAATAAAAATATACATAATAAAAATACTAGCAATGTACCAGGTTTGTGTTATTGTTGTTGTTGTGGGTTTTTTTTTGCTTTGTTTTTCTTGGGGGGGGGGTTAATAAAAAAGGTTTAATCTCTGAATGTCTGAGTTAATGACAATTCAACAAACACTTCTGAAGCAGCATAGAACAAAGAAACAGCACTGAGAATGACCCCCATCTTATTTGCCATGGCATACCTTGCTAGTAGGCTAGTGTAGGCCGAAGACGACTTCATCTGCTCACGATTCTTGCGCACTCTCGGCATGATGTCCCGCCTTGCCTTCATCAGGTCCTGGGTGGAGGAGAAACTCAGCTTCAGGCAGCTCCTCTTCAGTCCCACCAAGTGGTTTGGCTGTAGGGGACAAACCAAGATCGAAACCTAATAATCTTAAGTCCCAGTATTAAAGTATTAAAGTATTTTTATTTTTTTTTTTTTAATTGGTAGCAACATTAACACTCATTAGTCCCACTAAAGTAGTTTGGTTGTAGGGAATAGAATGCAGTGGATTGTATAATTATCTATTGATAACTTTATGTGTCATTCATATCATTTGTTTCCATATCCTCCTTTCCACTCTCCTTCTTTGAAAATACCCCCAAGGTTCTGTCCATCCCTTTAACTCTTCTCTTTCCCCCTCTACATATGATGGAACTGCCCAAATGATGAAATACAAATCTACACATAATTAATATCAGTCTCAAGAGCACTTGGTACCATAAATCACAAGTGTCCAGTTTTGTCATCACCTCGGTTGCATATAAAGTATCAACTATAGCAGTATTCCTACCAAAGATGCATTTCAACTATCAATCAGTTGTGCATGTGTGCTTGAGTAGAACACAGAGAACATCACACACCTAATAAGCTGTTCTTTGAGAAAAACAGCCAAGTTGTACGCTGAAGACTTTTGACCCTTTCTGTGCCAATTTGAACCAATCAGCATTCAAAGCACACAAAGGATTAAGCAATTCTGCTCACTTGACCACCAGAAAAGTGCCACAACTCACATTCACTGTCCCTCTTCCAAACAACACTAACAATTTACACAGTGCCATAATGGAATATTACCAAATCTAGGTCCTCCTTGTAGACGGTCTCCACGGATGACACGGTTCCGGCGTACTTCCTGTTGAGGTAGGCTGACACCTCACGCTCGCAGTCCTTCTTGGTGACGATGTAGAAGTAGGGCTTAAATGGCAGTGAAACCTGGGACAGGCAGTGTATAGTAATAATGATAATAATATGAATTTACATTGCGCCAGAGCCACTCTGAAGCCACTCATGCATGCATATACATGTATTTATACTGGCTTTACACTACTATGCCCCCCCCCCAAAAAAAAAAAAAAAAAACAACAACAACAACAACAACGGTGAAACTGCCATGAAAGCCATAGTACTGGCAACACTTTGCAGCCTTGAGATGGCATAACGACGTATCTACATCCAACATCATTTCCAGTAAATCGAGTTTGAAGTTTTGCAAACCACACGTACATGTACACATGTAGATGGCAAAACAGCGTTTTGCACGTAGATACGTTGTTTTGCTAAGTCTAAGCCCAGCGTGTGTTGAGCAGGGGCAAATGTATCTCCGCTTACATTGTTTTTTCAAACAAAATTTGAACAATTCCCACTGGGAGGGAGAGTCATATCTCAGACTTCAAGATTTGGTCAAGAGTTAGATTATACTAAAATAAGCTGAAATATGTGACTAAGTCAATTCTATGAATTTTTGACATACGTTGTTTTGACATCTCAAGGCCGTTTGACATTATTTTGTTTCATTTGGATAGAAGCAAAATGCACACCACAAATGTGTCAACTACTCGTGTAGTTCCATACATGGGTATTCATGTTTGCACACAGCTTCATCATACGAGTCATCCTTTGTGTAGGCCCCTACCTTAAATCTGCTGCCATCGTCTTGGAGGAAGTAGTAGTCCACGGCACTGATGAGTTTCTTGCTCTCATCCAGGATGTCAGCCTGTAAGATGCAGATATGGGAGAGTTTAGCCCGTTGAAGACTAGTCCCAAGTTTACTTGGGCAGTTGTCAATGGGGAATGCATGTTAGAGCAAAATCAGCTTGTCCTGGATGGGTTAAAGGTAGTGCTCTCAGGATCACAAACTACAAATGACAATGACAATGGGTGTAATTCGGTACTGGTGCTGGCATGAGTGTCATCTCCCAAACAATTGCCTTGAACTGAGCTATCATTGTAAGATAAAGAGATATATACACTGTACATGTAGTTGTGGTTGAGACCAAACTTCAGGTTTCTAACATTTTCTGGTAAGATGATGAGAAGCCTCTTATGAATGTGAAAGCCACATAATGTATGCAATTCCAAGAGGAATTCAGCATATATAATTTGATGAATATTGGTTTTGAAATGGCTGAGATGTTCAAATCGGAGCATTTCAAATAAAGGGTGGGACCCTCCTTTTATTATCATCACTTTGTTTTACTTTGTTTTGGGATGTCTCAACATTCATCAAATTAACTTTGAAATCCTCTTTAGTATGCTCTGTACTATATCACAAGTGGTTTCTTGGTATATCTCGCAAAAACTTAAAAGCCCAATCCTCATCTCCACCAATACTTTACCATCCCTTTAACGCGAGCAATACCAATTATAATTACTGATTACAAACACTTGTGTAATCCTCTCAACACTGCAAAGTCCATAGGATTCTGCTATGTGCATGACAAAAATAGTGACGGTTTATGCTTCAAGTCACATATGAAATAAAACAAACAGCCATGACTGCTTTCATAGTCTTACAGGTAGACAAATGATGGAGAAGACGGATTAAAATGCCACAAATTTCCTCCCTTCTCCGTAATACGACAACCTTAATTTTGCTTCCCGGCTCAGAGTTTTAAAGTCATGTCTAGTAGAGTGTTCATGTGTATTCCTCGGGCAACTACTGTATTTAGCATAGGCTTTACTATGCACATACTTTATTTATGGCAAGTAGGGATATTTTTATTTCGCTGTAACCGGAATTTCGTTTTATAACCGTGTTTGTTATAATGGGAGTGCACTGTATCAAAGTATTTCTCAGCGCTAGACACCATGTTTGGTTTTTTACTCACAGGATGCATGTTGATGAGCCAGCCCACCCTCTCAGCTGGCTCCTTGTAGCGATCGAAGCCGTAGAGAGAGTCCAACTCATCATTGATGATGGATCGCTGGAGGCGGGCTTCCGAGGAGTCTTCAGATCTGTCATAAAGGAAGTGATGGCGGTTAAATCAAGTCCATCTTGATTCAAATGTCAAATTTATTTACACATGAATTTAAAAAAAGAAAAAGATTTTTAATAAATAAATTGATTGATTAATCAATTAATTCAATTGATCAACTAATTTAAAACATGAATAAATACAACCGTGTACATAAATATGAATAAAAAAAGGAAAGAGCAGTAGCTATGGTGTAGGGGAAAGTGCATGACAGTTTGGATAATTAAATGATAGTTTGGATAATTCAGCTAGAGCCTAGACTAGATCTATCATCTCACTTGTTAGACTCTTAACAATATTTGCCATGGAGACATCTACATCCCTACATGTTTTTGTATCATGATCCACTTTTCCTGGATACGCAATGGTACGATCGAGTTCCGAAGAATGCACAAAAGTTTACTAGGGTGTATCGTAGGCCCTATCTATAGATCTTAGGTGTGTCTATGTCACAAGCACACTGACATGATGGAAAGCACATTAAACTTTACATTGAGAGTCTAGACATTCTAAATAAACCAATTACACGAATTAGATAGACAAATATAATCTGAGACTGAGTGATAGTGATATTACGTTAATCACGTTACAAGAGCGCTAGAAATTAGTGTAATAGAATAGAACTACCCCACCATTTCATTTGTACACGGACAAGTAAACTTACCTAACTGTTTTTAGTGTTAACTGTTAAACTAAAGTTTAAATTCATTTAGAATTTATGAAGCAGTAGATAACTATACCATTACCACAGTCACAGATCTTTTCAAAATATACAGCCACAGACGGCACAGTCACAGACAGTGTAAACTTACTGTAGGCCTACCGCCAAACCGGTACTCAATCTCACAAATGTGGTTTAATTTTAGCAACTGCGACCACATTTCCATAGTTGGGGGTCTATTTGTTAGACACGTTCTCAATACTCAACATTACCGATTGATTACGTACAGTAGATCTAGGCCTAGATCTAGTACTGCTGAGCTGAGTAGACCCTACTGCTACACGTCACCATTCTGAGACCCCCATATACTGACGTACCTTCCGCCAGAGCCACGGGCACTGCTGTCGCTACGATCCGGTCGATACTTCCCGCTGTTCTGCAGAACCATCGCTTATTCTTTCTACACTTCCGCTTCTTGATTTCAGCTCAGAATTACACAGCTACGCGAATGGGAAACATCAGCAGGAATACTGAGAAATGTTCATCTCATCAGCTTGATGGAGACACGTCTTTTTGTCGAATATCTGTCTGATCGATCGACACGATGTAAAAGTTTGTTGTCTGTTTCACTTCTCTTACTAGACAGCGTGAGCTGTACGTATAGTACCGGGTACCGGACCGGGTAATCTAACTGCACTGCTGGTACACGTAGCGCATGTCGCAGCTAGCACAGTCACAATCTTGTGTTCGAGATTGGCGCGAGCGCGAAGTTATTTAGGGTTTACCGATAGAGGGCGACATTTTTAATCGCTGTACATTACTAGTATCTGTGCTCCTTTTGTAGGGAAGAGGTTGTCACATATTATCATAATTATACTAGTATTTTATGACTGTCCTTAAATAGTTTATCGAATCATTGCAGAGAATCCAACCCCAAGCACCTTCTGATCTGGAGATTCTCCCGCCCGAAACCCCTAGCAAACGGGAGACTCCAAGTTGATGTGTGCGAAGCGCGAAGTTCCTAGGATTCTAGATGTTCTCTGGACAGGTGCTATCTAAGGCTTATTTTTTCAACATACGATAGAAATAAGTAAGAAATCCTTTCCACCGGGAGACACAGAGCCAGGGCGGGAGAAATCAAATCTCAAACGGGAGAACGGGAGATTGTGCAAAAATGGGCTTTCAGAGTTGGAGTCTGTGGGAACGAGGTAGGAAATAAACTAAAATTTCCTCAGTTTGTTAATATAAATTGGCTTGACGTTTTACTTGGATTCAGGGAAAATATCAAACTCGATGCTTTGTTGAATCATGTGTTAATTTTGATTAAGCATATGATTTATGCTAACCGTAAAAGTGGAAGAGTTCCAACCTGTAAAGAAATATCTAGGGCAATCGCCACCTCAAAACAGTCTGAATATGAAAAAGCAACTTTAAAGGATAAATTGACATTACATTACGCGAAATGGGAAAATTATACTTCATGAAATACCGGGTTTAATAACTATATTGCATCCTGTTAAGACATATCTTTTGTATTTACCTCAGCCAAAATTATATTTAAAATGAATTGAATATCCTGTGTTTTGCTTTGCCCGCTCCATATACTGGTTCCTTTTCTCTGATCGTCATTATTAAAGCTTAATCAAATATTATCTGGTTATGAATCTCCACTTGCCTAAGACCCAGAGAGATATTAGTTCTTATGATGTTTATAACTGGTGAATAGATATACATTTTAAAGATTTTGTAATTCCATCACCTCTCATATTTCTTGTATTTGTTTTAGATAAAATCTTTACTCAGACTGGTGACTGAATTATGTCAAGTGTGTACATATTTATTAATGTTTAATCTATATTTTGCACAAAACCTTTTTGTTGTCCGTCAAACAGTGTAATATAGATATTTTGTGTCACTACAATGCAACAATGTTGATTGGTCTGAATAAAGGCTATAAAAAGCGTAAAAAAACAACAACAACGATATGTTAGTATGGGATTCTGGGAATGTATGCTCAGCCGCCAGTTTGTCGTCCTGGGAAGGACGTTGGGGGGCCGGGGGGATCTTTAAAAAAACTAATTTTCATTCTTCTTTAAATTACTAACACTATTTATTTGACCTGAAGCTGTTTTCCTGCAACTGTTGAGATTAATTTTAAGGTAATTGAGAAGTGCAGTCAACATCGTGATCAAGTTTGATGCAATTTTAACGTACAATGCATATTATGAACTAGGCATGAAAAAGCACGGTAGTGCCAAAGGACCTATATTGACGCAAACTTGAAGAAGTACTAATTGCGATCACCATTTTCCAATAATAATTATATTTTCACTTCTTATTGCATGTATTCCTCCATCATTCAAAAATGGTAATCTACCATTGATTCAAACTCAGTTAAATGATATCACTGAAAGTATAGTAGGCCTATTAAATTTCGGTCGATAATCAAGCAACTATAAACCCATCCCCCCAAAAAAGTTATGATTGCCAGGTTATAATGGAAGGAACTAGTGACCTGAGATGACAGACCACGGTGTGGGCAGCCCTGATTTATCAATGACCTAATAACATCAGGGCATAATCCACTCGATGATCCCCCCCCCCCCCCTCCAGGATTTCGCACTTCGTATCAAAAGTAGAATGTCCAGTACTTTTTTAGGATTATCCATTTTGTCATTCCACTTCCACACTCACAACTATATACTCTTCTCCACCACCTCCTCTTTTCTTTTCACTTTGCTCGTCTCTTGACTCTCTCCGCAGTCCTCTCAGAAGTCAGGGCCGGGCGGAACGGGGAGGGGGGGGGGGGGGGCTCAGTCCCCCCCCCCCCCACACACACACACTTTTTGCACCCTTACATAGGAATAGTGCCACCTTATTGGACCCCTGCTCTTTTTTCTTTTCTTTTTCTTACCCCGGAAGTGACAGTAGAAAAAGAATCTAATGAAACATTTGAGCGCGGTAAGGCCGTTGTTTTCGCATTGAGGACCTTTTTTTTTTCGCTTGTCAGCTGAAGAAACCCGGAAGTGGAGTGAGAGAGATGCACCGATGTCCGGAAGTGCTAGCTATACTGTCCTTTTCAGGACTTTTAGTCACGTGTTGTATACAAACCTTTCCCAGTGACTCACCACCATGCAAACCATGAATATCATTACCATGGAGGACATAAACATGTTTTATTCAACACTATATATCGCAAAATTGCAATGCCAGTGAGAGTCACTGCACTTTCGAATTCTAGGTACTCCAGTATTCCCCGGAGGAAGAAGGATCACTGTTTATTCCGTCAATACCACGTCATCATGAATATTGTAAATCTATAAATAATCTGCAGCGCTTCACTTAGTGGATGAATGCAGGTCGTATTAGTATGGTTTTTGTTGTCAACATGGAATCAGTAAATATGCTTCCATATTATAATCTATGAGAGGAATCTCAATGATTCTTTGTATCATGGAGCAGAGATAAAATTTTGAAGTACATGTACTGGTATTTATGATTATTCATAACTTGAGGCTGACCACTGTCGTGTAGTTGACCAGTAGAATCTCATATCTAGTTCTATTACCATGATTACAAATATTTTTTACCGCTTCTCCACTATGTATTATTACAATAATTATATATTCTTAATTTAAGATAACATTCTACAATTTCTGACCGTCACGACGTAATTTTGTACGGCCCATTGACCAAGCTCGTGTGAACATACAATGAAATAATATGCGATATGCGCGCCCCGCGGGGATATGTTTATTTCCAGCAAACGTATTTCATGATCATCTCATCGCGCTGTATATGGATCGTCTGTGGTTTAACTCAGAGAAACTATTGATGTAATCTACTTTTTTTCTTTTTTTTTCCAAAGCGCAATACTTTCATTCCATTTCCCCTTTTTCCTCAACTTAAAAATCAACAGTGAGATAAAAGACAAACATATCGTATGCCGACAAAATAATAATATCTGACGAATCGAAAGTAAAGCTATAGATTATTGTTATTTTCCTTTTCAAGCGAATGATAATCATTCCACTCATACTGCAACAGACTTGTCAAGGAACTTTATTGTGTTTGTTTTTTCCCCTCTTGTATACATAGTTACCACAGTGTGTCTAAGTATTCGGTCAAGCATATCGTTTCAAACAGGCATCTATCCAAGACATTGACACCACGTCTAAAGTTTGTTCTAATACAATATCCCATTTTCCATCTTTTATTTTCAATCGTATTGCCCAAAGTCGTGGCACTGACATATTTCTATATAAAATGAGAATGATTTGTTCAGACATCTCGTGCATCTGTGAGAATACCTTAAAAGGAGACTGTACTGACATTTTCTAATTGTCTGATAATTCTAATCTACATTTTTGATTCCTACTACTGGAAAGAGAGGATTCTAAAACCAGGATAAGCCTGTAATGATTTTTTTTTTGAAAAAAAAATGAAAACGAGCAAGCCATGGAACGATCCACACAATCTGGCCTACGTCACAGGTGCTCGGTGGTGCACAACTCCGACTTTAGCAAGTCGACGAACTACATTTTGTCAATTTACTGATGAAATCGCACACGGAGTACTGCAAAAGCTATTACGTATATAATTGCAATATTGAGCTGAAATGAACATGTTAAACAATATCTATTAAGTTTTAAAAGCAATCTCTTCAAAAGCTTTTTATTTAATAAAACTTGTAGGGAAACTTCCAGATAATATGCAAAATGAAATTGGCATCGTTGTCGAAACGTGCTGCCCATAGAAGACTGTGTGCAAGTAACGTTACACTAACTATGCATGGCACATTGAGCGATACATGGTTACGTTCGACAGTTCAAACCTGGTTCAAACTATCTAACGTAGATGAGGGCTGAGTGATTTTTAAAAATCTAAATCCAAATAGTCTCTCTTCAACGGCACGCACGATTTACGCCTAGTTAGATGAAAACGGCACCCAGTACACATAGACTCTGATAGACTAGAACTAGGACTAGGACTACTGAGCAGTCAAGGAGTAAGTTCAATTAAATTCAATTCATTTATTTTAATTGTTATTTTTTTCTTTCAACAAAAACATAACGCAAGATAAATCAGGTATTATACATCATAAACAGAAAACATTTGCCTTTGCAATATATAAATGATATCGATAAACATAAGAGCGCATACTGGCAAAAAAAAAATAATAATACAAAGTCATGCTTCAGTTGAAAATAAAAAGGAAGAAAGAATAGAGAAGTCCACTCGAAAGCAAAGCTTGTAGATTGTAAAACTAATATAAAACTTATGAATTACTTATTTACAAACACTTGTGATAAATATGATATACGACAGGACGGGACAAAACAGAAGAAACACAACAACATGACACAACTTGCCAGAATAGATGAAAAGTATGGAAGGAAAGAAAGAAAAAGAGAGAATGAGAGAATGCCTACACGCTGAGCAAGGGAAATGGAACAGGGGATGGTAGAGAATGTGCTTCATAGAGTCGGCGCTGATTGCAGCTGTGCAAGGATTGTGATGGCTACTTCTTTACGTAATAATTCTATGTGGCTGGCAGTCCAAGTTTTGATGAATACACTCACTCGCCGTCGACAGTGTGCACAGCGCTACCCAAACTCGGGAACCTACAGTTTTACAAGCGTTACTGCTTTATGTAGGCCTCATCATGCAATGTATTTCTGTTATTTCCTTGTGGCACTTCACATCATGATATGACCATAATAATATTCATTTGTGTTCAGTATGTTTTTCGTTTCAAGCAAAAGATATGGTTGAATATATTTTGTTTTCTTACTTCTTGTATTACTGTCAATCATTTTGAAATTTCATCGAGAAAGCGTTAATATGAAATAAATTTTAACTATTTTGAACTGAACCAATATCATTAGTTGCACTGGTTAGGCCTCAACAAAAAAAGGGGAAGTACGAATCATGTAAAATTAATTTACAAGAACACCATGCAAAACACATTATTAAACCGACAGTCAACAATGATCTGAAGAACTCACGAGGAAAGTAACCGGAAGGGAAAAGGTAACTTTGAATTCCTTGTGACCAAGATCAAGACGTGCTCCCTCCAAGTAGTATAGATCATTGTGTGTTCTGCGTGTTGATTGGCAAAGATCGCACTGTCACGACTGTATAGCATCATCCCATTGTCTAGCTAGTAGGCTCCACACTTTGCAAAGTTCCTGACACAGACATCTTGTTCAAATAGGGTCAATGTAAACTGTGACTGTTCTGCTCCAGATCTGCTCCGTTAACTCTGCCACCATCGATCCATCTGAAAAAGGAGGGGAACATCTCCCTGAACGCCTTTCGGAATAAGGGGTTATGAACGCTGTAGATGAAGGGGTTCGCTGCCGAGCTGATATTCAGGAAGAAAAAGTTTACGTCGCTAGCGAGGACGTAAGCAAGAGGACTTACACGAAAGAAATAATTGAAGGTAAACCAAACGCAAGTTGGGAATAAGCTGAGGCAAAAGATGACCACCAGTAGCAGGATGGCGCGTATTGCTTTCACCTCTTGCTTGAGCTTTTGTCCCGGAGGAGGGACGCCCATGGGCGGGTGAGGAGCCGCCATCTGGATGCGGCGCGCTTGGGATTTGGCGATGACGAGAATTCGGAGGTTGTTACCAATGACTACGAGGCTAAACACGACAATGAAACCACTGGTGACGAGGTCATGAACTTTGCCGGACGATTTCCTGTTCGGCTCAGGAGCGCAATACTCACTTACGGATTGGTCCTCGCTAGCGCCATAAGCAAACATGAAACCATATGTCAAACCGATCACCCACACCACAACAATCACCAAGACCACTCGTCTGGATGTAACCATGGAGACGTATCGCAGGGGTCGAGTTATGGCGACATATCTGTCTGCATTTACCAACACGATGACCACAAAAGATACCCAACTGCAGATATAGGACCATATTGAGAAATACACTGCTGTTTCCACTGTGCAAGTTGCGTGACTTAGAAAAATTCTGCTGCAGATTTCTACAGGTATGGCAACCAGACCCGTCAAGAGATCCGCTAGGGCCAGACAAGCCAAGAGAAGGTAGCTTGGTTCGCTCAGCGTCGGTTCCCTCCGTATGGTGAGGATGACGAGAGCGTTGCCGGTTACAATGGCGATGGCGAGAGGTGTGAAAGCGATAATCATCAACGACCGATGAAGGTGGCTTTCGATCAGGGCAGATTCTAATAGTGGTACTCTTGTGGCGTTAGAAGAATCCATTTACCTCATTATTATTGTAGTACCAGTGAACACAACAGCTCTACGATTCAGGACTTGATCGGCCAATGTTCATTTTTTTTTTTGGTTTTGCTGGCAGTGAAGTAACAACTGATCTAGAAATGCTGTTTTTGTCTAAAATCAACTTTACTGGAATGCGTACTCTTTTAGTACTTAACATTTTTCCAATCCAAACTTTTTGCCAATCCAAACTTGTTGTCACAAAAGAGTGATGCTGTGATTTAACCAACATCTACAGTATATCAGTGGTGATTATTATTATCTACCTTGTAGAAAAGAACATTCAAAGTGTTTCCCAATGTGGGCCCTTTATGGACGCTCTGGCAAACAAGAAAGAGATCAGCCAGCTGTCAACAGTTGATAAATTATGTTTCCAAGAGATTTCCTCTATCATATCAATTGGCACAGTGTTATTTACAAGTCACGCCTCTAGACAAGCGCTGAAGTTGATGGGCCTATATAGGCCTATTCCATATATTATAACAAAGTTATTTCAAATGATAGTAAAAAAGGTCACGAAATAACCCTATTGTCCGATTGGAGCAAAACAAACTTAACGTGTAAGATGTATTCGAACGAAAAGTCCGTACAAAACTGAGATCCAAAGCCTCGTGTCTGAAACAATCCGGCCGACAAATGGCATTTTATGGATCTTCATCTGAAGCTGTGAATAGAATAGTCACGTTTGCGCCGTCGGTCCGCAGAGTTGCCATTTTATAACTGCTCGGTCATCGCTTTTGGCAAAGTGTAGAAGTATAATGATATGAAAATAAGAATGAAAAGATGACCGGCTCCTATCATGCCTGACATCTTTCCAGGAAATAATATTCTGGCGAAACCATTACTCATCAGTCTGTGGTCATAAGCTTTTATTTGCATAGTGTTGTTCGTCGTTAACGGCTAAGGGACATTGTAACGAAAGGAGGTCGATCAAATTTTATGATTTGACATTGACCACGCTTGCTCTTGTCTGTATATCATCAACTTATCAGAATACTCCTATCAGAGACCCTCATTATCTAATGTATTTTCCAGAACGCGTCCCCCGAACCACAAGCAATTTAGGACAGTACTATATTTGTCAGAAGATATCAGTGTGGTTGATGTTGCGAGATATAATAGCAACTATAATTTATACTGATGTATACAAATTATCATGATTACAGTAACTGAATTCCACATAAGTTGAATTCGCGTGAGAAAAATCGCATAAATCAAAACCGAAGAGATCCTCCCCAAGGATTTATAATTCATCGTGTATCGGAAGTTAAAGTACAAAAAAAAGAATATATATTTGTTTATGATTTATTCATTGTTGCTTTTCCATTACTGAATGAAATAGTAATAAATAAATGGTGACAAGAATGTAATATACATACATTATATATGTGTGTGTGTTTGGAGAGAGAGAGAGAGGGGGGGGGGAGGGTTAGGGAGAGATGGAAGAGAAAGAATTCTTAGAATTGAACCCTCTCTCATTCATTCTATTTTCATTCATTAATTACACGAAAATAAGCAGTTTTTAGATTGTTTTGTTCAATTTACCGAACCATGCACTCGTCTCGAAAGCCTAGCGTATACGCGAAAATAATTTCGCGCGTTTGAAATCTATTGATTGTTTCATTTTATAAAAGACTAAGAACGTCTTTCTTGATTCAAAGCAGCAAAAATTTGATAAAATCATAGTCACTATTTACATACAATTACATGAAATACTTTGTTTACGATGCAAATAACTAGGAATGTTAAATGTGTAATTTCTGTTATTCCAACGATGCAGTTTAGATTGACACAATTCCCTCACCTCTCTTACAAAGTAAAATGATTGATGGAAACTCATCTCTTAATAGAGGCAGTTGAACAAAGTAAGAGAAGAGAAGAAGAATAAACACAAAAATAATCAAGAAGTAGAAGAAAAAGAGGGGAAGGAGGAGAAGGGCATGGACAAGAAAGACGAGAAGAAGAAGAACAAGAAGAAGGTAGAAAATAAAGATGGAGAAAATAGAAAATGAAAGTAGAGGGAGAAAACTTTCCTTGCAAGCCCGATTGACAATCTGGACAACGCCCTCGACGACAGGTGTGTGAACTGAGCACTGTATACTAGAAGTACGTCGTAATTATATTTACCGGATCTAAATTTTCGCGAATCGCGACATACCGAAAATTTCGCGAGTGGTTTAATTTGCGATCGTACTGCACTAAACGGAGAAATGTTTATGTGTGCGTCACATTCATACCGGGTTCAGAGTCATTATTTTCGCTTATCTTTAATTTCGCGAATAGCACCTGACTCGTGAAATTCGCAAAAATAAAATCCTCGCGAAATATTCGGCGTTTGCAGTGTACTCATGTGTGGAGTGGACTCGCTGATATCAACTCGGTATGTGTGTTAATTTGATTGGACAGAAGGAAGAGAGCTCTCATTAATCGAATTGATCCACCGGATTCTGAATTTTAATGCCCGAATAAATTTGGATGCATGAGCTGTGTGAATTTGAATGCCTATTCATGAATTCGAATGAGAAAAGTAGGCCAATATGAAATTACCGTGAAAACCTAGGTTATAATGAAATGCAATTTATGGATTGGATACCCAAACGTTACTCAGAGGATAGCCATTGCAAGATAATATTTATCAGCCTTATGGCAATGTGAAAAATATGCCCCATCAACGAAATATGTATTTTATCCTTAAAAATAAAGATATTCTCCAACTACCTCAAACTGGATGATTTTTTGTTTAATTTAACATTAAATGGAATGCCAGTAACTGCATTGCACCGTCGGATTCCAGATATTCCATAAACAGGAAGGAACACGGATTATTGGTTTTTTATACCATAATAAGATGTTGTAAATTGGAAATTCATAATTCAACAGCAATTCACTTTTAGATGAAAGCAGAACGTGTGGCTAGCGTTTGCGGTCAGCAGAGAATAAAACTTTCATGTTCTTCTCCTGTGTGAATTAAATTCCTCCATATTTTTTTTTTTTTTTTGGTTATAGGCAATTTAAAGTCTGCCATATGTTACGAATTTCAATGATTTTCACATCGCGAAACACAAACAGGGACAAAATTATATATGAATAGCCCGTATTCATAGTCATCTATAACTCGAGGCAGTAGAATCTGATATTTGCTTTATTGCTTTTCTTAGGTATACAATTGATATCATTTATTTCACTTTTAATTCATTTTCCACATTTTACCCTTCACTTTCTGACTTCATAAGGATTTCATGAAACTTAAAGCACGTATAACTATGCTTACAAAATAATGTATTGCATTCATTTCAAGTTACTTTTCTTCGTGCTGTTGATTCAACTGTCGAACTTGATCAGAAACTCTAACAATTTTATCCACTATTTCCATATTCGATATTTCAACCATTCCATTCCATTCCCTTAGTTGGATAGAACCTAACGCAGTGAGTTAGAAGACAAACAAGTGGCGCACTTGTACATAAAATAATACAGTTGTACGTTTTTGCAAATTGAACGCAAAGTTTAAGTTCTCTCTCTCTCTCTCTCACACACACACACACACACACACACTTTGTCATTCAAGCAAAAAGATAGCTTTTCAAGTACACTGCCTCAGACTTATTTGTCAAACAAAATATATTCTTTAATCTCAATGTACCAAACCAATATTGTGTAAATTGTTATCACGTCATTAACTAATAATTAGGTTAGACACGCGTTTCGAACCAAGTGATGTAATTCAGCATAACAAAACTAGCTTTAGTCAGTAAGTTTGTTCTAATACTCATTTTGCATTATCTATTTTAATCATAGATAAATATAAAATATCTTACAAACGAACAGGAGCCTACCACATATACCGTTTTGATGTCACGGAATGACACAAACACAAGTAGTAACTATAAGGATCAGGATATAATCTGTATGATTATTCATCTTTGGAATGCATTGTCATAGTCAAAGTTCCAGTGATCTAAATTAAGCAGAAAATAATAATTTTACAAAACAATGCCTTCGGTAAAAGGATGATTTTTTTCCAAAGAAATTTGTCATCTATCTTTCTAACTGTACTATTGAATCGTACGTTATAGCCCTTATCATATGCAATAAGAACATCGGAATAATTTTGTACATCAATAATGGAAAACACATTATGAGAAATTATACTTCGAGTAAAAAACAGCAAAATGTATTTATTGATAAGAGAACTCTATCCCTATTTTCGGAATTACACTTGATGTAATTATTTTATCACGATTATTATCATTATCTGTATAGGACTGCTTGTCACTCGGTAATGAGGCAGTTTCAGTTCCAATTTGTGCATCTCTTTCTATAATCATTTTTTTAAAAATTTTGATATCTTATTGCAGACATTTAATTCAACATGATTTTATTGAAATAAAAATCCAATGGTATGGTGGACAATCAAAGAAAGCAGTCAATTAAAGGACAAGTTCACCTTCATAAACATAAGGATTGAGAGAATGTAGCAATATTAGTAGAACACATCATTGAAAGTTTGAGGAAAATCAGACAATCCGTTCAAAAGTTATGAATTTTTGAAGTTTTTGTGCAGTACCCGCTGGATGAGAAGACTACTGCAGTGTATGAATAACTTAGATGTCACATGCGTACAACAATATAAGGAAAATATAAAGAGAATTTCACAAAATTCCATCTTTTGAAAAAAGAACACATTCCCCTGACTCGTTACCGATAAATGTTATGGGTAATATTATTCCCCCTGCCTTTAGAAAGAGGCAAGTCAATTGCTCTTTTATTATGCGAAAAAAGTGAAAATATGTTGAATTTTCTTTTATATTTTCTTTATACTGTTGTACGCATATGACTCACAAGCTGTAGTAGTCTCCTCATCCAGCGGTTCCAACACAAAAATTTAAAAAATTCATAACTTTTGCATCGATTGTCCAATTTTCCTCAAACTTTCACTGATGTGTTCTACCAATATTGTTGCATTTTCTCAATCCTTATGTTTATGAAGGTGAACTTGTCCTTTAATCAATCAATCAATGAGACATTATTTTTGTGTAAGATGAGAAACAGACGAAGCAATTGCATGTTCATGCATACATAATATATATATAATACGTATAAGTATATAAATGTGTATAAACAATATAATCCAATGAATTAACCGAAAATCACAATTTCGTGATAGACTCATGAAGATGAAGATAAACTTGGGAGAAAAAGCGTAACTTGAATCTCACCAATTGCAGGAATTTTGCCAAGTGGTCTTCTAAGAAAAACTTTCTCCAATAACCGTCCCTCTATGGCTCTGTTACACATCAAATTTTCTTCAAGCTCAGTCAATGTAGATTGTGATTATTCTGCTCCAGATCGACATTGACTTTGTTACCATCGAGCCACCTGAATAAGGAGGAGAACATCTTCCTAAACGCCTTCCGGAAGAAGGGATTTTTAGTGCTGTAGATGAAGGGGTTCGCTGCTGAACTGATGTTCAGGAAGAAAAAGCTCACGTCGCTTGCGAGGACGTAAGCAAGATTACTTACGCCAACGAAATATCTGAAGGTAAACCAAACACATGTCGGGAATAAACTGATGCAAAAGATGACTACCAATAACAGGATGGCGCGTATTGCTTTCACCTCTTGCTTGAGCTTTGGTCCCGGAGGAGGGATGCCCATGGGCGGGTGAGGAGCGGCCATCTGGATACGGCGTGCCTGGGATTTGGCGATGGCGAGAATTCGTAGGTTGCTGCCGATGACGACGATGCTGAACATGACAATGAAGGCGCTGGTGACGACATTGTGATCTTTGCTGGACCAACTCCTGTTTGGCTCTGCAGTACAATACTCAATCACGGATTGGTCATCGCTAGAACCATGGGCAAACATAAAACCATACGTCAAACAACTCACCCACACCCCAATAATCACAGTGACCACTCGTCTGGATGTAACCATGGAGACGTATCGCAGGGGTCGAGTTATGGCGACATATTTGTCTACATTTACCAACACGATGACCACAGAAGACACGGAGGTGAAGACGAAGGCCCAGATTGAGAAATACACTGACGGTGCAAAAGTGCACGTAGCGTGACTTTGAACAATTCTCTTGAAGACTTCTACAGGTATGGCAACCAGACCCGTCAAGAGATCCGCTAAGGCCAGACAAGCCAAGAGAAGGTAGCTTGGTTCCCTCAGTGTCGGTTCCCTCCGTATGGCGAGCATGACTAGAGCGTTGCCGATTACGATGACAATGGCGAGAGGTGTGAAAGCGACAATCATCAGAGACTTATGGAGATGAGATTCCATAAAGACGAAATCTGTGTCCTGTGGTGAGCTTGAGTTGTTAGAAAATTCCATTGTTGTCTTGTATAGTATCAGTAAACACAATGACTATTTTGCTATGTATCACTCTGCCTCAAAGTTCCTTTGGAGGAGGCCTATAGGGCCTATATACTGGAAAAATATCCTCGTACAATTTTTTTTTCTTATGAGATTTTCACATTTCTGCTCTTACCATCCGCTTGCATATTGCTAATCCAAACTTTTTTAACATTGTAACAGTTGATATTTAAGATATGTCATATCCGACATCATGAGGACAATTGTTTGTGAAGGTGGCCTACAGTTCTACCTCGTGGTTCTCATGCAGCACATTATGACTTTCTACCAGAGTACACCATCTGACAAACAAGAAAGCGAACAACATACTTTGCTCTCAAGAGCTGTCCTCTTAGAGATCCTGGACATCCAAGAGTCACAAGAATTGTTGATAAAGGCTCATCCGATTACGAATATGATTCCTCTGAATAAAACATTGGGGAGTCATACCACTTACCCCACTGATAGACCAAAAACAAGCTTAAGAGGCAGTCAAACGAAAGTTTATCACATAGGTCCAAAGGCACGTATATTGAAGAATCCCTCGTACTTATTGATTCTCGCATAAAACTGTAAATATATCAGATTGTTCGCGCCGTCGGGGTCAAAAGAGTATGCAGACATTGCTTGCCGTAATACAAAAGTGATCCGGAAGTTTGAAAGCCGTTTGGAAGAATGACTCGATCTCTCACACCAAAATTGTTTCCATGAAATTTATTCTGGCGAAGCCTCTGATGGCAAAGCCTCTGCATGGCGAAACCAACTGATCAGTAGTCTTTGCATGGTGACATTGTTGCACTCCGACACGAATACTCGTCGAGCCAGTGAAATTAAAATCCTTGAACTGGCCGGACCATGGAGCATAACGAAGGGACTCTTGTCACTGAAGAGCATTCATAGGGTAATGAAAAGGGGTTGATTTGATTGCTCGAATTGAATAAACCAATCAGAGTACCTCCTGACAGAATGCTAAATATTCATTTCCTTGAACTCGTCCCGCATTATAAAAACCACAACGCAGAGCATGTAAATAAACATGTTCGGTTTGGGTGATTTTTTTTTTTTCCATCACCCATTGTTGGACTATAATGTAATCTGCACCCTCAGCCTTGTCTGAATTAGACATTGTGATTTGCTTATTTTACTTTAATGTACATTTCAGACAAAATTGCGGCTCCAGTAGGGTCCTATACATGCCAACGATGGTTGATTAATTACCTTTATTCATTTGCTCATGTTTTTCTTCAAGAATACCGGTAGTAGTTGATAATGATAATGATAATAATGATAATACCACTAATGAAATTAATTATAATCATTATTATTATCATATCATTGTTGTAATCGTTATAACAATGATAGTAATCATAATAGAGACATTAACGCGGTACCCACCCACTTGGGTGCTCAAGGCGCTCGCAGTTATTGTTCATAAAAACACAATTTGTCAGTAGGCCTATACATACAGCTGCGTCAGAGGGCAGGCACAATATTAAGTTTGCTGTTTTACAACGGTACCCCGATGTATTCATACAGATAAAAATGACACGTAGTAACATGATACATGTGTATACACAAATACAACACAACGAATTGAACAACAGACTTGCATACAAACATCGATGGTAAAACAGAACTGGAGAAGGTTAGAGTGACTATTAAGGAGTGTCTGAGGAGTGTGACAATGAAAAGTGAAAAAGCTTTAACTGTTGGATTCAGGTTGAAAAAGAGATTACGCATGCGGATAAATCTTGCACAATTTTCTCTAAATATTGAACATTGCCGGTATTAAGAGTCGAAGTCATCTCTGACAATGTTTACTGCAATGATATGGTTAGTCTTTTGAAATGGGAGCTACCGGCGCATGTAAAGGAACGTGTTTTGTTTTTGTTTTTGTTTTTTTCTGCACGAAATCGGTTTCGTGTAATACATTGATGAAGTGAGAATATTTTGCTTGGTTTGCATAAAAAAGAAGTAGGCAAGTACAGGCAAGAGAAGGTGACTATGAAATATTGTTGATTTGATTTGATTGGTGTTAGTTGATTTGATTTATTGGTTCTTGCATTATCGTTGTACGCGAGCATACATGGACATTTAATACGTACACACATTGTTGGTATACCTTGTAATTATAAACATACGTTGATTTAACTTGATTACAAAGTACTTGTGTCTCCACTGGTTTTACAATATGTAACAAAACGTTTCAGCAATACAAGTACTGCAACTTAAACGTAGCTTGATTTGTTTGCAGCCCTTGATAGAAGAATAGTAAGGAGGGATGACTTGCGTAGGGATAGGATAGAATAAAGGAGAAAGGAAAGGAGAGGTCTGTCTGATTTCATCAAGGTTTACGCAAAGTTAGATTTTTATCTATTTATTCATTTACTTCTAATCTTTTGTCAGGGTAGCCCATTCACCAATAAATAGTTGTCTTCCATGGAGCCCTGAATAATATTGATAGAACAGTAATCAAATTGTGGTAACACTAGACTATTATAAAGTAATTTTAGGGACTGTTGGGGCAAAAAGGCCTTCGCTCTCTTTATCATGCAGACACTTTTCAGGGTACGTTTACATACATTTTCGATTTGTTTAGACCATTTCAGTTCTTCATCTATTAAAACACCTAAACATTTGGTGAACTGAACTCTTTTAATCAGATTACCATCTAATGAAATACTGAAATTTTCAATTTTCCCGAGATTAGCACGGGAGCCGATAATCATGACAGAAGTTTTGTCAGTGTTAAGGACGAGACGATTTTCCTTAATCCACCCCATAACTTTGTTTAGTGCAACAGTTATCTTTTCTTCTAAAACTGCTGCGTCATTAGCACTGACAGTGAGGGTCGTATCGTCAGCGTACATATCCATAACACCTTCTGAAGTACACTCGGATAGACTGTTGACATAAATTGAAAATAAAAGGGGACCAAGAATTAACCCTTGAGGTACACCTAATTTGATAGTTGAAGGGTGGGACTTTAATTTATGCAAAAGTAGGTCAAGATCTACAGTGTCAAATGCCTTCCGAAGATCTATGAAGGCAACTCCAGAAATTTGATTATTATCTATATTCAAAGACCACTGGTTCACAAGTTTTGCAAGAGCAGTTGATGTGGAATGAAATGGTCTAAAACCAGATTACCTGGAACACTGACCATCGTAATTTGATTGTATCTTAAGAGTTTGATATTTTTTTTTCTTAAACAGAGTGTCATCAAATTAATGTTCCAAGCGAAGAACCATGGGGTGTATTAATAACAACCAACAACCAGCACTAATCAGGCACACTTGTGCTGCATCCTTTGAATTTTTGCATGTTGGGTAATAGGAGAGCAAAGTAAAAATTGATCTACACGGTGTTTTTGTTGTTGTTGTAGTGATCTGTTATGGCCAATTTAACGTTCGATTGCTCGAGATATCTTATTCCACGTGTATGATTGTTCTTCAGTGGTTGTGAACATGATACCAAGGGTGTTTAACACAATCAGTACTTTCTAATATATCATATTACATTATCATTGATACGTTTTTTTTTTTTTACATTTTTCGTTTTCGACCTAAACATTACCTTAGTGTACTCAGAATACAAAAACACACCATAACTTTTTAACCATGCATCTTTTAATCACAATTGGATCTATAGGTAGATAGCAGGCAAACAAAATGAATTGCAAAATCACGTCTGGCAAATCGCACGTAAAGCTTTTAAGTTCTCTGTCCCTCTCTCTCTCTCTTAATTTTCGTCATTTTTCTGTCTTTCAAGAGAAAATTATCATCATTACGGATGCAATAACATATTCATCGAGCAAAATGTATTTGTTTTTTACATCTAGATGTACGCACAAATTACGTCAACGTTTTAATATTAACTAGGTTGTTCAATCAGACATGCCTTTTGAACAATGTGTATTCAGTAGGCCCTATATTAGTAAAGGTAAAGTTTGTTCTCATACTTATATTCCAGTATTCATTTGTTTTGACCGAGCATATAAGATATCATCATTATAAACGAACAAGTTTGTTCAACATGTTTACGAAATGATATAAAAATGTTATCCATGGTTATTCATCTTTGTCATGCATTGTGATTGCCATACCTTGCAGTAACACAACAAAGTTTTTCAGTCAGACGAGCGTTTTGCAACAATACATGTGTATTCATGATATTGACGCTATATAAAGTTGATTTTTATATTTATTTTCGAGTATGTATTCATTTGATTGCTCCGACCGAGCATATAACATATAAACAAACACGAAACTATACATAGTATACCGTTGATGTATGTTTATGAAATGATACAAACACAAACCTGTATAGAAGTAGGATATAATACATGGTTATTCATCTGTATCATGCATTGTGATTGCATAAGCTGCAATGATCTTTTTAGCCATGGAATGTCAGTTTTTGTATATTAAAGAACAAAATGACTCGTTTTTTTTTTTACCTAACTGTCATATACAAACACTTTTAATTACCGTTGATTAGTTTTCTACAGTTATGTTACTTCATAAGCAAAGTGACGAAGGCTGTAGGCCTATAATTACAAATGAATAATTTGTGTATCAAATAGAAAGCAAATTTCGGAAAAGACAACTTGAGTAAAAGCGACAGAAAGGTATGTAATGAGAGAAAAGCTATCTCTGCCTTTATCATGATTTTTATCATTATCGGTAATAGGCTTATGACTGTAAGATTATTATCCAGTAATGAACTGGGATTTTTATTTCCAGTGTGTTTACTGTTTTTGTGTGTATTTGACTGCATTTTATGTATATAATTATGTTGTCTATATACGTTAAAATATCTACGCCATGATACACTGAGCAGATAATCAACATGATTAAAAAAACACAATCAATTAATAAATCAGTCAATCAGAAGAGAAACAAACCAAGCAAACTTACAGCAGCACCATATGACCCGCTGAACAGACAAGCAAAATGACATGATGCACCCACGAAGATAATATCCGAAAGAAATACAAAATATTGACTTCAAACCCTTTGTGGCAGAGAGGACCCCCACCCCGTCTTTCAATGGTGCTGACACATCACAATGTTCTTCAAGCTCAGTCAGTGTAGATTGTGATTATTCTCCTCTAGATCGACATTGACTTTGTTACCAGCGAGCCACTTGAAAAAGGAGGGGAGCATCTTCCTAAACGCCTTCCGGAAGAAAGGATTTTTAGTGCTGTAGATGAAAGGGTTCGCTGCTGAACTGATGTTCATGAAGTAAAAGCTGATGTCGTTTGCGAGTAAGAAAGCAAGATTACTCACCTCAAAGAAATATCTGAATGTAAACCAAACGGTTATCGGGAATAAGCTGACGCAGAAGATGACTACAAGGAGTAGGATAGAGCGAATTGCTTTCACCTCTTGCTTGAGCTTGAGTCCTGGAGGAGGGATGCCCATGGGCGGGTAAGGAGCCGCCATCTTGATGCGGCGTGCCTGAGATTTGGCGATGGCGAGAATCCGGAGGTTGCTACCGATGACGACGAGGCTAGACACGATGATGAAAGCGCCGGTGAGAAGATGGTATATTTTCTTGGACAACATCCTGTTGGAATCTGTGGTGCAATAACCCGTGACGGATTGGTCCGAGCCAGCGCCATAGGTATACATGAGACCGCACGTCACACCAAGCAACCAGACCCCAACGATCACCATGACCACTCGTCTGGAGGTAACCAATGAGACGTACTGCAAGGGCCGAGTTATGGCGATGTATTTGTCTACATTCACCAGTACGATGACCGTAAGAGAAACACAGGTGAAGATGTAGGACCAGATTGAGAAATACACTGCCGTTGCCTCCGCGCACGTAGTGTGACTTTGAAATATTCTGCTGAAGACTTCCACAGGTATGGCAACCAGACCAGCCAGTAAATCTGCGAGGGAAAGACAAGCTATGAGGAGGTTGCCTGCTTCCCTCAGCGTCGGTTCCCTCCGTATGGCGAGCATGACTAGAGCGTTGCCGATTACGATGACGATGACGAGAGGTGTGAAAGTGGCAATCAACAGAGACCGATGGAGGGGAGTTTCTATTAGGGTGGAATGCAATCCCTGTGGTAAGCTTGAGGTGTTAGAAAATTCCATGTTGTGTTCTCAGCAAACTCAAGGACTTACCGTAGCTCAGGATTTTGTCTAAAAGTTCATTTGAAGTATAATGGCATCGATAAAAATAACTGGGCTATCAGAAAAAAAATTGTTCCGCTTACAGATTTGTCAGTTTCTGTTCTTACAAAACGGTTGCTTTCTACCAGGGCGGTGAGTTTCCTCTCACCTCCCTGTTTCTACTAAACAAACCTGTTTGTCACAAGTTAGAGTTGTGATGATGTATGGATACTTGACATCATGAGTACAGTTATGTGAAGGTGACTGATGATAGCTCTACCTCCTATCCACATGATCCATGTAGCAACCATCCATGAGTCACAAGAGATTGTTTATACAAGCTCTTCCGATTACGAAAATGATTTGGAAAACAACATTGGTCAGTTACAACACTTTTCGACTGGAGCAAAAACGAGATGAAGATGAAACCAAACGAAAATCTGTCACTCAGATCCAAAGACACACGTAATATCAAAGAATCCCGCCTGCTTCTTGATTCTCGTCTGAAAGGGTATCAGTTTTTTTTTCGCGTCATGTGAGCCAATTAATGTCAGAATAATACTGTATTCTGTCATTGCTTGCCGTAACATAAGTATGATCTCTAGAAGTTTGAAAACGTTCTGGAAGACCGGCTTTTCTCACTTCCAAATTTCTTTTATGGAATACTTCTGACGAAGCCTCTGCCGAAGCCAGTAGATATAGTCCTGGCTATAGTTCGCAAGAAATTATAGTTGAGCGAGTAATGTGACTATCATTGAGCTGGACTGTGGAATATACAGATGAACGGATTCATGGTCTTCTGAGTATACCAATGATTGAGATAACGAAAAGAGGCTGATTATGTTGTTAGAATTTTATGAACCAATCTGAACGCCTCTCGACAGAATACTAAATGATAAATGCATTAACTACGTTAATGTACCACAGCGCGGAGCCGGAGTACAGGATGGAGTGTGTAGAGCTGATCGGTTTGGGTGCAGTGTTTTTTTTTTTCTTTTTTTTTTCAATGTCTATTCCAGACATAAGGGGGGGGGGGGGTGAGTCAGTGTCATTATGCCAATAATGTTTTATGCACTGCGGCGTTAGAATACACCTGATTCATTGCATATCCCATTGAATCATCTGTTGTTGTTGTTTTTTTTTTGGAAGTACCCCCCGTTATGGCCGACATAAGTAACAGTGTTTTAAAACAAGTCTACCCATGGTCATGAGACGATATTATGTTTGGTGTGATCGTTTAAGTATGGTATAAGTACTATAGGTGAGCCAGGCCTTATACCTCCTTGATGTGATGTAGCAAGACAGAGTGCGGTGATAAAATTCATATATACATTATACTACTGTATTGTACAGTGAGCTACGCATAGTCGAATTCGCGTGAGAGAAAACTTATATCGGTAAATTAAAGTCTAAACATATCAGTCATTCGCCATACGGCCATGTGCTATTAACCAGTTTTGTCCGACATTGATTTGATGTCTTTAGCTATCTGTGCGACTTTTGTGCACATTTGACTCATTGACACGGAAAAGGTAAAACGGTTGTACCGATTGTCCAATTAGATGAATATCATGAATTTCGCTTGAATTCAACGTGTGAGTTGCAGTACATAAGTTTTGTTTTCTTATCCAGTCATACATTGCAGAAACCACTTTTGACTTTTGAGAAATTGTATATGAACGGAAAGAGGAGAACTTCTTCTTTACAGTCACATGCGTATCTTAAATGATGAAGGTGAAATATTGCGACCGCGAGACAGGAAACAACAAGTGTCATTTTAATGGACGAAATCATGTACGAGTATTAACCGCAGTTCAATTTTGTCCACGAAGTGGCACATTGGGTCGCGCGCCTAGTGTGTCCTGTGTATTCGCGAGTACAATAAGAGGATTTCTGAGATGCGATATTGAAATTGTCCTTGCGATCGGGTTTTTTTGTGTGGAATATATGTGATTTATTGTCCAGGGAAGCAAGAAGGGTATTCTTTTTCACCAACTATAACCATGATTTTTGTTTTTCAAATCGAGGAGACAATATATCAACACCACAAAGTTGCAGACATTTGTGCCATTTCGTGAACGAAATCATACGCGTATTTAAACGTTGTTCCATTAATTCCACGAAGTGGCACATTGGCCGCCCGCACGACATGCCGTACGTGCACCTTGTTCATAACAATGAGGTATTCACGTGTGTTTTAATCTACGAAATTACTTTCAATCATTTGTGCATCCTTAACAGTGAAAGTGTAAACATTTTCGCGATATTTGTTTTGAAAATGTGTAATTTTGTTATAAACCCTAAATGATTGTCTTCTTGGCTATATCACAAGAACAACAACTTCATGTAATAAACAAGCACTGTTGCAGCTATTTTCAGTGCCTTTTTGTGTTGATATGATGACAAGGGGTTGATTTCTAATCACAATTATTCTCCTCATCTGTACATTTACTCCAATGTATAGTGAGCCCTTTTTTCTTTAAATACTTGATGTTTCACCATGCTCACAGTCGTGATTAACGCCTCAACGTCACATGCAGACTTTGTTTTACAGTGAAGTCTACTTTCTCTTTCTTTCTTTCTTTCTTTCTCTCTCTCTGCCTATATCATTAAGGTATTTTATGCCTATCTCATCAACCATAATCAGTCTTTTTTATTATACTTCATATTCCAAAAGAATTCTCACTTCTTTCATTCGTCTATACAAAATATAGCAGAACAAAAACAAATCCACATAATGATAAAGTTTGAATAAAGAATGTACGAAAACATGATCAAATCGATCCCCAGAAATCATTTTCCTGTTTTGTGCTATAAAACGCTTCATATTTTATTTCCTTCTTCACTGAAAAAGTAAAATGGTCATTATTTTGACAGAGCAATTTAAAATTATCTTTTAACACTGTTTCAGACTCAAAAATATGCTTAAATTTCAAACATGTAATGGAAATTTAGTATTGAGAAATTGACAGTTAACTTCATATTGCATTTTCATCTTATTGTAATAACACAATTATATTCTGAAGGTATGTGAAAGAATAGATAATTATATTTTCATATATATATTACGATTTAAAGCAAATTACATTCTAGGATAGGCCAGCTGCAGAACAGATTAAAAATAACACTACAGCAGTTTCTTTGTGTGTTTTTTCTCGTCCACTTTAAGCTAGTGATAAGCGGAAGAAAATGAATAATTCTGTGAAACACAAACCTTCATCCTCTTAATTAGCATCAACGTCCATTACCCTTCACATCAGCACTTAAAGACGCATCAGCGATCAATATTTCTACTTTTAATCAATAAATTATTGACTTTGAGCAGTGTATCTTGGCAAATGAGGTGAATTAAGTGAATGAGATTAATATTTTTCTGAATGTCCAATATTAAAGACAACCTCAAAACCAGAACTATTCAAGAACCTGACCATTCCAACCAAAAAAGATGAAAATAATTCAAGAAAAATAAATAATTGTGCGGAACACATACCTGCATCCCCTTAATTAACATCAACGTCCATTACTCGTCGTATCAGCACTTAGAAAACGCATCAGCGATCAATATTTCTACTTTTAATCAATAAATTATTGACTTTGAGCAGTGTATCTTGGCAAATGAGGTGAATTAAGTGAATGAGATTAATATTTTTCTGAATGTCCAATATTAAAGACAACCTCAAAACCAGAACTATTGAAGAACCTAACCATTCTCTTTATTACCTAGCAAATATACTAACACGTTTTATCCAATCTAGCAGTTGGACCCTCTTCGTGCAGAATTATGTAGTTATTCATTATACTTGTTAAAGAATGACTTGATAAACAGTAAACCCATAACAACAATTAAGAACCTTACGGTATATCGAAAGGCATAAATGAATTCCAACTTTACTACGATTTCATTTATTTTCTTTTTATGGAAATGAAGTATGATTCAATGTTGTAATAAAGATAAAAAGGTGAAATTATTCAAGTACTTTTTTAACTGATTTAATATACCAGAGTGAATTGAATGAACTAAAAGTTGTGTCCATGTTGCACCGCAAAATCAAGATGCGTGCTTAAATTTACACAAATATGTAACTTACAACCCTACCATAAACTACTGGAAGTAGAAGGGAACATCTAAGTAACTTTCGTTGTTGTTGTTCAATTCTCAATTTGTCATTTTGACTCTACGTCTGCAGACATCTCTACTGTATTTGTATCAATAATGTATTAGGAGAATTTTCTCATGACATTACATGTTTTGTGCACTGACATTCTTGCCATAAAAACAATACAATTGTTAAAAAAATAGAAAAATAGTACTGAAATGATTTTCAACTTCTGCTTGAAAATAATAGACATGGTAATCATATATAGTGGTGTTGTAATAAACACGTTTCAAATTACCAAAAAAAAAATACATCCATAAATGATATCAGTCGTGGCATTTATTTAAAGATACCTTGCAATATACACAGATATAATGAATATTTATTCGTGCTTGTACTTGCTAACGAATCTTGATTGTTTCGTGTTTTTTTAATTATGATGTTTTGTTGTAGCATTATTCTTCGTTGTTTTCCTTGATATTTATTTTCAAACCAATGTATAATACTTGCATAGGCCTTACTGTTATCATTATTTTGTGTTTATGATTGCGTTGTATAGTTTTTTTTCTTTGGGGATATTTGTTATGCCGTATATTTTTATATTTTTAACTTTATTATTTGTATCGTTTTGTTTGTACTTTGAATCTTTAATTGTTATGACTTCTATGCACGGAACCATTGAAAACAGCTTATGCTGAGTGACACGCCCGTGTTAAAATGAATGAATGAATCATGAATGAATGTCGGTAAATGTATTGCACATTCGGATTCACGGTATTCCATCAACAGGAGGCCAGGGAACGAGGATTGTTTTTGTTTTCCGCCATTGTCACAATTTAAATTATAGATTTATAATTCAGCAGCAATTCACTCCAGCAATATAAGGCAGAGCGTGTAGCTGTTTGCTATTAGCATATTAACAGCCTGTTTGTTTCGTTCTTCTCCTGCTCATGACTGTATTAATTCCACATGTCATAGATTTCATGAAATGTTTACATCACGGAGCATGAATAGAGACTAAATCATGAAAAACCCTGAATCATGAAATCTACAGTATTAAATCGTCGAGGCATTAGAATTTGATTTATTGCTTCTAGCTCCCACGTATGTCATATCATTTACTTCACTTTTATGGAAATTTATCTGCAATTTTCCCTACAATTTCTGACTTCATTTAGTTATGCTCCAAGGGATAGAAGTTGTAGTAGTTATAGTAATAATGATAACAATAACAGCATTAATATGAATGGTAATATTGATATCAATGTTAACAATAATATTAATGCTGTTGCAACAACAATAATGATAATGATAATGATAATGATAATAATCATCATCATGAAAACGATAGCGGATATAATAGTAATTATAGTCTTCCTTATTCAGGGTAGCTTTTTCAGTGTTGAAACTGTACTGCCAGAAGGCTCTACCAATACTATTACCCTGGATAGCGTTAACAGGTACTGATGTTGAATTGAATTGAATTTATTTGATCAGCACAAAAAACATCAAAGAATGACAATGATAAGCAATCATGACAATGATAACCAATAATGACAAAGCACAGAGTAAAGGCGGATCTATGGAATACATAATATCTGATAAGGGAAGCAGCCAACGACGAATTAAAAGTTTCCTTAAAATCTAGCCGACACACGTAAACAATGAAAAAAAATGTCTTTGTGGTAATCATTTTCATATTTTTTTTTAAGAGATGAGCAAATATACAGATGTAAGAAGAGAATAAAAAGAAAAAAAAATCTACGGCAATGATACTCGAACACAATACATTTACATTACAGAGAAAGTAAAAAAAAAACCCACAGTGAATTATAATCATTAGATGAAATAATGCCATCCAAGCATATTGAGAAGTGATGAATGATGATTTTGTATAACATTCTCCTTAAGTTTATGTTTGAATACATTGAAAGAGTTAGCTTTACGAATATCGTCTGGTATTGAATTCCATATTTCATAAGCGGACGTAGATATAACACAGATTTCTTTTATTTTTTATAATGATCTTCTTGCTCTCGGTATGTGAAAAAATCTCAGCGTTTCTGGTTCGGTAGGGATGAATATGGCAAGTTAAAGTGAAATAATACAGCAGAGAATTGAGGAGAAGCTTTCTGTACCATAAAAACATGAGACGAGAAGGCCACGGTGTATTCTACGATGATTTACTTTATTATCATTCAATTCTAGTTACTTGTTTTCGTACTGTATAAATTCAACTGTCGATTGTGGTCAGAGAATCTGATGTAATTCACTCTTTCGATATTTAGATAACATACAATGGTCCTTCGATTGCTCCGTTCTCCTCAAAGTAGAAATTCATGTAATGACATTATTATGCTGTTATATAGCAGGTAAACAAAATGAATTGCAAAATATTGTATCTGCAAAAATTTAAGTTCTCTCTCTCTCTCTCTCTGTCTGTCTTTCTATTCAGTTCATTTTATTATTATTATTATTTTTTCTTTTTGTTGGGGGGGGGGGGTCCTTCCTTTAGCCGAACATTATCATCCTCCTGGTTACAATGACACAGACTCATTTGTCAGTCAAAATGTATTTTTCCCCATCTCGATGTACACACAAATTGTGCCAACGTCTAAATTGTTTTGATATCAACTACGTTGTTCGGTCAGACATGCGTTTTGAACAATATATTATATTTTGTGTATTAAGGATATTAGTATAGGTAAAGTTTGTTCTTATACTTATTTTCCAGTATGTATTCATTTAATTGCTGTGACCGAGCACATAAGATATAAAGAAACATGAACGTATACATAGTATACCGTTCATGTAAGTTTATGAAATGATACAAACGCAAACCTGTATGGAAGCAGGATATACAGATGCATGCATATTCATCTTTGTAATGCATTGTGATTGCAAACGTGTTGCAATGATGTAAATAATCATGGAATGTCTATGACTTCATCATTAACCCGTTCCATATACCCACAGACTTTGATGATAAATACGCAGGCCACAAGGTTCCCGTATACAGAGCGGATTAACAAGTGTATATTAATGGTCAAAATGATTTTTTACAACATACGATTTTTATCACCGTTGATTATTGTTTCTACAGTTATGTTAATTCAAACTAAGGCTACTATTGTAGGCATAAAATGATTACATATAAATAATTTGTGTATCAAATAGAAAGCAGAAAGGTGTAATAATGTGAGAAAAACTATCACTGCCTTTATCATGATTATTATCATTATCGGTAATAAGTTTTACTGTAAGATTATTATCCAGTAATGAGCTAGGATTTTTAGTTCCAGTGTGTTAAGTGTGTTTGTGTGTATTTGAATGCATTTTATGTGGGTATGTTGTGCGCTGTAATATATACGCCATAACACACTGAGCAGATAATCAAAATGATTAAAAAAACACAATTAATAAATCACTCTATCAGAATAGAAACAAATCAAGCAAATTAAAGCAGCACCATGACCCGCTGAAACAGAAAATCAAAATGACGTGATGCACTCAGGTAGATAATATCAGGAAAAAAACAACCCAAAATGTGATTTCAAACCCTTTGTGGCCGAGAGCCCCCCCCCCTCACCCCATCATTTAATGATGCTGACACATCACAATTTTTCTTCAAGCTCAGTCAATGTAGATTTTGATCATTTTGCTCAAGATCGACGTTGATTTTGTTACCATTGATCCACTTGAACAACGAGGGGAATATCTTTCTAAACGCCTTCCTGAAGAAAGGATTTTTAGTGCTGTAGATGATGGGGTTCGCTGCAGAACTGATTTTAAGGAAGAAAAATCTGATGTCATTTGTGAGTACAAAAGCAAGACGACTTACTTCAAAGAAATATCTGAAGGTAAACCAAACGCATGTCGGGAATAAGCTGACGCAGAAGATGACCACCAGGAGTAGGATAGCGCGTATTGCTTTCACCTCTTGCTTGAGCTTTTGTCCCGGAGGAGGGATACCCATGGGTGGGTGAGGAGCCGCCATCTGGATGCGGCGAGCCTGGGATTTGGCGATGGACAGAATCCGGAGGTTGCTACAAATGACGACGACGCTGAACACGACGATCATACCACTGATGAGGAGGCCATGAGCTCTGCCGGACGACATCTTGTTCGGCTCTGCGTCGCAATACTCAACTACGGATTGGTCCTCGGTGAAATAAAGAAACGTGAAACCATTCGTCAAACAAGCCACCCACACCCCAACAATCACTATGACCACCCGTCTGGATGTCACCATGGAGACGTACCGCAGGGGTCGAGTTATGGCGACATATTTGTCTACATTCACTAGTACGATGACCACATATGATACCCATGTGAAGATGTAGGACCACATTGTGAAATATACTTCCGTTTCCACAGTGCAAGTAGCATGGGTTCGAACAAGTCTTTTGAAGACTTCTACAGGTATGGCAACCAGACCCGTCAGGAGATCCGCTAGGGCCAGACAAGCCAAAAGAAGGTAGTGTAGGGGGTGGGCCGAAATGTGGGGGATGAGAGAGAGAGATGGAGAAGGCAGGATTGATGTGAAGACGGTGTGTGTGGGTATGTGTGTCTATGAAGGAGACATGGTTATACGGCACGTGGGTTCGGGTGGGAGGTCGTGCAGTCAATAAAGACAAGCACTCGACAGGAGTCCTGTGAACAGCAAGCAGAGAGGTGCCTGCCACATGGGGGCGCCCCTCCGTTGCTGATGTCTCTGCATAATTAGCATATCCCCACAACTCTTCCCCGCTTAAAAGGTCATCGTCCCTGATGACCATATTATGTAAGTATATATGTACGTACACATACATGTACTTTATGGGATAACTATGGATGCGAAGTTACTCCACTTGTAAGTAGCTCATATATTCAACACTTCAAGAAAACAATGCTGGTTCGATCCTATAATAAAGGAACATTGTTAAACCAACTGAACATAAGTTAAATGCTTTAACCTTGAGCTTTCACAATAACTACATCCATCTGGTTTCATGGAGTCCCACTTTATATATACCACTGTGAGCCTATAATTTGAATGCATGCAAATTTGCATTCATAAGTCCTAACCATACTCTGGACTTCAGCAGCCACAACAAATTTCATAAATAGCAAATGCAATAACTACGCATTAACTGTTATCCAAACTGGATAAACTCCAAAAACGAATAAAACTTCTTAGGGAGATCAACTCCTCCCCAAAGTCTGCCATCTTTGAGCGACCCTTGAAACTGTTCGCATCCGGGACTGATGCTGTCGAACATACGACTGCGCACCACGGTGAGCTCCCTGCTTCACTTCCCCGCTTAAGCTCAGATCACGTGGGAAGCGTCCATTCCTTCCGAACAGGAGGTTTGCTAACAGTACAGCGCTTACACTTGGCGCACCATTGTTTCACCGACTTCTCCATCCCATGCCAGAAGAACCTGTCTCTAACCAACTGGTAGGTACGTCTGAACCCGAAATGCTCTGCCTCATCATGAAACCGGGTGATAGCCTCCTCTTGAATGCTCTGCGGGGCAATGACCTGCAGGTGCTCTGTACCATCGTTCGGGCGGCGCCTTCTCCGCAAAAGAACACCATCTCGGATGACGAGCCTCTTCCAGTCTCGCAGGAGAGCCAGACTTCCCGGTAAACAGCTGCCCTTCTCCTGACGCGAGGGTGGTGCACCCCTTGACACAAAGGAGCGCACTTGACTGACAAGATCATCCCTCTCTTGTACCCCCTGAAGATACTCAGCTGAGAACTCAGGCATGCACGCTTCTCCACCTAGACGTCTCTCCTCAACGCAGGTACTCAAAACAACTGGTATATCTGTTCCTTGAGAAACTAAGTCAAACTGGGCACGGATTGTGTCACTACTCACAATCATCTGTCCTTTTCCCTCAAGAGGATCCAGACGGGAGAGGGCATCGGGAGCTTGGTTCTGCTTACCGGGCCTGTGTCTCTGCCTGATCGGTGGTGCACCACCAGTCTCTATGCGATGAGTGATACGGTCAGTGTAACCAAAGTCCATGTTACCATGAGAAAAGGCATCATGATGCTTTTCAAGAAGGCCTTGTAGCTTGCCACACTGCTCCTCCCTCTGCCGGGTATGAATAGCTTGTAGTGCCTCTTGCCATACTGGCTCTGGGGTGGGCCAGAGTATCTTGTTCATGTGTTCCTGCCCGACACCTACTATCTGACTCCAAACCTCCTGCAGTACATTCATTCCTAGTATCCCTTGCACGGAACTCTGACCCCGCCTCATGGCCATGTCATCTTTCAAGACCAAGACAATCCTGGCTGCGATCAGATGTCCCAAGACACTAACATCGACCTCAAAACACCCCACATATGGGATATCATCCCCACTTGCGGAGACCAAGGAGAAGGACACTGGAACGTCCTTCATCTGGATACCCGCCGGTTCTAACTTCTCTCTAAAGTACGTCTCTCCTATGGTAGTTACTTGGGAGCCGGGATCCAGGAGACAGGGCACGGTGATACCCCCAAACTCAACGTCAACAGAATAACACTCTCCAATGGCCCTGGACACGAACCCGTCATCCCCTCTAGTACCGCTGGGGACCACCTCCACCTCTGACATACGTCCAACTGGGGCACCTGATCCATGTGGTCCTGCGGAGGGACTCCCTTGTCTGGTGGTTCCACCACCTGCATGATCTGGCGGACTCTCCCTCTTCTGGGTATTTGGGGTATGGGATACCTGGGGGACTTCCTGTCTACTGGAATCGGGATGATGTCCAGGCATGTCTTGCCTTTGTGAACTTCCCCTCTGCTCTGCAAAATCAGGATGACCCCAATACCCATCTGGTCCTCCCTGGAGGTAAGTCATTCCTGCTCTCGGGGGAAAATCCTGGCCTCTACTAACTCTGCCATTGGTCCAATGTGGATTGGGAGAGTAATTCCTGTTCCTGTACAACTCGTTGAAATGAGGCGCACCAGGCTGTGGAAATCCATGCTGCCAACTCTGATCACCAGGCCGAAACTGTGTTCTACCGTAGTCTCTAGTGGGACAGTCTCTGGCAAAGTGTCCTAAACTCCCACATGAAAAGCAGGCACCTCTCTGCTGTCTGACCTGAGAGTTCCATGTTCGCGCAGCCGGTGGTGCAGAGGGGGCAGTAGGCATCGCATCTCGGACGGCTTGTACTATCTTGTCACCCATCTCCTGAATTGTCAAGAGGACGTCTGATGGTTGAACTGGGTGTTCCCCCTGTCGAGCCCGCACAGCAGCCTGACGTGCACCCTCATGGCCTTGCGTGCGACACTCCTCTTGCCCTGACCTATGGATGGCAAACTCACGTAAGACCCTGAAGTTTGTGTGACCATCCCGCTCATACCGATCCCTGCAAGCGCTTCGCAGGACAGGGTCCTCTAATCCTTCGATGAACTGTTCGACTAAAATCCCGTTGGGGTCAGCATATAGTTTGGCCTCACGACCGCTCAGATTGTTGAACCTTCGTTCCAGATCTACCGCAAAATCACGAAGTGGTTCCCCTCTCCTCTGCTTTCGCTCAAGAAAAAGCCGCTGCAGTTCGCCAAGATTTTGCACACCTGCGTACGAATCTCTCAGAAATTGCAATATCTCCTCCGCTTGCTTCCCCTCTTTGATCAGGGCTCTCACCTCCATCTTTGGCACTCCTCGAATGAAGTCTAGCAAGTAAGAAGCCCTTTCCTCTTCCGGTACCCCATAGCGGGAAAAGGCTGACTTCATGCCGGAAATAAACTCCTCTGCATCTCCTGCCTTCCCGTCGAACACCGGTATTTTCCTCTCGGGCGCCATCACCAGTTTGGGGGGCCTCATCGTCAGTTCCCTGATCTGCGTCTTCAGGTCCGACAGCTCCTGGTCTACGCCATTTTGATCTGCCGCTGGAGTGGAGGGCGAGTACACCACACTGTCGTCCCAGCCATCAGGTGGCGGCCGGATATGTCCCTGTATGGCAACTGTCCTTCTCTTCCTTCCATCCTCTGCCATGTAGACCAGGCCATTTGCACGAGGATGTACCGCTTGTAACACTTCCAGCAAGAGATGACCTTCCTTCTCCAAAGGATATTCTGTGACATCCCCTGGGCTGTCTTCAATCTGCAAAAATAACATCTTTGCCATATCCTGAATAAATATCAATGTATCACAAATATCCCAAGCCAGACAGCTTTCGCTTAAACCATGTGCTCACAAGCTAAAACAATGCAAGCAATGTCTCAATATCCACTCACATTGCAGGGAAAAAACTACTAAGGCATCAGTGTGTATGTAGGAACACACCTCAAAAACACTATTGAAGTCAGCATATACAAGTAAATGCCAAATATCTCTGAAATACAATTAAAGTTCCCAAAAGATTATACAGTCCTTTCTGAGAAGGATCAGTAATAAGGGAAACCAGCTCTATAACCAAATCCTAATGAGTGGTGTCCAACAGTAACACTCCACTGAATGGAAAGGACAATAATAATACACCTTGAAAAAGCTGTTCCAATCCACTTGTATCGCTGATTGCATTTAAATACAGACACAAATACCCACATCAAAGCAGTACAACACTACCTCATGACCTACTGCAGTAATACACAATGTATCAAAAAATAGCAAACCTGCCCAAAACATCATGACAGGCCTAACTTCAATAGCCCTTCACAGTATAATCACTACAGTCAGTCCCACATTCATAAAAAATCCCTTGTGTATACTTGCAGTGTCTGCAAAACTCTGTATACTCCGTATCAATACCGTCACAAATAGTTTAAATCTCAGGACTGACACTTCAAAACTGAGTCCATCGACCAATTACCTATTTCCCCTTGCCCTTAAATCCGGTAATAACTCTATCCACACATGATAGGGCAAAACTGTATGTAAATCACACAAAAACGTCTACTAGCTCAGCAGGTTACATCAACCTCTAATCGCATCATGTCCTTTCTCCACGAAAGGTGGTAAAAACTACCTAAACAGGCTATCTACCAGTTCAAACAGGGATAATATCTATTACATCATCCCTTCTAGTATCTAATAATGTCAGGCTGCACCAGTTCAAGTTCACATCCGTCTACTTGAAATCGCCTGTCTGCCGCTACTTCATCCACTGCAGCTGAACTTCGAGTCCTCTACATCACCACCTCGTCTTCCGCAAACAGTCCTGCAGCTACCTGGAACAATCTCCTGTCCATCTCTGGATCCCCTTCACCACCAGTTCTTCCTGTCTACCCGTCCTAGACGCCCAGGAGCACATCACCACCCAATCTTCAGAAAGGACCCCACTGGAACTCCCCCTTTAAGTCCCATACTTCCCACTGCATCTTTCACTAAGCCGTCTTGGAGCATCCAGGCCCCATTAACTCAGCCCAAGTCCTCTCAGCAGTGACATCTAACTATGCTGTATCCTCCCATCCCATCCTCGTCGCCAGTTGTAGGGGGTGGGCCGAAATGTGGGGGATGAGAGAGAGAGATGGAGAAGGCAGGATTGATGTGAAGACGGTGTGTGTGGGTATGTGTGTCTATGAAGGAGACATGGTTATACGGCACGTGGGTTCGGGTGGGAGGTCGTGCAGTCAATAAAGACAAGCACTCGACAGAAGTCCTGTGAACAGCAAGCAGAGAGGTGCCTGCCACATGGGGGCGCCCCTCCGTTGCTGATGTCTCTGCATAATTAGCATATCCCCACAGTAGCTTGGTTCCCTCAGCATTGGTTCCCTTCGTATGGCGAGCATGACTAGAGCGTTGCCGATTACGATTACGATGGCGAGAGGTGTGAAAGCGACAATCATCAGTGATCGATGTAGGGGAGTTCCTATCAGGTTGGAATGTATTTCCTGTGGAGAGCTAGAGGTGTTAGAAAATTCCATATTGTGTTCTCAGTAAACTTAAGAACTATCGTAACTCTGGATTCTGTCTCAAAGTTCCTTTGAAGTATACTGGTAGCAAAAATAACTGCGCCATTAGAAAGAGTGTTTTGTTTGTTTGTTTGTTTGTTTGTTTGTTTGTTTGTTCGTCTTACATGCAGACTTGCCAGCTTCTGTTTTGAACAAACGTTTGCCTTCTACCAAACAAACCTCTTTGTTAGAGTTGATGATGTGTATGGATACCCGACATTATACGAACAATCGCTTGGGAAGGTGACTGGTGATAGTTCCACTTTCTGTTCACTTAATCCATGTATACACCCTTCCATGAGTTACAAGAGCTTGTTTATTCAGGCTCTTCCGATTACAAATATGATTTGGAAAACAACATTTTTGTGATTCACCACACTTTCCGACTGGACCAAAAACGAACTGAAGATGCATCCAAACGAAACTCTATTACCAAGATCCAAAGACACACATAATCCTGTCTGCTTCTTTATTCTCGTCTTGAAGACCGGTTTTTCTCACGTCCAAATTTTTTTTATTGAATAGTTCTGGCAAAGCCTCTTCCGAAGCCAGTCAATCTAGTGCTATGGTTTGCAAGAAATCATCATCGAGCGAATGAAGTGACTATCATTGAGCTTGACTGTGGAATATACAGATGAGCGGATTCATGGTCTCGGTATACCAGTGACTGAGGTATCGAAAAGAGGCTGATTAGGTTGCTAGAGTTTTGTGAATCAATCACAACGCCTCTTGACAGAACACTAATTAACAAATTCATTAATTACGTTCCGCGTATGTCATGTACCACAGCGCGGAGCCGGAGTACAGGGTGGAGTGTGTATAGAGCTGTTCGGTTTGGCTGCAGTTTTTTTCTTCTTCTTGTTTTTTTTTTTCAATGTCTATTTCAGACATAAGGGGGGGGGGTGAGTCAGTGTCATTATGCCAACAATGTTTTATGCACTGCGGCATTAAAATACGCCTGATTCATTGCATATCCCATTGAATCATCTGTTGTTGTTATTTTGGAAGCCCCATTCCCCCCCCCCCCCCTTATGGCCGACATAAATACCGGTGTTTTGAATAGAATAAGTCTACCGTTATGAGACGATTATTATTATGTTTGGTGTGATCGTATGAGTATAGTGTAAGTACTATATAAGGCGAGCCTGGCCTCATACCTCCTTGGTGTGATGCAGTAATCAAATCCATTATACATGTACTACAATAAAGTGAACAACGTATTAATTCATTCATTCATCCATGTTTTGAAGGGCTGCTAAAGAGAGAACTTGTATAGTGTAGTCCCCTCACTTACGTAACATTACTACAATACATCAATACATACATGTAGCTTACAATACTAACAATAATCATTGAAAGTATACACTTTTTATGACATCGATAGTAACATGAAGCATACGCTTTATAGTCGAATTCGCTTGAGAAAAACTTATATCGGCAAAGTGTGAAGTCCAAATATATTCATTCTAGTCCAAGAGCATTAGGTCAAAAAAGGCTTAAACCTGGACATTTTTGGTAACAAGCTGATTTTTTTCAGGATAGGTCCAGAAAAATGTATAGAAAACATACTAAAAGTGGTAATAAATCTTCTATATGAGTGTTTTCTGCAATCCAAGATGGCGTCCAAAAATGGCCGCTGTTTCCAGAAATTCTTACAACTTTTTAACTAGAGAACCAAAATACAAAATTTAAATGTCTAATGTTTTGAAGGATGAAGAACTCAGTAAAATACATAATTATTAAGAGATTTTGACGCACACAAGTTCCAAAATCCAAGATGGCGTCCAAATTGGCCGCCATTTCCTGATATCTTTATAACCTTCCAACTAGGAAACCCAACACACAATTTAAGAGTCTAATGTTTCGAAACATGAAAAACTCAATAAAATACATATTAAGAGATTTTGACGCACGCATATACCGACTAAACCTCTCGAGCTCTTCCTAAAATGCAAATGGCGTGCAAAATGGCCGGCAGTCATAATTTTTTCTCACAATCATGTAAATAAATGTCAGAATAGTAAAAAAATTGTATAAAAGTATACAAATAAAACATTTGGGTGATAATCTCAAGGAGTGTGTCATTGTTACGAGAGAAACATTTCACCATCAGATTTGTTGCTAAACAGAGAGGCTACTAGGAGGCAATCTGTATCTTTTTGCCACATGGTCTATTTTCGTTACCTCAAGCACATGAGATAAAAAATTTAGTGCTAGCCCCTTTTAATTACCAACGCATTTGATGACTACCATGAGGTGAGTTCCAGTTAAAAATGTCAATTATTCCTTGATAAGTGATTACGACTCTTCATCTACATGTGCTACAAAATAATGTGTAGTTCATCACATGACAGTGAATTTCTTTGATGCACCATATTGCTCCACCTAAACATAGAGTTTCTAAATTATCTTATTCACTTCGTGTAGATTAGGTAAAATTATATAATAGATAGAAATCAGAGAATATGGCACGCATAGTTATTGGTACATGGAGGAGGGATACTCCTCTCCCACACGAGGGATCTTTTTTTTTCTCGAAAGTGAGACATATTTAATTCAATTCAATTCAATTCAAACTTCATTTCATTTTTCGAAAAGAACATAAACATTTCACTTTCTTTGGAAACAGAGAATAAGGTTACATAATATAATCAAACCAAAGTAACTGAGAAAACATAATTGTGGAACCTTGGTGTAACAAATAATTATGTTGTAATGAAAATTGATTGAAGTGATATAGACGATATAACATTACACAAAATATCGAAAAATGGAGTGATCCACTAAAAAGGCAATGCTTGTAGAATGTGGGCCCCTCAGGTACAGAATGTCAATAGAAAATGAACTGATGCAAAAAGGGGAAAATATTGGGAATAAAGTCAGGAAAAAAAAGTCTGGAAGCCCAATAAGAAGACAGAGTAACAGACAGACACACATACACAAGCGAATGAACATTAAACGAGACTGGGACGACAAAACTTATAAAGGGGGACTAAAATACAAGACAGAACAAGACAAGACTGACATGGTAGGAAGACAATACAACGGACAGAAAGGCAAAACAGATCCAGCGATCCTCGACGGAACTATATCGAAAAAAAAAATTGGATGCGTGAAAAGGATACGGAAATATGGAAAAATAGAGAGAAATAAATGCGGAAGTAATACAAGTAGAATCGAATCTACTCTGTGTCTCAGGACAACAGGGACGAGAAAATACGTGACAGTATTATTATTGATAATTAAAATTCTTCGAAAAGAAATTAAAATGAGCCAACAAGCTGATTCAATTCTGTAGGAACATAAAATTGCAATAAAAAGACTTTAATCTCCTTTTAAATGAATATATAGAGGGTGCATTTTTTATGTCATTATTCAGAAAACTCCAATAAGTTGGGCCAGTATAGATAAGTGTGTTCTTAGCAAGAATTGTTCGTAAAAGTGGTAAATGAAATTCATTGGAACGTCGAGTAGGATAGTCATGGAATGATTGACTTCTTTGAAACATAGAATCGAAAATGGAGGGGAGTGAGTTGTTGCTGTACGTATACATAAATTGCCCCACCCAAATTGAATAAATACAACTCTTTAATTTTTAGCAGCTTATTAGCGGCAAATAACAAATTTGAGTAGGAGGGTATGAAAGGATAACAGATGACACTATTTAATGAATTGTAATTAATAATCCCGATTGTTGACGAAAACGTGAATCAGTCAATAAAACATGGAATATCTTAAATCGTAACTTTGAGAATATTCCGTGTTATGTAAGAAGTGAGCCTCCACTGGAAAGGTTTTATTATGATCTGTTGGACTAACTTTTAAATGGTTAAAATTTACGATAAAATCAACATTTTCAATCTGTTTTCCTCTTCTTCTTTTAAACACGCAGTCACTTTTTTCTTAGGAATACGTGATCGGTACACAACGTTAAGATTAAGAGCTTCATGTGTAGGTTTATTAGTGTTTTGATATTTTCGTATATAAGATTGGGCCTCATCCATGTCAAGCTCTGTTTATGATGACGGTCCCCTGTGTTTATTTCTTCTTTGTTCACCTATGCATACGGTATGCCTAAACATGTTCCTTTAATTCATATATCATTAGAGATGATGTTGTTACGAAATTTACAATTTTTCTTATATTGATTTGTATGTTTTACTCTATCTTTTTTTTGCATACTCTGTATAATTTTCTTTCCATTTTCTATTGTGCTTGGAGGAGGAATCAGAAATAAAATCAATACAAACAAAACTAAACCAAACCAAATGTTATGCAGTTATTAAAGTGCATTCAATACTTTCATTAAGACTAAGTTAAAGAAATAATAGTGTAATATCAGATGGACTAAATCTAACAAGTTTCATTAACATAAACGACATGAAAGAACATATGATTTCGAAATTGCACAGTTTTGCATTCTAAAGTACAATATTGAACGAACGAAAAATGTTAACGCAAACTGGGAAAAGTTTATGAGTAGGCCTATACCTCACATTTCAATCTTTGATTTGAAAACATATTATGTCGTATAATTTTTTTCATGTCTCCATAATCCACGTAAAAGTCATGATTTCCTGGCTATTGGAAGGAAAAAATGTAGGTTTTCCCGGCCAATTTCGCACTTTTGTCAGTCCAATTCCTAATTGCTGCATTCAATTTCGCAAAATTTAGCGTATATTATAGATGACATGTTCGGTAATTCAATTTTACGATCTCTTCATTCAAATTCATTTTGGAGCATTCAAATTACTTTTTGGGCATCCAATTTAACATCTTTTGCAGTCAATTTAGCACGCATGTTTATGCTTTGGTTCTTTCTTAATTCTTTTCTTCAACATAGTTATTGTTTTGCAAGCGTCATTACATTTCATATTTTCGTGCTCATTTTAGAGATTTTGGCAACAGTTTTTTTTTCTTCAATGTGCTTAGTGAGTCTTCCAATCCGAAGATAGTGCGTCATGTGGCCACAACTTATCTGGCCGTTGAGTGCTTTATTCCGAGTGTGTCGGCCACTTCTAGGAAGTCAAGGTTATGATCATCAAATGTTCCTATAACCCTTTTTCTGTCTTCTTGAGAAATACGTCTGTATCTAACTTGTGCTGTCATGACTGTAAAGAAGATGAAGTTAATCTGTAGTATTGGTACATGTAGGCCTAAAATGACATGTGTGAAAGAAAAGAAGCGTTACAGAACAACAAACTCGAGTTATATATTGTCAAAAATATGATACTTTTGCTGCTTAACAGTGCAAACATGCGTGGATGAAACAAAAAGTCGCATGGAAATATACGTTTAAATGTTATCACATTTTCAAAAAAAGAAATAACATGACGTTAATTTGAATGAACATTTATTGTTTGGAATTTGACTGCCCATACGCGAAATTGAATGACTGAAATACCCCTTTCGGCCAGTGCTGGCGAATGACTGAAGAGCACGTGCCAATTTAAATGCCCGTTTTACGAATTCGAAAGGCACAAGTGCAAAGATCATAGATGGAAATGCTGAATTGAACGACCAACTTGCAATTTTGAATAACAGAATGTGCAGTGACGAGGATTTTTGCTAAATTGAATGACCCTTTTATCAAAATGGACTGGCACAAATGCGAAATTGGCCGGGAAAACCCATACTCATCTATTTTAACACGAACATGATCAATCGTATCTTCAAGGACTCTCCCATTATCATTATCATTATCATGAAATGCAATCCTATATTTAGACTCAAACATTATTCCCAGCCACATTAAATATACTTTTAAGCCTCATCACAGCGTGAAAAAGCCCCCTCATCAACATAATGTCTATTATTCATACCTTTAAAATGACAAGATATTCCCAACTATAAATCAAATTGGATGACTTTATTTTCTATTCAACACTAAATGGTGATGGAAGTGCTTAATAGCTCAAAAGCTATATATCAGAAGAAAAAAAAAACTCTCATTGATATGAGTAATAGCGGAATAGTGTACAATTTAGTAGGAGGTGATTTTGTGAATATGAAAACCTAGATCAGTTTCATGATATCCATGATTTCAAAGATAGGTTCCAGATTTTGGTCAAATTTTAACCCTCTGTACAAAACCTGTTGAACTTTACACAGGAATTAACGATGTGTATGTGAGTGTGTACTTACAATGACCCCGAACAATGGACCTGGATGCCATCTGATCAGTGCCCTGCTCCGATCGAGGCACATGAATGCTTTACTGTTTGTTCATGATGGGTTGCCTTTGCGGTGCTAGTCTGAATTCCTAGCAAAGGGTGAAATGCATACACATGAGAAAAAGTAAGCACATGTTTCCACGTGCTTACATACACCACATTTCAGAGTGAATGAAGACTAGCTGTGATGGTGCAATCTCTCATGAATAAACAATGGAGCATTCAAATCTTGGTCATTGTTCAGGACGATTGTTTGGGTGTCAACTACACACTTCCATACACACCAATTGACTTCTGTGCAAAGTTAAAGTTTTGTACAGAGGGTTGAAAATAGAGCAAAATCTGAAACCTAACTGACAAAATAATGTTCAACTTTAATGAAACTGAATTATGCTGTCATTTTGAAATTGCCTCCAACAAAATTGTACACTATTCAGCTATTGCTCTTGTCAATGTCAGTGTTATCTGATATACAGTTTTTGAAATGTTAAGGATCAAAAGTCGGAAATTATTTTTGTCACACCTAGTATCTGCAGTGCATTTTAGGTATCTTTGTATTCCATGAACAGGAATTAAGGAACATGGATTATAGTGGGGTTTTTCCGCCGTTGCCACAATTGTAAATGAATAGAAAAGATGTATAATTCAACAGCAATTCACTCTAGTAGATGGAGGTAAAACGTATAATAGCTTTTGCAGTCAACAAAAAATCAATCTCCTACTTTCGTGTTTCTCGTGAGCACATTAATGCTTCCATCCTTTGCGTTCCCAGCTACATTTTGACGTTTTCTGAACGTTCAGGAAACGTTCCAAGTTCGTTATTTGGATATTTTGTCAAAATATTTTCAGAACGTCTTTTGTGGAAGGTTTCCGACGTATTGAAAACGTTTCAAATGGATTTTATGATTTTTTTAAACGTTAAAAAATAAAAAACCTTTCAGAATATTTGAGGACCTGCAGAAAACCTTTTCGACGTTATACACGTCAGTGAAACCTTTTAAGAATATTCAAAACGTCCTCTGGACGTTCTCTGGACGTCCAGAAAACCTTTAAGAACCATGTAGACCGTTCAAAAACGTTTTAAGATCGTCTAAAAAGTCCTATGACCCGTTCCAGAACGTTTAGAGAACCTTTCATATCCGTCTAGAATGTCCAGACAACCTTTTAAGAACGTATAATGTTTTTTTTTTATTGGGCCTTTGAAAAATTATAGTTATGAGATTATACAAACACAATCTTGGATTGATGTACCTTATAAACCTAATCCTATTCTAATCTTTTCCTAATGTCCTACCGCTTATACTACATCCTATTCCCTATTGATGAATCTGAATCACATTCTATCATACCAGCAAAATGTTGTAATGCATGAAGACATGGTTACTAAAATTAGATTACATACACACACCTAATTTAGGCCTATTAACATATGAAAAAACCTCTTCTTAGTAGAATTTTAAATTGTGAATAACTGAACAATAACGTATAGGTACTAAATCCATCAATAGTCAGTCAAAAGAGAAACAAACCTAGTAAATTTACAACGACACCATGATCCATTGAACAGATAATGAAAGTTACATAATAAACTAATAACACACAGATAATACAGTACTCTACGCTTAATCGCGTACCGCTTAAACGGGTACTCCGCTGAATCGACTTAAAACACTTGCCGATGCGGGTTATATTTATAGAAATAATTAAAGGACACAGGGAACACCTTATGACGGATAAGGTGACTATGCAACATTGTTGAGTTGATTTGAGTTGATTTGATTTATGGTTCCTGCATTATCGTTGTACATGCATGTAGGGTCATGTACACTGTGTGCACACATCGTCGGTACCATTGTACATACTATGTTGATTACAAAATACTTGTGTCTCCATTGGTTTTACAATAATATGCAACAAAACGTTCCATCGATTTACAATGAATGGTAAAGAAGTATGCATCTGCTTAATTAATCTCCTTGATTTGATTGCAGCCCTTCATAGAAAATTTGAGGGAGGGATGGCTTGCGTAGAGATAGCAAAGAAGAATAGAGAAAGGAAAGGGGAGGTCTGTCTGCTTTGATCAGGGTTTTCACAAAGAACCATCGTAATTCATTTCTTTCTTAAACAGGGTTTGATTTTGTTTTCATAAACAAAGTGTCTTATTAATGTTCTAAGCAAAGAACACATGGGGTGTATAACCAGCAATTATCACGCATACTTATACTGCATCCTTTGAATCTTTTACACGTTGGGCAATATGAGAGCAAAATTCAAATTGACCAACTCTCTTTTTGGTAGTGATCTGTTATATGGCGAACACGTTCGATTACTCGAGATAACTTATACCACGTGTATATGATTGGTCGAAGGTGACTGTGAATCTGATATTCCCGCCGGGTATTTAACACTATCAGTACTTTCTAATATATCGTTTTACATTATTATTGATACTTTGTTTTTCAATTTTCGTTTTAGACCAAAGCATTACGCTAGTTTGGTCAGAATACAAAAACAAACTATTACTTTCTAACCTGCATCTTTCAATGATATCAAAATAACTGACAATTTTATTGGATTTTTTTTTTGTACGAGTCCATTTGTAAGCAATACTGTATTATCCGCATATAATGACAATTCCGTAAAAAAATTATATTCCACAATTGAAAATTTTCAATTTCAAAATATACAATCAAGAAATCAGAGGGTCCAGAATGGACCTTTAAAGACCCCTGATTTCATAACAACATGTGAATCGTACTTTTGATTGAAAGATGTACACTGTATTCCTTCATGAAAATAACATATAAATCAATCATACTCACAACTTGAAATTCCTAAACATTCTACTTTTCTAGGTATCTAATATTGTGAGGAATAACATCGAACGCCTTTTTCCAACAAATAATCTAGTATATCTGTTTCACATCACACTGTAGAATGTGATGCAATAGTGCCAAACTGTGTTGAAATAAGAAAAATAATACAAACAAAATGTTTACACCTACTTGTACTTTCTCTTGACCTCTGTCCGTAGCAAGACATCTTAGGTCATTGTAAATGCATAATTATCATGTCAGTCTCAACACTGCAACTTATCTGATTCCAGGTATGCGTGATTTGATTGATTTGATTGATTTGATTGATTTGGTATTTGATTGGCACGTGCTCGCTGCCACTCTACGTTAAACTTTGCAAGCCTTGTTGTTGGTCTGTATAGCTTCTCAATAATTCTGAATCTAAGCCTGATTGTTTAATAAGAGGATCAACTTGTGCAAGTTTGAATAGATCCTTATCTCAACAGGGTTTCAACAGAGAAGAGGATTAAATAATGCGTGTGAACACTTGCAGGAGTTTATGCCCAGAAGTCGTTCTTACCGAGGGGTCAAAGTTCAAAATTCGTTACCAATTAACTTGAAAGTAATGTGTAACCTTAATCTTATAGGTAATACTTTCGAAATATTAATCTTAGATCTATGTGTTTTAGTTATGTATATGTGATTCTGTATGTATACGAATATTGTGCATATGCATGTGAGCGTGGATGAAATCAATTATCACATGTTTACATGAAATATAAAATGACAAAACGAAAATTTATTTGTGCTTGTACTTGCTAAATAATCTTGATCGTTTCTTGTTTTGTATTAATTATGATGTTCCGTTATAACATTATTCTTCGTTGTTTTCCTTTTTGACATTCATTTTCAACCCAATCATTGTTATCATTATTTTGTGTTTATGATTGGATTGTTGTGCTGTATATAGTTATTATTTTCTACTGTTTGTGTTGATTCGTTTGTACTTTTGAATCTTTAATTGTTATGACTTCTATGCACGGAACCGTGGGAAACAGCTTATGCAGAGTGACACTTCCCGTGTTGAAATGAAGAAATGAATCATGAATGAATGTCGGTAAATGTATTGCACATTCGGATTCACGGTATTCTATTAACAGGAGGCCAGGAAACGAGGAGTGTTTTTGCTTTCCGCCATTGCCACAATCTAAATTATAGATTTATAATTCAGCAGCAATTCACTCCAGCAATATAAGGCAGAGCGTGTAGCTGTTGCTGTTAGCATATTAACAGCCTGTATTATGATTTCGTTCTTCTCCTGCTCATGCCTGTGTTAATTCTACATGTCATAGATTTCATGAAATGTTTACATCACGGAGCACGCATGAAGAGAGACAAAATCTAAGTGTTAACTCGTCGAGGCATTAGAATCCGATTTATTGCTTCTAGCTCCCACGTATGTCATATCATTTACTTCACTTTTATGGGAACTTATCAACAATTTCCCCTACAATTTCTGACTTCATTTTGTTTCTTCTTTTTAATATTTTAATCCAGGTGTTATGCTCCAAGGGATAGAAGTTGTAGTAGTAATATTAATAATGATAACAATAACAGCATTAATATGAATGGTAATATTGATATCAACGTTAACAATAATATTAATGCTGTTGGAACAACAATAATGATAATGATAACGATAATAATCATCATCATGAAAACGATAGCGGATATAATAGTAATTATGGTCTTCTTTATTCAGGGTAGGTTTTTCAGTGTTGACACTGTACTGCCAGAAGGCTCTACCAATATTATTACCCTGGATAGCGTTAACAGGTACTGATATTGAATTGAATTGAATTTATTTGATCGGCACAAAAAAAAAAAACATCAAAGAATGACAATGATAAGCAATTATGACAATGATAACCAATAATGACAAAACACCGAGTAAAGGAATATAAGGAATACATAATATCTACATAATATCTGATAAGCTGAAGAGAAGCAGCCAACGAAGTTTCCTTAAAATCTGGCCGACACACGTAAACATTGGAAAAATGCCTTTATGGTAATCATTTTCATACTTATCTTCTTTTTTTTTTAAACAAAGACATGAACAAATAACAGATGTAAGAACAGAGCAAAAAAAGATAATCTACAGCAATGATACACGAACACTACATTTACATCACAGAGGCAGTTCAAAAACACAGTGAATTATAATCATTAGATGAGATAATGCCAGCCAAGTATGTTGAGAAGTTATGAATGATAATTCTGTATGAATTCTCCTTCAGTTTATGTTTGAATACATGAATAAAAGAGGTAGCTTTACAAACATCGTCTGGTCTTAAATTCCATAGGCGGACCTTCATAAAACACAGATTTCTGAAATAATGATGTTCTTCCTTTGGGCATTTGAAGATTCTCAGCGTTTCTGGTTGGGTAGGAATAAATGAAGAGTTTGTTCGCAAAAACCGATAAGTCCATTTTTGAAGATTTTGAAGTACGGTCTCTGTCATAAAGTACAAAATAATACCTTTTAAATGATATATTGGTCACTACATATAAAGGTACATTTTTGAAGTTATGGTCAAAAGAAGCAAAAATTTTCTTATTATTCTCTTTATTTTTCTTGACCTTTAATCGCAAATATCTCCATTTGGCAAATATGGACTTATCGGTTTTTGCGAACAAACTCTTCAAATATTGATATTGCAATCTAAAGTGAAATAATACAGCAGAGCCTGGGTACAAGCTTTCTGTGCCATAAAAACATGAGGCGAGAGGGCCACTCTCTAAAAAAAAATTGAGTGAAAATATTCACTCTTAAAGGAAAAAAAAAAGTGTATTTAGAGTGGAATTGGAGTGAATTTTGAGTGAAAATGTTCATTTTCACTCGTTTATCAAGCAAAGTCTTATACATGTTTTTTTTTTCGTCTCGATGTACACACACATTATTGTTTTAATATCGACTTAGTTGTTCAATCAGACATACCTTTAAACAATATGTATTTAGTAGGCCCTATATTAGTATAGGTAAAGTTTGTTCTTATACCTATATTCCAGTATTCATTTAATAATGTTTTTACCGAGCATATAAGATATCATGATTATAAACGAACAAGTTTATACAACATGCTTACGAGATGACACAAACGCAAATGTTATGCGTTGACATTCCTCTTCGTCATGCATTGTGATTGCTGTACCGTTCAGTTACACATCTGAGTTGTTCGGTCACACATGCGTTTTAAACAATACATGTGTAATCATGATATTGACGCTATAATTTATAAAGTTTAGTCGTATACCTTTTTTTCCCCAGTATGTATTCATTTAATTGATCTGACCGATCATATAAGATGCATACAAATACGACCTATACATGGTATACCGTTGATGTACGTTTATGAAATGATACAAACAAAAAAACCTGTATAGAAGTACGATATAATGTATATGGTTATCCATCTTTATCATATACCATCGTGATTGCATTATGATTGCATTAGTTGCAATGATCTTTTTAGCCATGGAATGTCTGTGACTTTATCATAACACGCGTTCAGTTTGTATATTAATGAACAAAATGGTTTTTACACAACTGTAATATACGGACAATTTTAATTACCGTCGATTGTTCTTGGACAGTTATGTTAATTCATAAGTAAAGTGACGAAGGGTGACTATAGTCCTTTAATTATATATAAATAATTTGTGTATCAAATAGAAAGCAAATTAGAGAAAGGACATTTTGAGTAAAAGTGACAGAAAGGTGTGATAATGTGAGTAAAGCTATCACCTGATCACTGTCTTTCTCATGATTGTTATCATTATCGGTAATAGGCTTTACCAGTGGCGGATCCAGAGGGGGGCGCAACAGGCGCACGCCCCCCCCCCCCCTTTATTTTTCATAAAAAGCAAAAGAAATAAAAAGAAAAACAATGAAATGAAACCCGGAAGTGGCACCAGAAATATTAGTCACGCCCCCCCCCCCTTTACAGAATTCCTGGATCCGCCCCTGTTCACTGTAAGGTTATTACCCAGTAGTGAGCTGGGATTTTAGGTCCAGTGATTTAATGTGTTTGTGTGTATTTGGAAGTACGCCAGAATACACTGAGCAGATTAACCTTGATATTGCTTGACATCTGTGTATGAAATCAAATCATGTAAACGAGAAAAATTCTCTCCGCTAGATCTAGCTGATGAAAGCTCTTTCTGATTTTTGCTTATCAGTCGAGAATAAAAATATCCATGGTTGACCTAAAAGCAAATCAAGCAATCAATCTATCAATCAATAAGAAAATGTGGAACATCTTGAATATAAAAATTATGACAGCTTTAAAAGAATTCCTTGTTATGCAAGAAGTAAGGTATCGCTTAAAAGGCATTATTTTGCTCTATCGGATGATGGACTACCTTTCTAGCTAGCGATCAAAATCTTCAAATACTACAATTATAAAAGTGCATTCAACATCCTGATTGAGTTTAAATAAAAAATAGTAGAGTAACATCAGACAAAGACTAAATTTAAAGTATCAGTAAAGTTGATCGACAACAAAGAAAGTTGTATGAATTTAAATTTGAAAAACATATTTTCATTCTAAAGTTGATATTGAGCGAACGCACATCATCAACGCAAACTTGAACTGAGCTGAACTGTATGCTCGCATGAGGTGTGTGTATGGTATCTATGATCGCAAACTTGATACTCTTCGAACGAGGATTGCGACAACCTGATTTGAACAATCCTTGTGTTTACGCATACACCGCATACGCATACAATAGTGCATTATGATGGGAGAAAATATTTACAAAATAATACCTCGTATATTGACCGCAATGATAAAGATTCCCCCCCCCCTCTCTCTCTCTCTCTCTCTCTCTCTTTCTCGTCTTTCAACGGAAATACTATTCTAATAAAAATATAATGCCGCATAGACTTAACTTTGTCGAGCAAACTGTGTTTGTTTTTTTCATCTCAATGTGGGCTAGCGTGGATGTTGTTCTTACATCAACTAAGTTGATCGATCAGACATGCGTTTTGAACAATTTAAGTGTATTTAGAATAAGGACACTTGTTAAAGTATTTTTTTCTAATACAGTGATCCCGTTATAAAGAACATGTACTGTAGTATAAACATCTCGTTACCATGCGGTAAAAATTAAGGTCTCAAAACAATATCATCTATGAATGTCTTAATGTTCGGCTTTCGTAAAATTTCGATATTACGAAAGAAAACTAGCGGACCTGAGAACTTCGTTACGAGATTTCCCTGTAAATTAACCATTATTTCTTTTGTTATGACACAGAATAAAAAAAAATCATATAAAAAAAGAACAATTTAACATGCTTGATATACCGTTCACTTGTTTACGAGATGATACAAACACAAACGTGTATATACAAGTAGGATATACAATGTATATGACTAGAGGCCTATCTGTCTCTGTGTATGTCATGCATTGTGGTTACCAAAAGTGCTGTAATCTATAACCGTGGAAGGCCCATGACTTCATACTTTAAAAGCGCATTCATAATAATTCTCCTGAAAAAAAAAAATGAAGTGTGTCAAAAAAAACCGCTCTTAATACAAGGAAGGTTTTTAGTTATTTATTTTGTTAATGTAGGGAAGATTACTATCATAGGCCTATTGACGTTTGAATCATTGTGTAGGTGACAGTAAAGTGATACCAAAATATAGTCCCTGATAAGAAAAGATTATCACTGCTTTTATCACGATTATTTAATGGGTCTGCTGTAACTTCGTTATTCTCTAACAAGGCACTTTCAGTCCATGTTTGTGTAATGTCTTTGTTTGTATTTGAATGTACCTTTTATGTGTATTTTGTTATACGGTAATATCCAATGTACCATTGTGTATGATAAAGTAAAATAATCAACTAATCAATCAATCAATCAATCAATCAATTAATCAATCAATTAATTAATCAATCAATCAATCAATCAATTATTTATCAATTAATCACTCAATCATTAGTCAATCAAAAGAGAAACAAACCAATCAAATTTACAGTAACACGTAATACCCTGACACAGTGAGCAGATCAATATCAATCAATCAATCGATCAATCAATCAATCAATCAATTCATTAAATATTCAATGACAACAGAAACTAACCAAGCAAATTTACAGCAACACCATGATCCACTGAACGGATAATCAAAATGAGTGAATATACATGAACTCGCGAGGATATACCCGTTGGAAAAGTGTAAAGAAAGTATACCGTGTTGCAGTGTTCAGTATGGCGAGCTATCGAGACCGTCAACTTGCGAGAAATCGCGTGATTTCAGTGTATGAGTAAAGGCCTGTTACATCTTTCCGGGTAAGCTACACGGGCTTGTTGCGAGTAGGGATTTTCCAGCACGCAGGAAAATTTTCTGCAGGCATACAAGGATGTTGGCGAGTTCCATACTGGTAAATACTGCTAGACGCATGCTATATACCTGCTACTTGCGTGTATTCCGTGTGACCTGCGTGAGAGCGTTGAAACCAATCCATTTTCAGGTACGAGTGACATACGTGTACCTGCGTTACAGCTGCCAAGTACCTGCGTGGGAGTTGCCTGCGAGGTGATGCCGTTAAGGGCCTCTTACTGATGTTCTGCGTGCTCCTCTGCGGGCCAGCCTCCGCGACTCTACCGGAACGAGTTTTGAGCATGCTCAAGGCATTGTCACACCGTGTCTGGGGAAGCCTTGCGGGTTGACTCGCGGGGATTTTTTTTTTTTTTTTTTTGCTACCCAGATCTCCCAGCAGTTGGTCCGCACCTGGCAGTACCTTGCGAGTATCTCGCCCGTATAGTTGCCCGGAGGTGCGCACGCAAGTCCGATTTACCCCAGCCAAGTTTTGAGCATAACCACAACTTTTTTTTTTCCGGGATTGCCCGCAGAGGTCCACGCAGAACGCCAGTAGGATTCCCTTAGCGGCAGCACCTCGCAGGTAAATCCCACGCATTCGCATTCCTTCAGACTGCCGGGATTCCTTCACCGAGTTGTCACCCCTCACTCGCAACCGATGCGCCTGACACGCAGGTCACACAGAAGTAGAACGTAAATAGCACGGGTCCAGCAGGTAAGACGCATGCGAAACCTGCCCAAATCCTTGTCCGCCTGCAAAAAATTGTCCTGGGTGCTGGAAAATCCCCACATGCAACAAGCGACAGGGCCTAAACTTGGCTGGGGTTAAATAGGATTTGGGTGAAGAACTCCAGGTAATTACGGATGAGGTACGTGCTAGGTACTGCCATGTGCGGGTCATGTGCGGGGACCTCCGGGAAGTAAAAATTGTTCTTCGCAAGTCGCACGCAAGGTTTGCCCAGAAAGGTGTGACACGGCCTTAATGCGACTGTATTGCGAGTTCAACACGGGTTGTGGCGAGCTGCAAAGAGTAACCAAACTTTTTTTTTTTTTTGTAGCCTACATGTTCAAACATTAAGGACATGCATGAGACTTCAAACAGATTTATAACTATACGCGCCGATCCACGTTGAGTTATCGCGAGTTTTCCCGAGTTACATAAAGAGGGTTACACGAGTTATCGCCTGTGCCTTTTTCAGGAAACTCACTTTAATTCGCATTTATGACTCGCCGCTACAAATTGGCTAAGTTATCTCTGCTTAGCTTGAATCAGTTGTTTACGTGAGGTCTCCCTCCCTCAACAACCCCCCCCCCCAAGCGCTGTTACACATTTTTTTTTCAAGCTGAATTAATGGAGATTATGATTATTCTGCTCCAGATCGACTTTTATTTTGTTTCCATCGAGCTACTTGAAAAAGACTGGGAACATCTTCCTAAACGCCTTCCGAAAGAACGGATCTTTAGTGCTGTAGATGAAGGGGTTCGCTGCCGAGCTGATGTTTAGGAAGAAAAAGCTGATGTCGCTTCCGAGTAAGAAAGCAAGATGACTCACGTCAAAGAAATATTGGACTGCGCACCAAATCCATGATGAAAATAAGCTGACGCAGAAGATGACTACGAGAAATAGAATAGCGCGTATTGCTTTCACCTCTTGCTTGAACTTTGGTCCCGGAGGAGGGATGCCTATGGGGTGGTCATGAGCCGCCCTCTGGATTCGCCGCGCCTGGGATTTGGCGATTATGAGGATGCGGAGGTTGCAACTGCAGATGACGACGAGGCATATCATGGCAATGACAGCGCTGATGATGTTGAGGACGTCGACAAATATGCGGAGTGACTTACTGATCTCTCTGCTCTCTCCTCCTGTTGGCTCTTGCATGCCTAAAGTGCAATACGTAATTACGAATTGGACCCCGCTGAACGAAAGGGTAAGCATGAAACCGCGCATCAAATTAACCACCCACACAGCAACAATCACCATGACCACTCGTCTGGATGTAACCATGGAGACGTATCGCAGGGGTCGAGTTATGGCGACATATCTGTCTACATTCACCAGTACGATGACCACAAATGATACCCCAGTGAAGATTGAGGAGCACATTGTGAAATACACTGCATTTTCCAAAATGCACGTAGCTTGACTACGAACTATTCTGCTGAAGACTTCTACAGGTATGGCAACCAGACCCGCCAAGAGATCCGCTATGGCCAGACAAGCCAAGAGAAGGTAGCGTGGTTCCCTCAGCGTCGGTTCCCTTCGTATGGCGAGCATGACTAGAGCGTTGCCGATTACGATGACGATGACGAGAGGTGTGAAAGCGACAATCATCAGAGACCGATGGAGGGGCGTTTCCATCAGGGTGGAATATATGTGCTGTGGTGTAAAACTTGATGTGTTAGAAAATTCCATATTGTGTTCTCAGCAAACTCAAGGTCTCACCGTAACTCAGGATTTTTGTCTACAAGTTCATTTGAAGTATAATGGCATCGATAAAAATAACTGGGCTATTAGAGAAAAGAAAATGTTCCGCTTACAGATTTGTCGGTTTCTGTTCTTACCAAGCGGTTGCCTTCTACCAAACAAACCTGTTTGTCACAAGTAAGAGTCGTGATGTGACCTCCTATCCACATGATCCATGTAGCAGCCATATATCCATGAGTCCCTAGAGATTGTTTATACAGGCTCTTCCGATTACGAAAATCATTTGGAAAGCAACATTTTTTTTTGTCAGTCAAAGCACTTTCCGACTGGAGCAGAAACGAAATGAAGATGAAACCAAACCAAAATCTGTCACTGAGATCCAAAGACAGACATAATATCTTTTTATCAAAGAATCCCGCCTGCTTCTTGATTCTCGTCTAAAAGGGTATCAGTTTTGTTTTTTTCGCGTCATGTGAGCCAATTAATGTCAGAATAATACTGTATTCTGTCATTGCTTACCGTAATATAACTATAATCTCTAAAAGTTTGAAACCGGTTTGGAAGACCGGCTTTTCTCACGTACAAATTGTTTTTTATGGAATACTTCTGACCAAGTCTCTGCCGAAGCCAGTCGATAGTCCTGGTTATAGTTCGCAAGAAATTATCGTGCAGCGAATGAAGTGACCATCATTGAGCTTGACTGTGGAATATACAGATGAGCGGATTTATGGTCTCGGTATACCAGTGACTGAGGTATCGAAAAGAGGCTGAGTAGGTTGCTAGACTTTTGTGAACCAATCAGAACGCCTCTTGACAGAACACTAAATAATAAATGCATTAACAACGTTCCGCGTATGTCATGTACTACACCGCAGAGCCGGAGTGCAGGGTGTACTGTGTAGAGCTGTTCGGTTTGGGTGCAGTTTTTTTTTCTGTTTTTTCCAATGTCTATTCCAGACATAAGGGGGGTGTATGAGTCAGAGTCATGATGCAACAATGTTTTATACACTGCGGCGTTAAAATACACCTGATTCATTGCATATCCCATTGAAGCATCTGTTGTTTTTATTTTGGAAGTACCCCCTCCCCCTCCTCCCCCCCCCCCCCCAGCTATGGCCGACATAAGTAACGGTGTTTTAAATAGAACAAGTCTACCCATGGTTATGAGACGATATTATGTTTTGTGTGATCGTTTAAGTATGGTATAAGTACTATAGGTGAGCCAGGCCTTATACCTCCTTGATGTGATGTAGCAGACAGAGTGCGGTAATCAAACCATGTAAATTATACTACTGTATTATACAGTGAACTACGTATAGTCGAATTCGCGTGAGAGAAAACTTATACCGGTAAATTAAAGTCCAAACATGTTAGTCATTCGCCATACGGCCATGTACTGTCAACCAGTTTTGTCCGATGATGTCTCTAGCTATGTGTGTGACTTTTGTGCACATTTCGTCGTTGACACCACGAAGTGGCACTTTGGCGCGGGGTTCACGAATACCGCGTTTCGAGAAAAACGCAATTAAAGTTTTACAATTTTTGAAATCGTCAAATCGAGTGGATTTCTGTAACTAAACATGACAAATTGTACATGAACGGAAAGAGGAGAACTTCTTCTTTACAGTCACATACCAATTTTAAATAATGAAGGTGAAATATTGCGACGGCGAGGCAGGAAACAATTGTGCCGGTTCGTGGAATAAATCATACGCGTAAACCGCGGTCCGATTGTTTCCACGAAGTGGCACATTGGGCCGCGCCCCATTGTGTCCTGTGTATTATCGAGTACAATACGAGGTTTTCTGAGATGCGATCTTGAAATTGCTCTTACGATCGGTTTTAGGGGATATGTGTATGGTTTATTGACCAGAAAAGAAAGAAGGGTATTTTTCTCACCGGCTACTATGATTTTTTCAAATCGAGGAGAAAATATATTAGCACCATAAAGTTGCAAACATAATGTGCCGCTTCGTGAAGGAAATCACACGCCCAAATCGAGGTTTCATTAATTCCACGAAGTGGCACATTGCACGCGCGCACGACGTACCGTACGTGCGCCTTGTTCACAACAATGAGGTATTCGCGCGTGTTGCAATTTCCGAAATTACTTGCAATCATTTGTGCAGCCTTTACAGTAAAAATGTAGACAGTTTCGCCATTTCATTATAAACCCCAAATGTCTTCTTGGCTATATATCACAAGAACAATTGCATGTAATAAAAAACAAGTAGTGTTGCTGTTATGTTCAGGGCTTTCTGTTTTTATATAATGACAAGGGGTTGATTCCCAATCAGAATTATTCACTTCTGTACATTTACTCTAATGTATACTGATCTTTTTTCTTGCTTAATTCTATGTTTCACGATGCTCACAGTTATGATTAACGTCTCATAACTTCACATGCAGACTTTATTTTACAGTTAAGTCTACTTTCTCTCTCTCACATTTCTCTCTCTCTCTCTCTCTCTCTCTCCGGCTCTCTCTCTCCTGGAAACAATCTCATGCCCTCCTCATACCCCATCAACTGCCCGTATTCAGTCTCTTTTTATCATACTTATTATTCCAATAGAATACTCGCTACTTTCATTCGTCTATACAAGAAAAAAAAAACTAGCAAAACAAAACCAAATCCACATGATAAAGGTTGAATAAAGAATGTACGAAAGAAATGATAAAATCGATCCCCACAATTTTTTTGTTAAGTGCTGAAACACTTCATATTTTATTTCGTTCTTCACTGACAAAGAAAAATGGTCAGTTGATAAAGCAATGAAAACTATCTTTTATACCACTTCAGACTTGAATAAGCGCTTACATTTCAAACATGTAATCGAAATTTAGTATTACAAAATTGACAGTTCATTTGAAAACTACATTGTCCGCTTATTGTTATAACATAATCATATTCTGAAGGTATTTGACAGAATAGATAATTGTATTTCTATACACACGTTGCCGGAAAGGCTAGCTGCGGAACGGGTTAAAATAACAATACAGTGTAGTTTCTTTCTTTTTTTCTCTGCCAGATTAAGATTCAGATAAGCGGAAGAAAATTAATAATTCTGTGGAACATATACCTGCGTCCCCTTAATTAACACCAACGTCCATTACCCTGCATATCAGCACTTTAAAACGCACCAACGATCACTAATTCTACGTTTAATTAGATCACTGACTTTGAGCGGTATATAACGGCTCAGGAGGTGAAATAATTAAATGAATACACCATTTTTTTTGAATGTCAAATATAAACGACAACCTCAAAACCAGAACAATTCCAAGAAACTGACCATGCCCCTTATTACCTAGCAAATATTCTATTTTTTTCCCAGTAGGCCCTATATCAGTTGGATCCTCTTCGTGCACTTGGATATGTAATTATTCATTATGCCTGTTTCAGAATGTTTGTCAAAATATGAATCGATAAGCACTAAATCAATAAGAATGGTACGGAACGGTATATCGAATGGCATAAGTAAATTCGAACTTTACGAATTTTCATTTCTTTTTTTTTTAACAAATGAATTATTTTTCAATGTGGAAATAAAGGCAAAAAGAAATTATTCAAGGAATGATTTTTTAACTGACTGAAATACACAAGAGATAATATACAATGTATATCATATATAATAAATATTATGGATACTATCATTAAGCTAACTGATTGAAAATATGGAGTTAACAGTAAAGTGTTGCGCATTCTATATTACATTGTGACCCTGCATCACAAAACCGACAAAAAGTCGCCAGACATTGATTTTCAGTTGAGGGCAGATTCTTTTAGAGCAGACTCTGAGCTTTAAAATGATGTATAACTAAATTCAAATGGTCTCCCCTAACCTATCTAAATACTAGAAAGAAAGCACACACTCTGAAAAAGATTGAACTGAGAAAAGAGGCTTTGAAGAACAGGGTCTATTCAAGCAATTAATCTTTACCAAGTCGTGCTAGCTATGCAATGAAAGGGACAAACGCAGGATGTAAACCACCGGGACAACAATGAAGGAATTATCAGATTGAACTGAAATTGCGCATGTTCTATTAACACATTCTGCCCTCAATTAATGTCGATTTTCAAAGCAGTACAATTATCCTTTCAAAAGTTATTAAACTTGAAAGTGAATAGTGAGTAAAGGATTTCAGGAAATGAAAAGAGGACCTTAAGACATACCTGATCATTCTGTTACCCCCCCCCCAAAAAAAAAAATGGTTGTAGAAAAACTGCTGAAAACACACTCTCCCATTCATGTTATGATCCAAAACTGAAGAATAATGTACAAGGATTGCTCTTTCAGAAAATATGAAAAACTCAAGACTGACTAGGTTGACCCATTTTACTTTTTTTGAGTCCTCGCGTAAAATAAAGGGGTGCGACTTTTAGTTCGCTTTGTGATGCACGGTCACATTTACAGTGGTGAAACATAGTACCAAATTTTGTTTGATTCATAGTTCTTCGAATATTTTTAATAAAATAAGAAAACCACATTGCTCCAGGCATGTGCTTTTGTTTGCTAAACATGTCACTCATCATCAATCTTACGACCAGAGGATAACTAAAACCTAAAGACCATTTGAAATAATTACATGGACACATGAGTTTAAGTAAGGCCTGACATCACTGCCAAATATTGGTGGTAAAGATGTTAGGGAGGGGTGTTTATGCTTGAGAGTCTTGAGAAAAAAAAAAGAAAAACATTGCAACGATTGGCATGTATAATTTCTCCACTTGTTGCTGAAGTACACTTTTGTTACACAGTACTGGCGGTGAAACATTGTCCTCTGAATCCGAACTGCTTTCTGTAGAGGTGTGATTCTGGAGATGAAGTGCCCTGCACTGTTGGTATCTGGATTAATTAAATTGCAGAAACACAGACATGTAAATTATTACATGAATAATGTGACTTGGTGACCTTGGAAATCTTAACACATCCAGGGCCTTTTCTATCAAGAAAAAAAAAATAAACACAATTTCAAAATTACTCTGAATTGCTCTGTTACGTTTCAAATTGGTAAATGCATTGCCAGAATGGCACAATATGTATTCAACGATGAAGTAGCACAAGACTGTGAAGATGTTTCCCTGAAAACCTGAATGCATAATTCTCTGAACGCTAGGAATCCATTTTTTTCCGGGAAACAGCCCTATGATTTTTTTTTTTGCTTCATTTTAAATGGGTGTCTAGAGTTTTCTTTCATCGTGCTTTAGGGTCTATCTACATCTTGATACTAGGTCAAATGAGGGTGTAGGCCTAGATAATCACATTATGTTTTGTTCCCTGGCATATTAGTTTCATGTCTATGTAAATTACAAGGTTGTGATCCGTTTCATGAAAGCCTATTAAGGAGAGACTTTTCGCTCATAAGACACATCTATGAGAGATTCAAATATGTAATGACTCCATAAAACGGACCCCTCTGAGCCCTTCTTAATAACAGCGTACAGCCCGTACAGGTATTAATACTTCATCTCGGCCTACAAACTAGACGTTTCTACAGGCACGAACATCATACACATTTACTTCTACGCAACTGACAAGCAAATAAAAAGGGGAAAGTCTAAATGGACAGACGTTTGTCCAGGGGGAAAAAAATGGTAATGCTGGCAAGCGTGAATTTGATACATGTAGACCTATATGTTTTCTGGGGGGGGGGGGGGGTGTTGATAACTCATAGCATACAGGGATCACAGTACGTGGGCCCAGGTTAACTTGAAAGTTGCGTTGTACAGTAGGAACATCAGACACTTGTCTTGAACGTCTCTAATCTTACGTTTCTGATAGCGTTGCAATGTCAAGTCAAATATTTCAAGTATGACAAAATAAACACCATTATCATAGATGACTAAAATCTACCCAGAGTTCTTACCTTCTTATGACATGGTACTTGGTATTTCATTGGATATTGACGTATTATTATCGTAGCTTGGCTGGAAGTGGTCCGCGTACGATGCGCGTAGCACGTCTTAACACAGGGCGTCTATGTAATGTGCCGCTTCGTGAACTAACCAACACACAGAGCAATTAATTCCACGAAGCGGCACATTCGATAGTGCCACCTTTGTGAAATTACTGATCTGCGTTTTTGTGCCTTGTGCCACTTGTAGAAATACCAGTTTTTGCATAAATAAGCATAATTCTGACCTGAGATTCTGTGAAATGATAGAGAATAACTAATACATAACAAAAATGAAGAAAACAGAAAATTGATTTTCTACGCGATTTTGGCCAAAGTGCCACTTCGTGGTGTCAACGACGATTTGACTCATTGACACGGAAACTATCGGGTAAAAACGGTTGTGCCGATTGTCCAATTTGATGATTATCATGAATTTCGCTTGAATTCAACGCGTGAGTTGCAGTACATAAATTATTGTTGTTTTCTTAACCAGTCATACGTGGCAGAAACCACTTCTTTTTCTCTTTTTTTTTTGGTGGTGGTGGTGGTTTTGTGCTGAATTTTTAGATCAATATTACTGTTCATTGTTAGTGTTTCATTGATGCAGTAAGAAAGAGAGAGAGAGAGAGAGAAAGAAAGAATCTCATATAGATTCGGGCCCTCTGTTCTTCATTCTTATATTTTTTTCTAATCGATACACAAATGTGCATGTTTTCGTTTAATATGATTTTTTTATTTCCCGAACCATGTGCTTCTTTTGAAGGCCTATTTTACCAATCATATGCGAAATGGTTTGCTGCGGTTAAACACCATTGGTCGCTTCTTCCTACAATTTTCATTCGTGAAAACTAAGTGCGTCTTTCTGGTTGCAACGCAGCAAAAATCAGTAAATTCAAACTTTTTCAAAGTTTTTACCTATAGCACATAGGGGCCTATACATACTATGCAAACCATCCATTTATGAAATTGAAAATCATAGCATGATATAGGCCCTATCTGTCACTTTTGTATACTCTCATGATTTATTTTTTGTTTGACACAATGTCGTCATCTTTGTGAATGTCTTTTATGATAGACGAATAATCGAACTTCGATTGACTGCACGCTCTATTTGAAAACTCATCTCTCAGCTGCGATATAATTCCTAAGAAGATAAGAGAAGAGAAGAAAAATTACAAAAACGAAGATGAAAGAGAAGAAGAACAAGAAGAACAAGCAGCAAAAAGGAGAATAAAAAGAAGAAGAATAAGAACAAAGAAACAGAAGAAAGCAGAGGTGCCGAAGAAACGACAGAGATGAAAGTGGATATCACCGCTCTTGCAGACTGCAAAGCAGTGCCGCGTCCAGGAGGCAGGAACCCATCAAAAAACACCAATACAAGTCGTGTAACAATTAGAATTGTTTCCACTACATGAATTATCACACTTGTCCAGGTGCGTGTAGTGTGTGTGTGCGCATGTGTGAGGGATTGTGTCAGATTTTTTTTTTTTTTCTGCAGAACTACCCCCACAAGCATCTGCTTTTCGGTAGGTTCCCCTACACATAATCTTAATCGTCCAGAATGAATGTAACGCACTCTATATGGTCCTAGACTGATTTAAATTCATTTTGTGTCATGAAATATTATGTAAAGTGTCTATAGTTATACTGAATTTTTTTTAAAAAGTACATGTTACTTATTTATTGATATCTGGCTGTATGTGTTTCAAATACAATAATGTATTATTTGTGTCGAAATCTAATACATGAAATCAAATAACACTCATTATTTATGTTAGGAATTTTATGAATTTTTACATCACGGAGCATGAACATGAATTTATGAAGAAAGCGTTATTTGTAGTAATAACTCTGCATATGGCCAGTAGAATCTGATATCTGGTGCAGTTCTCCCACTTGCGTGAGTCATTTTCTTCTCTTAATTAATGTCGAATAAACGAACCTTCAGAATACTGAACCTTCTTTTATTTTCGGATTCTTGAACCTTCGGAATAACGAACATCAAACATCTGTGAGAACCTAGTGTTAAATGTTTGTTTGTAAGCCTACAGTTTCTATAATGTTGTTCTGTGTATTTGAATGTATTTAATGAATTGTTGTAATGTCCAAAGTATCAAGAATCCCGATTGTTGACCAAAAAGTGAATCAGTCAATCAATCAGTAAGAAAACGTGGAATACCTTAAATCGTAACTTTGAGAATATTCCGTGTTATGTAAGAAGTTAAGTTTTCACAACAAATGTGTTATATTGCTCTGTTGTACTAACCTTTGAATGGTTAAAAATGACGATAACAATCAAAATCCTGAATCTTTTTTCCTCTTCTTCTTTAGAACACGCTGTCATTTTTTTTTATATTTATTTATTTGTTTTAGGAATACGTGTTCGGTATACAACGTTAAGATTAAGAGCTTCATGTGTTGGTTTATTGGTGTTTTAATATATTCGTATATAAGATAGGGCCTCATCCATGTCAAGCTCTGCTTTTGATAACGGTCCACTGTATTTCTTTGTTCACATATGAATACGGCTTGCCTAAAGATGTTCCTTTAATTCATACATGTTATTAGATATGATGTTGTTAAGAAACTTACATTTTTTCTTGTATTGATTTGTATGTTTCACTCTCTTTTTTGTGCATACTCTGCATAATTTTCTTTTCATTTGTCATTGTGTTTAGAGAAAGAGTATGCAGAAATAAAATAAATCCAAACCAAACCAAACCAAACCAAATATCATACAGTTATTAAAGTGCCGTCAACACCTTGATTAAGACAAAATTAAAGAAATAATAAAGTAATATCAGATGAATAAAATCTAACAAGTTTCATTAACATTAATCGACATGAAAGAACGTTATGTGATTTTGAAATTGCACAGTTTTGCATTCTAAAGTACAATATGGAGCGAACGCAAAATATTGACGCAAACTGGAAAAAGTTGATGAGTAGGCCTATACCTCACATTTCAACCTTTGATTTGAATATAATTATGTCACATCTTTTTATATTTCGATAATCCCCGTAAAAGTCATGATTTCCTGGCTATTGGAAGAAAAATAAGATACTTATTTATTTTAACATGAACATGATCAATTATAACTTCAAGGACTCTCCCCTTTATCATTATCATTAAAATGAAATGCAATACTATGGATGGACTCAAACATTATTGCCAGATTTGTAAGCCTCATCACAACGTGAAAAAGCCCCCTCATCAACAAAATACTATAGATGTCAATTATTCATACCTTTAAAAAGACAGGAAGTTCCCCAACTATAAATCAAAATGGATGACTTCATGTTTTATTCCACACTACATGGAAGTATCTGCGCTACATTTTATGATTCTTTGTATTCCATGAACAGGAAGGAACATGGAGTATGGTGGTGTGTTTTTTTCCCGCCATTGCCACAGTTGTAAATAAATGGATAAGATCTATAATTCAACAGATATTCACTCTAGTGGGGGATGAAACGTAGAATAGCTTTTGCAGTCAACAGAAAATCAATCCCCTACTTTTGCATTTCTCGTGTACACATGAATGCTTCCATCATTTGCTTTCATTTTGACGTTTTCGGTACGTTCTTGAAACGTTCCAGGTTCGTTATTTGGACGTTATATCAAAACGTTTTCAGAACGTCTTTTTTCTGGAAGTGTTTCGACGTATTGAAATGTTTCAAATGGACGTTATAAAAACGTTTTTTTTATGTTTCAAAAAGCAATAAAAAACTTTTTTAAAGACCTGCAGAAAACCTTTTGGACAATTTAGACGTCAGTAAAATCTTTTAAGAATATTCAAAAGGTTATTGTGTAGACGCCCAGAAAATCTTTGAGAAACGTCTAGAACGTCCATACAATCTTTTAAAGGGGAAAGCTAGTAACAGATCAGTGGGAATGCTGGGGATGATTGTTCCAATCCTTGTGGGGTTCATTTAAGAGTATACGTATATATCTATTGCTGTGTGAGAATTATTTGCTTCAGAATGGTCTCATATTCAAGTAATGTGCAGTTCAATGTTTCCCGGTTAGCATATACCTGTATACGTATACAATGACGGGGCGATCGTTGATGTAACGATCGCCCCGTCACTGTACAGGCATTAGTTAATACAATACTTAATCGGGTACCACTTAATCGGGTACTCCGCTTAATCGACTTAAAACGATGCGTGTTATATTTACAGAAATAATCAAAGGGCTGAAATAGGCAGGGAACACCTTATGACGTGTAAGGTGACTATGCAATATTGTTGAGTTGATTTGAGTTTGTTTGAGTTGATTTGATTTATTGTTTCCTGCATTATCGTTGTACATGCACGGCATACATGACCGTTGTACTTGTGTGCACACATTAATTGATAACATATTTTTCATAACATATGTTATTAACATATTATGTTAATTACAAAGTACTTGTGTCTCCGTTGGTTTTACAATATGTAACAGAAGGTTTCATCGATATACAATGAATGGCGCAAAAGTACTTCTGCTTGATTTATTTCCTTACGGGAGAGAGGGATAGCTTGCGTAGAGATAACATAATTTATAAGAAAGGTGAAGGAAAGGAGAGGTCTATCTCATTTCATCACTGACCATCGTGATTTAATTCTCTCTGAAACAGGGTTTGATTTTGTTTTCTTAAACAGAGAGTCAAATTAATGTTCAAAGCAAAGAACATATGGGGTGTATAACCAGCACTAATCAAGCATGTACGTTATACTGCATCCTTTAAATCTTTTGCACATTGGGTAATATGAGAGCAATATACAAATTGATCAACACTTTGTTTTTGGTAGTGATCTGTTATATGGCGAAAACGTTCGATTGCTTATACCACGTGTATCCATGTTTGTTCTACAGAGACTGTGAATCTGATACCCCGCCGGGTATTTAACGGTATCAGTATACTTTCTAATATATCGTTTACATTATTATTGATACTTTTTTTTTCAATTTTCGTTTTAGACCAAAGCGTTACGTTAGTTTGCTCACAATACAAAAACACACTATTGCTTTTTAACCATGCCTCTTTTAATCACATTAGAATAACTGAAGGTTTTATTGGATTTTTTTTTTTAAAATGAGACCATTTGTAAGCAATGCTGTATCATCCGCATATACCTAAGAGAATTAAATTTCACGATTGAAAGTTTCAATTTCAAACTAACATTAATGTACAATCAAGAAATCATAGGGTCCAGAATAGACCCTTAGACCCGTGATTACATAACAACATGTGATTTGTATTTGGTCTGAAAGATACACAGTGCATTCTTTCATGAAAATAACATATAAATCAATCATACTCACAACTTGAAATTCCAAAATATTGTATTTTTTAGGTATGTAATTGTAAGGAATAACATCGAACGCCATTTTTTTCTTTACGCAAATTTGCTCCTATATAAGATATTCCTTATCATGCATATTCTCCAACAAATAATCCACTATATCTGTTTCACTTCACACTGTAGAGTGTGATGCAAAACTGCCAAACTGTGTTGAAATTAAAAAAAAATGTTTTCATTTAGATAATACACTGTATACAAATGTTTGCACCTACACGTACATTCTCTAGACCCCTGTCCGAGGCAAGAAGTACCTTAGGTCATTGTAAATGAATAATTATCATGCCTATCTTAACACTTCAACTCGTCTGATTCCATTGATTTCATTGATTTGATTGATTTGGTATTTGATTGGCACGTTCTCGCTCTACTTTAAACTTTGCAAGCCTTGTTGTTGGTCTGTATAGCTTCTCAATAATTCTGAATCTAAGCCTGATTGTTTGATATTTAAGAGGATCAACTTGTGCATGTTTGAATAAATCCTGATTTCAACATTGGTCCAACAGATAAGAGTTTAATGCCCAGAAGTCGTTCTTACCGTGGGGTCCATGTTCGAAATTCGTTAAAAATTAACTTGAAAGTAATGTGCAATCTTAATCTTATGGGTAATACTTTCGAAATATTAATCTTAGGTCTGTGTTTTTAGTTATGTATATGTGACTCTTAATATGTATACGAAAATTGTGTATTATGCATGTGAGCGTCTACTTAAATATACTCTCCACATGGAATGTTCACTGATATAATGAACATTTATTTGTGCTTGTACTTGGTAACGAATCTTGAGTGTTTCGTGTTTTGTGTTAATTATATGATGTTCCGTTATAGCATTATTCTTCGTTGTTTTCATTTTTTATATTTAATTTCAACCCATTCTATAATACTTGCGTATTCTTATCATTATTTCGTGTTTATGATTGAATTGTGCACTTTTTTTTCTTTGGGGGAATTTGTTCTGTATATATTTTTCTACTTTTAACTTTATTATTTGTGTTGTTTCGTTTGTACTTTTAAATCTTTGATTGTTATGACTTCTATGGACGGAACCATGGGAAACAGCTTATGCAGAGTTACACTCCCGTTTTGAAATGAAGAAATGAATCATAAATGAATGTCGGTAAATGTATTGGACATTCGAATTCAGGGTATTCCGTCAACAAGAGGCCAGGGAACAAGGATTGCTTTTGTTTTCCGCCATTGCCACAATTGTAAATTATAGATTTATAATTCAGCAGCAATTCACTCCAGCAAATTAAGGCAGACCGTAGCTGTTTGCTGTTAGTTTTCTGTTGTTGGTTTCGTTCTTCTCCTGCTCATGCCTGTATTAATTCCACATTTATTGTCATAGATTTCATGAAATGTTTACATCACGGAGCATGCATGAAGAGAGACGAAATTATGAAAAACCCGTATCTAACAGTGTTAACTCGTCGAGACATTAGAATTCGATTTATTGCCTCTAGGTCCTACGTGTGTCATATCATTTGCTTCACTTTTGATGGAAATTTCTCTACAATTTTCCCTACAATTTCTGACTTCATTTTGGGTTTTCAATGTATTTTTTTTTCGCATTTATCCACGTGTTATATGCTCCAAGGAATGATAATAGTAATAATAATGATAATAATAATAATAATAATTATTATTATAATAACAGCAATAACAGCATTAATTTAAAGGGTAAATTCTAATATCAATGTTAACAATGATATTACTGCTGTAACAACAACAATAATGATAACGATAATAATATTAATTATGCTCTTCTTTACTCAGGGTAGCATTTTCAGTGTTGACTTTGTTCTGCCAGAATTCCCTGCCAATACCGTTATCCTGGATAGCGTTACCAGGTACTGATATTGAATTGAATTGAATTTATTTGTTCTGCATAAAAATGTCAAAGAATGACAATGATAATCAATGACAAACAAAGCACAGAGTGAAGGTGGATATATGGAATACAATAAGCAGAAGGGAAGCAACCATCGACGAATTAAAAATTTCTTTAAAATCTGGCCGACACCCATAAACAATGAAAACATACCATTATCTTTGGTGGTAATCATTTTCATGTTTTGTTAAACAAAGAGATGAACAAATATACAGACGTAAGTAGAGAACCAAAACACACACACACACACACACACACACACACACAAAATCAGCAATGATACACGAATTCTACATTCACATTACAGAGGAACAACAGAAACAAAGTGAATTATAACCATTAGATGAAAGAATGCCAGCCAACCATGTTGAGAAGTTATGATGATAATTTTGTATAAAATTCTCAAGAAGTTTACGTTTGAATACATTGAAAATGGTAGCTTTATTAATATCGTCTGTTATTGAATTCTACATTTCATGACCGGACGTAGATAGAACACAGATTTTTGAAAAATCTCAGCGTTTCTGGTTATGTATAGGGATGAATATTGCAATTTAAAGTGAAACAATGCAGAAATTGAGTAAAAGCTTTTTGTGCCATAAAAACATGAGACGAGAGGGCCACGGTGCCAGGATGATTTATTTTATTATCATTCAGTTCCGGTTACTTTATTTCGTGCTGTATAAATTCAACTGTCGATCGTGGTAAGAGAATCTGATGTAATTCACTCTTTCCATATTTGAAATAACATATTGTCCTTCGATTTCCCCTTTCTCCTCAAAGTAGATATCAATGCAATTACATTATTGTGCAGGTAGATATCAGGCAAACAAAATGAATTGCAAAATCACGTCTGGCAAACCGCACGTAAAACTTTTAAGTTCTCTCTCTCTCTCTCTCTCTCTCTCTCTATTTTCTTAAGTTTTCTGTCTGTCAAGAAAAAATACCATCTTTACGATTGCAATAAAATATCTATGAAGCAAAGTGTACATGTTTTTTTTTTTCATCTCGATGTACGCACACATTATTGTTTTAATATCGACTAAGTTATTCAATCAGATTATACCTTTTGAACAATATGTATTCAGTAGGCCCTATATTAGTATAGGTAAAGTCTGTTCTTATACTTTTATTCCTGTATTCATTTAATTGCTTTGACCGAGCATATAAGATAGAAATTATCATCATCATAAACGAACAAATTTATACATGTTTACGAAATGATATAAAACGCAAAAGTTATGCAGGGTTATTCATCTTTGTCATGCATTGTGATTGCTATCTTTGCAGTAACACAACTAATTTGTTCAGTCAGACATGCGTTTTGAACAATACATGGGCATTCATGATATTGACGCTATATGAAGTTAATTCTTATACTTATTTTCGAATATGTATTTATTTAATTGCTCTGACCGAGCATATTAGATATAAACAAACACGACCCTATACATAGTATACCGTTGATGTATGTTTATGAAATGATACAAACACAAACCTGTATAGAAGTAGGATATAATTATGCATGGCTCTTTACCTTTATCATGCAATGTGATTGCAATGATCTGTTTGTTTGTTTGTTTGTTTGTTTTATTTAAACACGGGTATAGCCATGGAAGGTCTATGACTTAATCATTAACAAGCGTTCAGTTTGTATATTAATGAACAAAATGGTTTTTACACAACTGTAATATACAAATAATTTTTAATACCGTTGATTGTTTTTCTACAGTTATGCTAATCCATAAGTAAAGTGACAAAGGCTGTAGACCTATAATAAGCCAATTTGGGGTTCCAGTTTGAGCATAAGCAGATAAAGGTCATTCGTACCGAGAGACGGGTTGGTTTTTAATTTCACTGAGGTAAGCATTTGTAATGTTATGGTTATTCATGAAATCCATATAAACCTGCCAGTGCATCCACCTGACAGCTAGCCTGGTATTTAGTATTGTTAATAAAAAAAAAAGTTTGTTAATGTATTCAAAACAGCACAATGAAATGGATGTTTCCCAAAGTGTTGATTGACGAACCATTCTGGGCACTTCATATACACAGGTTCGTTCTTTGTTAGAATACGAGTTCAATAAATTGCTATGTTCGGCAAGTTCTGCACTATGTCGCTTTGAATTGAGTGAAGTGCCTAACTAACTGGGAAAAATGAAAGGTCATTAATTTTGTACCCATGTGCACATGAGCTATCTCCGAACTGGCTTATTTAATGTAAATAATTTTTGTATTTTAATAGAAAACAAATTTCAGAAAGGACATCTTGAGTAAAAGCGACAGAAAGGTGTAATAATGTGAGAAAAGCTATCACTGCCTTTATCATGATTATTATCATGATCGTAAATAGGCTTTACTGTAAGATTATTATCCAGTAAAGAGCTGGGATGTTTAGTTCCAGTGTGTTTACTGTTTTTGTGTGTATTTGACTGCATTTTATGTATATTGTCTATACGTTTAAAGGGGATGGCTAGTAACTGATCAGTGGGAATCAGTGGGAATGCTAGAGGATGATTGTTCCAATCCTTGTGGGATTCATTTAAGAGTACATTATATCTATTGTTGTGTGAAAATTATTTGCTTCAGAATGGTTTCATATTCAAGTAATGTGCAGCTTCATGTTTCCAGGTTAGCGTGCCTGGTCAGTGACGGGGCATTCAATCTGCACATTACTTGAATATGAGACCGTTCAGAAGCAAATAATTTTCACACAACAGTAGATATATAATGTGCTCTTAAATGAATCCCACAAGGATTGGAACAATCATCCCTCAGCATTCCCACTGATTCCCGCTGATCGGTTACTAGCCATCCCCTGTAAGTACCTACGCCATAATACACTGAGCAGATAATCAAAATGATTTAAAAACAAAATCAATTAATAAATCAGTCAATCAGAAGAGAAACAAACCAAGCAAATTTACAGCAGCACCATATGACCCGCTGAAAAGACAAGCAAAATGACATGATGCACCCATGAAGATAATATCCAAAAGAAATACAAAATATGTGACTTCAAACCCTTTGTGGCAGAGAGGTCCCCCATCCCATCTTTTAATGGTGCTGACACATTCATCACAATGTTCTTCAAGCTCAGTCAGTATAGATTGTGATTATTCTCCTCTAGATCGACATTGACTTTGTTACCAGCGAGCCACTTGAAAAAGGAGGGGAACATCTTCCTAAACGCCTTCCGGAAGAAAGGATTTTTAGTGCTGTAGATGAAGGGGTTCGCTGCTGAACTGATGTTCAGGAAGAAAAAGCTGATGTCGTTTGTGAGTACGAAAGCAAGACGACTTACGTCAAAGAAATATTCGACGGTGAACCAAACGCATGTTGGAAATAAGCTGACGCAGAAGATGATCACCAGGAGTAGGATGGCGCGTATTGCTTTCACCTCTTGCTTGAGCTTTGGTCCCGGAGGAGGGATGCCCATGGGTGGGTGAGGAGCCGCCATCTGGATGCGCCGCGCCTGGGATTTGGCGATGGAGAGAATCCGGAGGTTGCTGGCGATGACGACGAGGCTAAACACGACGATGAAAGCGCTTGTGAAGAGGCGGTGAACTTTTCTTGACGACCTCCTGTTCGGCTCTGCGGCGCAATACTCAACAACGGATTGGTCCTCGCTGGCGCCATAAGCAAACATGAAACCATACGTCAAACAACCCACCCACATCCAAACAATTACATTGACCACCCGTCTGGTTGTAACCATGGAGACGTATCGCAGAGGTCGAGTTATAGCGACATATCTGTCTACGTTCACCAGTACGATGACCCCAGAAGATACCCCGGTGAAGACGTAGGGCCACATTGTGAAATATACTACCGTTGCCTGAGTGCACGTAGCGTGACTTATTCGAACAAGTCTTCTGAAGACTTCTACAGGTATGGCAACCAGACCAGTCAGGAAGTCTGCGAGGGAAAGACAAGCTATGAGGAGGTTGCCTTGTTCCCTCAGCGTCGGTTCCCTCCGTATGGCGAGCATGACTAGAGCGTTGCCGATCACGATGACGATGGCGAGAGGTGTGAAAGCGACAGTCATCAGTGACCGATGGAGGGGAGTTCCTATTAGGGTGGAATCTACGTGCTCATCAGGTAAGCTTGTGGCGTTAAATTCCATACTGTGTTATACTGCCAGTAAACAAAATGACTATTTGCAATCCACGACTCGATTTGTCTCAAGGGTCCTTTGGAGTATGCTGAACAATACCTGCGCTATTTAGCCCTTATAGAATTTCTGGCTCTTTTTTGTCTTATCAGATTTCCCGGTTTCTGCTTTTGCCATCCGCTTGCATTTTGCTAATCCAATCTTTTTTGGTTGTAGTAACAGTTAAGAGTGAAGATGTGATACCAGACATCAAGAACAATCGTTTGGGAAGGTGATTGATAGTCCTATACCTCGTGATTCTTACGCAGCACATACAATCATGTACATCAAGACTTTTACCAGTGTAGGCCCTACACCCTCTCATGGCAAACAAGAAAGTGAGCAACACATACTCTCAATGGATGTCTTCTTAATCCTGGACATCCATCAGTCACAAGATATTGTTGATATTTCGTCTTATCCGATTACCAAAACGGTTCTGAAGATTTTTTTTTTTATTTTTCAAATTAAGTCACCTCATATCCCGAGTGGAGCAAAACGAAACTGAAGATACTATGTTGCGAACGAAATCTTTCACTGAGATCCGAAGCCACGCGCACTGAAGAATACCGCCTGCTCATTGATTCTCTGAATATATCAACAGTTTGTTCGCTCAGTCGGGGTCAACAGTATATGTACCGTATTTTACCATTGTTTGCCGTGATTTTTTTTTCATGGAATATTCTGAGGAAGCCTCTGGCGAAGCTAGTTGATCAGTTTCTGGTTAACTGTTGTGGTTGTAGTTTAAAAGAAATCATTGTCTCCAAGCGAATGAAGTCAATATCTAACAGATGAAGGGAGTCATGGTAAAGGTATATACAGTGGTAACGAAAAGAGATTGATTAGATTGCTGGAATTTTGTGAACCAATCAGAAAGTGCCGCACGCCTTTTTGACAAAACACTAAATAATAAATGCATCATTATATCTTGAACACGTCCCGCATATTATGTCAAGTACAACTCAGAGCGTGACTGCATAGCGTTGTTTGGTTTTGGTGATTTTTTTTTAAAAATTATTAAAACGTGTATTTCAGACATGATGGGGGAAGGGGCTTCAGTATTATGCCGACAGAATGATTCATGCACTGGCACGCCACTTCTGAATGATTGCTTAACCCACTGAATCATCTGTTCCAATGGATCTCTCGGCAGAGTCTCCAGAAACAGGAAAAGTGCGTGGTAAAGTGAACCAGACATCTAAAAGAAAGCAGAAACCCAAGAAGAAAACCGCGGGAAAAAAAGATGAAAGCATGCTTCCCCAAATGACTTCTTCTTTATGTCATTTGCTTAGCCTGAATGTGAGAGGATTATATAAAATTGGTGTAAACAGCAAAAAGTTAACAATGTTTTTGCAAGAAACATACTGGACAAAAGATATGGAGACAATAATCCAAAGTGAATGGAGAGGCAAATGCTTCTTTTCACATGGAACCAATCACTCTTGTGATGTGGCGATTCTTATAGATAATAGATTTGACATTGAAATAATAAGATAGATTCACAAAATGATGGAAGAACTCTACTTTTAGATGCTAAGATAGACGGTTATGATGTTATCTTAGTAAATGTTCATGCACCGGCTAAAATGGTGAAAAGAGAATATTTCTTTGTGAAAATTGATAAATGGTTGGGTTATCATACTTCAGAAAATGAAGTCCATCGTTAGGTGGGGATATGAATTGCGTACTCGATATTAAGAAAGATGTGCGTGGTAGTCAAAGCTCGTATTATAAGACACCACAAAGTTTGCCCCAACTTTGTAAACGAAGAAAACTGATTGACGTGTGGAGAAATACTCATGCCGATATCAGACAATTTACTTGGAGAAATTTGTCATTAAATGTAACATCAAGACTTGACTACTGGTTAGTCAGTAAAAGTGCGCAAGCAAAATTTTTGTCAAATGATATAAGCCTGTGTTATAAAGCTGATCATAATGCTATTTCTCTTAAGTTAAAGGTTTCAAATATTTCTAAAGGTCCAGGGTGTTGGAAAATGAGCACAGAAATACTAAAAGATGAAATATATCAACAAAAAATTAAATCTCTCATTAGAAGTATTTCAGGTAATGCATGTTTTTCTTTTACAAAGGTATGGGAACTCATAAAGATTAAAGTACGTGAGTTCACGCAAAAGTTCTGTAAAGATAGAGCTTCCAGAAAGAAAGAAGCAAAAGTACGCTTAGAACAAAGATTCAGTGAACTTCAGAGAATGATTGATGTAGACAGTGATGTAAAGATACGGAAAGAGTATATTATGTTAAGAAAGAACTTGAACGGATTAATGAAAGACAATGTAGAGGCGCAGCTGTTAGAGCAAGAGTTAGGTGGATGGAAAAAGGGGAAAAGTGTACGAAATATTTTCTAGGCTTAGAAAAATATAGATCAGAAAGAAAAGAGATAAACCAGTTATTTTCAGTATAGGAAAAGACAGATGTTTAACTAACCAAACAGAAATACTGCAAGAAATAGTGCAATTTTATTCACTGTTATATAAGAAATCTAATGTAGAAGAAAATAAGCAAAATCAGTATATTAATTCAGTTCAAATTCCTACATTGAGTGAAGAGGGGAAAAAACAAATGCGGCCGTCTGCTAACAATTGCTGAATGCAAACGTGCGGTTTTTTTCAATGAATAAAAATAAAGCACCCGGTTCTGACGGTATACCCAAAGAATTTTACCAAACTTTTTGGGATGAAATTCAATTTGTATTGCTGAATTTTCTTAATGAATGTTTCAAAAAGAAAGAAATGTCTGAAACTCAAAAAAATGGACTCATAACATTGATTTATGAAAAAAAGGAGATCAGCGACATTTAGAAAATTGGAGACCAATCACACTGTTGAACTGCGACTGCAAGATAATTGCTGCAGTTTTAGCCACACGCTTGTAATCAGTGATTAGTGAAATTGTAAACGAAGATCAAACTGGTTATATCAAAAATCGATTATCCGCTTTTGATATACGAATGACAGTTGATATTATTGAATACATGAAAAGAAAAGGAATAGATGGTGCAATAATGATGGCAGATTTTTCAAAAGCTTTTGATGTAATTGATTTTGATTTTGTATTGTTGTGTTTAAACAAATTCAATTTTGGTAACTTTTTTCAGACATGGATAGAAATACTGTATACAGATATTCGCAGCTCAGTGTTAGTAAATGGCTGGATATCTGAGTCTTTCTTAATACAAAGAGGCATTAGACAAGGATGTCCACTTTCAGCTTTACTTTTTGTGCTTGCTGCAGAATTTATGTCGACCCGAATAAGAAATAATAAGTGTATAAATGGTATTTCTGTTTTAAAGATGGAGGAAAATACTGAAGTAAAATTATTACAATATCCAGATGACACATTTTTTTTTTTGTTTCAGAGAAACAATCATTAGAAATAGTAAATGAAGAGTTGGAATTATTTGGAAATGTGGCAGGACCAAAATTGAATAAGAGCAAAACATCAGTTATGTGGCTGGGAGCTGCCGAGTCAAAATGGTCAACCGATGATCTTGATTTAGTGTAGACAGACACACCCACAAAGTACTTAGGGTTTTATGTTTCACCTGATATGGATAAAGCACGAGTTTTGAATTGGGAAAACAAACTTAAGAAATTGCAAAGACTTTTGGATAATTGGAGAAAAAGAAAACTTACTCTTTTTGGTAGATTGATTATTGTAAAAAAACCTTAGTTCTAAGTCAAATAATATACTTATGGTTGACACAGTTCCTGAGAAGATATTGAAAAGATTGAATAATTTGTTATACACTTTTATTTGGCAAACAAAAACTGAAAAAGTGAAACGGACCGTTATGATCAAAGAGTTTGAAAAAGGAGGTGTTAACATGATCGACCTTTCCAAGCAAAAACTCAGCTTCCGATTGTGATGGCTTGGGCGCACTATAGGTGCAACGAAAGGAACATGGAGTAAAATGTGTTTTTATTGGTATAACTTTTTTGGTGGGTTAGAATTGTTACTAAATTCCAACTTGGATTGTTTGAATATGAAAATGATAATTAAAAATCAACTCCCATTGTTTTATATTGAAATATTAGAAGCTTGGGTAATGATAAAGCAGGGCTCCACACTATCAAACTTTTATTTTTGGTGGCCCAATCGGGCGGAATCATGTATAAAGTTTTATATTAGGTCATTAGAATTTCCTAAAATAAGAATATGAATAAGAAAGCAGAAGAGAAGTATTCATGGTGTTTCAACCAAACAGTTTTACAAACTGTTGTGTACACATTGTCCCAATAGTAACAGATGTTGTATAAGTCATATACTGGGAAAAGATATTCGACTCATCATTTGACTGGATGAATATATTCAAAAGAAACTTGTGTTATTGTAAAGAAAACAAATTGAAAGAATCTAATTATAAGATTTTGTATAATCTACTACCAGTAAAAAAGAATTTGTATAGATGGCACATCAAAAGAGATGGAAAATAAGAGCATTGCGGTGTAGATAAAGATAATCTCTATACATTCGTTTATTGAGTGTAAATTAAATAACATTTTCTTTTCGTATCGAACACTTATAATCAAAATTATATATAATGTTGATTCTGAGATAACTGGAATGCATCTGTTAAAAGCCCATAAGGAGACTGAATTAAATTTGTTTTTGACAATTGCCTTTTGGTGTATTTATAGATATATACAGTTAAGAAATAAAACCGGAAAAGAATGTCGTGAAACTTATTTGCAACATTTGTTTGAAAGAGAAATTTGTAAAAGAATAGAGGAAGATTTGAATAGTAAAAAAAACACATTATAATTTACCAAAGCAAATGAAGTATATTGTGTAAATAGTTCGTGGTGTTTTTTCTTTTATACCTCAAGAATGTCCTTTGAGTCAGTGTATTTTCTTTTTCAACATTTTGCATAGTGTGATATAAAATGTTGAATTATGGAGGCAATAAATACCCTGTTGGGGTCAAAAAAAAAATCTGTTCCAGTGGAGGATCCCAAGGGGGGGGGGGGGATGGGCCCACGCCCCCTCTTAATTTCTTTTTTTGTTCAAACAAAAGAAATACAGAAAAAAACTGGGGAGGGGGGTTCTTGCGCCCCCTTTAATTTTGTAAACTTAGGCGCCTCCTCTTTACGGACTCGTATCCTGGATCCGCCCCTGTATTCTTATTATTTTGGAATCCCCTCCATTATGGCCGATATAAGTTACAATGTTTAAAAATATGTATATAGGTCTAAGTTATCAGTGATCATTTTGGTGTGAACAGGGAGGTCCTATTTATAGGCGAGCCATTTCTAGCATATTCAGTGTGTTTAATCCATGCAAATTATTACCGTTGCATTACATGACGGTGGCGCCACAGTGGGGGGGGGGGGGGGGCGCTTCAGACTTTGGTGCCACTTCCGGGTTTCATCAGCTGACAATTAAGCAAAAGAAAAATACTTTATTAGCGCAAAAACAAAGCCTTACCGCCCCCCCCCCCCCCCCCCCCCGTTCCGCCGGCCCCTGCATTAGTGAGCATCATATAAGGCGAATTCGAGTGAGAAAAAATGACATACATTTTAGCACAGAAAAAAAAAATCCTTGTATCCGTGTAGAATCATTATTATAAAAACAAACAAACAAACAAAAACAGCATCGGCTGTGTATGCCGATAACATGCTTAGTTGAATATCAGAAGAATAAAATCAGATCCTGAATTTCGTTCAATTCAAAGCGTGAGTTGAAAATACACCAATTTTGTTTTGTTAATCAACCTCTCTGAGCTCCCTGTTGTTTATGCATTTTTTTTTTAATAGTAATGTCATTGTTTCATTTTGTTAAAACTGAGTACATCTTTTCTGGTTTTCAAAGGTGCAAAAATGAGTAATATGAAATTCATTGTTTCACAGTTGCAATAAAAATAATTTGTTTATAATATCAATTAATTATCAATATCAATTATCATACCATGATAAATTCGTGACTTCTGTTTATTCTTATACATTGATGCAATGCATTTTGGTTTAACAAAAAATCTTCGTCTCTCTTTCATAGTCATAATTATCAATCTTTGTGTGTTTGGACACTCATCTTTTCACTGAATAAGCGACTATAATAGCAACAATATTTTATGCCTATATTCCTGCGGAGAGAAGCGAAGGAGAATAACAAAAACGGAGGAGGAGATGAAAAGAATAAAAAAGTATAAAGAAGAAAAGAAGAAGAAAAGAGAAGAAGAGGAAGAACCAAGAATGAGAAAAAGAGGAAGAAGAAATAGAAAAAGAAAGAAGGAGTAGAAAGTAGAAGTGATGATTCTTTTCAAAACATCAGTGCCGCGCTCATGAAACGACAGGTGACCATGCAAGACTGGATCCTTTGCAGAGAAGGGGTACACGGAAGGCGCATTGCGCCGACCGGTCACCATCCTCTCTCCGGTCGTCGTCGTCGTCGGTTGAAGCCAAAGCTAAAGAGCGTAGCTATCAAGCGCAAGCCGCGCCGACACGTAAAGTGTACGTACACGTGTGTACGTACACAGCCGGCTTCGTAGGCGTGTAGCGTGCATGTTTGAATGCTGGGACCAGATTTCCTCTGAGTTTTGCTTTGTTCGAACAAACTCTTTGCTCACCAGATAACGAGACGGCGAAGAGTAGACCATTTAGTTTGGTGAGTTCGCATGGAATGTTTTAATGAAACGGGGGATATCACTACAGTCTGTGGGAAAAATCTTCGGTTGTATTCATTCAATTCCGCTTCAGTCCCATACAATGTACGTTCAATATTATGTGTGAGGCGTGTATCTGGGACTGGGTTCTGGCGTCGTGTTGTAGTGTACAGTAAATTACGTGTGTACATGTATGGTAGGGGTACCACCTATCGGCAGGGTACCTTCCCATCGGCACCCTGCGTATCATGGCTGTTTCCGTATAGAAACTGCCCGTTAGCGATCGACGGAGTGCCATCCTCTCATTGGTCCGTTAAGGAGGTGCGGAAGCACGAAAACAGTGCGATCCCGGATCCCGTACGTAGAATCCCCGGCGAATTACCAATAATTGCAACCGTACAATTTTAAAGGATTCAAAACAGAATTCTAAGCAAATCAAGCCTGGTTTTGGATCAGATACCAAGTACAAATATATCAATACAACACTAAAATCAAGCCTGGTTTTGGATCAGATACCAAGTACAAATATATCAATACAACACTAAAAGTAGTGGTCCGAATGAGATATTATACCACAAGTTCACTGTTGGATCGGCATACGGCGGCAAGTACGTGGTATGCTAGCTGCATATTAAACGCGCAAGTACAGTACGTACGTGCGAGCGGATCTACTCATTAGACTTTACACAACAGTCGTTTCATAAGTGTACTGAAATGGAGAGTTTCGATATGCTCCCAGTCTCTCACTCTTGGAGCAGACAGAGACATCTACCATTAATTGCAACCACAATTAGATCTTCATGTCAGACGAACTGTATAAATCGAATAAAACAAACAAACTTCCAAGTAAGGCAAACAGATTTTGAGAGATAATGTAAGAATTATTTGATTATAGGTCAACAGTCAATGCCGGTCATCAGGGCCTACTGGATATCATACGGCAACATGCCAGTCAGTCCTACTGAATATCAATAGTATGGCAACATGCACCAGTTATCACCCCTACTAAATATATTATTTCAACGTGGCGGTCAGTCCCACTGATATCATATGGCAACATGCCGGTCAGTTCTACTGAATATATCATATATGGCAACATGCCAGTCAGTCCTACCGAATATATATAGCAACATGCCGGTCAGTCCTACTGACTATATCATGTATGGCAACATGCCGGTCAGTTCCACTAAATAAATCATGTATGCTGGCAACATGCTTGTCACTCCTACTAATATCATAACGCAACATGCCGGTCAGTCCTACTGAATATATCATAAGGCAACATTCCGGTCAGTCCTACTGAATATATCATATGGCTACATGCCGGTCAGTCGTACTGAATATATCATATCTGGCAACATGCCGGTCAGTCCTACTGAATATCATATGGCAACATGCCGGTCACTCCTACTGAATATATGGCAACATGCCGGTCAGTCCTACTGAATATCATATGGCAACATGCCGGTCACTCCTACTGAATATCATATGGCAACATGCCGGTCACTCCTACTGAATATCATATGGCAACATGCCGGTCAGTCCTACTGAATATATCATACATGGCAACATGCCAGTCAGTCCTACCGAATATCATATGGCAACGTGCCGGTCAGTCCTACTGAATATATCATATATGACAACATGCCGGTCAGTCCTACTGAATATCATATGGCAACATGCCGGTCACTCCTACTGAATATCATATGGCAACATGCCGGTCAGTTCTACCGAATATCATATGGCAACATGCCGGTCAGTCCTTACTGAATATCATATGGCAACATGCCGGTCACTCCTGAATATCATATGGCAACATGCCGGTCAGTCCTACTGAATATATCATACATGGCAACATGCCGGTCAGTCCTACTGAATATCATATGGCAACATGCCGGTCACTCCTACTAATATCATATGGCATCATGCCGGTCAGTCCTACTGAATATATCATATGGCAATATGCCGGTCAGTCCTACGGAATATATCATACATGGCAACATGCCGGTCAGTCCTACCGAATATCATTTGGCAACATGCCGGTCAGTCCTACAGAATATATCATATATGGCAACATGCCGGTCAGTCCTACTGAATATATCATACATGGCAACATGCCGGTCAGTCCTACCGAATATCATATGGCAACATGCCGGTCAGTCCTACTGAATATATCATATATGGCAACATGCCGGTCAGTCCTACTGAATACCATATGGCAACATGCCGGTCAGTCCTACTGAATATATCATATATATGGCAACATGCCGGTCAGTCCTACTGAATATCATATGGCAACATGCCGGTCACTCCTACTGAATATCATATGGCAACATGCCGGTCAGTCCTACTGAATATATCATACATGGCAACATGCCGGTCACTCCTACTGAATATCATATGGCAACATGCCGGTCACTCCTACTAATATCATATGGCATCATGCCGGTCAGTCCTACTGAATATATCATATGGCAACATGCCGGTCAGTCCTACTGAATATATCATACATGGCAACATGCCGGTCAGTCCTACCGAATAACATTTGGCAACATGCCGGTCAGTCCTACAGAATATATCATATATGGCAACATGCCGGTCAGTCCTACTGAATATATCATACATGGCAACATGCCGGTCAGTCCTACTGAATATCATATGGCAACATGCCGGTCAGTCCTACTGAATATATCATATATGGCAACATGCCGGTCAGTCCTACTGAATATATCATATATGGCAACATGCCGGTCAGTCCTACTGAATACCATATGGCAACATGCCGGTCAGTCCTACTGAATATATCATATATGGCAACATGCCGGTCAGTCCTACTGAATATCATATGGCAACATGCCGGTCACTCCTACTGAATATCATATGGCAACATGCCGGTCAGTCCTACTGAATATATCATACATGGCAACATGCCGGTCACTCCTACTGAATATCATATGGCAACATGCCGGTCAGTTCTACTGAATAAATCATGTATGGCAACATGTCGGTCACTCCTACTGAATATATCATACATGGCAACATGCCGGTCAGTCCTACTGAATATATCATATATGGCAACATGCCGGTCAGTCCTACTGAATATATCATACATGGCAACATGCCGGTCAGTCCTACTGAATATCATATGGCAACATGCCGGTCAGTCCTACTGAATATATCATATATGGCAACATGCCGGTCAGTCCTACTGAATATATCATACAGTATATGGCAACATGCCGGTCAGTCCTACTGAATACCATATGGCAACATGCCGGTCAGTCCTACTGAATATATCATATATGGCAACATGCCGGTCAGTCCTACTGAATATCATATGGCAACATGCCGGTCACTCCTACTGAATATCATATGGCAACATGCCGGTCAGTCCTACTGAATATATCATACATGGCAACATGCCGGTCACTCCTACTGAATATCATATGGCAACATGCCGGTCAGTTCTACTGAATAAATCATGCTAGTAATGCTAGAATTGTTGAATCCAAATCCAAGAGTACTACCTCCTTTATAAATCTAGTGATGCCTTTATTTCAGATTCACTGTTTTGGAGCCGGAGATTTGCCATGTCATCTTGCAGTCATGACTACGCGTCATTAGATGCGTCACTATGGACACTGCGCGCTACCTCTATCTGTTTAGCGCGGTGACTTCTTTGAAAGGTGAGTTTCATAATCCGTCTGCCCATGATCAGACATGTTTTCATGTCTGTTTCAGAAACGGGTTTGATTAGGATCTTTTGTCACACCATGGGCACTGATGAAGAGTGTGGCCTTGCCTTTCAGTATTTGAGAGCTATGCTCCGTTTTTAAGATCTTCAAGATCTATGATTTATTTTTTGACGGCGTTCTTCTTCTACTAATTGTTTTACTATATATATATATATATATATATACATATATATATATATATATATATATATATATATACATATATATTTTGTACATAAAATGTGATGTGATATGCAGTAGGAGCTAGTGACCGGCATGTTGCCATATGATATTCAGTAGGAGCTAGTGACTGGCATGTTGCCAAATTATATATTCAGTAGGAGTGACCGGCATGTTGCCATATGATATATTCAGTAGGAGTGACCGGCATGTTGCCATATGATATTCAGTAGGAGTGACCGGCATGTTGCCATATGATATTCAGTAGGACTGACCGGCATGTTGCCATATGATATTCAGTAGGACTGACCGGCATGTTGCCAAATGATATTCAGTAGGACTGACCGGCATGTTGCCATATATGATATATTCAGTAGGGGTGATAACTGGTGCATGTTGCCATATCACAACTGATCGACTGGCATGTTGCCATATATATGATATATTGAGTAGGACTGACCGGCATGTTGCCATATGATATTCAGTAGGACTGACCGGCATGTTGCCATATATGATATATTCAGTAGGAGTGACCGGCATGTTGCCATATCACAACTGATCGACTGGCATGTTGCCATATATATGATATATTCAGTAGAACTGACCGGCATGTTGCCATATGATAATATCTTAATATTGCCATATCACAACTGATCGACTGGCATGTTGCCATATATATGATATATTCAGTAGGACTGACCGGCATGTTGCCATATGATATTAGTAGGAGTGACTGGCATGTTGCCAGCATACATGATTTATTTAGTGGAACTGACCAGCATGTTGCCATATGATATTCAGCAGGAGTGACCGGCATGTTGCCATATGATATTCGGTAGGACTGACCGGCATGTTGCCATATGATATTCAGTAGGACTGACATATGATATTCAGTAGGACTGACCGGCATGTTGCCATATGATATATTCAGTAGGAGTGACCGGCATGTTGCCATATGATATTCAGTAGGAGTGACCGGCATGTTGCCATATGATATTAGTAGGAGTGACCGGCATGTTGCCATATGATATTCAGTAGGAGTGACCGGCATGTTGCCATATGATATTAGTAGGAGTGACCGGCATGTTGCCACATGATATTCAGTAGGCCTGACCGGCATGTTGCCATATGATATATTCAGTAGGACTGACCGGCATGTTGCCATATATGATATATTCAGTAGGAGTGACTGGCATGTTGCCATATCACAACTGATCGACTGGCATGTTGCCATATATATGATATATTCAGTAGGACTGACCGGCATGTTGCCATATGATATTAGTAGGAGTGACCGGCATGTTGCTATATGATATTCAGTAGGACTGACCGGCATGTTGCCATATGATATTCAGTAGGAGTGACCGGCATGTTGCCATATGATATTAGTAGGAGTGACTGGCATGTTGCCAGCATACATGATTTATTTAGTGGAACTGACCAGCATGTTGCCATATGATATTCAGCAGGAGTGACCGGCATGTTGCCATATGATATTCGGTAGGACTGACCGGCATGTTGCCATATGATATTCAGTAGGACTGACATATGATATTCAGTAGGACTGACCGGCATGTTGCCATATGATATATTCAGTAGGAGTGACCGGCATGTTGCCATATGATATTCAGTAGGAGTGACCGGCATGTTGCCATATGATATTAGTAGGAGTGACCGGCATGTTGCCATATGATATTCAGTAGGAGTGACCGGCATGTTGCCATATGATATTAGTAGGAGTGACCGGCATGTTGCCACATGATATTCAGTAGGCCTGACCGGCATGTTGCCATATGATATATTCAGTAGGACTGACCGGCATGTTGCCATATATGATATATTCAGTAGGAGTGACTGGCATGTTGCCATATCACAACTGATCGACTGGCATGTTGCCATATATATGATATATTCAGTAGGACTGACCGGCATGTTGCCATATGATATTAGTAGGAGTGACCGGCATGTTGCTATATGATATTCAGTAGGACTGACCGGCATGTTGCCATATGATATTCAGTAGGAGTGACCGGCATGTTGCCATATGATATTCAGTAGGAGTGACCGGCATGTTGCCATATGATATTCAGTAGGAGTGACCGGCATGTTGCCATATGATATTCAGTAGGACTGACCGGCATGTTGCCATATGATATTCAGTAGGAGTGACCGGCATGTTGCCATATATGATATATTCAGTAGGAGTGACCGGCATGTTGCCATATGATATTGAGTAGGACTGACCGGCATGTTGCCATATAGGAGTGACTGGCATGTTGCCAGCATACATGATTTATTTAGTGGAACTGACCAGCATGTTGCCATACATGATATAGTCAGTAGGAACTAGTGACCGGCATGTTGCCATATATTATTCAGTAGGACTGACCGGCATGTTGCCATATGATACATGTATTAGTAGGAATGACCGGCATGTTGCCATAATGATATATTTGGTAGGACTGACCGGCATGTTGCCATCTGATATATTCAGTAGGAGTGACCGGCATGTTGCCATATGATATATTCAGTAGGACTGACCGGCATGTTGCCATATACAGCTGCATATGATATATTCAGGAATGACCGGCATGTTGCCATATATATGATATATTCAGTAGAACTGACCGGCATGTTGCCATATGATATCAGTGGGACTGACCGCCACGTTGAAATAATATATTTAGTAGGGGTGATAACTGGTGCATGTTGCCATACTATTGATATTCAGTAGGACTGACTGGCATGTTGCCGTATGATATCCAGTAGGCCCTGATGACTGGCATTGACTGTTGACCTATAATCAAATAATTCTTACATTATCTTTCAAAATCTGTTTGCCTTACTTGGAAGTTCGTTTGTTTTATTCTATTTATACAGTTCATCTGACATGAAGATCTAATTGTGGTTGCAATTAATGGTAGATGTCTCTGTCTGCTCCGAGAGTGAGAGACTGGGAGCATATCGAAACTCTCCATTTCAGAACACTAATAAAACGACTGTTGTGTAAAGTCTAATGAGTAGATCCGCTCGCACGTATACTGTACTTGTGCGTTTGATATGCAGCACACCACGTACTTGCCGCCGTATGCCGATCCAACAGTAAACGTGAGCCAGAGGCAGTGAACTTGTGGTATAATATCTCATTCGGAACACTAATTTTAGTGTTGTATTGATATATTTGTACTTGGTATCTGATCCAAAACCAGGCTTGATTTGCTTAGAATTCTGTTTTGAATCCTTTAAAATTGTACGGTTGCAATTATTGGTAATTCGCCGAGGATTCTACGTACGGGATCGCACTGTTTTCGTGCTTCCGCACCTCCTTAACGGACCAATGAGAGGATGGCACTCCGTCGATCGCTAACGGACAGTGTATAGAACGAAAAGGTACGCGCGGGATTAAGTGTCATTAGCTATAATTTATAAAGACAATAAAAGCGAAGAAACGAAAATCAAACTCAAACAAACCAAGCTAAAAATTACACATCCGCTCAGTAACGACGCATGGCTGTGAAATTCACGTGTATTACGTACACGTATATGCTGTGAAATTCACATGTACAGTATTACCTATGCTGTGAAATTCACGTGTATTACCTATGGAGGGGAGGGGGTGCCGATCGCAAGGTAGCCTTTTAGCTGCGCGAAGAAAACGGAACGCACGCACTAAAATTGCGCTATTTTAAAACGGAGATTCATAATCAACGAGACGGTCACGACATTCAAAACTGCAGTATTTACGGCATATTTGAGGTAAGAATTAGGCGGATTTGTGTTATATTTTTAGAATAAACAAGCTACAGATCCTTAGGGTGACGATAGGTGGTACCCCCAACCCTACCTCGTGTGTATACATACTCCGACAGCGTCTTCCACGCCACGGGGTGGCGCGGCAACAACTACCCAGTACCAGTGTATATGTCATGATTGAAGATACCACCTCTCGCCACCCTAAGGATCTCTAGATCATCTAGCTCGTTCATTTGCAAAGTATAAAACAAGTTCGTCTATAGTATAGTCTAGTTTTGCCTCAAATATGATTAAATACTAATAATATAATATGCCATACAGTTTCGAATCTCGTAACCGTCTTGTTCATTCCAAATCTCTATCGGTGATATAACGCCATTTTAGTGTGTGCAATTTTCTTCGTGCAGCTTAAAAGTGTACAGTGAGATCAGCACCCCCTCCCTCTATGGCAGGGTAGTAGTACACATGAATTTCACGGTTATGCATCTTGTCGTTTTCGTAGCTGATGTGTACAAATAATTGAACCGCGTTTAACTTAAGTTTGTTACTCAATGTTGTTGTTGTTTATGAATTTCTTTTTTGTTCTTGTTCATAGCTTGTATGGTGCTTAATCCCACGCATACCTTTTCGTTCTATACGCTAACAGCCATGATACGCAGGGTGCTGATGTTAAGGTCCCCTGCTGATATGTGGTGCCCATTATACCATACCATCATACTGTGGGTACAAATTGTATGAAAGCACTGTGTGGTTAGTGCTAGGAAATTGCAATGCACTGTATACGGTACCAGCAAACACCAAGCTTTCTGGTCATGGCCAGAGCATTCAACGAAAAGAGTAAAAAGGAGAATTTTTTAGGAATTCAAAGTTTATTTGATGGTCAAAAGATTAGTTTTGAATTTTGAAATGGCTGAGTACATATGTATGTGACCGTGCACCACAAAACAAACAAAAAGTCGCACACACTCATTTTGTGTGGAGACTGAAAATAGGTGAAATGGGTCAACCTAACCCATCTTGTCTTCTTCTACATTATGTTCCAATTTGGGATCATAAAATGGGCAGGAAAGTGTGTTTTTTAGCAGTTTATCTTGAACTTTTTATGTAGAATAGTGTGATTACGCCATAACATAGGTGTGTTTTTAGAGTCCCCCTTTCATCTCTTAAAAACCCTGAACACACTCTTCACTTTAAACTCAAATAACTTTTGAAAGTTTATCTTGCACTTTTTTGGTAGAATACATGTAGTGTGATTAGGTGTGTTTTTAGCGTCCCCTTGTCATTTTTTAAAAACCTTGAACACACTCTTCACTTTAAACTCAAATAACTTTTGAAAGGATGATACTGCTTTGAAAGCTGGCATCAATTATGAACAGAATGTGTTAATACGGCACTCTCAATTTCAGTTTAATCTGATAATCGCTTCATTGTTGTTACTCTGGTGATTTACATCCTGTTTTTTGTTTTGTCCCATTCATTGCACAGCCAGCACGGCTTGGTACAGATGTAGCGCTTGAATAGACACTGCACTTCAGAGCCTCTTTTCTCAGTTCACACTTTTCCTGAGTGTGTGTTTTCTTTCCCATATTTAGATAATAAAGTTAGGAGAGTCTGTTTGATTTGAGTTATATGTACATCATTTTAAAGTTTAAAGTCTGCTCTTTTAGAATATGCTATTAATTAAAATTTCATGTCTGGCGACTTTCTGTGCGTTTTGTGATGCAGGGTCACATATAATAGAACAAAGTAACACATAGTGGTCCTAATAAAAGGTTGGTCTCACCTTTTCTTGGGACCTCTTTGTTTTTGGATTTCTCTTTGTTTTTTTCTTCTCCTTCTTTGTCATTTTCAGGTGAAATATGTTTTAATATAAAGAGGGCAGACAAACAGATGAGGGTGACTGCCTTTAATGGTGAGGACAGACTTAGTATGTATGTACAGTGTACTCTACATTTCTGTCTTTCTTTTTTTATTTGCTGTAATACAACATGCAGAGATCCAGGAAGAGTGCTCATTGGACATCATGGATTCAGAAGTGATGCGGGAAGGCCGTCTGCTCGACATTGTCGATGACCAGTGGCGGACGGACAAGCTGCCCAACGACGACATCGAGATCCCGCAGAACCACATGCCCAGTGAGGCGGAAGGGGCTAAGGAAGAGGGAGAGAAGGACATGGAAGACCGATGGACGGACCTGGCCCTGCACAACCTCAACACCTCACAGAGTTCAAATCAAGGAAACTGAACGACACGTGGCGAGGTGCGGGTCTTTCATCTTGCATCAATTTCCAAGACTTCCCTCCATGTGGACAGTGATTCCTTGCTTGGGCATCGTGGATATTTTACTTGATTCATGTAGTTGCAAAGTTTGGAGATAAGCCTGAAGAATTAGAAGATCAATAGATGGACCTGGCCCTACACAACCTCGACACTTCGCAGAGTTCAAATCAAGGAAACTGAACCACATGTGGCAAGGTGCGGGTCTTTCATCATGCATCAATTTCCAAGACCTCCTTCCATGTGGACAATAATTCCTCGACTTCTGCCGTGCATTGGTATCATGGATATTTCACTTGATACATGTACGTGCACAATTTTGGGACAACACTGAGGGTTAGAATATTCAATGGATGGTCCTGTCACTGCACAATGTCATCACTTTGCAAAGATCAAAACTGATCCACACGTGGAGAGGTTTGCCAATCATTCAACGAGCATCAATTTCCATGACCTCCCTCCGTTTGGATAATGACATGTCTGCTGTGCTTGAGTATTGTGGATAGTTCTGCTGATATTTGCTGATCAAATTTTGAGACAAGACGTGGGATAATGGACGATGGCAAACATGAGGCTGACTGCATTGTAAATGTTTTCCCGTCAGTTATCATGCTTTCCTGAAGTGCAAAATATGCAAGCTGTACCCTCAGCTGTTTTTCATGGTTTGTCAAGTATGACATTCTTTTTATGCCTCCGCAACGAAGTGGCCGGAGGCATTATGTTTTCGGGTCGTCCGTCCGTCCGTCCGTCCGTCCGTCCGTCCGTCCCGTTTTGTTTTTGTCGATATCTCAAGAACCGTGTGGTGGTTTTTCATCAAACTTGGTATGAGGGTATATCCTTGGGGGATAATACTTTTTGTGGATTTTAGGGTCACAGGGTCAAAGGTCAAAGGTCACAGGTTATTTTGTGAAAAAAATTTGAAATTTCATGTTTTTCTCCATATCTCGCAAATGGTTCAAGGTATCTTCATGGAACATAGTATATATGCTTGTACCGATGGGCAGTGATTATCTAGGGAAGTTGGGGGTCATGGGTCAAAGGTCAGGGGGTCAAAGGTCAAGGTCAACTCCTCAAAATATCACTACTTTCCTTAAAATGCAATATGCCTGAAGGTTTTTTTTTTTTAAACTTGATGTATGGCATGTATTACCCAATATATATTTTTGGAGAAGTTTCTTGCCAAAAGGTCAAAGGTCAAAAGGTAAAAGGTCAAGTGAAAGTGCTAAATTGCACTTTTCCTCCATATCTAGAAAGTAACTCAAGGTATCATCATGAAACTTACATATTTATGCATGTCCTACCTAACAGTGATTCTCTGTGGAACTGTGAGGTCAAAGGTCAAACGAAAGGTTTAGATAATGCAATTTTCCCATTTGATGCTGAAATTATACTTTTTCTCAATACCTTGAAAATTACTCAATGCATAAACTTATAAAAGGGTCAAAAGTCAAGTAAAAATCATCAGTTCTCCAAATACCTGCACTCTGACATTTTAATCATTCATCCAATTGAACCTAGTTCTAGGAAAGTGAACATTCAGCACATTTGTGTCAAACCTGTCATTTTAATATTTTGCCAATTGTGTGAATCTGTCATCACACATTGTCAAGACATTGTACTGTACACCTATTAGGAGAACCATGCATTATGGCGGAGGCATATCAGTCGCCATAGCGATATATCTAGTTTTATAATATTTTCATGTATATATCTGTCATAATCATGTACACTAAACAGTAAAAACAAAAACAGAAATGAAGAGGTTCGTCTCTTATTTTTAATGAGTGTCTTTTTTCTGGTAATTTTGCTCTTGTCGAAACCATTGGTGCTGTCAAGGGTTATGTGCTCTCTGAATGGTTATACAGTGGAAACTCTATAGGTAAAGAGTTCTCTAAACACATCCAAAAGTTGTATTTACCTGTGACAGTTTCGACGACGGGCTGTCATCTTTCTCAAACGATGGCTAATCGGCAACTGATAGTATGGCGCCAATCAGCAATCACCCAGGTGTGACATCTTAGTGATAGCGCCATCGTAAATGTCAGACAGTTGGTATGCACCCCCATCCCAGTTCATGTTGTGGGTTTTTTTTTTTACTCCAAATGGCCTCCCTGATGCGTCTGTTCAGGTCCTGGCTCTCTCTCGCTACTAACTGCGACCTCTCCCAGTTGACGTGATTTTCCCTCCCAGCATGGTCAGTTATATGGCAGACTTGTTGTATGTTGGGCTTTCGGATGCCCTTTGTGCTCGTGTGTATGATTGTCCATCCAATTTTTGGATTTTGCATACCAACTGTCTGACATTTACGATGGCGCTATCAATCGGATGTCACACCTGGGTGATTGCTGATTGGCGCCATACACAAATACATGTATTGTATCATCAGTTGCCAATCAGCCATTTTTTGAGAAAGATGACAGCCTGTCGTCGAAACTGTCACAGGTAAATACAACTTTTGGATGTGTTTAGAGAGCTCTTTGCCTATATTTATCAACCATCCTTATGAAGTTATTTTGCAATTTACAGTGGAAACTTGATATAAAGAGATCTAATATAACAAAATATGTGATGTAACAAACTTAATTTCTCCAGTCCCAGTGAATTTACTTCCTTTGTTTTGTATCGTTTATTGACTACTGATATAACGAAATATCTGACATAAAGAACAAATTGTCTTGGTCGTAAGGATCTCGTTATAGTGAGCTTTCACTGTAACTGGTAAACAACAAGCAATGGAGATGGGATATAGCAATACACCGATATGTACAAACACATACGTGTGTTTGTGTGTGTGTGTGTGTGTGTGTGTGTGTACTCATGTAAGCGTGAGTGTGTATGTGGTGTTTTGCATTCTAATCTTACCACACATATTGTACTTGTTAGTTGACATAGTTACACAGGGCTCGACACTAACTTTTATTTTTGGTGGCCCGATCGGGCCACCAAAATCATTAATTTTTATTTTTTTGTGGCCCGAAAGAAAAATCTGGTAGCCCGAAAAAAAATCAAGAAAAACAAAAGAAATACTAAATCGGTCCTACTGAACATAGAGAATGAAATATTAAGTATTACTGAAGTGATACATGTACGCATGTCTAAAATGAATGAAGAGAAAATTTAATCATCTTACCGTTATTCTGAGTTCTAAGATTTAGCAAATAGGCTTATATTATATTATAATAGTTGATGCCTATTTAGGTGGTCAAAACTTACGTTTGAAACGATAGAGTGGGAGCATTTGGAGACATTTGTGAACATCCGACATCTGTTTGGGCATTATACAGAGCTGGAAGTTACCGTTATTCATTTCTGATTGTAAAAGCAATTATCCAACATTAACTAGTATTTTAACACCGTACGAAGCTGAATGTTACTATAAACTATTTTTTTTTTCAAATGTAAAAGCAAAAAACTGACATTCATTTTAGCCTCTTACGGAGCTGAATGTTATCCTCATTCATTTCTGAACGTGAAAGCAAACATTCCCAATTTATTTTAGCATCTAACTGAGCCGATTGATACCGTTAATCATTTCCAAATGTAAAAACAATAATCTGTTATTCATTTTAGCATCGTACGGAGCAGAATATTACCGTTATTCATTTTAAAATTAAACAAGAGACCCACGGGTCACGCGCTCACCTGAGCATCGCAAATTTACCTTCCACGATTCTTGCAGATGTCTACCTAAAGAACATTGCAAACTTGGGTGAAGGGGCAGTTTAAGAGTTAATAAGTGCTACTAAGTTACTAATATCAGGTTCATTTCACCCAGCCGTCAGTCTTTATTCGTTGAAATACAGACACCTGTGGTGGAAGTACAATACTGATATACAAATAATACACAGGTCACTGATTTTGGATAGTTGTTCCATCCCCCCCCCCCCCCCCCCCAGGTCCCCAGGTGGGGCATGGTGCCCATCTGAACAAATTGAGATCCTATCTCCCTGGGGATGCTACCTGCCAAGTTGAGTAAAAATCAGTCAAGGGGTACTTTTCTCAAGAAGAAGATGAAAATATACAATTTAGGCCCCATTAGGACCCCTCCCTGGGTCCAACGGGGGGGGGGGGGGGGGGGGGGGAGGGGTGGGGTGGCACTCCTGATTAGGCCATGAACAAACTTGAAACTACATCATCAATGTACTAACTCATAGTATTAACCCAGCTCTATCATGTTCTAGAGAAGAGTTTTAAAGATTCCTTGATTTTGGGGGTTGTGGTCCCCTGTAGGCTCCTCAGGTGGGCCATGGTGCCCATTTGAACTGATTGAGATCCCAATCCCCTAGGGATGCTACCTGCCAAGTTTGGTGAAAATCAGTGATGGGATTCTCAAGAAGAAGAAGAGACCCGCGGGTCTAGCGCTCACCTGAGTATCGCAAGTTCACCTTTCACGCAGTCACTAATCTAAATTATTCACAGCTCTACTAAAATTTGACCAGGCATTCTCAAGTAGAAGATGAAAATGTACAATAAGGGCCCAAGTTTTTTTAAGATTCCTTAATTTGGGGGGATTGGGGCCCCCTGGGGTCCTCTGGGTGGGGCATGGTGCCCATTTTGATAAATTGAGATCCTGACCCCCTAGGGATGCTACCTGCCAAGTTTGACGAAAATCCATCATGAGGTTTTCAGGAAGAAGATGAAAATGTACAATTCAGGCCCCCATTTGGACCTTCCCACCCCCCCCCCCCCGCCCAAAGAGGGCACCCCTGGATCTGCTATGAACAAACTTGAAACTACAGTCATTAAAGGGGAAGGCTAGTAACTGATCAGTGGAAATCAGTGGAAATGCTGGGAGATGATTGTTCCAATCCTTATGGGATTCATTCAAGAGTTCATTGTATATCTATTGTTGTGTGAAAATGATTTGCTTCAGAATGGTCTCATATTCAAGTAATGTGCAGTTTAATGCTTCCAGGTTAGCGTCCCTGGTCAGTGACGGAGCATTAATCTGCACATTACTTGAATATGAGACCGTTCTGAAGCAAATCATTTTCACACAACAATAGATATACAATGAACTCTTGAATGAATCCCATAAGGATTGGAACAATCATCTCCCAGCATTTCCACTGATTCCCACTGATCAGTTACTAGCCTTCCCCTTTAATGTACTCACTTATAGTATTATCTTAGCTCTATAACTTCTGATTCTAGAGAAGATTTTTAAAGATTCCTTCATTTTGGGGGGTTTGGGCCCCCCTGGGGGCCCTGGGTGGGGTATGGTGCCCATTTTAACAAATTGAGATCCTAACCCCCTAAGGATGCTACCTGCCAAGTTTGGTGAAAATTGGTCATGGGGTTCTCAAGAAGAAGATGAAAATGTACAATTTAGGCCCCATTAGGACCCCTCCCCACCCCCTCCCCTGGGTCCCAAGGGGGGCACCCCTGATTCTGCCATGAACAAACTTGAAACTACAGTCATTAATGTACTAACTCATAGTATTAACTTAGCTCTATCACTTCTGGTTCTAGAGAAGAAGATTTTTATAGATTCCTTAATTTTGGGGGGTTTGGGCCCCCCCCCCCCTGGGGGCCCCCTGGGTGGGGCATGGTGCCCATTTTAACAAATTGAGTTCCTAACCCCCTAGGGATGCTACCTGCCAAGTTTGATGAAAATCGGTCTTAGGGTTTTCAAGAAGAAGATGAAAATGTAAAAAGTTTACGCACGACGGACGACGGACGACGGACGACGCACGACGCACGACGGACGCCGGACGAAGGGCGATCGCCACTCACTTGAGCCTTTGGCTCAGGTGAGCTAAAAAGCAAACATCCAACATTTGTTTTATTATCGTACGGAGCCGAATGTTACTGCTGTCCACTTCCGAAAGTGAAATGAATTATCTGACAATTTAGCATTGTACGGAGCCGAATTTTACTGTTTTTCATTTTTGATCAAGGCAGACATCAGACATTAAATATTTTACCATCAAACGCAGCTGAAAGTTACTGTTATTCATTTCGAAATGTAATAGCAAATATCCGACATTCATTTTAGCATCGTATGGAGCAGAATATTACTGCTATTCACTTCCGAACGTAAAAGCAATCATCTGACATTTATTTTAGCATCTCCCTTAGCCGAATGTTATTGAAATTTACTTTCGAAAATAAAAGCAAACATCCGACATTTATTTAATCATCATTCGGGGTTGAATATCATTGTTATTCATTTCCGAACGTCAAAGGGCAAGGGATCATTCGACATTTATTTTAGAATCTTCCGCAGCTGATCTGTTATAGCTACAGTATTTACTTCAAACCTGAACGTGAACATCCGGTATCTATTTTACTATGGAGTTGAATATTATTGTTGTTAATTCATTTCCGGACGTCAGAGCAAAATTAATATCCGACATCTATTTTAGCATCTTCCGGAGCTGAATGTTGTTGCTATATACATTCGAACATAAAAGCAAACATGAGACATTATTCTTATCATTTACCTGAACGTGAACATCCGGTATTTATTTAACTATCTATATGGAGTTGAATATCATGTTTATTCATTTCCGAACGTCAAAGTGATCATTCGACACTTACTTTAGCATCTCCTGGAGCTGAATGTTGTTGTTATTTACTTTCCAACGTAAAAGCAAACATCCGGCATTTATTTTCTCATCGTACGGAGTTGAATATTATTAGTATTCATTTCCGAACGTCAAAGCTAACATTCCACATTTATTGCAGCATCTTCTGGAGCCGAATGTTATCCTTATTCATTTCCGAACGCAAAACCAAACATCCGACACTTCTTTTAGTATCATACGGGGCCGAATATTACCGTTATTCATTTCCAAAATAAAAAGCAAACATCCGGCATTTATTTTCTCATCGTACGGAGTTGAATGTTATTAGTATTCATTTCCGAACGTCAAAGCTAACGCGCAACATTTATTTCATCATCTTCTGGAGCCAAATGTTATCCTCATTCATTTCCGAACGCAAAGTCAAACATCCGACACTTATTTTAGTATCATACGGAGTCGAATTACTGTTATTCATTTCCAAAATAAAAAGCAAACATCTGACAATCATTTTAGCATCTTACGGAGCCGATTGTTACCGCTGTCCATCTACAAAAGTAAAAGCAATTATCCGACTTTTTGGTAGCCCGATTGGGCCACCAAAATCTTCATTTCTGAAATTTTGGTGGCCCGACGCGCGTTTTTGGTGGCCCCAGGCCACCGGGCCACCGTTAGTGTCGAGCTCTGTTACATACATAATTAAATTTGAACAGTTCCACTTAAGTTGCATGATGACGTGAATTCATTTTGCATAATGGAAGAAAAAAAATAAGGATAAACTCATAAAGAAGTGTAAACAATCTCGGACAATACATGTACATCAGTTTTATTATACGTGTACATCAGTTTTTTATTATTGTCATAATAAAAGAGGAGAATGCAAGAGAAATGAATGGAACCTAACTAATGTGATTTCAAGCATGAACAGGATACCTGGTAATAACAGAGACGTTTTATACGCACAACATATGAACAGTTGAAACAAAAAATAGGGTGCTTTTTCAGTGAGGGTTTACAAGCATTATCAACGAGAGAAGAAAAATAGCAAAGGAACCTCATTTGCATAAGTTTCGATGATTAATGAAATTTACTGTGAGAATGATTATTAATACATTTAAAACTACAAAAAAAAAATGAACAAAAACAAGCGACATCCTGGTCCTTACTTCTGTCATACACAAGGACCTAAAAACCACTGCAACTACCTCATAACAGATTTATCACCGTATCGGGGTACAAAACAAAAAGAAATACAAAGATTTGGGACCTGCAAAATAATCCATAAGATTGTTTTGTTGTATCTGACCTCTTCATAAGAACAAGGTTCCACTGTATGACAATGTGCTTGCTTTAGTAGTAAGCTTCAGTACTGAAAACTCATCCTACAACAAGATTTTATGCCAGGATTTTTATACATAAAAATAAATAATCTAGAAACCTGATGAAAGGCACATATTATGAACATCTACTTCTCTGTGAAGAATAACTCAGAAAAATACAAACAGACCTACATTATACAAACAAACAACAAAAATCACCATAATGCAAGTTCTTGAAACCCACCATGGAACACATTATTAATCACTGCATGTCTCCCGTGGATCTATACAGCTTTTCTTCAAGCTGTCTGCTCACCCATTTCACCTAGCCATTTTCTCAACATTTCACCTAAAAACCCTGGCACTACACCAAAACTACAGGCTTGCAGCACAAATTTCTCCCACTGCCATTGGAGGCAGTGATTAAAAAAAAGAAAAGAAAAGAAAATGTTTGAGTGATAACATGTGATGCAATTTCATTCGTAGGTCAATTGTATCACAAAACATCATACCATATGAAAATTTCCACTTCTTGATATAAGGAGATTTTCTCCCTTACCATAACTCAGACGGTTTAATAGTCTGGAAACAATTTTATTTTGACTACCAGGTACCGTTCACATTTTGTATAATTTATCAATACAGTGTACTTGACATTCATTATAATGATTGAAAATTTTACATTGGTTTTTTCTATGCCTAACTCACACTTTAGACCTATTTCGAAGCACTATGGCTGGGGTTTTGTTTGCAAATACTAAGTAGTAAATTATGCCTACGAACGTATGATTGTCGTGGGTCCAAGTTGTTTTGTTGTCGAGTTGCCAAAGCTCTCCCCTACACGCGGTGCGTGTAGTATAGTGTTTAGCACGCATTTTTGCAGACCTCGGTTCAGCACGCACTACACTGACTACACTCTACCGTCATAGCACAATGTAAACTCGTCCCTCGATTTTGAGCGGTCTATTTGAGTGTACGCGATACGGTTGTGTGCTCTGCCTACGCAGTGTGTACTTTTATTTTACCAATAATACGCTGCACATCTGTACTACTACTAGAATGCGGGGATTCTGAGATGGGGTCCTGAGCTCAGAGCTGGCTGGAGGCACGCTTCACAAAAGGTACAAACGTAAGTACATAGATTCCCAGGATGCACAGTTTGTGAGATTAAATATGTGAAAATCGGAGATTTTGGCCAAATCGTGATATCGGTACCCTCTTGTTCTGCGTGTGCGTCTCCACTACAGTACAATGTATGTGCAAAGTCTATGCTATGGTCAGTATGGAGGTTGAAAGAAGTGTCCCTACAGCTACATGCTTAGCACCCTGTCCCTAGCTTAGGCAGCTAGGCTATGACGAAATGAATGGCGGTGAATGGAGTGATGGACTATTTCGCAACAATGCCGAGATGGCCTTTTGGTCATACGCCATGAAATGCAAAGTCGGACGGCAAACAAGATACTAGGGACAAATTACAGTTGTTAATGACTAACAATAGGGCTACTCTTTCAGCTCGGTGCTGTGTCAGTGACAGTCAAATTTGCGCTTGCGGACCACCTCCGCTCACGCCGGCTCCGGACCCACCACGTCCGACGGATCGACCACCTCCTGCAGTGTGTTACCGTGAAGCAGCGTTGCCAGGTCCCAACAGAGCAAAATCACCAAAAGGCTTGTAAAAAATCACCAAAAGCCATCAAAAATCACCAAATTTGGAAAAAGCGTAGGTAAGGCTTCAATTTCAAGACAAGATTATGTCAATAAACCTTTATCAAACACTCTGAGCGAGTCTCGGTGCAATTTTCGGCGCGCCGTAGTCACACATACTAAATGCAAAATGTGTACGATGTGTATGGATATGTGAATGTTTGTGTGTGTCGAGTGACAAAAAAGGGGCACATCTTATGTTTCTAAAGGAAATAAGGGGAAAACTTTGGGCGAAATGCATTTTCGTTTTCAATTCGTGTGATTATTTTTCATTGGTCTAAAAATCACCAAAAAGTTACCAAAAATCACCAAATTTTGATTTGGTTACCAGGCTAAAATTTTGTCACCAAACCACTTCAAAAATCACCAAATTTCACCCTTTTTGGTTCCCGAAATCACCATCTGGCAACACTGCCGTGAAGTGTCAACGGGGCGGGGCGGGGTAGGCCCTAACCGCAGCAGCGACCCCATACGGACAAATACGTACCGTAAAGGGTTACTGTGTTACAGCGCCCCGCGACGGGGTTAGGTAGGCCCTATGATGTAGGACTATTTAAAGTTTATAGGCTATGTATATGATACTGTGTAATACTACGAGAGTCGGGGTATAACCGGGTACCAATTTGCTGCAGGGGTCCAGTTTGCGGCACCCCTAGGAATATCTAACCATATCTTCAAAAGTAGGTAGAAGGTAAAATTTACTTCTTTTTTTTTTCTAGGGAGATGTCTATTAAACGTTAAATTGTTTTATTTAAAGACGGAGAAGAGCTTGCTTTTGATACCAGAATCATGAAATAACTCGGATGATGGCCTTTGGCTTCATAGGATCTAATTCTAATTTAAACCGTCTGTGTCGCGCTGTTTTTAAAAAAGTATGACTTTCTTAACAAAACGTTGTTCTGTTGCTAGGCAACCACCATGGTCACCAGCATCATCCCTTGTTTGTATCTTTATACAAAATCTTACTATCAAAAGAGGCAGAGGCCTGGCATGGTAAGGAAGTCTTGTGTTTATTTGTGTTAAATATTCTAAAATTCATTACCTTTGTCAGTTTTAACTTTTGAGGATTGCAACAGTGACCAAAATGTCAGGGATGGGTCCGGTTTGCAGCACCCCTATGGGATTTACACACTTACCTGTACATGTCAAAATGGGTGGAAATTGATGAAATACATGCGATCTTGAAAAACTGTGAATTTGTGAAGGATCGAGATAATGAATCCAAATAACATTTAGGGTCTAGGTCTATAGACTATAGTGTTCAAACAATCTGAAAATTAGTTGACCATCAAAAAAATATTTCGTTTTTGCAAAATTTTAATGTTTGAAGAAATCAGGGGACATTGTTGTGTGGGGTGCTGCAAACTGGACCCTCCTGCCGCAAACCTGGTCCTCTTGGTGGTTGCAAATTTTCTGCATAATTGATTATTATGACTAAAAAGAATCCAACTCTAGGGTAATTGTCCACCATACAAAATTGTGATGCAGTTTCAAGAGGCCTGTGGTACCTCTTCCAATAAAAAAAAAGAAAAAAATTATTTAGGCCTAATTTCTGTTGCCCATTTTACCAGAATTCTGGTACTAACGGTTACTAAATACCCTTGAAAAGGCCTTAACCTGCCGCAACCTGGGTCCGCTACTCTAACACTAACAGTGATAGTATGTGTATTGTAATGGTTAAAGTATGGTTGACTAAGTTTTTCAATCAATAGAAACTTTAAATATCACGCAATTTGCCTGGAATTTTACTCACATGTGGAGAAAATATGGCAAAATTGTAAAATTGGCCCCACAGCAATATGCACGTGCACCCGGCTGTGTGTAAATTAATTTTACTGTTGGCAAACAAGGGTTAATAGGTTACATGTAGGTTTAACTGGGTTAGACAGATTGAGAAAGATCTGTCTGTTCAACCAAATACAGACCAATCTTTTGGTCAAGTTTAACTGTTACTTTAGAGTAAGCGTAAGGTTAGGGTTGTATTTATGGTTAAATTGGCTGTTAAATTAAATCAGATCCAGTCGAAGGACATTAAATTCCAAGAATAAAAGGTTGAAGAACAAAGGAAAAACGGGAAAAACATGAGAAAGGAAGGACGAACATAACTGCACCAGCGACCCCAACACGTACCATGTCGTACAGGGCCCCGCGCCGGGGTTAGGACGCTAGATGGCAGATGCTATGTTGTGGAAATTGGCCCCGTCACTGTTACAATCAATCCCACCTAAACGCCATTTGGTGGGGCCGCATTCATGAGTAGATCTATTCCTGTGGAAGAAAGCCCCACGGCTGTGCTAGTACCGATGAATGCCACACGATGGGGCTGATTTCACAAGTATGAATAGGCAAGCCACCATAGTTTTTAGTACAGACACGCGATGCAGTGGTGGGGCGTATTTCAGGAGTAGGTATCTCTATGCTGAAAATACTCCAAATTAAGCGCCTGCTTCAAACGCGTTGGGTGATAATCTCCTGCACTCAGTTGCTGTGTTATGACATAGATTTATTGCCTACGACGTTACTGTACTTTTGTTTTGGAATGGTTTGAAACCAACACCCCTACCCCCTATTGCCAACACCATGTGAAGTGCACATTTGTAGCAGCGTGTATTCATAATAATAATACATCTATGGTATCATTGTTTTGCTGTTGCTATTCATTATCATTCTTTAAATTTGTATTTGCATATTAATTTATATTTAAATCCCCAGTGAAGAAGAAGAAAAAAGATTAATTAATGCTATAAATAAAGGCCAAGGGGTGTCGGTTTCAATGTATTTTACACTCCCCCACTTGCCCCAGTGTTGATGTGTTGCCACGTCTAGAAGCTATTCTATACTATACTTTTGTACCACGGTACCTTGGCCCTCACTTAATGCAATCAACCAACCATATTTGTTAATTAGTCTATTACAAACAAAAACATACTCGTGTGTTCTTGAATTCGGGCTGCACAATTGTCAACCCATTCAAAATGTGTAGAGAAAATAGTGAAGATATTTTCGGGGGTTTAGAATTTGCGCTAGCCAATTAGTGGTGTGAAATAGGGTTTCCCGAAAATATTAACCCCATTAACAGTACCAATTTAGTAAATAACACAAATCAGGTCTGCACACACAGCACGCTGCTAAGACCATTCTAGCAAAAGAATCAAATTTTGGGTGCCGTCATACCACAATAGTAGCCCTAATTCAGGCCATTCTATCCCAGTTGCACAGAGGAATAAATGCATAGCTTCTTGGTGCACCGTCCACACATGTGTAGATCTATACAATGTCAAGTGCATGTCAAATTGAACTAGATTCATGGACGTTTTGTTCCTGTGCTGTAAGTGTGAGCTTGACTCCTGGGGACCATATTTGACAAATGACTTTCATCAGTGCTTGTAACACTATCAATTTTTCAGTTTTCTTAATCAAGTTTTTTTTTTCTTTCTTCTCCCGCTCCCCCCCCCCCCCCCCAAAGTGTTATAGATTTTAAAAAAAAGAAAAAAAAAATGGCTCCCGTTCCGATGAAGGAACGCAAGAAGATGGAGCTGCAGTGTGAATGGGGTAGCTGCCGGGAGAAGTTTGGCTCCAGCCAAGCCTTCACAGACCACCTCATCAAGCATGCGGAGGAGTTCATCGCGGGGCGGCTATCCATTGAGAACTGCCTGTCTGACACGGCGGATGATTCAGGTGAGACGCAGCGGAAGTTTCCTTTTTGGAGGGTCTTTTATTTGTAAAATACCTCTGTAATGTAGCGCATGATGTTCCCTGTGACATACAGGTTATGGATGACGTGTTTGTAATTTGTTTGTATGCCCACACATGTATAAAACACAGTGTAGCAGGAAGCAGGCATATCAGTAATGCACATGGTGCTAGATGATGAAAATGGGTCCACCGGTGTAGATTATTAAGTTCAATGTGAAGTATAATCAGTGTGGCGAGTTATTCTGCAGAATAATTGCATATCTCACTTTAATGAAGATTTTAGATGTGGCTGCTGATGTAAAGATGTACGACGGCTATGTAAAGATGTACAAAGGCTAAGTTTGTGGTAGGCATTTCTTGTCTGTGCTGTTTGTTTGGTGGGAGTGGGGAGAGGGGAGAGTAAGGCATCATGATACAGTTTAGTAGGCTTAAAATCTTTGTGAATGGATATATGGGAATGCATGAGTGCCCTTTCCGATGACTTTGTCCATAGCTGTACTCCATGATGACAAATTTAACAACTCCCAAAATTGTCTTTGGAAGTCTAGATTAAAAAAGATTAGGCTCACTTTTAACCTGTTCACTTTGGGAACCTTAGGGGTTGATATAGTACAGTGTATACAGTTTGCTGTAACTGCCTTGTCCTAGAGGAATACCAGTGCGAGTGGGCGGACTGCGGCCACGTGACGGAGGAAGGTTCCCCCGCCCTGCTGCGACACCTGCTCTTCCACGGCTACCACACGCGCATCAAGTGGCAGGGCACGGTGGAGCGTGAGCGCTGCAAGGTGGAGCCCTGCCAGCTGGAGTCCCACAGCCGCAACATCATCCCCGAGGTGCCCAACTCCTTCCGGTGCGGCTGGTGCGACTGTTCGGTGAGTTCTCATGGTGCGATCTGCGTCCCACGTGAGAGGGGTGGACAAGTGGGTGATGTTTCCCCTGTGCAGTTAAAAAGTGTTTGTACGAACGCATGTGTGCTCTTCAAAAGGTAGCAATTGACAGTTTGCAGAGATGTAACACTTTAACGCGTTGAGGATGGACTGATTGTGCTACAACATGCATTTCCCATAGACACCTGCCCGAGTATATTTGGGACTCGATCCTCAACGGGTTAGCCATCATGCTACTGGCAACTCCTATTATAGCGAAGTCTTCAGAACAAGCAGTTTTCTTTTATTGTATGACATTTCATGAAAGCAGAACAAGTAAAGTTTATAAAAATAGATAGATATTTATATTGGGATTTGAATTTCTACTTTGCTGTGACAAAATTTTGTTGCAACAGAATTCGTTGTAACAGTGTTGGTTTGTGTTTAGGAGAGTTTCAATAATGATTTGCCCTCAAAAAAACAACAACACAATAGAATATTGTTTCTCTTGATATCTGTGGTTACTTATTAGATATAATGCAATATGACATTTTGAGGTGGTTTTACTGAGAGGGTTGATTGAAGAGGGTGCTGCCACTTCTCAATGACAATAAGCACAACGTGAGCCCTCAATGACGTAGTTAATGTCAAGGCTTGGGTTTCACTTTCATGATATAACATCTTTCAGATCTAGTTCTTCTTTCTCCTGTGCTGCCTTCCCTTGAGGATTGTTCAGTGTAGATAATATGTGACTCTGCACCTCAAAACAAACAAAAAGTCGCCAGACATGAATTTTTAGTTAAGACCATATTCTGAAAGAGCAGACTTCAAGCTTTAAAATGATATATGACTCAAATCAAATGGACTCTCCTAACCTACATGTATCTAAATACTAGTATTGGAAAGAAAGCACAAACCCAGGAAAAGTGTGAACTGAGAAAAGAGGCTCTGAAGTACAGTGTCTATTCAAGCGCTTAATCTTTACCAAACTGTGCTTGCTGTGTGATGAATGGGACAAAAAAACAGGAAGTAAACCACCAGAGTAACAACAATGAAGGGATTATCAGATTAAACTGAAATTAAGCATGCCTCATTAACACATTCTGTCCATAATTAATGCTAACTTTTAAAGCAGTAGCACTATCCTTTCAAAATTTATTAAGAGTTGAAAGTGAAGAGTGTGGACAAGGTTTTTCAGAAATGAAAAAGGGATTCTAAAGACACACCTAATCACACTATTCTACCAAAAATGTTCAAGATAAACTGCTAAAAAATCACACTTTCCTGCCCGTTTTATGATACCAAATTTTAGCATAATGTAAAAGAAGACCCGCTCTTTCAGAAAATATGAAAAAGTCAAGTTCGACTAGGTTGACCCATTTCACTTATTTTCAGTCCTCACCAAAATCAGTGTGTGCGACTTTATGTTCGTTTTGAGGTGCACGGTCACATATGTACATTTATATTAAAGCTCCAGTTGCTCAAATGTGTGTAAGGATTTCCATCAACCTCCAAATGTAATTCACTTTATTGAAGTGTCTTTCTTTCTATCATATATTTTTCATCCAACCTTCTACAATCCAGTTTATCACCAACAATCCGGACTACTTCTACTGCCATGTGGAGATGCACGGCAAAATGGCGGAATGCAGCAAGGGCGTTTACGCATGCCAGTGGACAGGTATTGTAGAAGTATTTTGTCGCATCATGTAATTGGACATTACATTGTATAGATCTTATGTGGTATCCCAAGTCACCCTAAGTTGATAGCTGATGTTTGGAGAGTATTTATTAAAAACAAATCCAAAAACTGTGAAATGTTCCTGAGATGAAAGGTGAGGTTTTGCAGCATTTATGGGATAGAATCTCAAACATGGCTGCAGTATACTTTCGGAATGCATTTGTACCAGCTGTGCTAAGTCCTGTTTAACGTGTTTTATAGTACAGATATTATGTACATAGTGCATCGTGGCTTGCAAAGCATTTGCTTGATACAATTCTCTCAGAGAATTGATGTTTGTATACTTATCTTTGCATGTATGGAAATTAAGAATGTACGCTTGTATATGTGCATGTTTAACATACAAATAGTGAATGGTCATGAGTGCTAAGTCTCGTTCCATTGCATGAGTAAAGACCATACACTATTTGTTTTGTTTGTGGCCCACACTGATTGTTGAAAATAAAAAAAATATTTTAAAAGAATACAAATTGCACGGCTTAAAGTGAAAACAAAGTTCGGGTAAGGGCTTGAGAACCTGTCTGGCACCATTTCATATTTGCTTGCAATATATCGAAAGAGTCTACAAAGAAACTTACCTGGCTGATGCGGTTTGCCGGAATGATGAGTCGTTTTGGAGTATTTTGAGAAAAATAATCAAAGTAGGTTGACCAACTTTTATTCCAGAAGGCTCCAGACTAACTCGGCCTCAGGGAAAACTCGACCCTATTTCAGACAATTTACACACAGTTCGTGATCGCCATGTTCATCAGTACTCTATAATACTACGGGTACCAAACGAGGCCTTACTGAGCAGACAGGAAAGTGCATGCTAATCCTGTACAAAACAAATGGACAGCGCGCAGTCCTCAAGCCTACTAGTATACGCACATCACCTCAGTTGCTGAGACGCGCAGTCTTTGAAGTCTTTGAAGTTTTTGTTGTTGTTTATCAAGCGTCTTTGATTGTTTTTAGAGGTGCTTGAGAGGCGCACACTAATTTTGCATGCGCGCCAAAGAGGTTTTTGATGCGCGCGTTGTAACAACTCGGACCATTACTGCGAGTAGCCAGAAAGCTACAATGTAGTTTATACAGGCCACTCCCATATGCATAGTACAACACTGTACAATCCAGAGGGACAACCAATACAACTCATCCCGCCGTCAAGCAAAGCGAGGCCGAGTTATCCCTGAGTCCGAGTCTAATCTGACCCTGTTCGGATAAGTTCTGAGACTGAACGTTTTTGGTTAATATTTCCCATTTTCGTCGTTACCCATCGAATATCTTGTTATTACATCGTTATTCCGCACATTTCCAAGGCATACGTTCACATTTTGGAGCAAAATTTGACAACTTTTGCAGGCGTACCAGAACTTTGTTTGGGCTTTAACAATGGGTGCGTTCGAGCGCTCTAAAGCGAACCAAAGCGTACCGTACCGAACTGTGCCAGATTTGAAACGTTCAGCTCTCAGCTGTGTTGAGAAAGCGTACCTCATCAGTTATATTTAGAAAAGGTCACGCATTTTGTAGCAAGAATGTCATTCAGCTGGCGCTTGAACTTCTTACAGCTGTCCCAAACAAAGAGAATGATGTCTTTGATTGTGACATATGCGCATGATACACTGTACGCGCATGCTTTACAGCGAACTCTTGGAATGCTTTGAGCACATCGGGAAGTGGTCCACTTTTGGCTCGGTACAGTACGTTACAGTACACTTTAGGAGAGCACTCAGTGGCAGCATGCAATAATGCTTTTAATTGTATGTCTTGTGATGGGCAAGTGACAAGTTGGATGGCCAGAATCAATTTAGGGGTTGTATCATCATGCATGCTACAATGGACTCTGGACCGGCAGTTTTCTTCCGTTATATCGAAATTTTGTTATAACTAAACAAATAAACAATAAAAAACAAAGAGCCTGTAATGTTGCCTCCTGAATTTTTATTTCGCTGTAACCGGAATCTCGTTATAACCGTGTTTGTTATAACGGGAGTGCACTGTATTACCTCTGCCAAGGAAGGAGATTGTGTTTTTATCGGTGTTGGTTTGTTTGTCTGTTTGTAAAATAGCGAACAAATTTGTTAGCGAATTTGAATGAAACTTGCAGGAAAAGGTGATAATGACACAGGGAAGAGATGGTTAGATTTTGGTTGTGATCTTGGAACTTTTATGACCTTCTGAAGGATTTTTTTGTCAGATAGGATCAATGAACTTGGAGCTCAGACTGCGCATTTAATTTTTCCAATCTCACGACAGTGTGTGCTCTTTTCCTGAGAGGCGCTGTGCAGCTGGAAACTGATGATGCAAACAAAAGGATTCTGTTGGGAAAATTGGCAATTTTCAGCATGTGTGTATGGGTGGAAATGAGCGGGTCAGTGGAAGTCTGTGCTCTCCAAGTGCTTTTCTAGTTTTGTTTGTGTTTTGCTTGTCTTCCAGATTGCCACTCGAAGACGAAAAACATCTACAAGCTGAGGGAACACCTTCGTTGCCACTCCCAGGAGAAGCGCTTCGGATGCTCCCAGTGTGGTGGGCTCTTCAGCAACAGGACCAAGTTCTTCGACCACATCCGACGGCAAGGCATCCTTGATGGTAAAGTGGGTGGGAACAGTAGGCGGGGATAGCAGGCAGGGCAATAATTCGGCATGGATGTGGGCTGGGCAATGAGTGGGCGTGGTTATGGGCAGGGCAATAACTGGGCGTGGTTGTGGGCAGGGCAATAAGTGGGCATGGTAGTGAGCAGGGGCACTGAGTGGGCGTGGTAGTGGGCAGGGCCGGCTGCATGCTATCATACCTTCAGGGCCATGGTGGCATAGTGCCGACTGCGTGCCATCATGCCCACTTGTAGTATGTGACTGTATACCGTATTGCTTGCAGCGATTTTGAATTTGGAGGAAAGAATGTGAATTTTGTACATTTCCAACTTCTTGTTTCAATAGGAGTTTCTTTTTTTTTAATTATTATTATTTTTTTTATAATGTTACTACACACTCATTTGGCAACTGCTCTTCCTCTGCTGCTTTTGAGCCAAATCATCCCTATCTTTAACCCTAACTAGGCCGGGCTATTTAGGTAGATCATAGAGCCGGGGGGAGGGGGCCTCCCAGGCCCCCCCTCCAGATCTCGGCCATCGACCGCGCGATCGCGACAAAAATTCGCACACACATTGCCTATGATGTAATCTAAAGTACCACAAAGTTAAATTTTTAAAAAATTATCATTTATGCATAATGATGCATGAAATCAGACAATTTGGTATAAATCACTAAATAAAGCTCGAAATGGGCACATTTTTTGTGTAAATATTCTTTGTAGTGTCCTGAGCAAAGATCTGAGAAAAAAATTGTGCCATCTGAAAAAATTTCTTGTGTATTTTATTGTTTTTTGAATTTCTTATGTATTTCCTTGTTTTTTCGACTTTATGTTCTTCATTGTTTTTTCGATGAAACTTGTCTGCGACATTGTTCCGAACAAGAAAATATGTTATTGATTGATTTTAATCAATAAAACCCCAAAATAATCATGCTTTTATGAAATTTGCCTGTAAGCACAGTTTGCATTGAAATTGTACACGAATTCACGTTTTTGAGCAATTTTTGACATGCATGTACATATTTATGCACAACTTCGGAATCGCACGCCCGGGCATCGCAAATTTGGTGTCAAAAGATGCGGGAGACTCAAAAGAAAAATTCATGAAACGTCGCGGCGTTAGCTTTTTGTGTTAGCGATACATCGCGCGAAATTTCGAGGGGGGGGGGCCTCAGAGGCCCCCCAGGCCTAGTTAGGATTAAGTCAAACAGGGAGTTCTACAGCTTGTATTCATATTCCGTCAGTAATATTGTGAGTGTGTATGTCTCCCTCTCTTGTTATCACAGAGCCCAACTACCAGTGCTCGCATTGCTCCAAAGTCTTTGCCTCGGAGAGGCTACTCAGGGATCATATGAGGCATCACGGTGAGTGTTATATGTGCGCTATTTGTTTTATAACAATATTTACCTCCACCAAGGAGATTGTGTTCTTGCCAGCGTTGGTTTTTCTGTCTGTCTGTTAGTAGAATAACTAAAAAAAGTTGTAATTTGTAATTTGAATGAAATTTGCAGGAAAGGATTAGATGATTACATTTCGGTAGTGATCCCCATAACCATGTGGATCCAGGATGCCTTCAAAAAAACTAAGAAGGACACCAAGAGGTTACATCTATATACAGTAATCGAGAGAGCTGTTTTTTGTAGAGCTATCTCCTCCGAAGCCGTCGGCTTGGGGCCGCCCAGACTGGTGCCGTCGGCAGCGGGAGGGTCTCTTCTATTCGGTAGGCCGGGTTTTAGCCGCGCTCCTCCTCCGTGTCGACGTCGAGAGCGGTACAAAAAACAAAGAAAAACAAAAGACAAACAACAACATGCAGCGTTTGCGCGCTGGTGCGCTGGACTCCCGCTTCAGTGGCGAAAGCTCTATCATCGTTCTTGGACGCACACACACGCACACGATGCATGTATACGGGTTATATACAGCTCGCGCCAGCTTGCAGGCTCAGGTCACACACACAGAACTCTATACAATCTGTGGTAGCACAGTGGGCATTCACGCTGGCCCAGCTGATCGTTCGCGGAGATATGATACACGCACTACGGGTACGGGCAATATATCGCGGAGAGTGGTGGTGTGTACGTGTACATGCATTGAGCCTGTCGCTGTGTTGCATTGCATTATCATGATGCGTTCTCGGTACACGGGAAGCTACGAATGCCGTATTTTATTTCGCGAAACTACAGGATCATGTGCAGCTCAGCTACGTTATTTAGTTTACTCTCAAGTCGGGTATCATTGTACTCAGACTGTTTAGCAGTGATGTCGACGGCTATTAACATATCCACTTAAATTTTGTCCTTGCCGATCGTGCCTTTCCATATCAGTGCATAGCTGCTGTAAACATGAATATTCATAAGTCACGTGCGGACGTAAGGGAAAACCTCGCTTTGCCGACCGCCTTTTTTTGAAGTTACAAGTGGAAATTAGATTGGTGGTTCTATAGTCCTTCAAACCAAGTTTTGGTGATAAAAATAAAAAAGAGGGAGCAAATGAAGACAAAAATATTCTTCTTTTTCCCTCAACGTGGGGAAAAGAAATATTAAAGAAAAAACACGAGGTCCCGATATCCATGGATACCCACGGATGCCTATACTTATTAAACCTATAATGACTATCATCTCCCTTCCCAAAATAATATTTATTAAATGATGATACAATAATAGTGTTCATATAATAATGATAATAATGACAATGTACAGTCTGAAGCAGATAAACGGGCGAGGATATGTAAACATATTGTCGTTGTGTGTGTGTGTGTGTTGTTGTTTTTTTAAATGACGTGGTAAAATGAATATCATTCATGACATACGCCACTTTTCAGCTTTTTCATGAAGAGAAAAGATGTGTGTGCGTTGGGGCCAGATAGGGCTCATGTATTTTTTTTTTTCAATGGCTGTCGAGACTGAGGGCGAATGGCATGGGGAAGGGGGAGATATGCAGGGCAAAATGTCAATGGCACCCCCCCCCCCCCCATGCTTCGACGGGAAGAATCTTTGGTCAAAGAAGACAATCCTCGAATTTCCACGGGTGCTGCTTAAAGTTGATCCGTGATAACAGCAACGTCCCATTCCATGGACCGGCTCCTCAGCTCAGGGGCCCGTTGCATAAAACTCCAACCGGATTTTTTTTCCCGGTTGAAATCACAAAATTCCGGTTGGAAGCTCCCATCCAGAGTTTTTATGCAACGGATTTTACGTTCTTAGGTTAGCAACCTTAAAAAATTCAGGTTGGGCAAATCCCAACCTGAATTTTTTAAAGGTTGCTAAAAAAGTTTTATGCAACGGGACCCTGGGTCCCGTTGAGGAGGGGATGGCCATGGGTAGAAGAGGGTGCAAAAGAAGAAAGGAGAAAATAGTAAAGTTTTTTCTTTTTGAGTACTAAAAACGCAGCAAAAATGATATGAATAAATTAAAAAAAAATGTGAGGCCCTCAGACCCGTGGATTTCCACGGGTGCTGCTATCTACTATTATAATACTCGAAGTTGTTGTTGTTGTCGCGGCCTTATGTATTTCCTGTTTTATTCCGGCGTTGCTGGTTTTTCTATCTCCTCCCGAGCCGTCGGCTCCCGGCAGCTGCGACCGGTGCCGTCGGCCGCAGGAGAGTATCCTGCATCGAATGGCGCGGGTTTCGTCCCCGCTCCGCCTCCGTGTCAACGTCGAGGACGAAAAAGAAAAATTAATTAGATAGATGCATAATGCATTTTTGTGCGTGACGAAAGAGCCGAGCGTTTTAATATTCACCGATCCTGCGCTGGACTCCTGCTTTCTTGACCGTCGATCTTTTAGCTTGCAGTACAGTTGGATACTAAAAGATGATGGATGCAGCGAAATCTCTGACATCTTCCGGTGGACGCGCACGCACACACACAATGTACCTCACAGAACTCTACCCACTCTACACTGTGTGTAGAATTCTGTGATGTACCTTTGCCCCCGCCTGTCAATTACATGTATGTATTGACGATGGTTGCACGAAGCATGCACTATATCTGCGTGTGCGTGAGGTGGACTACAAGTTCATATACGTACACTTCGTCATTGGCGTCCCCAAATGAAGACAACGGACGTTGTTTTTTAATTGTATTTTGCACAACTGCAGGATACTATACAGCTCAGGTACTCCAGTACATCATTTTAATAGTTTGCTCGGCGTTTGCTCTCAAGTCGGGTATCATTCTATGCAGACTGTTTAGGACGGCTAAATATATTTGCCGATCGTGCCCTTCCATATCAGATTACACGCGCAGCTGTGTTCATTCGTTTACTGCAGAGCGGCTGTAAATACATATTCATAAGATGAGCGGACGTAGAGGAAAACCTCGCTTTGCCGACCGCCTATTACAAGTGGAAATAAAATGTGTGGTTCTATGGTCTATCAAACCAAGTCTTAGTGATGAAAATAAAAAAAGAGGGAGCAAATGAAGACGATTCTTCTTTCTACCATAACATGGGAAAAATATTAAAGAAAAAAAATACGAGGTCGTGAGACCCTACTCCCACGGGTGCCTATTAAACCTGATGACTATGATCTCCCCCTCCCCAGATGATAATGATGATAAAAATAATAATGTTGATAGTAATAATAATAATAATAATAACAGCAATAATTGTAGGCCTAATATTAACTATGATAATGTACAGTCTGAAGCAGATGAACAGATAGTTCTATCAAGCCAAGTTTTGTTGATTAAAAACAAAAAGGAGGGAGCAAATGACGAAAATATTTCATTTTTCTCTCATAACGTGGGGAAAAGAAATATGAAAAAAAAAAAACCGAGGCCTTGAGACCAGCCGTGGATTCCCCCGGGTGCCTGCAATAGGCTGCATGGATGCAAGAGCAGGGGATAATTGATATCAAAGTCAAAGTGTTAATATCTCCCCGTTTCGACGGGAACAATCTGTGGGCAGAACTCGGGAAATCTCATTTGCGTTTTGGGCAATTTTCCCTGAATGTTTTTGTTTTTTGCCCTGCGGATGTGGAAATGTGTATGACTGTGCGTGTGGGAGGGGGGGGGGGGGAGGGGGAGGGGTGAGGGGCAACAAGACAACTGTTGGACTTCAACGGGTGCAAATAACCCCTCGAAACTCAAGGTCTATAATAAAAGCAAGTAGTGGCGGGAATGAGCCCTACCAATGGACCGGATCGCCGGGCACATACTACAAAAATGTACCGTAATGTTAAATTTCTGGGAAGTGTGGTCATTTAAAAGACAGCACAATTAATGAAAGAATGAGAAAACTTTTCTTTTTATTTCTTCAATAAAAATGTGCAAAATCGTGTTACGAGAAAAAAATAAAACCCCTCAGACCCGTGGATTTCCACGGGTGCTGCTAGTGCTTATTATAATTGCTAGAAGGCAGATTATTTATTCAGTATTCTCTGCATGCGCCTCTGCATCTTTCAAACTCTGGTCACGTCAAAGAGTTTAGGCATACTCTGTGTTGCATCAATCTTGGCTACTGATCTTGCCCATCGTAGTAACAGCCGGGCAATGCTCCTTGTGATCAAAGAAATTATGTATGTCGCCCTCTATAGGTAGTGAGCATGTGATCTGGTCGTTGTGCTCCTAAATGTGGACTCGTCTCTGTGCTTGTGAATACAAGGCACTGAATTCAGAAATGGAAAGACTACCTGGTCTATATCAGTCTCTAATGCCTTTAAAATATGCCCCAGTCACATGGACATCCTGGCCAACCCAGACCACCCCAGATCTGATCCAGGGTGATCTGGGGAGAGATCCGTATTGATGTCTTGGACATCCTTGGACATCCGTGTATGTCTGTGTAGATGTGGGGACATCCAGGAGGCCAACATGGCAACTTTTGGAGGTCAAAAACATCCGGCGTCATCCGCGGATTGCCATGTTTGCAGAGCAATCCGGGGTGGTCCGTGTGGCTGCAGTGTAGCTGCGGTATTGATCGGTGTAGTTTCCGTGTTTGTCTGTGTAGACGTTGCACTCTTCCGGCCTTATCTGTGTAGCAAACGCGTTGATGCCATGTGTACAGTCATACCAACGCTTGTCGACACTCCATCGAGGTCAAAACTGTCCCGGATCTTCCCGGATCTCCCCGGATCACCAAGTAGATACTTGATCATCTGTGTCCATATCGCTGGTGGGGCGACTACAAAATGTCAAATGTTCAGGAGAGCCAAAAAACATGGCGGCCAAAGCACTATAGCGAATGGGATAGCCTTTCCTTTGACATGCCGTGGTGGCTTCATTTTTGGAGCAAGACAGTTGATATTTGGACAGGACATCACTGAACCCATTATTTGACTATTGATCCAAAAAAGTCATTTTCACCAAAATTGCAGATACAAGGCCTTGTCACCCCAGCGGACGATATGTGACTGGGTCCTTAGGCCTTTTCTACTGGAGTTGCACCATTTTATCTATACATGTCATTCCTTAATTTGTTTGTCTACTTCAACACAGTCAATCACTACAAGTGCCCATTTTGCGACATGACGTGTCCAGCGCCCTCAGTGTTGAAGAAGCACATCCAGTGGAGGCACTCTACTGACCGGCCTTTTTCTTGTGAGCTCTGCCCACACAGGTAAGAGGTGCCTTACTCACCTTTTTCTGATTGGCATAGCCCAAGAGTAACAGTGTAACACATGTTGAAAGTTGGTCTGTTCCATTGAAATTTGGGTGTGTTTGTCACAACTCCTATAGTTATACACCCTCCTCCTCAAAAAAAAAAAAGAAAAAAGAAAAGAAAATATAAAAGGATTTTAAAAGAAATGTATTTACCAAAAAAAAAAGAAAGATTCAGTCTCCCCCCTTTACCTCAAGTTTGATGGATATATTGGGAGAAGCAATGCATAGAGTTTTGGATTTAAAAAGACTACAGTTCTGGTTGAGGTGAGGATTTAGCTTTTAAGATTTTGTGAGATATTTAGAAACCACTCTATAAGATGTCAAAGAGCATGCAATTGTAGGGGTATCAAAAGTTTATTTGATGAAAATTGGTATTCAAATGGCTGAGATATACCAAAAACAAAACAAAATATACAAATATACAAATACACCAAAACAAGTTGAAATAAAGAGATCTTTAATAAAAGGCGTGGACTGTTGCCTTTCATCATTATCCTTTTTTTGGATATCTCGGCCATTTGAAAACCAATTTTCATCAAATAAATCTTGATTCCTTCTTAGAATTACATACTTTTTCATATTTCATAAGAGGTTCTCATTATCTCACTTATGAATGTTATAAACCTGAAACCCCACTTCAAACAGTACTGTACAGTTCCTTTGATATACACTATTGCATTGACATGCAAGTATTCCCATCAAGGTTCAGTTGCCATTGAAAAATTGATATTTAGAGGTTTATACCTACACGTATACCTCTTTAAAAAATTGAAAAAAAGAAGAATGATAAAAAAGGTAATGATCACTGATGCAGTATAATGCATGATCCTTTAACCTGTTGAGAACGAGTCCCAAGTTTACTCACTCAAGCATCTATGGGAAAGTGCGTGTTGTTTCAAAATCAAATTGTCCTCATCGGGTTAAAATGGCACTGAGTGCCCCGCTTGCTGTGTTGCAGAGCAAAGACGCGGACAGACATGCGGCGCCATCTCGAGAGCCACAACGCAGAGGACGCCTACCAGTGTGATGTCGAAGACTGCCAGTTCGTCACAAAGTCGCTGAGTGCCTTGAGGGCGCACTTCAGACTTCGCCATGCGGTAAGAAGTCACCACACTACTACTGTAAAAGTGGAAATTTTTGTGGTGTTGAAATTCTTTGCACATTTTGCACAACCAGAAACTAGTACAAAAATAAAAGCACACAAATATTTGTGCTTGCCATATGTTTCAGGAGTTGATGTCTTTTTTCTGCAGAATTAAGAACACACAAAACTCTTCTTACCTGGCCGAGAGCAAGAAATTAGTCGCACAAAAATATCCACTTTTACAGTACTTCTTTTTTTGAGGGGAGGGGAAACCCCTCTGAAATGATTATGCAAGATTTACATAGCCTGTAATATAAATGTTTTTGGTGCATAAGTAAATTGAATCACAGAAATGTGAAAAACTAATAGTTATAGAAAACCAAATGTCCAAGCCCCCTTCCTAATATCGTAATACCATTTTGGACACTTTGTGTACAATTGAAATGCAGCTGAAGAGGTCTGAAGTAGTCAGACAATGGCGATAAGGAATCAAAGAATTTTATCTGCGTGGGCAGGATGTATGTCTGTGAAATTGTATTGTCCGATAACTCTTCACAAGAGTCACAGGTCAACCAGTGCAGTCTTTGTCTATGTTCTAAATATTCCTGTACAAATGACATTTCATTTGAATCAACCCTGTTTGCTAGACTGTCATGTTTAACCCATGGAGGACGAGTCTAGAGTATACTCAGGCAGGTGTCTATTGGAAATGCATGTTGCAGCAAGATTAACCCGTCCTCAATGGGTTAAAGTTGTCAAGATGTCTCACTGTGAGATTGTCTTTGAAAATAAGTGAGTCAATTTTCAATTTTAATACCTAGCTGGGAGATAAAGCTTCTTCCCGATGAGTACTGGTATATTGAAATTTGAAATGTCATGAAAATTCCTTGAATATTGTTTGACATTTATTTAGTAATCTACTCTCAAATTGATAGAATAGTAATGTATGCTCTCTCCTCTGGATGCAAAAGAAATGTGAACATGTTCAGTAATAATGATACAAATTCGACAGAAAGTCACACCCCTTGATTTTACATGAAGACTCAAGAAAGGTGAGACGGGTCAACCCAGTCAATTTTTCGTTTTACATATTTTATGAAAGAGCTATTCTTCTTCTGCATTATTCTTGAGTTTGGGATCATAAAAAAGAATGGGATAATGGGTTTTCAGCAGTTTTTCAACAACTCCCTTTTTTGGTAGAGTAGTGTGATCAGGTGTGTCTTAGAGGCCCCTTTTTATTTCTTGAAAATCCTTTGCACGCTCTTTACTTTCAACTCTAATAACTTTTGAAAGGATACCCAGTAGTGCTACTGCTTTGAAAGTTTACATTGATCTTGGGAAGAATGTGTTAGATAGAGCATGCTCAATTTCAGTTCAATCTGATAATCCCTTCATTGTTAATGCTGCCATGGTTTACATCCTGTCTTTTGTCCCTCTCATCACACAGCTTGCATGGCTTGGTAGAGATTAAGCGTTTGAATAGACCCTGTACTTCAGAGCCTCTTTTCTCAGTTCACACTTTTCCAGAGTGTGTATTTTCTTCCCAGTATTTAGATAGGTTACAGTGTATGAGAGTCCATTTGAAACGAGTTATACATCATTTTAAACCTTAGAGTCTGCTCTTCCAAAATTCAACTAAAAATTCATGTCTGGCAACTTTTTTGTTGGTTTTATGGTGCAGGGTCACAAATGATCAATTTTCTATTCATCAAAATGTCCTTGTCTTACTGTAGTGACGACTTCTTTTTCTAGTGTTTGAAGAAAAAAAAAGCTTACCTGTTATAGACAGAACAGGAAAGCAGTGAGATTTCTTTTGATAGCAATATTTTGCAAACAATTTCAATCTAATGTGCACTCCTTTACTCAAAGTTTGCAGCGTGCTTGTAGTATGACCTTTGACTTTTGACCTGCTCTGACCTATCACAGGAGATGGAGACCCAGCGCTACATGTGCCACGTCTGCAACAAGAAGTTTGCGCGAGGGAACAACCTGACAAAGCACCTCAAGGACAAGCACCGCTTCAAGTGGCCCTCGGGTCATGTGAGATTCAGGTCTGTTTACAAGCACAGCAGTACCTGCACTCAGCTGGCCAGGGGATCCCCTATGGAAACACACACTTACGGGACTAAAGCTCTTAGCTTAAAGTAGAAATGTTGTTTGCTGCTCTTCTGTTGAGATTTTGGAGCCGCTATGTCAAATCTGTATTTTTAATGTTATCATTATGTCTTCTTTTAGTGTGTTTCTGCACCCTCCCCCCCCCCAAAAAAAAAGGTACAACAACCAAACGAAGATAACCTGTTTGTAACCTATAGTTGTTAATACAAGTACATCTTATATTTTTTCTAAGTAATGAATAATCTGTCCAGTGATGATGGATATGAAGGTTATGAAAATCAAATTAGAAGTCATTGATTTATGGAACACTGAGTCATGTATTAGCAATAACTATTTTCTGTCATTGTTTATGTTTTTATCTGATGGCGGGAACATAGACAAGTCAATGTCCTATGGTGTGCCTGTATTCACAGTTGTGGGATGACTTGATCCAATCTTATCTTTTGCGAGGAATTCATGGAAATCAAAGTTTGCTAGTGAAGGTAGTGGAAAGTCACCAAATTTTGCTGTAGAAAAAATGACTCTTGATTATTTTGAGTTCTCCCCTCCTGCCTGACTGCTTCCATCAGATACAAGGAACACGAGGATGGCTACCTTCGGCTCCAGACGGTGCGCTACGAGAGCATCGAGCTCACCCAGCAGATTCTGCAGGAGAACCCCAGCTCCCCCCAGCAGCTCCCCACGGTACCGGAGGAGGATGTGGGCGGAGCACCGCAGCAGCAACAACAACAGCAGCAGCAGCAGCAACAACAACAACAGCAGCAACAACAGCAACAGCAGCAACAACAGCAACAGCAGCAGCAGCAAGAAAAGGGAGCAGAGTCAACCACTGAGATGGACAAGCAGGGGCTGGATCAACCCTCAAAGGTAATGCTAGTGTGGGCCATGTAGTATACTGAGTGTTTTTTAACCTGTTGAGGACAGGCTGATTTTGCTACAGTACGCATTTCCCGTAGATCCCTTGCCGAGTATTTCGGGACTCCTCATCAGCTGGTTATTTAAAGGGGCATAGTCCCGGTAGTGTAGAGGGCACTGTTGATGATACTGTCGATCACCGTTAGCATTGATACAAAGATTACCGAAGTTGAGCTGTCATGGAGAGTAAAGTGCGTAGGTGTTGCTAAGTAACGTTGCCTTCGTTGTCTTCTCTGCGCATCGCGCAGTCTGTAGTAATGCTAGGGTGCGTGCATATGTACTTGTTATTATGACATCACAAAAGAAGTTTGCTAAAGCTGTCATTCCCCTCAGCCGAATCATGAGCCGAACTGTGATCGGACCACTGACTACAGTGAATCGGACTTCTTTGGACCCGGGGAAGTGGGCCAAAGCGTAAGCGCTAAAGAGGAGTCGATAGCGTAGGTCTCTACAGGAAACTTGCGCCGTGCGCCCGCGTATGCATTGGACTAAAACACCGGGACCATGCACCTTTAAAGGACCTGGTAAGGTGGGGATGCATGGTGACCACATTGCATCGATCTTCATCCACTACCCACCAGGGTTTGTTAAAAAACCACAAATGGTGCATCGGAGCGTACGCTCATCAGTATGGGTCAAATCCAGTCAAGATTCTGCGGGCATGTGTGTACTGACATAGAGATCAGTGATGAAGTAGTACACAATTTATTACAGGGATTCTTGAATGTATCCAAGCCGGGCCAGCCTTGCCATTCTATGGTATCGCTTTATCATTACGGGGTTTAGTAATATCTTACCTCAGAGTGTGGTTATTATTGAATCGTGGTTAATGGGTATATTATTCTTTAATATTGTTGTAGATAATGCTATGCTGATTATAGTTTGCATTTCACAAGTGTATATGCAATTATTGCAGTTGCCAATTGCCAAAATGTTTGTTACTATCAACATCATTAGTTTATCAGGATTTGATTTTGAAGTGAAGATTCACAGGATGAACATGTTCGCATGCCACACCTTTCTTTATTTCAGTTAAGTGCTGAAGATTCTACCAGCCCATCTGTGCCAAACTCGGACAATGTTCCATACGAACTTCAGTATCTGCAGGACGAACAGGGGCGCATCTACGTTGTCAACTGCACCGGTAACGTCCGGCACAAGAGACTCGAGCGTGGCGTTGAAGGACAGGATGGCGTGCTGCCGATGGAGGAGGTGTACCAGATTATGTACATGAACAAAGAGAGAAGCTCTCAAGCCACCGCACCAAGCCATGTGGACAGCGCGGTAGCTGGGGGCACGACAGCTGACGATAATGGTGTCACGACAGCTGACGATAATGCTGTCACGACAGCTGACGACAATGCTGCCGCGAACAGTCCGGGTTACCAGACCGGAACAGTTGTTTTAGAAAGTGGCGGTCAGCCCATCTCACTCAGACATGCCCAAGAAGAGGTCCGCGACGCATCTCCGGAAATGGGGCCAGTCCGCGCATTCCCGATCGAGCAGATGCAGAGCATCGACGAAGCGTCGGACCGTGAAAGCGGCGGGGAGCCGACCCCGAAGAAAGCGCGCTTCGAGTCCGAGAATGTTCTCCCGACGATCAGTGAGGACGAGCGACTAAGGAATCTCTTCCCTAGTCTGGAGGACGACAGAATGGCGATGGCAGTAGAGGCCATGACGAACTTATCGAGAGGCTTCACATCTCTCTAAAAGTCTGCCACTAGAGGGCTCTCTTCCCCCGTGTTCCTTGCCATCTTTCCAACAACATATTTTTTTGCAACTGATTTCGTGCAGCGCAAGTTGTTCCAGGGAAAATCGGTCCCAAATTCCAGTTGGATTGTCACGCGCAGTTGAATATCGCTCTTTTGCAACCAAACACGTCTTCCCAAAAAGACAGAAGTCTTGTTTTCACAATATATATGCGTCTTGATATTCTCATGACGTCGATGAAGTTGAAAAGCAAAGCAATCTCTTCTCTGTGACAAAATCAGAGCATGCGCCTTATCCATATGGATGTCTGTAAGGCAAACATTGTATTCAGGGGGTTACAATGTAAACTTGATACAATGTAATCTGTGGCATGGCATTTTGATAAGCAAGTACTGTATATGCTATATATTTAGCAAGCCCAAGTCTTTCACGAATTAGGACTTCATGATGATTTTATGAGTACATTAGTGAAAGTCATGATCGAGGAGTACTGTAATATCACCCCCTTGTTCATGTACTGAGTACCAGTACTCATTCATCCGGGATCAGAGTTAATCTCTTTGCGTGTTGTTAATTTTGCAAATACCACCGTATGCAAGTAATTTGTGAAAGGAAAAACCCTGCAAAATATCTAGCATATACAGTATAGTGATAAAAGTAATGATGGAGTTTATCATGGTGGTCATGATGATGATAATGATTATGACACAACAAAACCAATAGCAAAATTTAAAAACAAATCAAAACAAATCAAAACAATTGTGAGTGCATTGAGGGCAGACCAGAATAGACTTTTGGAAAACAGCCTTTGCAGGAACCACCTATTTTGTTTCATTGCTGTGTGTTCATGTTCATTTCCAAGGCCATTGTAGGTGGATAGTCGGGTCTGTTTTAATGCATTGTTGGTCCTCCAAATATTTGTTTATGTAACGTTTGAAAACATGGTGCTTGATTGGTAGGATTGATAGTTCTGCTTCAAGTGTCTGAAGGTGTACTTGAAGCCCAGATGTTATTTTGAGAAGTTCTCTTATGAATGCCATTCCTTTCGTTATGCCAAAATGATGGAAGAGATCATGTGGTACTAATTTAACCACAAGTAGGCTGGGGGGCTCCGAGGCCCCCGCCCCCTCGACATTCCGCGAGATCTTTGTCACCATCGCAAAAAGCTATCGCTGCAATGTTTCATTACTTTTTTCTTTCAAGTCTCGCGCATCTTTTGACGCCAAATTTGTGATGTCTGGGTGGATGGGTCCAAAGTTACGCATAAATATGTACATGTATGTCAGACCGAAAATTGCTCAAAAACATGAATTCATGGACAATTTCCATGCAAACTGTGCTTGCAGGCAAATTTCATAAATTATGCATGATTATTTGGGGGTTTTATTGATTAAAATCAATTAATATCATATTTTCATGTTCGGAACAATGTCACAGACAACCCTTCGATGCTGAATATTGCCGGTTTTTTAATGACATATTTAGCAATGGTGCTTAAAGTGCCCCATAGTGCTTACAGTATATGCCTAATCACTTTACTGCCTATAAACATTTTAGGTTGATTTTCTGTAATGTGTCTGGCTAATGGCCAGATTTTTGTCAGTTTCTGTGCAAGTTACTCGTAAAGAACTTTGGGAAAAATGTGACCCTGCATCACAAAACCCACAAAAAGTCACCAGATGTGGATTTTTAGTTAAGGACAGATTCTAAAAGAGGAGACTCTGAGCTTTAAGATGACGTATAAGTCAATTCAAATGGACTCCCCTAACCTACCTAAATACTGGAATGAAAGCACACACTCTGGAAAAGTGTGAACTGAGAAAAGAGGCTCTGAAGTACAGGGTCTATTCACACGCTTAATCTTTCACCAAGCTGCGCTAGCTGTGCCATGAAAGGGACAAATCACAGGATGTCAACCACTGGAGCAACAACAATGAAAGGATTATCAGGTTAAACTGAAATCAAACATGCTCTATTAACACATTCTGTCCATGATTAATCCCAACTTTCAAAGCAGTAGCATTTTTCTTTAAAAAAGTTATTGGACTTGAAAGTGAAGAGTGTACAAAGGATTTCAAGAAATGAAAAGGGGCCTTTAATGCCTCTCTGATCATTCTACGGTAACCCCCAAAAAGGGGTTGTAGAAAAACTGCGGAAAACAGACTTATCCCATTCATGCTATGATTCCAAACTAAAGAATAATGTAGAAAAAAGATAGCTCTTTCAGAAAATATGAAAAACTCAAGATTGACTTAGTTGACCCATATCACCTGTTTTGAGTCCTCGCGTAAAATCAAGGGGTGCGACTTTTTGTTTGTTTCTGATGCACAGTCACATATACAGTGTACATCAGAAGCAGAGAGTAGGGGAATTCAAACATATAAAACTAAGACAACTAACATGCCACAGCTTCATTAGGTCTTCTAGGTGGAGGGTCATATTTAGTGAGAATCAAGTTACTAGCTTGTTTTGGTTTTTTTTTTTTTTAGATCCAAGCTTATCATTATGGACAAATTTTGCACAAATCATGTTTTATTTGAGATCATCCTCAACGACAACTCTCCATGACTTTTTGTGCTAATTATAATTTGTTTGTGTGCTGTAGTGTGTCCTGATATGTATGTATTCCTTATCATGTTGTTTACACAGTGATTTTTGTAAGTGGAAAATGTCTGACTCAAAACTTAGTTTTAATGACTGACATTAAACTCAGTCTGAAATAATTACTTGAGTGTGAATCATGCACATTGTACTCTATGTGACCCTACATCCAAAAAACACCAAAAAGTTGCCAGACATGGATTTTCAGTGAAGGGCAGATTCTGAAAGAGCAGCCTCTAAGCTGAAAACTGAATGTATATCTCAATATAAGTGGACTTTCCTAACCTACCCAAATAATGGAAGGAAAGTACACATTTTGGAAAAGTGTTTACTGAGAAAAGAGGCTCTGAAGTGTAGGGTCAAATCAAGCACTTAAAGGACAAGTTCACCTTCATAAACATAAGGATTGAGAGAATGCAGCAATATTAGTAGAACACATCAGTGAAAGTTTGAGGAAAATTGGACAATCAATGCAAAAGTTATTAATTTTTCAAATTTTTGTGTTGGAACCGCTGTATGAGGAGACTACTATAGCTTATGAGTCATATGCGTACAACAGTATAAAGAAAATGTAAAGAAAATTTAACATATTTTCACTTTTTTCGCATAACAAAAGAACACTTGACTTGCCTCTTTCTAAGGGCAGGGGGAATAATATTACCCATAACATATGTCGGTAACGAGTCAAGGGAATGTGTACTTTTTTCAAAAGATGGAATTTTGTGAAAATCTCTTTATATTTTCCTTATATTGTTGTACGCATGTGACATCTAAGTTATTCATACACTGCAGTAGTCTTCTCATCCAGCGGTTACTGCACAAAAACTTCAAAAATTCATAACTTTTGAACGGATTGTCCGATTTTCCTCAAACTTTCAATGATGTGTTCTACTAATATTGCTACATTCTCTCAATCCTTATGTTTATGAAGGTGGACTTGTCCTTTAATCTTACTGTGCTGTGCTCTGTGCAAGCAATGGGACAAAAGACAGGATGTAAACACTCTGCAGGGCAGATTAAGCTGACATTTTCTTCACATACTAGACACATTATTTCCATAACTAGTATACAGTATGTACTAACTTTGAATGCAGTAGCGCCGTCTTTTCAAAATTTGATCGAGTTGAAAGTGATGAGTGTGTAGAGGGTTTAAAAAAAATGAAAAGAGGCCTGTGTAAAGACATTCCTAATTGTACTGTTCTACCAAGAAGTGTAGAAAACTGCAAAAAAAAAAAAAATGAATAAATATCCATGTGTCTTGATCCCAAAATGTTCAATTTTATAGAAGAATTGCTTTTTCAGGAAAAAAAAAAGGAGATTGACTACTGGGCTGACCCATTTCACGTATTCTGAGTCCTCACATAAAATCAGGGCATGCGACTGTATGTGACTGTGCACCACAAAACGAACAAAAAGTCACAACTCTTGATTTTACGTGAGAACTAGAAAAAGGTGAAATGGGTCAACCAAGTCAATCTTGAGTTTTCCTATTTTCTGAAAGAGCTATCCTTTTTCTCCATTATCCCTAAGTTTGGGATCATAACAAGAATGGGAAAGTGTGTTTTCAGCAGTTTTTCTACAACCCTTTTTTGGAAAGTATACTGTGATTACGTGTGTCTTAGAGGCCCCTTTTCATTTCTTGAAAATCCTTTGCACACTCTTCACTTTCAGCTCTAATAACTTTTGAAGTGATAGTGCTACTGCCTTGAAATTTTGCATTAATCACAGACAGAATGTGTTAACAGAGCATGCTAAATTTCAGCATAATCCCTTCATTGTTATTGCTCCAGTGGTTTACTTCCTGTTTTTTGTCCCTTTGATCGCACAGCTAGCACGGCTTTGTAAAGATTAGGCACTTGAACGGACCCTGTACTTCAGAGCCTCTTTTCTCAGTTCAAACTTTTCCAGAGTTTGTGCTTTCTTTCCAATATTTAGATAGGTTAGGAGAGACTATTTGAATTGAGTTATACATCATTTTAAAGCTTAGAGTCTGCTCTTTGAGAATCTGCACTTGACTAAAAATCCATGTCTGACGACTTTTTGTTGGTTTTGTGGTGCAGGGTCACATTTGTTGGTTTTGTGATACATGTTCACACAGTTATGCTGTTATTAAAAAGTACAAAGCCTCTTCATGTTCAAAGTTACTTTGCTGAATGGGGGTAAACCCAAACAAACAAAGGATGGCAGGACACAGCTTGCCAGGGCCTACTTTTATATGTGACAATTTATTGAATAAGAACATGTTAAGGCTGAAATATTGATAGGCTTCCACTGACAAATATACTTGCCTCTTTATCAGTGTAGCCTACGAGCCCAATCTACCTGCAGGTACAACTTTTTGCAACTTTTGCTTGAGAGAAGCAATAGTATCAGTCAATGTTGATAGTTAAGGAGGTATCTCACTGAGCGACAAATGTTTGCAATTGTAGCTGATTTTAAGTTTCGTCAGGGTTCGTAAACAGTTGCAATGAAGTTCGTGAACAGTTCTCATTGTTGCAAGAGTTTTTCTTGTTGCGAAGAAATTTTGAAATCGTCACTCAGTGACACTGCTTAGGACGTTCTTGTGTCTTGGCGTGGCATAATTTTATGCTACAATATTGTATGAATTTGTTATTATTTATTGAATCTCAATCTTGGGTGCGTGACTGATTGGTGATTGTAGAAGTGTTTAGAGAGGAAAAAAACCATTGTATGTTAACAAATTATGTCATGTGGAAATAAAGATTGCAATATCATTTTTTGAGAAACTACAGTACAAGTGTAATGTATCAAGCTGTCTTGTGTATAAACCTATTGAAGAGTTTGTTTGCAAAAACCGATAAGTCCATTTTTGAAGATTTTGAAGTATGGTCTCTGTCATAAAGTACAAAATAATACCTTTTAAATGATATATTGTTTACTACATGTACATATAAAGGTACATTTTTGAAGTTATGGTCAAAAGAAGCAAAAATTTTCTGATTATTCTCTTTATTTTTCTTGACCTTTAATCGCAAATATCTCCATTTGACAAATATGGACTAATAAGTCTTTGCAAACAAACTCTTCTATTGTTCCATTGAGCTGTGTGCATTTTGTAGGGCATGGCATCGAATCATTGTTATTATTATTTATTTGACCAGGTAAAGAATGTGGGATACATATCATAAACATTACAAACGTGAACAAAAACCAGAATGAACATTACAAAGGGATACACTGTACTGTAGGCCTACATGTTACACGTAATGAGAATTAAACAAATGTAGAGTTTGTTCGCAAAAACCGATAAGTCCATATTTGCCAAGTGGAGATATTTGCGATTAAAGGTCAAGAAAAATAAAGAGAATAATAAGAAAATTCTTGCTTCTTTTGACCATAATTTCAAAAATGTACCTTAATTTGTAGTGACCAATATAATATCATTCAAAAGGTATTATTTTGTACTTTATGACACAGACCGTACATTAAAATCTTCAAAAATGGACTTATTGGTTTTTGCCAACAAACTCTTCAAATGTAGACAAAATGAGGGTCAGGGCACACAAAGGTAAAGACATTTACTATTGCCTGTAGGCATGTGAGCACACACATGTTGCCCTAAGAAACATTTAACAATCATTCAAAACTAAAAAAAATATTACTTGACCCCTCGCCCCCACCCCTTGACCCCATGGCCCACATCAATCTTCAAAACATGAAAGAAAACAAAATTTCAGTATAATCATCCAACCATTGACTCCATGGCCCAGATCATGCCTTATGAATTAAATATGAATTATTATACAATAATACATTATTCTATCCAATTAAACTAAATATTCATATGTTTACCAATTTCAAAAATTGAAAAAAAAAAATACAATTTCAACATTAATCTGGCAGATTCCTGGATTTTTACCCAACCCCTAACTATATACCTTTGACAACATAAACAATCATCATCACCATCATCAACACCTATAAAAAAAAAATGCAGCGCATGCTTACAAATCAAAATCACAGTATTAAAAGCTAAAACTATCATTATAGATAACAAATATCCCTGCTCGAGCAGTTCAGACTCATTGAAAGGAGAAAAGATTGAACCAGAGTGTGCAATACAATACAGGCATGTACACTGTTAGTATTAAGTTATGTAAACCAAGGTTTGTCACGTACCCAATCACGAAGGGCATTTTGCACAAAACACGATACACATATAAATTCTCAATCCTTCTGTGTCTTTTGTTGTTTTGTTCTTTTTTTTCTGCCATTTGATTTTTTTTTTACTTGTTCTTTTCTAGGATCTGCAGGGGGCAAATTTGTGAGTTGAGGAAAAAGGACAGAGACTCGCGTAGTGTTCAAATGACAGTGTGTGTGGTCTGTTCATTATGATAAATCTTCATTTGAATCCATATGATTACGATTGGTGAGATTTTTATTTCCTAGGTTCAGTAAGGATTATCAGGAAAAACAAGGGGGGGGGGGGGTGGTGGAGGGGAGCTAATCTGCAAAAAGAGCCAGGACATCAATGTCCAATCAGCTTTTAATATTGCCTCTATTATTACTGTTCAAAACTTTTGTCCCCCCCCCCCCCCCAAAAAAAAAAGACAAGAAAATGAACAATATTCAAATGCAGCTAAGATTGCAAGCTTACGTGCGTGTATGTACCGGTATACAGAGACTCGAACTCTCCCGTTTTCGACGGGAGATCTCCCGCCGAAAACTGTTTTTACAAAATCTCCCGTTCTCCCGCTTGAGATTTAATTTTTCCCGCCCTGGCTCTTTGTCTCCCGTTGGAAAGGACTTCTTACTTATTTCTATCGTACTGTATATGTTGAAAAAATAAGCCTTAGATAGCACCAGAGAGCATCTATAACCCTAGGAACTTCGCTCTTCGCACACATCAAGTTGGATTCTCCCGTTTGCTACGGGTTTCAGGCGGGAGAATCTCCAGATCAGAAGGTGCTTTGGATTTGAGTCTCTGGGTATGTATGTATGTTTGCATGTAGGCGCTCTATAGATGGGTGTAAGTATGTATGTGCCTGTCAATGTGCAATTTGTCTGTCTTTGGATTGGTCGGGTAACCAAGAATATGATTTAAGTTATGATCAAAGTATTCCATATTTTCTTCTTATTCGCTTTGCTTTTTAGCAGGTCTAATGGCAAACAAATTTACAAGAATGGTGTTTCCACGTTTTGCGACCAAGCTCTTCATATTGTGTCAAACACATCACATAGTGGCAGCACCAGTCACGAGATATACTACCTCCCTCAGAATCTAACATCCGCCCACTCAGAAACCTCGTTGAGTAGGCCTATTATTGTAATACATTAATAGGCCTACTATTATTACACTCTGGCTGCCTTACGTTTATGTGTTTAACGTCCTCTTGTGTCATTCGTAGCATATGTTTCTATTCCCCGCTGACGTATGGCAGGCCTGGTGTATAGTAGGAAATAGATTGGTTGTGCGTGTTGCAGAGTGAAGACATAAAAACGGTATTGCCCCCCCCCCCCCCCAGCAATCATAATAAATCTTGAACATTGTACTGACGCGCGCAATAAATTGTAGGACCTACTTTACTTATACGAATGAGTGCATAACTTTCGTAACGAACGCTGAATTAGACCATGGAGCTTGTAGCTCCATGATTAGACTCAGTAAACGATGTGCTTGTATAGTAATGTGATGCAATGTGACGGTTATCACGCACCACGACAAACAATCGAGTCATTTAGCTCAGTATGGTGCAATATTGGATTTTTCCAGACATGTCGAGAATGCTCTGCATTGCTGTCAATCGAAAACCCCGGTGTTGTTTACTCCCTTAAAAAAAAAGGGAAAAAAAGTTTTTATGGAAGCCTTTCAAGCCTACTCCTATCTTATTGATGCCCTTGGCGCAGAAAAGCAGCGCATTTTTATGGGATTTATCACAAGTCATGATATCATACTTTGAAATTAATATAATACAAAAAATGCTTTTGATGCAATATATTCTGCTTACGTTGGTTAAGTGTCAGAGTACAGAACGTCAGAAATGAAACACTGTGAGATGGGACTGAAAGTTATCTCGGTCATAGGTCCTACTGTCAAATTCTATTCCCCGAAAATTGCTTGCAGACGTCCTTGTGTGTGACTTTCAAAGGGGGCGGATCCGAGGAATTCCGTAAGGGGGGGGGGGGGGGGGCAAACAATATTTCTGGTGTTTCCTCCAGGTTTCATCTCATTTGTTCTCTTTATCTAATTTGTTTTAACAACAAATAAAGAGCGGGGCGCCCCCTCTGGATCCGCCACTGCTTTCATGTTGGGCATCAGCTTTATAGAACTATTCTCGTTCTTTCTACAATCTTCATATTCATGCTTCCGCCAGGGACTGTCTGGTCACATTTTGCATGCATTTGACTGTTTGATGTGTATAATTCAAGCCATGTTTAGACAGTAGTTAATTACATAGAAAGACACTAGCCATGCGTCAGATCAATATTATCTTAAAAGAGTCATGTTGTATATAATAATTATTGTGTAATGAAATGGAATTAAAATCATAATTTGGGTCTGCTACGATGTTTGTGTGTTACTTTGTACACTCCGTAATTAACTTTTAAAAAGGAAAGAAACGATAAATCATGAATGATTTACACAGGAATGACTGCTGGTGTTTGACTGTTTTTTTTTTTGTAATCGCTTGTATTAATGAACACTTCACATTGAAAAAAAAAAAGGTGTGTGCTCGTATAGAGAGAGCGAGGATTTTTCATATAGGATTGGAATGCATTATCGAAAGTTGATCATGCGTGAAAATTCGCATTAATTTGTGTGATGTATGTTACCAACAAGCTCGACCTTACTCATACAGAGCAGAAAACGTTAACATTTGAACAATACGTAAATATTCTTCCGCAATGCGCAAGTGTAATTCCAATAGAAATAACTAACAAGGAATGACACGAAAGTATTGTTTTCAAAGTTAGATTACATTTGACCTTGTGCTAGGTTTGTGAATACAGGTGTATATTGACAGAGCACAATGATATCAGTAATGAACGCGAAGTTAAAAAGTAATCTATCGGTACTGTGTCTGTATGTCTACCGTTGAATTAAGATTGGGAGTCACATGGAAATTGCTTCGTAATGTCTTGTGATGAAGATGGAAGAAATATAAATAAGTCATCATGATGAATGTACTTTCCACAATCACTTAACTTTTATTAGAATAATTGGTACGTATCTATCTCCCTTCAAATGATAACTAGGGACAAAATTCCCGATTTCGACATCTAAACCAGACCGACGCTACATTACGAAAGGGAAATCCCCTCCGTGGAAGCATATCTATATTTAGTAACAGACAGATAATCATATTCTGCATGTCTCCCCCTAGCGACCAGAATGCATCCAGCGTCCAGCGTACATTCATGATCGACATTGCCCAAAATAGCTTGTTTACGTTCTATGCATACAGTATTTGGGACGATTTGCATTCACCATGGAAGTTGTTTACCAAATGGCGTGGTTACGCCTCCTTAGTAGGCGCTGATTGGTGAACAGGTTGGTGACGTCATGATGAATACAATCAGCTGTGTGTACGTACGCGTCGCACGCATCATAATACTCGCGAAATGCATGCATTGTGTACGTATTCACTGGCGCATTGCTCTTCCGCGAATATTGCTTACGAGTTGATGAATCACACAAGCTGCGTCGTCATAAACTCCTTGTTGGTGCTGGAAAATCACGAGAACGAAAGATTTGTCAGAAGCTGAGTACCGTGACTTCAGGTGACTGCACCTTCTTTTTTGCTGTTAAAATTTAGACGGCCCACAACAACTACTAACTCTTCTACGTACTACACAGCCGACATTTCATTCCAATCCAAAGAACAAAGGAAGCTGCGGCTACGGCTTGCTGTTGACACTGCACTGCTGGGTCTACGTGGAACTTACCTTATCGGAAAGTAGCCTGTTTGCCAAAACACGAATCGTGGTCAGCTTTGGAGTTATTTTTCACATTCATGAGTTATTTTTCTGAAACATGAAGGACGAAATTGCAGCAGCCGTTGTATTTCTCACCCGCATCGTGAGGAGAAATACGAACTTGTCGACAGAACAGTTGGCGAAATTCTCCGAAACGTTAGCCCTCGCGTTGGTGGAACGATTCAGGAATCATTGGTACGAGGACAAGCCGTCGAAGGGGCAAGCGTATCGGTGCATCCGCCTCAGCCGGAACGAGCCGCGAGACAGCGTGATAGACAAGACGGCACGGGACTGTGGAATTCACTACAATAACCTGAACTTGCCCGCAGAACTCACATTATGGGTGGACCCTCGGGAAGTGAGCTGCAGGTAAGCTGGATTTTATAAAACTGAGAAGGTTCTAGAGTTTCTGATTCAACGAGACGTAGAATAGAAATTTTACATGTCACGCACATTTGAATTTTACGTGTCCCCAACAAGCAAGGCAAGCAAGGCAAAAAAAAAAAAAAAAGAAAAGGAAAAAAAAAAAGCCAAAGCCAAACAAAATAAGTTATTCCCAAAACCTGACCCAAGCTGAGTGTGAGACCATGGCATGCATGCATGCTCTCTCTGACTGACACTGTGTTCCTGGATTTAGTGTAGAAATTATAACAACAACAACATTAAAGAATGGAAATTATTTTAGGAGAAACTGGGAAACCAAGTGCCAGTGTGGATAGTTGTCCACAACTACAACACAGGTCTGCGACGTCTGTAGACCCTTAATATCTCTCTATTAGTCCTACTGTCTTTATATTCAGTTCTTCCTTATGTGATGAAAATGAGTTTTCAAATTGGATTTGTTGTAGGAACCCCTCTCCCAGCCAAAAAAAAAAAAAAAGAAGAAAAACATGGAAATGAGTCACTTAAGAAACTACGCTGTAAATTTAACAACTCTACATTTCTACATTATTAGTTATTAACTTTTAATTTTAACTTGAGGTTGGCTACTCCATATCAAAATGTAATTAAATTATTTCGATTTCAGGACAGCATGCAGTGGCTGTGCCTGTAACATATTAAAACCTCACGTACAATGTACATGTACAGGTACAGTGTGTTCATACTGCACCAGGATAATTCAAGTCTGGCATGAAAGCTCACCACGAGGCAAAGCCAGCTACATATTGTACCTGCATGCTTCAAACAGACCTTTGCCCGGGCAGTACCTGCATTATGTTTACACACGACGGGTGTGAAGTGTGCAGACAAGACAAGACTTGCCCAGTGAAGCATGGTCTAGAAAGAGAACAAATTGCACCATGTGCTCACACCCAAATTACCTACATCCTGTGTAATGTGTACAACATACTGTAGAATACATGAGTACACAGTGTAGTGTTTTTGTAATTTCACTTGGCAGTATTCACTGTAAATGTTAGAAATCTTGGCAGAGTCTAATATTAAAATAATGTGAAGGAAAGTAAATTGAACCAAAAAACAAGCAAACAAACCACTGCCTGCTGTGATGTTAGCTGAACATATGTTACGTGACCCATTTGTTGATTACTTTTAGTACACAATGTGTCACTTTTCTGGTCAAGTGGTGTACATATATAATATTTAAGTTTTTTACATGCTTGATATGTACACAGTCTATGCATTTTATTACTTAAATGTGTACTTTGGTGTTTAATTTTACTACACTGCAAATCATGAACATTTGTGAATATGTTAGTACAGTTGTACCTACCCCCTTTTTTAAACTTGTACAGGAACAATTTTTGCAAGTTGTCATGAGGTCACTTTGTAGAAAAATCAGCAAGATGATAATTATAGATTTTGTACCAACAAACATTTGTAGATTAGAAAGAACTTGTCCAACTGTATCCGTAAGTACTCTGAAAATTTATTGTACAGTGTACATACAAAAAATAGTACAGTGTACAGACTGTATCGCATGCTACATACATGTACACATTGTATATTCAAGGTTGTGCACCATTATATAACAATACACAGATGTGTCAGTGTAGGCTATTAACTGTGTGCCTGTTTTTGCTTTCAGGTTTGGAGAAAGGGGAACAGTGTGTGAGGTAGCAAACTTTGCCCACCATACTCAAACGGACAATGGAAACCGGCCACTGACGCCAGCGCCCGCCAACAATGGGAACCTTGTGCGCTGCGAGGACTCCCTCAGAGCGGACAATGAAAACAATTCCATTCCCAGCTTACACCACGTTCCGTCGCCCCCGACGAGCCCGCGTCCCATCAATGACAACCTGCGACTGGTTGCCAAGCCGTCGGTGCTCTCGTCCTCCTACTCGACGTCGCCGTCTCTACTGCAGCAGGCCTTCCCAAAGAACAGTTCGCAGGTCGTGTTCAATCGCAACGCGGCAAACATGCCCCGCATCGTGAGCCGACCCCAGAACCGAGTTTGGGTACGCCAAGCCAAGCCAGAACAGTACCGTTGGGTCAGCAAATCCATCGCTGCACGAGCGTAGCGGCCTTGCAATCTAAATGATGGTGCTATATTTTGATAACACGTCATCTTCCCGGAATTTAACACAATTTCCCTTTTTTAGACTTACATTTTTAGCTCTCTCTCTTTTTTTTTTTCATTTTCATTTTTTCTTAACCTGTCAAAAAGTGTGTGGTGTCTCAACTTGCAATTTTTATACCTGTTTATGGTCGAGTGGACTTGGTGCTCATTTACACTTTTCTATGGACACTTCATGTGCCAATACAAAGCAACACTTTTTTAAGCAGTGATGTGGGACAGTCTGTTTTTGTTGGTTTTTTTTTTTTTTTTTTTTTAATACTGGCTTGAATGTTTTGTATGCTTGTCTTTGGTTTTCACATCAAGTCTTCTACATGGTTGTCAAGGAAATTTGTGTTCAGTATAGGTTTCTTGTTTTTTTTTCCTGTGTATGGTCAATTTTCCTTATTTTTCAGTGACCAATAGGTATGAGTGATGATGCCAAAGTACTGAAATTGACTTGTTATGTTTGTAAATGTCTTATTCTTGTTGGAGATCATGCCAAAACCAAATGGATATGTAGATTTGTAAAATACTGAAAATGATCATGACTGGAGAAATATTTATATGAACAAGAAAAAAACAAATAAAACACTCAAAACTGAATAATGAATTATTTCGTTGTTCACACTGTGATTCTTATACGCATATTCGCTCTTCACAAACATTCCAGTGAAATGTTGCTGTTAATGGCGCTGTGCTGCACCGACTTTATCATGTATGACAAGGAATCAAGTTTGACTTGTACAAATGTAGACCTCTGCATGTTTGTAGGGGTACAAACATATTATGATTACAGTATCTACATTGTACTTGGTGACTTGCAGTGAAGTTCTACAGTGTATTTTATCTAAGTACCCAACAAGCAGATTTCAGGTACAGCTGTACATGTGTACATGCATTTTCAATGATCATGATACATGTACAGTAGCTACTACACGTACAGTGTAATTCTACCTTTTCATATGTTACACAGTCAAAATTTGATATTTGGGAGTGATACTATGATAAGGAAGCTGAATGGAATGTACATGTATGCATGCATGTTCTACATCTACAGTACAAATTTGTACATGTACAGTCTGTATTGTAAAACCAGAAACGTTCACACCATGAAACTTGCATGCATTAGAGCCGACAGCCTTTCTCGTGGCATGAAAGTTTTGTGAATTGCCGACCATGGAAAATAATGGGCTTTTCTGCTTGTGTACACAAAACTTGTACTTCTTTGGCGAATCTTGGCTTCTCGAGAAATTCATGAAAATTTCATTCATGTGCAGAATTTCTGGTTTTATATTACCTACAACTGTAGTGTACTCAACAGGTAGACAATGGAATTTACATGTATATGAATGGCATTCATCACATTCTTCGCATTTTTTTTCTCTAACTCAAATCATCAGGCATATGCCACTTGTAACTCCTGACTGAATTTGCAGCTGTAAGCTACTTTCAAATAAGATTACTATCAAAGCATAGAATTCATCTACACGTGTAGGTAGGCCAATTGTGCCGAGTGCTAATTTCCAACATTTTAGAAGTGCATGCTGAACCCCAAAACTGAAACTTCTTTACAGTGTAAAAGGAAGTAAGTCCACTCATACTGTTCGAGCACACATTCACAGTCACAAACACACACACACAAAAGATGTGCACTTCCCTGCCAGACGTGTGTGTGTGTGTGTCTGTCTGTCTGCGTGTCTTGCTCTGTGTGTGTGTGTGTGTGTGTACATACAGTATGTTTGTGTGTGTTTAGGAAGGATGTATCACTCATTGGCACTTTCTTTGCACATCCCTCGACACACACCCACACAATGAGCCTATTTTTGAGTCAAAGCCTGAAATGTGTCATGTTGACGGTGAATGTGCATTACAGTGCCAACAGATGTTATTGAAAATGGATAGTCTCACACGTCCAGACTTTGTTGATTCCATTCTATCCATTGGCTGCAATGAACTCCACACGGGTGGGGATGGAGGGGGGGGGGGGGGGTAACAAATAAACACACAAACACACATTGATATGGGAATATGTTCAAAACCAGAGAAAAATTCAAATATACAACGATACCAAATGTGAACGTGTGTACCACATTTCACTGCGAACATGCCCGCATTATTCCATGAAAGATTACGCAGATCATCACTCACATGCTCCCAGCTGGTACTTTTAAAAGTTTCGCGACAGTTTTGGCTGAACATTCAGGATAAACGCTTATGTCTAAGTATGTTTAACGGATGCCTGAATTTAAGACGGATGTCGTTAACAACCGTACGGTCACATACACTCATTAGTCAACGGCAATCTTGCCAAGGTGTAAAAAAGAAAGAAAGAAAGAAAGAAAGAAAGAAAGAAAGAAAGAAAGAAAGAAAGAAAGAAAGAAAGAAAAAGAAAGAAAAAGATGATCAAAAAGAAGAAGATTTTTTCAGGAACTCCAAAAGCGCAATATTTAGACCTATTTGGTCTGTACAGTTTTTACTTCGAAAGAGGTTGGATTTGTAAAAGCGGAAAAAATAAATGTACTAGATGTACGTTGATCGGCAGTAAAATCTATCACCAATCAATCTTTTCGGTCAGACTTCCCCAAGACTACTATTATACAAATTGTACAGAATTTTCGACGAATTCTGCCATCCCTATATACAGCTCACGCAGTTCACATAATATAGCGCCGTATGTTCATAATCTATCACTGGAGGAAAAAAAAATAGGGGGGGGGGGAGTAGATAACTTAGCTATTATGTTCAAGATTGAACAGCCGTTATACAGTCATGTAATGCATGCCAGCGATGAATGTCCTCATTTCTCGTTGTTCTTTGTTCAGTGCCTGCTTAGGACGGGGGAATATCAGGGGCAGATCCAGGAATTCGGTAAAGAGGGGGTGCCTTTAGAAAATTAATTGGGGGGGGGGGGGCGCACGCACCCCGCGCCTTTATAAAATTAAAGGGGGAGGGCGCACGCACCCCTCCCCCATTTTTTCCTTTTTATTTCTTTTGTTTTTAACAAAAAAATAAAGGAGGGGGGGGGGGGCGCCCGGTGCGCTCCCCCCTCGATCCGCCACTGAATATTACAATAAGCGCTGAAAGATATACACTGTTAGTTTGTCAAGTAACCTTCTGCTACTGTTCTTACACGATTTATCATCTTCCACGACGATTTGCATGCATTTGATACTATTGTATTGTGTTGAGCAAAGCATTGTTCAAGCTAGCTCCCCTTAAAGGTTGCACGGAATCATGTCTTAAAAAAAAATCAAACAAACAAAACTGTGTAGGTCCCATGTGGTATGACAACATTTAATATTGATAAATAATCATCTCCATATAGTCTACTTACCAAAATGGCCCAGTGATTATGGAAGTGGTTTAGCCCGACAACCACACTCTTTAACAAAAAATTAGAGCTTTATACTAAACCCACACAGACACAGACATACACACACACACACACACACACACACACACACACACACACACACAAATGCGCACACAAACTGGATGGATTGAATGAGATTTGATGGCTAAATTATGCATGCATCCTGCTTTGTTGATACACAATGTCCATGTTAAAAACGACAAAACATCTCCCCCCCCCACACACACACACACATCTTGAAGACAAGATAAATTATTATTTTGTAAAACAATGTTAGGGACGTTTTACAAAGTGATGAAATACTGCAATAACCAGATAGCATGTCGGACAGTGGTGTAGGCCTACAATGTATACTATTTAACGACACCACACCACTGATGTGTCATCCAATGGCAGCTGTCGAACCCTCGCCTGGTTGAATCGTTCTGGAATCTTCTTTGAATTTGACTGGCAGTCCTACATCATTGATGTTGCAATACCCGTCTTTGATTACAAACTGCGGATGCCTCTTAATCACACAGCATGAATGGCTGAAGTAGGAATAGGCTCGCGACCGAACTGCGTTATACAGTTAATCTGTTAGTAAAGAACTGAAGTTATAATTGTGACAATAATATTTTCTATGCATGACACTCCTCATTTTCATGCCATATCGTGTGATATCCGCACATTTACACACCCACATAGTAAAAAAGAATACCAAAAAAAAAAAAAAAAAACATCAAACTGTATAGGACTATCGATCGTGGTGAGGAGCTAATAAATTTTGCTGCTGATCAATAAAAGGGTGGGTGAGTGCGTGTGTTGGAGCACAAACCTCCTATGTTTTCTCGAAATGACAAATACAAACATAAACGCTGACGTTTGAATTACTGACGTTAGTTTTGTTTTTACTTGGCTGTACTACAAAGGGGAGCATGGTCAGACAAAAAGAAACGGGTGCAGTTGAATATATACAGACAAGAATGCGTGCTATATACGCACGATATCTGTTTCTTGTTTTCCCGGCGCCTGTCTGTTGTACTTTAGAAGTGAAACACCGTATTCTGATGGTTATTATGCATAGGTCGCATGCGCGGAGGAAAGCACTTTCATTGAAGATTTTGACTCTGATGCCCTCAACTGATGTCATGTGCCAATCAAGACTTGACAAGAGAATCTACAAATTAAATGTTTATACTTCAGGGCCTACACTGCACTTATCTTTACATTGCCGTGTTGTAAATATTGTCTAATCTGCGCAAAGGACAGGGGCGGATCCAGGAATTCCGTAAAGAGGGGACGCGTTTACAAAATTAAATGGGGGGCGCACGCACCCCTCCCCCATTTTTTCTTTTTATTTCTTTTGTTTCAACAAAAAATAAAGGGGGGGGGGGCGTGCGCCGGTTGCGGTCCTCCCTGGATCCGCCCCAGAAGGACACTTATTTCAAAAGAATGACGTATCTAGCGCTTGAGCTTGTAAATTCCTAGGTATACAACATTATTTATTTCAAAAATGAAAGTCATATCAAACACAATAAAGAGAGTGAGAAATACAATGGTGGCTTTTTTATGTTCCTGCTCATTGTTGCTTATTGATCATGGTGCATGTTACGAAATGCACAATACACAAAACGATAAATAAAATGGATTATTAAAGAGCCTACACGCAACACACACACACACTATCATACACTGCTGCACATTGTAGCCACACAAAATGTGGCATAAAATGCGTGGAATTGGGAATATTCTGTTGGGAAAAAAACAACGCGCTGCCCTTATTGTTCACGAAGAGTATAGTATTTGGCAAAAAGCCATTTTCCGACCTGGCGAGTTCATTGCCAAGGCCAAAACACACAAAAGCAACACAACAATCACTGTACGTGCGAGTACGTATCGAATTACCATCGCAATATATTACATTCATGTATTTTATTGCTCCGCGTGGCGTACCTGCGTCCTTACGTTTGGGGAAAGAACCGATTTGAAGCGATTGCGAAATTTTTACTCCTAGTCTTCACGAAGTCCGGGAAAATGGCAGGAGGCAGAATTGATATTCAATGTATAGAATCGCAAAGACCTCTTGTTATTCTATATATAGGAATCAATATAATCAAACCTATAGGTGTAATACACATCTACGTGGAAAATGCTCAAACGTGATTCACCCTCATTATCCTTATTGTTATTCAATAAAGTGTGATTTTATATGCATTTTATATGGTAGTTCACACTATGCGATGGAAACGGAAAATGTGATAATTCGAAGGTCTTGACGTAAGGTTATTCTTCTTGATGGGTGGGACCAGCAATACTTTGCGGCTTGTTTTTATTTCCGTGGCGTGATGCAAGGAAAGTCCCGAATTGCATGTTGTAAGAACCAGCACAACTCAAACGCAGTATACAACGGCAAAAAAAAAACAAAAAAAAAAAAAAGAAGGAAAGGAAAAAGAAGAAGTCCTGCGTTATTAGCATCACGTTTGTTTGTACTTGCGTGCTGTGTGTGTGTGTGTGTGTTTGTTAGTAGGTTGTAAATCATTGATTATGCAATTGTTGAAAAGGACGCAATGTGTGTCACACAACCATGTATGCTATATTATTATGATTTGTTAAGCAGAAACTGGGTGATGTCCCATATTATCAATTTAGTATTTTGAATGTGTGTGTGCGTGTGTGTGTGTGTGTGTGTGTGTGTGTGTGTGAGTCTGTCTGTCTGTCTGTGTGCCTCGCCGATTGGGCGGGGGGGGGGGCAGTGATATTGAGAATGATTTGTTGAGCAATGCATTGTAGGCCTACTTTATTATCATGAGGACGCAAAAAGTCACACACTGTAGGTTATAACACCCCTTTTATGTCATGACCGTTGATTTTTTACAGAATCATTCCATTTTATGGTTTTTAGCTGAGTGTGCTTTCTTGCGTTTGTGTGTTTTCATGCGCAATGTTTGTGATGAGGATGTGTTTGTGTTTGACAGTATGTTTGTATGTATGTTTGCTATTACTCAAAACTTGTCATTACGCAATATTTCTTGGACGGACACCGTCACATGCGACCACCATTCTACTAAAAAAAATCCTGATCGCTCTGAGACGATATAATACTGTTTGTATATGCTGAAAACTACCTGGGAGGTGGAATGAGAATATTTTCATCTCCCTGCAACTACAGATACAGAACGCTATGCAATCTTTGGAATTGACAAAAGAGGCCTGTTAAGTCTGAGATCATGAACAACATTTTTTCTTGTCATAATTGTCAGAATTTGAGTTCTCTTGCAGGCAGGTATAGAGGGCCTAATAACATTTAAAATTGAATTTCTGTTCTTAATCGTATATTTTGATGTATTATCTGTTATCATGATTGTAGAATAAAAGCGAAGGTTATCCCCACTTCGCCTTTTAATGCTTTGGCAATGTCGCGCCAAAGATGCAATTGAAATCAGGAAACCCTATCATAGTAGACACAACCATCTTTTATTTTGTATTTTTAATCTATAAATCATACGTTTTTTTTCTAATGCCAGTTATAGGTCTATACAGATTATGAAATATTATATCGCGAGAAAGAAAAAATACACCCACCAGCAGATATTATTATATAAAACAGAAAGATAATGTGTCCAGACAGCGCTTGCCAGAAATCTGGGAAGTTGGAGCGCTGTCACTCCAAGTGAGTTTTGAGAGGTAATAAAACCAGGAAAACGACTCGAGCTGTTTCCGGAGTGTTCCTTCTATATGGAGAGCTGATATTGAGGAAGATGTTATGATTCCAAGAAACACTCTATGTCGAGAGAGTGATTATTATGTTGTAATGTTTAGTCATGAGCTGCTTATAAGTGTGGTTTAACATGAAGCTTGGAAGATACAAAAACAACAACAACAAAACAAGCAGAAATCCCTATCATATCCCTTCATTAATTCTCTTTGATTATTGTTCGACACCACTAAATCGATACATTATTAGTCATTTTAATTATCAGAGACGAGATGAATGATATCAGCTGATAGATGTTCTTGATTTACCGCGTGATTCTCACTTCTCAAAATAAGGCACCAAAACTGAATTACACATCAGCCCATCCACTTTCTTCTTCATCCAATGTGTATAATTCACTTCTAAGGAGCTGTGACACGATAATTCCAGGTTGAAGCTGGAAAAGAGAAGATTATTAGCCTACATTGCTCGTTAACACAATAATATATGCACCTTCTTAATTCTGCATTATGACCGCACAAAACACAACAAGCATAGTAGTCCTATTCTTTTTCTTTTTTTCTTTTTTTTTCAATCAGGGATCGCAAATGTCGCTTGTATAATTATAGGCTCTTCAAATTTTGAAGCTATCAATTAAGCTATTATAAAAAAAAATCATTGAACCTTGTATGATGCGGGATTTGAAACGAACGCGACTTAATTCATTACGTAATCGTCACGTGCTGCCCATCTGTTTACAAGGAAAACGTGCTGGTTACCCACCAAAATAGCAATTTTAACACACGTACATTCACCACACACGCACACACCCACACCCACTTTTTTTTTCTCTCTCTCCCTCTTTGGCTCACCTCGTCTACCCCTTCTCATTCTCGTATGTCATTGGCAAAGCTCCGTACGGTCATTGTTTGTGGAAAAATAATCTCTTCCCATGTTCCCCCGTATGGGATAAAAGGCATGAAATTTGATCAATGAGCAGATGGTTGACGGCTTGGGTTGTGGCCAGTTCGTGCGTGAAATCCGCCAACACTGCCTTATGCTATAATGACCCGAAACACGTCTTTATTTCATTAGACAAAAATGATAAAATTACGAGAAATCATGATTCAGAGAAGGGGAAAAAAAGGAGAATTCCAAGAGTGTTTGAAGAAGAGGTGTTAAGAAAGAGGAAGAGGAAGATAGAGGGGAAACTCGGTATAACGAACACTGCTATAACGAGATATCGGTTATAACGAGGAAATTTTCTCGGTCCCAAATTTCCTTCCACACAAGTCTACGTAAAATGCTACTCTTATAGCGAGATCGGCTATAACGAAATAACTGCTATAACGAGATGAATTTTGTGACTTCCAAACAAAGAAAAACATAGTAAATCAAATCTGCTATAGCGAGGTAAAGCAAAATGCCTTCGGTAAAGCTTTATGTCGCCTGTGCTATCATCTTCCGAGATTGTAAAGCTTGATGCGCCAAAAACTGTCTTGTACACACATACATGTAATCATTTTCTTCAGTGCACTCCAGCTAGCACTGCATGTTGTACGTGTGAAGTGTGTGTGTGCACGCACACTGATACATGCAGAAAATGTGGTGAGACGGCCATATGTATACATGACATCATCATGATGTTTAGCAGGTGTGAGGCAATCTGATGCTGTGATTGGCCTTCTACTTTAAGGAATTCCCCGTCTTCACACACACGCAGTCATAATGTACATACAGTATGTGTCACATACACACACAGCATTGTGCAGACCATTATTCAAGCTTTCCACACAACACACACCCATACGATAACCACATACCAATCCACAGACGATCTTGATACAATCGCAAGCTATATAAATTTACAAATTCAAACATCTACAATTAATAAGAAACACATTCTTGATATTGGATTTCCTTGTCGAAAAACATCTTCTTACCCATAAAGGTGAGTAATTCCCTCACACACAATATCAAGTTATCAGTATTGATTGAAATATGATGGGTAGTCCCACATGTGCAAATTAATGTCTTTATTTTATGCCTTCTTTTATGCCTACTGATATAACGAGATATCGGCTATAACGAGGAAAATGACTCGGTCCCGACCATCTCGTTATATCGAGTTTCCACTGTAGTGATGTTTATCAAGACAGAAGATGGGGTGGGAGAGAAATAGATTAAAAAGAGACGAAAAGACTGTGTATTATGATCTTATAGATGGGAAAGTTGAGAAGAAAGCAAAATGAGGAAGATAAAGATAAGATTATTAAAAAAGAATATTGAAAACAAACAGAGGAAAGGGAATAAAGGGAATATTCGAAAAGAGAAGAAGATTCATTTTTTTTTTTTTTTTTTGCGTAGCAACATCAACTATAGGCCTAACTACAGTATCGTCATGAACCCCAAGTTGAGAGCCTTCAAAATAAAGGCTCTCAACTGGGGGAATCCGATTATGACTATTATGTGTTCATAATAACATGATCCGATTTTGTTTTGTTTTCTTTTGTTACGTCAATGACGGAATCACATTATACTGCAGCTTGACTATAGCACTCAAGACATTGACTGTAGACTTTCTCGCTTTCGCTTCCTCATTACAGATCAAACATCTTTCATCAATCATACTTGGTGTTGCTGTTTTCCTTCTTGCGCTTTCTCGGCCTCTATACTTCGTGTATATTAATATATTATGATTATGATATGCTTCCCATCAATGATTATGGCATTGTGAAGAGGAAATTTTGGAGGTTGCAACAATGATAAATATAGAATCAATGATATTGTAATGTTACATTAAGAAGCTCGCACGCTATATGAAAATTAAGATGATATAATATGATTGTTTTGGAATAGACTTGTTATTTGCTTTTTCAAGGGAAAACATAATTATGGGAAGGGGGTGGGTGGTAAGTTCCCTTTAGGAGGAGACTAGGTATATCTATAATTTCATCAGTGAAATCCATTCTACAGGAGAAATCTCATTTCAGCAATTATTGTGAGACATCATGAGGACTTGCCTGGATTTATTGCATTACAGGAAAGCCACCACCATCACTATCATCTTCATTGTCACCATTTTCTTTTCTTTTTTCATCATCACCCTTTCATCATCACAATCATAATCTACCATATCTTTATTAGTATTCAAGCACTAGAATATAAAACCTAATGTTCTACTAAACAAAATTCATATACAAATTATGCTCTTACCCCTCCCCGGTATAAGGTAAGTTTTCTGGGCTGCCACATATTCAAGCACTCTCTTATAGTATGACAGTCCTTCTCGTGTATAATTTCTTAATTCATTATTTCCAAATTTGATAATATATTAGTAATGGAATTAATGTACACATTTATTTTCTTTCTTTGAATCATATACGTTGCACTCCGTATATTGATGTTTTCTGAGATATTACTGAAAAGAAATTTAATTTATTAATGAAATTATGTTAAAGAAAATAAAATCGAACAAACAAACAAACAAACAAAAGCCCTCTTATAAAATTCTTCAGTTTTTTATACATATCTACCAAATGTAAGATATGTGATGCAGTGACGTCACTTAAAAATATATAGAAAGGATACTAATCAAGGAGGTGGATCCCACCTCCCTGCATGGTATAATACTAGTAGATTTTCAAAGAGAATTGTGACTGATATCAACTATTTCAAAATTCAGGGCATACTCAGTTTAGCATGCTGTAACTTTCTTGTTTAATGTTTGATTGATTTTAATGAAACTACTACTTTTCTTATTATTTGCTCTTGTCATTAAAGATCATTTGGGGGTGAGTTTTCGCTTTAAGCTTTTCTTTATACCACAAAGAATAACGAGTACTGTATGTAGATGAGCGATAATTATTGTGATTTGATATGCTTTTAAGCCAGCTGTGTAATCAAGTGCCATATCATGTTTAAAGTGTCAAAGATGATACCACGTCGTTTGCATGCTGATCTATAGCAGGAAAAAAAAAACCAATGGGCCTATACTCGTATTTCAGGCTTTTCAATTATGGATAGCTAGATATAATTACTATACGATTATAACATTGACACTGCAACTGGTCGGATTTTCGACCACGATTTTGCATGTTCTTTTAACGATTCTCCACAAGTAAAATGAATACTCTGTGTATATAATGTAAACTAGTTATCTCTGATAGATGCTCGCTGATGTCAAGCCTTCGTTCCTGTGCTCGCATTGCATTCGCAATGCTTATTATAATTATGCTGTAGTGATATTTTTATATGGCAAACATGTTTATGGTCAAAGTTTTTGAAACAACAATAACAACACCAGCAACAAACAAACAAACAAACAAACAAACAAACACATTTATAAAGTGGGATACCTATCTTTATGACGCAATCTGCACGAAAACAATAACGTGTGTTATGGTAGCACCGTTTCATGTAGCTTTTGAGGAAATTTTCGGTTATAAATCATAATATATAAGAATATTAATGTATAAGTATGAGGGATGAGTATAATGATTTTTAACTAAATCAAAATGCGTATGTATGGGGCTTCAACATTACTTTTCTCTCCCACCCACCCTACACTGGAAAAACATCGGTGTTAGATTTAACACCATGGGTGTTATATAAATTCAACACCGATCAAGTGTTGATAGAGGACCACACCAACAGGTGTATAGAAAATGTATTGTGCTGGTGTTGAAAAGTGTTCACCTGGCACTTCGTTGTGTTAATTTGACACTGTATCTGGTGATATTTTTGACACTGTGCTGGTGTTAATGTCAATGGTATAACACCCGTCCAGCTTCAATAGGAAACCACACCAACTGGTGTTACTGTGGTGTAAATGTGTTTACACGTTTTTTTTTTCAAAAATCAAGTACTTTTTCGGAAAATTCTTGATCGTCTTTTTGAAGTTCAAAATCAACAAGAAGTGCAGTTACTAAGAAACTCTTCAAAAAACAATTTCATATTTTGAAATGACACCCGGAGGTGTTAATCTAACACCATACAATTAATGAGCACCGAAAATTTACCACCAGCTCGGTGTTTCATAACACCGGACTTTTTGCAGTGTATAGTTTGTCTGTTTGTATGTTTGTCTGTACTATGTCGCTAACTCCTTGTCTCGCTCTAATGATATCCACGCAATGAATGAAGTGAAGAATCGGATAATCTCTGCTTCTGTGAGTATAAGATTTGTGGTTTGAGTGTAAAAAGGATTAATATTCCCCTGTCATTCAGAAGATCTATAACATAAATCTTGCTTTTCTAACATAAAATTATGTTATCAGGATCATTCAGCAACGTCCATAAACTTGATAGAAAAATACTGTCTATCACTCCGATCATATTCCAGGATGGAGCTTCCAGTATGTACATGGCGGAGGATGATACCCTCATTTGTGTTGAGACTGGGGGAGGAAATGTAATTACAGCAGGCTACGTGCGTATGGAATCAAATTTCTGTCCCAAACTGTTAAAAAAAATAACCCAAACGCTCAACCAAACTAAAGTTGAGTGTTTTCATCGTCATAAAGAAAAAAAAAATCCCCCAAATCATCACACCCAGGGTAGCTATATCTCTCGGTATTTATGATTATTATTTTCATCCACTTTTCTTGACTGTTAGCCTTGATTAAAGGTGCTCTTGCTGGTTTTAGGGTCGACACATCCCTCGCGAACGAAGCGAGCCGCACGCAGCCCGCCCAACCAGAGTGTCCCGCTTGGTGGGGCTTACCTCTCGCTGACGCTGCTTCTTCTCTCCTGACAATCCTCCTATCACTGCGCGTGTAACTAGTGCAGCCAGACAGCATTTAACAAAGGCTAAGTGTTAGTGTTTCGATGTGAGAGTTAATATGGGCAGACATCTTCCTTTGACTTTGATAAAGGAGGAAATCCCATCAATTTGATAGCAGCGTTTATTGAAGTTTAAGAAAAAAAGTGCAAGCGACTTTTTCCTTTATTTTTTTTTGTGTATGACACTCATAAAAAAGCACAGGAAAAAGCAAGCGCAGAGGAGAAGAAGAAAATAGAATAACAGACATTAATGCTATTAAGTCAGATACCGCATCAAGAGTTGGATGCAGCTGTGCCTTGCCCTTCCTATTCAAGTCATGTGCCATCATTATGTGTCGCAAAGTTCGATCCCCAAAAGAAAGTATAACATATCAAATCATATTTATGTGTGTGGCTTATTTGTGAGTGGTAATGTCCACATTCGGGAGTTACCTCAGAAATATTACAGAAAAAGGATTAATTTTATTTTCTCCAATAACATTTTTGAACTGTGCGAAACTCTTTTTTTTTTTTTTCATTCACAAACAATCGTTGAAATGTCTGTGCGTTTGTTAGTATATGTTTTCGTGCATTTGCGTGTAATCACTGGGGCTTTGTAATGTTTGTATGTATGGAAGTTTGTATGTGTGAATGTGTGTGTGTGTATTTGTGTGTAATTACCCGGCAGGAAGTCTGTTGATTAGGGCTGAAGTGTGAAGTAGAGATTTCCCAGGTACCAGTAAGCTGACTCAGTAACCGCTAGCCTCTACTCAAGGAAGTCATGTCGTTTCGGTTTGGGGTGAATGCAAGACCTCCACTTATCCCATTAGTAACCGAACTGCCCGAAACCGCCCGTCCGCGTTTTTACAGTTTCATGCTTTATCATTTTTATTGTTTTCATATAGAAAAATATGATTTTACGTAATTTGAAAGAGGTCAAAGGTCGACAAAAGTATGACAGAATTATTTCTGAAGCACAACACAGTCTCTTGGTAAAGACTTGTGAAATACGTGAAATAAATGTAACTTTTTATAGACAAAGATAAACATGCAGTGAGCTATCTTACATGATTTAGAAAGTTGTACAGAAATGATAGTAATATTTCTGTACATTCAAGGGAAGAATAGGCCATTATGTACGGAATCTTCAGTTGCTAAAGGGATATAGGTATTAAAGGACAAGTTCACCTTCATAAACATAAGGATTGAGAAAATGCAACAATATTAGTAGAACACATCAGTGAAAGTTTGAGGAAAATTGGACAATCGATGCAAAAGTTATGAATTTTTTTAATTTTTGTGTTGGAACCGCTGGATGAGGAGACTACTACAGCTTGTGAGTCATATGCGTACAACAGTATAAAGAAAATATAAAAGAAAATTCAACATATTTTCACTTTTGTCGCATAATAAAAGAGCAATTGACTTGCCTCTTTCTAAAGGCAGGGGGAATAATATTACCCATAACATTTATCGGTAACGAGTCAGGGGAATGTGTACTTTTTTCAAAAGATGGAATTTTGTGAAATTCTCTTTATATTTTCCTTATATTGTTGTACGCATGTGGCATCTAAGTTATTCATACACTGCAGTAGTCTTCTCATCCAGCGGGTACTGCACAAAAACTTCAAAAATTCATAACTTTTGAACGGATTGTCTGATTTTCCTCAAACTTTCAATGATGTGTTCTACTAATATTGCTACATTCTCTCAATCCTTATGTTTATGAAGGTGAACTTGTCCTTTAAAGGCTGGGGTATATACATGTATACTTTTGTAGCATGATCCTTTGAAGTTGGAAAATAGTACTTACTATTAAGCAATAATGGCTACCCTAAATGAATAAGTATATCATCGCCATCATCGTTGCTATTATCATTATTGTTCTCATCATCAAAATTATGATGACGATAAAAATGGTAAGATTGATGACTGTAATGATATTGATAATGATCATAATAATAATGGTAATAATAGTTATTATTATTATAAATAATAATAATAATAATAATAATAATAATAATAGTGATAATAATAATAATAATAATCAAAATAATAAGAAGACTGATGGTAATGCTAATGCTATTATCAATACTAATACTAATACTCGATGTAAACGATACTTACAATCATAATCGACATGTTTGTTATATGGGATAAAAATCAATACGTCATTTATGACAATATTTCCAAGAGGACATTTAGATTCTCTAGTGAAGAACAAGACATGGAACTATGAAAAAAAAAACAACCAGAACAGCCAACAACTAACGACTGTCTTTGTATGGATAAAACTCCGAAACATCCGAGGAGCTTAGATTGGTAAGTCTATTTTTACATTAACCTACCACTTGCGTATTTGTCTGTTTGTTATGAAAATATAGCTTAATTTACTTGCGATAGTGTCGTCGGTGAAAACTCTGTTCTCTAGGGGAACTTATCATTTTACGCCTGCATGCATTATCAGGTACCCATCATTCACTGGTATCAAGAAGGACAATGTAAAAAAAAAAGTCTTGTCTAATTTAAGGAAGACTACACCGCGCGGGATTTGAACCCGTGACTTTCTTATTACAAATCCTCGGCGCCATCCACTCTACCACGCGGTGCCCCAGGTTTGTATGTTTGTTTTCCAAAGTCGATGATACAATTAAAATCGAGGAAATTAATCCAGACACGTGATCTAAGATCTTTCCTTGAACTGCTTTTCCGAGAGCACCACTGGGTTTTTGAGGTCATCAAAGTAGAATACCCTTTTCCCATGTTTCCTGAAGGTATTTGGCGCTGCTTGGGGGAAATGACTCAAATAGTGAGGTCTTCATAATAGTTAAGGTCGTCAGGTCATCATAATAAGTCACTTGCTGTGTTTGTTTTCTTGGCACGTGACAGTGGCAAGCATCAGAACAGTCAAAGAAATAGCTAATTGGTCCCTCCAAAGTTAACCCTTCGACTACCAAGCACTCAACATGCCCCCTGATATAGTACAGAAAACTGACGTTTGATATAGTGATAGAATTAATGCTAATTGATAAAATAGGAAAATCTTTTGCGAAAGAAACGAGTTAATCTTAGAACTAGTCATGATGGTACTATACTAATTTGTAGTTGTATTTCTGCTCAAATATTTTGATAATGTTAACGTGACTTAACGTAGTATAGGCCTACATATTGCGCATCAGTTTCTCGTAATTTTGTTCAAGTATATTCATTTCCACGTCATGACTGTCGTAGAAAATAAAGCAAATAAAGCCAAACTAAGACTTGAAATTAATGACCGTAATAATGTAAGTTATGAGTTAGATATAATGATAATGGCAATGATATATCATGATACTAATAATAATCGTAATAGAAATTATGACGAAAATACCGTTAATGATAATATGTATGTTATCAAAGTCCTAACATTGTTATCTCAATGAAAATTATATTTACAACTATGATCATATTATCAAGTACCAATAATTAAAATGATAACAATGGAAGAGTTTGTTTGCAAAAACCGATAAGTCCATTTTTGAAGATTTTGAAGTACGGTCTCTGTCGTAAAGTACAAAATAATACCTTTTGAATGATATATTGGTCACTACATAATTTCAATCAAATTACAATTATTTTCATTTTTCTTCCACAGAACGCAACTTAATATATCTATAGATGATCATGAATATACGTATTGGTTGACTGCAAGATGAAATTAGAGATTGTTAAGAATAACAAAAATAAAGCAAGTAGCCTATAAAAACAGTTTCAATTCAAACGTATTACATCATCTGCACTATACCATTCGGTCCTGCACATTCCGAGATATATGTTCCGAAAACAAACAAACAAACAAACAAACAAACAAACTGAGGGATCCACTAAAAAACATGCAAGTGCTTGTGTCTTGTGGACAACTCATGCAATTTTAACAAGCGTTATCAACAACAGCAGCTAAGTGATACCAACGTCCGATTTACTCCATTATCACCTGCAAAAGCGTCTTGATGAAGACTAATGAATTCGAAACAGCTGGTTGACGAGAGCGCTAGCTTGTTTTCAACGTAGGGCTAATCCAACTTACCACGCAATACTACCCGCATGGATTAGGTAGGCGATGATTTTAGGAACAAAGAATCTATCGAATGTTGTTAAATACAATATTTTTGTTAATGATGTCTTTGTTAAACTTATCTCTATATTTGTCGTTGTTGTTTGTTTGGGTTTTTTTTTTTTTTTTTGGTGGGGGGCTGCTGCGGGGGAGGCAGTGGTGAATTTGGGCCTCTTGTAGATAGATAGATAGATAGATAGATAGATAGATAGATAGAGAGATAGGTAGATAGATAGATAGATAGATAGATAGATAGATAGATATTGGTTTATTTCATCAAAAGAAAGATACATAGAGAGTTGGGAGCACAGAAAAAGGGAGGATTGTTACAAACATAACGGCCTAAACAATAATAAGATTTTTGCTGTTCTCTAGTGAAAACTCATGTAAATAAAACTCGCCAGCACTTATGCACGAGTGAATTCGTCTATTTTGCTATCTTATAGCACCAACTCTATAAGGATGACGTTAACGACAGAGATAGAGGAGTGGCACATAAAAGTATATTCTCTGTAATTCCCAAGAATCAGTACAGGACATATCGTATATAGTCAGTAGGTTAAGTGGAAAAGCATATAGGCTTAATACTGGAATACTGTCTATAGTATTATCCACATATATATATATATATATATATACATATGACATAATTATGTGATATATATTTCATATATTTATACATATATACCTGTGTTTATGTGTGCGTGTAGCCCTATAGAGTAATCTTCCTTTCAGAAAGATAAAGGGACATACTATGTTTATATATCATCTCTTCTTATATCTACCTCACTGTCTTGACAGTAATAATCGGTTTGACACTATTTTCTCCACTCCCTGCATCTCTTTCCCTCTCTTATAGCTCTCATTTTGCTCCATGTGTTTTATTATCCATACATCCTGTTTTGCACCCTCATTATGTAACTGCACAACACGATCTCAAGGTGCTCCGTGCTTTTATACGGGGACATGTTGAGACATGCTCCCAAAGTTCGCCCAACATTTAATCCTGATTAACCGTAATGTCTTTACATGGGTGTTATAAAATCATGTAAGTTTCAGTATGATCCGTGATCATCCCTTTATCTTTTTTCTTTTCATCTGAAAGGCAGTGTTCAGTATTGTGCTGGCCTCAATGTTAGACAATGTCAAAACTTTGCTGACTTATCTGTAGGAAGGTGTTGACAGCATGTACAGAAAACAAAAAAACTTCAGCCAAACAGCGTACAGACGTTTTGTGAATTGTGCTCTCACTAATTTTAATGTCACTTGCACGCTAATAAAATCGTTTACAAATGTTTCATTCCTAACACGACCGTCAACGGAATATATTAGATAAATCCGTATCACAGATTTTGATTTTAGATATGATAGATTTTCAGTTCATTTATTTAAATCAAATTTTACAAAGTTTGCACGAAAAAAAAGATACGTGATAAAGCCCATGCTGGCGGAATCATGAGAAGCATATAAATTAATATGCTTATTGAAATTCATGCTTTAGACAACAAGGGCATTGTGTATTGACTGTAGAAACACAACCCTTGCCGGCTAATTTAAGCATCATAATTAAATCCACTACTTTATGCATCATAATTATACCCACTTCAATATATTTATGTTAATATATTTTTATCTCCGAACTACAACTTTGTATACAATAGTGTATATATAGTCTTCATGGGAACTAGAACCAAACTCATGGTTTTCTTTTCGTAACTGAGTATTGCTCCCTCAAACTTGGGGAAAATTTTATGGATTATTTTTAGCGTGTAACGCCCTGAAGGATTCAAGAGTGTGTGTTAGTGGTAGTGTGTGTGCGTGCGTGTGTGTGTGTGTGTGTGTGTGTGTGTGTGTGTGTGTGTTTATTTCATATCGTTTTGTCAACAAACTCCAAAATGATAAATGTCGCTGGAACTCGTGGGAATGAAAGTAATTGGTCTCACTATAATAGAGTAGAATATCCTCTTCAGTTTATTACATCAACACGAGCTATATGATTCTAAAATTATCTGGCGGTTGTCTTTTTTCCCGAAGTTGTTTCTTCGAGTTCTATTTTCCTCGTTTCATCTTTATACTTTCGATAAGGATGAATGGCAGAACCATTGTTAACCCTCTTACACAAAAATACCATCGAAACTGTTGCTGGTAGTAACGATAAACTTAAGCAAACTCTTTTCATACACCATTTTTCGTGTAATGAGATTAATCATGTGGTCAATGATGTTCTTAACTCTCGCAAGTTAATATTTGATTTGACGTTCTCACAGTGTTTTGGTTTTGTTCGTGAGTTTTCTGACAAGGGAGAAACAGTAATGTATCCTTGTTAAGTATGCCGTCAAAATATCTCTGGAAATTTCGAGGATGAGTCATATATTGTGATAGGCATTTATACTTTCACCACTTGCACATTTAGACAGTTACAAGCAAAATCACTGACGAAGAATTCCAAGCAAGCGATATCCGGGTTGGCAGTTATGAAATATACCAGCCTCCTTGATACTTGGAACTTCATTCATAACTTTATCCTCTGTACATTTATTTGGTATGCATATTTAGTTCTTTCTTTTTCTCTCTAAGATGTACGCCTATAACTGTAAAGGGCAAGCACCCTCTATGTTCAATATCAGAGGTAAATACATAGAAAAAATCATACAAGGAAAATGGTACAAGTTTCCAGAAATGACATTTCATAATTTATATATATATATATATATATATATATATATATATATATATATATCATGAAGAGTTTGTTCGCAAACACCGATAAGTCCATATTTGCCAAATGGAGATATTTGCGATTAAAGGTCAAGAAAAATAAAAGAGAATAATACGAAAATTTTTGCTTCTTTTGACCATAACTTCAAAAATGGACTTATCGGTATTTGCGAACAAACTCTTCATATATATATAGGTAACATTAAAGCGCACTCCATTCCAAGTTAAAAGTGACTAAAATATACGGAGGAATATCACACAATCAGAATGGTTGTATAGGCCCACAGAAATGTGATTCGCTGAAAACAAGTCAAATTAAGAATTATGGAATATCCAAGATTCACATATCGACACCTAACAGTAATGAATGTTGGTTGCATACATATTTTTGATACATATATTTTCATCAAGAAGTCATGCGCTTAGACCTAACAAATCTCCAACTAGTTTAATACAAAAAAAAAAATGTTGACAGATTCATGTTCTTGGTTGATAGTAGTGAGTAAACTGCTGTCAGTATTCGTCCCTGGAAGTTGTGACCGTTATAGGTTGGTATAACACACAAAAAATACAATTATTATTTTGATACCAAGGAATGATGGAGGCTTTATTTTTCGTTTATTGGTTTATGTTCATTTACAAAAGAAGTATATAAAAATTAAGAAAGAAACTTGTCGAGGAGAGAGAATTAACGTTATGCTTAATGTTACGTCATCTTCATTAGAATATTGATTGTGATTGTTATTACTGTGGTGTCAAAACCTGTCAAACTGGAAAGTTCCTTATTATCTTTTGCAAAGCAAACTTTGACGATCCCTCTTAACTGTTTGTTTAACTCCCGTTTTAGCACAGCCAAAGTGGAAAAGAATCACGTGTTAATGTGCATAAACACAAAACTATAAAACATGAAAGTCAATGACGTATGACAACCGAAAGATATACATATGAAGAGTGTGTTCGCAAAAACCGATAAGTCCATCTTTGAAGATTTTGAAGTACGGTCTCTGTCATAAAGTACAAAATAATACCTTTCAAATGATACATCGTTCACTACAAATAAAGGTACATTTTTTGAAGTTATGGTCAAAAGAAGCAAAAAATTTCGTATTATTCTCTTTATTTTTCTTGACCTTTAATCGCATATATCTCCATTTGGCAAATATGGACTTATCGGTTTTTGCAAACAAACTCTTCATATATAATACATGTATTATATATATTATAGGAAATGTAAAAGGAGGCAAAGGAAGACAGAAAATAAATTTCCATATAAAAGTAAATTCCAAGAACAATAAATAGTACCGATTAATTCAAATTCAGCTCAATTGACAAAACATACATTTCACTTTCTTTTTTAACAGAAAATAAGGTAAACAAGGTAGTGTGAAATGAATAGAGTATACAGCAATAGTGAAACCTTATAGTAATTATACGTTGTCATGAATACTGAAGTAATCAAAGTGAAGTAAACAATATGCAATTTGCGAAAAATGGAGGGACCAACTTAAAAGACAAGTACCCACCTGATTGAACAGGGAGATAGAATGATATATATCAATATGCAAAGAGTTTTCATCAGATATGCAAGTCGAAAGTAAGACACATAATTATAGTATCGAGAAAAGAGTATCAAATTTGTCAATTTGGGGAGCTGCCAGAAAGGAAACATGTACTATTCCAAAACAAATTTGCATGACCTCACTGGTATTATTATATTATACCAATCACAGTATTTTTGTTGTTGTGTCGATCAGTTTCTGGCAAATAGGAAAAGTGGCACGTTGTATCGAAAGTACCAAAGGTTAGGTTTGTTATGCTTCGAGTGACAGTATTTTTGAAAACCATGTGAAATAGTTATTGTTAAATCTAACGTTTTATTTTGGTGGAGGAATGAGCCGATGAAGTAAGAGTAGATAATTATGATTTCGAGCAGAATGTAACAATAACAAGACATCAAAACTGTTTATCACGAGTTTTATATCGTGTTTCTTGAACCCAAAGATAACATGTAATAATGCAATGTAGTATCACATGAACTACATATTTTTTTATTGTGATACGGTAGAACAACGTATATCTATGTTCGAACAAGCAGGGAGATTTAAATAAAGTGGAATTGAACGTGTAGGTCTATCCCTTTCCGTTATCTGCCCTAACCCCACCCCCATCCCCCCCCAAAAAAAAAACAAAAACAAAAACAAAACAGCATAATCAAAACAACAAAAAACAAAATCGAAACCATAAAAACCAAACAGATTGCATTAACAGAACACAAAATAAGGCTTACCAAACATCAACAAATCAATTGTGGAAAAATACACTACTAGTATGTATAGATAAAGAAATATTTTGTAAGCGACCTTTCGCAAAATCGTCACTCATATCTCACCTCCTTTTGTCACATTTTATTGCTTTTCTTTGCCACAATGCAATATTTTTTCCCCAATTTGCCGTCATCAACTTCTCGTCAAACATCACTTCATTTTCTTCTTTTTGTCCCTTAAAGGGATGGTATAGTTTGGTTGAGATGGGGATTCAGGTTTTAACTTTTAGCAAAATAATTAGAAACCACTCATATAAAATATCAAAGAGCATACAATAATAATCTTATTCTCAGAGGGAAAAGATTACTTGATGAAAATTGCTTTAGAAATATTGTATAGGGCCTATGCTCTTTAATATTTCAGGGAAATGGTGTCCAATTATCTCGCAAAAGTTAGAATTTGAATCTCCATCTCAACCAAAACTATATCCCTTTAAAAGACCAATCTTCCTTCTCTGTTCTGGGCAAATTTGTTTGTTTTGTTATTTTGCTTTTAATCTATAAGAGTATATCTCTCATGTAATTTATTGCTTTACGTGCGGGGAAATGTACCTTACAAGCATTGCTTTTTAGCATTCCTCCCCATTTCCAGCATTTTCGTATGTTTTGCATATAATGGAATTTATGCACTCAGTTTCTGTAATAAAAAAATGTGTATAAGTTGCTGTTGGAAATAGAAAATTGAATGAATGAAATTTGAATCAAACTATACAATACATGATATTAATGATTACGAAAGAGTGTTAGAATACTAGTACACAAATTGCACTTCAAAGCAAAAAATAAATTATGATAATAATAACTATAAAAGTAGATGCAATGATGCATTTTATAGGCAAATAGTGCATGACCAGGCATTATTTGCTCTGCTTATTACCTTGAATATTCTTGTTTTGACAGCTGTATTACTGATATTGTGGGAATATATCTCGCGCTAATTCAATTTCAACGAAATTAGCATGCTGTAAAAACAATTCTTTTGAGTGCGCTTCATGTTTACACAATTGTTTTCATATCCCATATTTCCATGATTACAGTAAGTACTCTGTAAATCATATCTAACTATTCCGGCACCTGCGAGTTTCATTTCCTGTTTTTTGGTTGTTTTGTTTTTTGTTTTTTGTTTTGTTTTGTTTTTTGCTGTATGTGATAACATATGCCTATAATAATAAACTGATAATCCTCGTTGTACTGTCAATTCTTAAACGGTTGTTATTGTTGTTTTTTTCATTTATCAATATTATATAGCGCTTTATTTCCATCCAACAAAAGTAATACAAACACAACATATGGATGCATTTAATAAATCACATAGTTAAAAGTTGATTAGAAATATGAATTTACTACAAAATATATGAACAGTGAATAGAAACAATGCGTTACTTTACAATGGTGACAATAAGCATGGAGAGGATCTCCCTGCAAAAAGTAACTACAGCGATAGAAAAGTGAGATCTACTTAAAAGCAGAGCTTATAAAACGTGGATCACTCAAAATAAAATGCTGATGTTACATACCTGTATAACCAAAATTATCTACTTCTTTAGTTAGACCATAAATGTGTAACATCTTGCAGGTTATACGAAAATAAATTAAATATTATAATATTAAGTAGTTATAGAACTTGTTTAAAAGTATAAGGTTTGTTTCCCCATCCAAACATGAAGAAATCACAATTTTGACTTTTTTCCCCACGGTCGTTCAAAAATCAATGAAGAAAAAAAAAAACGAAATTCAGAACAAAAAATGCATATCGAAATATTGAGCTGATTGGACCATTAGTGTGACCTTCCCTTCCATGTGAGTGCGGACGTTAGGCCAACTTTTGCTTTAAGTCAACTGGCAAATTATATCTTATATACACAATAAATGTTTTTCTCTTTTTTTTACCCAGAAAATTTTGCCCGAAACTTGATCTTGTCATCAAATGTTATGGCCATTTCCAACTTTTACAGGAAAATCCTGGAGCTGAAGGATAATTACACAAAGCAGCATACCATGTTTTTTCCAGGGTTACTTCTGTTTTTCAGTAAGCCGACAGGATGCACTGAACACTCAATGCTACAAAAATAATTCTTTGATGAGAGAACAGGCAGGAGACGAAGTTCCTGTTCGCTCAAATGTAATCTCCAGAGTTTTGATTACGATACCGTGGACGATCGATAGATATCAAAGTTTCCGCGCAGACGATAACCTTTCTACCAATACTGAAGTGTGTACAAATCAGTAAGGTCAGTTGATGTCAATTTTCCACATTCAGAACTAACACACTCTTAAAAATGAAATGGAAAATCCAACACTTTGAATGCTTTCACTCCGCGAACCTTTTGTATATTATAAATGTTGAATCTAACACCCAAAATGCTAAATCTAACACCCAAAATGTTGGATTTAACATTTCAATTTAGCCCCCAAAAGAAATGAAATGGTAAATCCAACATTTGAAATGTTTTCCCTTCTCGAACCTTTTGTATTAATGTTAAATTTATAACTCTCAAAATGCTAAATCTAACATTAATATTGTTTGATTTAACATTTCATTTTTAGCCATAAAAAGAAATATGAAATAACAAATCCAACATTTTGAGCGTTATAAGTGTTAAGATGAATATATACAAAAGGTTTGAGGAGTAATAACATTTGAAATGTTGGATTTGCCATTTCATTTTAGTGTGTGTGTGGATAGCACACTCCTTATTGTGTAGAAGCCCAAGTAGTATTTATTACTACAGTGTTAGTGTTAGTATTGATATAAGAGTAAGTGAAAGTATTATTTTGTGTTACTGTTAGTGATAGTATTGGTATTTGTGATAATGGAACTATTTGTCTTAGTATAAGTATTAGTATTAGGATTAGTATTAGTATAGATATTAGTATAAGTACAAATAGTAGTATCAATTAGTATAAGTATTAGTATTAGTATTAGTATTAGTATTAGTATTAGTAATGTATTGGTATTGGTATTGGTATTGGTATTGCCATTATACGATTTAGTGTTAGAATTAGTTATTAGTATTAGAGTTGGTATAATATACATAGCAGTTGCCGTGTTGCAGTAACAGTAACCACTTTAACGTTATTAACAACGCAAATGATACCGGTATAAAATTACAGTGTTAGTGATAATTATGACTTTGATATTGACAGAATTAAAAGCTACAATGACTATAAAGACCGCTATACATGTTTCGGTGTTACTGCCATTAGTAGTGTTATGACTGCCTTTTGAAGAACGTTTTTATTGTCAACATCACTAATGTATGATAGATAAAATTTATATATTAAGATCATAACCATACCAACGAAGATGAAAAGAGTATTCAATTCATAATGCTCATGTTTCCATGTTTTAGTGATTATCATGCACCTTCTCCCATTAGAGTGCATTGTAGGGTGTGGCATTAACCTCTTGGGACTTATTAAGTGTTGACATGCTTCGTTTTTCTCTCCTGTATCAGATTTTTGAGATGTATGCGGTGATGACAGGACTCCGGGTATAACTCAGAACGTCCCCGCATACATACATCATCACATGGCTTTCAAGCTTTACTCTGATATTATTGTTCTAGGCTGGTAAACGTCTGATACGGATCAGGTAGATAGTTTGCACGTGACATTGACTCAAACATCAGGCATCGGTATGAACATTTTTCTTTCGAACCCCCAGGGGAAAGCGCAGAGCGGAAGCGGGGGTTTGGAAAATGGAAGGCGGGACGGGGCGGTGGGGGAAGGGGGGTCTGGGGATGGGGGGTGACATCTTACTCATCTTGTTAATTTCCATCGCCTAAACGGAGCGGTTTCATTATTCGACACAGCTATAATAACAACCAAATACCTGCAATATTTGGCTTGTTAGAGATATTTGGTTCCATGATTATCCCTATCATTTTTTTTTCAATTCAATTCAGTTTTTATTTTTCCATCCTGCAAGGAGTGAAACAAGATATGGTATAATATAAAGCATGCGTAAAACAATCACATTGTTTGATTTATTCTAATCAAATAAAAAAGAAATACAAAACAAAAAATGAATCGCAAAGTATGTAATAAGATAATGATATAAGTGGTATAACTAAGAACAACTATACATTGCTATGAATGATAACAATAAAGTAGGTATAGAAAAAGAGTGGTCCACTAAAAAGCTACGCATGGATCACTCAAAACATGATGTATACATCATCATTATTCAAACCGTAATTATTTTGAAGAACAGGAAATACAATTTCAGCCAAATCTAACGATGTTCAAGTTGCAAGCGCTATTCACTGTGCCGTGTGTACCCAACGGAAGAATGGTGAAAAAAAATCCCCACAAGAACAAAAACTAACACACAATAGCGGATATACACAAGCTATACACAGATGCGCGTGCATTGCCCACTCTCTTGACAAAGGAGAACGAAAAAAAAAGCAGATGAATACGTACATACATAGACAAAGGACACGACAAGGCAGACAACACATTACAAGCGACAGAGAGGACAGAAGAAAGGAAAAGGAGCATAGAAGAATTTTGGAACACGCCACTCCATCACCGCGACACTTCATTCATCGTCATCCTTATCATTAACATCGTCATTTTCATAATCATTCAGCGGTATCATCATTATCAGTGTCAGTTATGGTTGTCATCGTCATAATCTTTATTGCCATCATGAAGACTGCTACTATTATCACCACCTTTCAAACTTCTACAGTCATCATCATCATCACCATCATCATCAAATAAAGTTTGAATTTGAATTCAAATTTGAATCATCATCATGGTAATCATCAAAATCATCTTACTCAACAATATTGTTATCTTGACCCCAATTACACACGTTATGACATATATAATTATTACATTTTCATCCTCATTATATTCAATCAATCAATATTTATTTTAGACTAACGAACACATTTTTTACCTTTAATATCTTAACCCGTTATGACCAACAGATGTTTGCGTAACACACATCTAACACCTTGTCTAATTCCCACAAGACACTGCATCTTGCCTATAAAGAACATTTGAGACTAATCTTTGACCCATTAATCACTTGATTCAATCATAATTACAAGAGTTTCCCTTCTTCACCACCGTCTCTCACGTCTTTGTCGCGATCATGAATTTCATCCACTCCTTTGCCGTCATCATCATCATCGTCGTCGTTGTCGCTGTCACCGTCTCCTGCGTTATTCTCGTGGACGACAAAATACATCACCATTTCTTTTCGGGATGGTATGGGTATTAGCGTCAATTCGTAACAATGTTAATGAGTAATGTCTGTTTGTGTTATACCCGCTCTGAACACGGAAAGCCGTTTATTACAGGGATGTCACACTGTTGACTGGGAAAGGAGGGTAGGTATGCACGTCACATCCCATCATGCCCCTGAGCGGAAGTGGTAACACGGATCCAACACCACATGTGACGATTCCTCCAGCTTCCGTCTTCTGTCGAACCTGACTGCAATGTCATCGATAATCTGAAAAGGAAATTTTCGATGAGGAGGAATCACACGAAATGGAAGAGAATTCAGTGTTATTGTCCCAAACAACAACAGTCGCCGCAGTTGTATTCCCCAGCCCGCACGTACACCAAATTTATGTTGGCACCAAGACAAGGAAATCAAAGTCTCACTGAGGTCACCAATCTTTAAACGTTATACGTTTACTGGTAGACATTACGGAGAAATGATATTTCATTTATAGGGGTAGCTGTCCTCATTTTGCAAAACTCGGAATGGTTTGGAAGGAAACGGCTAACCACAACTTTAAATGCCAATTTGCGCTATTAAAGATAGACAAATAGTCGCACCATTTTCATACCCTTACATTATCCTATCACTTTAATGCTTTCTTGAACAATATTTGAATTTCTAGCTAGAGTTTCCAGCAGCATGGTTCTGAACAGGATAAGTTCTGGATGGGATATTCGAACAAGTGTGTTCGTTGTTGTTGTTGTTGTTGTTGCTGCAGAAAATCTTCCTCTCTCAATTTCTTTGCCTCTTTATCTGTCTGTCTGTCTGTCTATCTGTTTGTCCATCTCTCCTCCTTCCTCCCTCCTTCCTTAAAGGCATAATTCACCCTTTGCAGATGAAACAAAAATCCAACATTAGTGCTCTAAAGTAGTTCTAAAATACTAGTTAGGGATAGAAAAAACCACTGTAAAAATTTGAATCCATATAATCAATACTTATGTTAAGTATTGTTAAATACACACAATAAAAATGTTTCCAGACTAAACTGTCTACAGTTACGGTTTATTGAGAAAAATACTGATATCTCCTTATACTTAAGGCTTTATGTCAAAAATTTCATATGATACAGATGTTTTGTGATACAACAGACCTACACATATACATCAAATGTGATATCTTGAACATTTTTAAAATCATTTTTCCCAAAGGTAAACAGGACCTTTAACTTTCCCATCCTTCCTCCCTTAATACCTCCCTTCTCCCCTCCATTCCCCCTCTCTCCTTCCCTCCCTTCCCCTCGCTCTCCCTCCCTCCCCCTATAGCAGCTCTCCCTCCCTTACTCTCTCTCTCCCACACTTCGGGAAGCCGCATTGATTTGTCCCGAAACACGAAAGGAATATATTCATCCGGACACGAACTTTAGTTTTCGATACGACACACTATTCACTATTGTATCTAGCTATACCATCAAAACTTGCCAAGAGGAAGCAAAACATGCTCTGAGCCAAAACTCAAGACTTAAGTCTTGGCTCAGAGAGCGTTGGGGTCCTCTTGAACAGTTTTGATAGCTGTCATGTGCACAGTCAGATGATAAGTGGTGCAAGGAAATATCACTTTCTCTCAGTTCAATAGGTTCTAATATTAGTTAAGAACACACACAATATTTGTTATTATACATGATAAATTTTGTTGGTCATTATCATTTGTGTTAACACTGTTATTGATGTCACCATTTGTTTTTCTTCTCTTATTTCGTCTTCTATACAATTAGTATCATAATTGTTATCATCATTATTATCACTATCATCAGATGATCATTATCATCATCTATCTTCATGACTATTACCGTCATTATCATCATGACGACTAGTAGTAGTAATACATTTTGCAATTTTATAATTTTTGATCTATTTTCGTTGTGTCATGTACGTCCTATCAAGGGTTACTGTTCGATATTCCGAAGGCTCGTTGATCCGAAAAAGAAACAAAAAGAAAAATCTTTTGTTGATCTGAAAATAGAAAAAAAAAGTTCGTTATTCGGAAGGCTCGAAACGTAATAATATAACAATGTGTGCACCTTCTTTTCATTTTCGGATTACGGTGACTGTTCATAGAGAGTTTCCCTGTAGAATCCTGCCAAACACAACCATGGATGCGTTCGATACCATCTCCTCGCTATTGAGGCTCTAGTTTCCTCGATCTAGTGATTCGATATCAGCCTGTTTGTTTGTTTCTTTGTTGCATGTTTTTAATCTGAGAACGTGGCTGGGTAGTAGCCCATATTCAGCTGCAGTAAAGCTGGTCCTCCGTATAGGGTCCAGTACAGGTAGCTGTCCAGTTGGTTATGAGCAGGGAGGTGGGAAGAGATCCCACCTCCCTATTATGAGGCAGGCCCACTTCACCAGGTTATGCACCCTTCTCTTTGCGATGAGTGAATGAAGCGGGCTTGAGTTGTGACTATCACACACGGGATCTCCATTTCATGTCCTATATACAAGGGACAAGTGTTTTGCCTCGTACTATATAGCGGGGACGGTATAAATACATAAACATTGCTCATTTAGACTAGTGAATCGAACAGGAGTTGCTGTACAGCGCGGGAAAAATAAAATATCTCTCAGCATTGGTGACATTATCACTTATAATTATAAGAGTCAAATGAATCAGACACTACAGAAAGGTAAAATAGTATGTGGCACTGGTTTCCTCTCAGAATAGGTTTATATGGTCTTATTTACACAGGGTAGCCTCTTCAGTATCAGCTTTACTCCCAAGGGAGGGAGTGAGGGAGGATGACAACGTGTACACTTCTGTAAACGAAGTGGTTAGGCAGATAGATGGGGAAATAGATAAACACGGAAATGAAATATATAGATAGATACATGGAGATATATATATATATATATATATATATATATATATATATATATAGATGAACAGAGAGATTGTATGGAAAGAGAGAGAGAGGGAGAGAGAGAGAGAAAGAGGGAGAGATAGAAATAGATACATATCCTTAGATAATGAATTATAGATAAATAGCTCGACGGGGGGGGGGGCGGAGAGAAGATAATGCAACGTTCTGTGAGGAGAGGAAAATGTACGATTATAATTGACTACGGAAGACGTATATGACGTCTAAAAACAGCAGCAAGGGGGGGGGGGGCGGTGTTTAACATAATGATCATTCTTAAACTCCAAATAGCAGTCCGTGTGTGACTGCACAACAGTTTGGTCTGTTCAACATGTAATTGACTATAAGACATATTATCAACTGCATGCCGATAGATCAAAGTAGGGTCCTATACAGGAACTAACGCACCTCCACGGCAAAACACGGCGGTGAGAACGAGTCGTTAATTCCCGAAACTTCCCGCGATGAGAACAATTGAACAGAGCCGTGTTGTGACGCGGTAGACGAGTGCTCTAATTCTATATCATTAGATAACAGCAATGGTTGTTTGTGGCCCGTTTACGATTGTATGTTAATGACCTAATCTGTTTTTGACTGATGCTGATTGGTTTGTATCTGGTAAACATGATTAACAGCCATCCGGTATGGCCATATAGGTCTGATAACCCTTGTTGGACACAAGCCAAGGAGAGTTTTACTTCGTAGTATTCGTCGCTATCAAAACAACAGCAACAAACAAACTGAAATTACAAACTAAAAATCAAAACAAGAAACATCGATCGGATACGATATCAAACATTCAATAGATCAGCAAAAGAGAAAGAAAAGCATGATTTGTCTTCACAAGGACGTGCAATTAACAAGGCATTGAAATCTATATATTGCTGTAGTCAATATACGACAGAGGAAAATGAAATAGGCATCTTTCGATTGAAATTATCAGAAACACTCGTGAAATGTAGTTGTGTATGGAAGACAAGATGTTTCTACTCCTAAATTTTCAGTCATAATCCTGCAAAGCTTTAATAATACGCTGTCTCGCTTGTCATTTTAATTTTAATCGTTTGCGATTTTAATCGCATGAAGCTACTAGTTCTGGGGGATGTTGCAAGAAAGTTGCAATCAATTGCAAATAATTGCTAATTTTGAAACAACCATTCTGATCGGCTCAGGGTCTGCCCTATTACGAAGACATGCATCCAACAATGATTTTGATTGGCCAGTGACAATCAGTTGCAAGTTGCGTTTAAACGCATAGTTTCTAGCAACGGGGCCCAGGAGGTGTATTGAATCAGTGCCAGCATTCTTGTAAAGACTGATGTTTGATCTATCTTTTCAGGAGAATGAAAAAGTGAGCATTTATAAAGCGTGCATTTTATCCCCCCCCCCCCCTTCCGAAAAAAAAAGCAAGCTAAGTGGTACAAAAGACGTCACAGATGCGCATCAGTGTGTACTCCACAACAAGGAAATGTACATCAATCAGAAACTCGAGTTGGAATATATATTGTCTTATACTTACATCAATTTTTCGTTTGTATTCATAAGAGTGTGTTGCGAGTTGGTTCTTTCCCTCTGTCTGTCTGTCTGTCTGTCTCTCTCTCTCTCTCTCTCTTTCTTTCTCTTTTTTTTCTCTCTCTGTCTTTAGTGGGGCACCATCTTAATGGAGAATACCCGTGTTTCACTGATTCCCATCTGCAGGAGATCAACCGGAGAAAAAGTGTGCGTGGGTGAATATAGACCAAGGGCATCGAACTATCAATTGTATGATAACGAAGAATAGCTTGTCCTTGTTGGGTTTATATCTGACATTCCCCTTTTGGAAAACAATGAATAGCCCAGTGGAAAACAGGATTTGGCTTCTTACACATTCTTCATTTTTTTATTATTTTTTATTATTTTCTTTTCACTATAACAGACGCAATATCACTTTCAATTTGAAAGTTTCAATACCATATTGTCCGGACGAGGCTATCGGTATATTTGTTTGCAATGAGTCTATTGTACAGGACAAAGATTCACGTATTCAGGGGAAGTATGTGCGTGTGTGTTTTTGTGTAAATATGTGCATTTATATGTGTGTGATTGCATCTGTGTGTATTAGTATGTGCCTGCGTTTGCGGGAGGGATATTTCATTTTCACACAGTCAATCGCCTATAGGTAGACTGAACTATGATTTAAACGCTCTGTTCCCATACCAAAGTGCACAGCTTGACGAGAAAAGATAAGAAGACATCAGAAAGAATGTAGTGATGTGATATTGCATAACCAGTTCGTTCAAACTAGAGTTGAAATAACCACTGAAATGAAATGAAATGAAATGAAAATGTATTGAGTAAAAACAGGTGGATGTGGGGAGTTCGTTTATGGTAGAATACCTCTATGCTGCACAATAGTGTACCCCGGCTGACGCAGCGCGTATTGACTAATAGGACCTGTAGCTTTTTGCCACACTCTGGCCATGGAGCTACGACATGTTCTGGTTAGACTTACTGTAAAACGAGGAATTTTCGCCTACACTTTAATTTCGCGAATTTCACGAGCGCCAAGATTCGCGAAATTAAAATGCACGCGAAAGTTCTTGTTTACACTATATGCATTGAACGCTAGTGGCACTTTGCGAAAATTTCATGCCACGAAAAAGGCTGTCGGTTCCAATTCGCGAAAAATTCATGCCGCGAATATATCATGTTTTACAGTATATTGTCCACTACATAGAGATATGGAGCAGTCATGAGTGTATATAGGGCTCACACCCATAAATATTTCCCCATAGGGACGTGTGTTAAAAATCAAATTTCAAAAAATTCTGTAAAATAGCTGGGAGAAATGAGGTGTTTCAGCTTCACTAACCTGGATAAGTTAGATGTACCCTTTCATCCATCAAATTCTCAGGGTGGATAATTCAGTTCAAATTCTGTTCAGGGGTACGAAAAGCCAGACTACGAGTTCTTGTCACTCAAAAAGTCACCCATTTTGCGTGCACGTACCCAATGAAATATAGTCCCCTCAAATTCCACCAGAAAAGCTTTCATCTTCTAACCAAAATGCAATTTGTAGAGGAATTCATACTCAATATCTACAGCTATTCAGTTTTTTGCCAAACTGCATCATTGATTTTTAATTAATTTTTTTCTTCATTTATTTTGGTATCTTTGGTACGAATTTGTGAAGGGGTTTCGGACATTCCATTGTATTTACGGGTGTGAGCCCTATATATATATAGTGAAGGTCATATTTCTCATTTGACTTTTAAACATCATAAATGTGTTTTTGATGATATTTGCACCTACATCATATGGGAAATTACACATTCTAGGGTTATAAAGCTTCTCAAAGGGACACTTTTGAAACTCACACCCTTTGAGGTTTTTTAAAGAAATAAAAATGTAGTGTTGATCAGTTCTTCATAAGATGAATACCTAGATGCAGGCAGTAATCTTTGATTATGGGGGTGTCATCATCACATTATTGCCTACAAAATACTTGAAAAGACTTTGTTCTGTCAAACAGACTAACTTTATGAATTTTGACCTCTTCCAGTGGTAGCCAAACAAAGAAATACTATACAAATATACCAGGCCTGAGAGGCTCTGGTTGAAACTATGCGCATGAGGTGACTTCAGTAGCACTATTTTCTGAGGGGCGCAGCCCCGAAGAAAATAGTGCTACTGAAGTCACCGAAGGCACATAGTTTCAACCGGTGCCTCGAAAATTGGCCTCGTATATTTGTTTTATATCCCTCCCAATGAATTTAAGAGTATTCGACTGCTGGTATTCTGTAATTTACCTCTTTTTTAAGGGCATCTTGCTTTACTTTTCAAGAAGATTGACTAGTCATTCACGCTCGGGAAAGCAGCTCAGCAGGAGGGCAGCGCGTACGCGTACTATGAAGAGACAACTGCGCGCTCAGCCGCTGAAGTGTACTCGGTGCATTGCTGTACAACGTACTGGTAAACATGCGCAAACTGCAAACTCACTACGCGCTTCACGCATGCAATACGCCTATCCGATCTGTCAACAAGTACGTTCGGTTGCCAGTGCAATGATGTGCGTGCTCGAGCTGATCAACGATGTGACTGTGAGCTGCAGTTGATTGTGTTTTCTGTCGTCTTTCTACCTAGCTGTCATGTCTGTACATGAATATGGACTATCATTTCCTGTTAAAATGCAAGTATACATTGTAAATTTGGGTAGCATTCAGTAACAGCGTATAAGGTTAGATTAGGCACTGGAAAAATTCTAGCAATTAAAGCATCGAGTGCCACTGTAAATTCGTGTGATTCGTACGGTGTTCTAACGTAAACAGTGAACAAGTTAGACTCTAACTTACTCGTTAGACACTCTAAAAAATAATTATTAGGAATGAGATTACGGGAAATAGGGCCTACTGTTAGACAGGTAGAACTAACGTTACGCTTATACTAGCGCTAACGTTAGAGCAGGCCTACTATCTACTGCAGTTTCGTTTGTCAACATCTTTTGGGTGGGGCTCGAGACCAACTTTCAAACGGCGAAGCATGAACTCCCCAAAGGCCTACGGTACGTCGAAGAACCCTAGCTTGCTTATTGTTGTCTACTATAGATCTACGATATCGCCTACTCTGTTGTAACGTAGAATGAGGGCTTTATAAGAGTCTGAGTCCGAGTCTCTCTAACGTAACCCGTGTCGCATTGAGTGTATGCGTGTCTTGTGGTTCTCGCGAAGTGCAGTGATCTAAGGCGCCGCGATACTCATTCATTTGTACATGAAATCTCTCGCGAAGCGAAGGTGCTGCGATACCCATTCATTTACACGTGAAATATTTCGCGTCGCGACGCGAAGCAAAAAGCGCGAAAATCACCAGCGTGGTATAGTATACAAATATCGACTGCTGCAGAGGGAGATGGTAAAACTATTTGCACCGAGGTGATGTCTCAACAGTGCTATGTCCCGAGACGAAGTCGAGGGACATGGCACTGTTGAGACATCACCGAGGTCAAATAGTTTTACCATGGCCCGAAAGAAAGCAGTCGATATTTGTTTTATATCCCTCTCGAGCATTTTACTAGAGTAATGACGGTTCCCTTTTGGAAAAGTGTGCAGGTTTCGTGAACGATAAATCTAACGTTAGGCTGTAGCAGTGCAGCAGCAGTGCGTGCAGCGCGTAGCGAACGACACCGCTGCGCTGTTGTTGATTCCTACACACGAGCTACACTAAAGCGTGCAAAACTCCGAAAGATCGAGGTCCAGGACTACGTTGGAAGTAGGCCTAAAGCGGCTTCGTTACCCAGATCATCTTCAAAATCGGTTTTAGTTTATTCCTAATTCGTACCTGATATGGTGTCCTCCTGCGATCATTCTTCCGTTACTGGAAGCAGTCACTTTGTCAATTGAGCTGAATGCATTGATCACGTATCACACGTCCACACGTTACACACCGACCGGCCACGCCATCGCACCACACAGATTTCTGTAATGCTGTCGCACATGCACACCGCGCGCTCTCTTAGCGCTAGCTAGCTAGCTAGCTACAAGCAACAGGACTGTCGCTCAAAAGTATCGCTACTACGCGCACTGCGTACCAGAAATGTAGATATCGATCACACGATCACGATGGGTGCAAATCGTGGATTCCCAAAAGTACTATATCACGCTGGCTAGTAACCAATTGCACCGCATCCAGCTGCTCGTAGCTAGCTAGTAAAACTACACCATGTTCGTGCTCTGTACAATCCTATGGCAAGAAGCTTTACATGAGGGATATAATATACAAATAGCGACTGCTGCAGAGGGAGATGGTAAAACTATTTGCACCGAGGTGATTTCTCAACAGTGCTGTGTCCCGAGACGAAGTCGAGGGACATGGCACTGTTGAGAAATCACCGAGGTCAAATAGTTTTACCATGGCCCGAAAGAAAGCAGTCGATATTTGTTTTATATCCCTCTCGAGCATTACAGAGTGATGATGGTTCCCTTAAATTGGAAAAATGTGCAGGTTTCCTGACGTTAAATCTAACGTAAGGCCGTAGCAGTACGGCAGCAGCAGTGCGTGCAGCGCGTAGCGAACGACACCGTTGGTTCTACACACGAGCTACACTACAGCGTGCAGAACTCCGAAAGATCGAGGAGGTCCAGGACTACGTTAGAAGTAGGTCTAAAGCGGCTTGGTTACCCACATCAGCTTCAAAATTGCTTTTAGTTTATTCCTAATTCGTACCTGATCTGATATGGTGTCCTTATGCTGCAATCATTCCTCCGTTACTTGAAGCGCAGTCACTTTGTCAATAATGAGCTGAACTGCATTGATCACACTAACGAATACACACACACACACACGCCGCCATCGCACCACAGATTTCTGTAATAAGCGCTGCTAGCTCTAGCTACATCGCACAGGACTGTCGCTCAAAAGTATCGCTACTACGCGCACTGCGTACATTCTTAAGTGAGAAATGTAGATATCGATCACACGATCACGATTGGGTGCAGATCGTGGATTCTCAAAAGTACTATATCCCGCTGGCTAGTAACCAATTGCACCGCATCCAGCTGCTCGTAGCTAGCTAGTAAAACTACACCATGTTCGTGCTCTGTACAATCCTATGGCAAGAAGCTTTACATGAGGGATATTATATCCCTCATGTAAAGCTTCTTGCCATAGGATTGTACAGAGCACGAACATGGTGTAGTTTTACTAGCTAGCTACGAGCAGCTGGATGCGGTGCAATTGGTTACTAACCAGCGGGATATAGTACTTTTGGGAATCCACGATTTGCACCCAATCGTGATCATGTGATCGATATCTACATTTCTCACTTAAGAATGTACGCAGTGCGCGTAGTAGCGATACTTTTGAGTGACAGGTCTGTGGCTTGTAGCTAGCTAGCTAGCGCTAAGAGAGCTAGAGCGCGGAGCGCGCGGTGTGCTCTGCGATCACGACAGCATTTAGAAATCTGTGGTGCGATGGCGTGGGTGTGTAACGTTAGTGGACGTGTGATCAATGTATTCAGCTCAATTGACAAAGTGACTGCTTCAAGTAACGGAAGAATGATCGCAGGAGGACACCATATCAGGTACGAATTTAATAGGAATAAACTAAAACCGATTTTGAAGATGATCTGGGTAACGAAGCCGCTTTAGGCCTACTTCTAACGTAGTCCTGGACCTCCTCGATCTTTCGGAGTTTTGCACGCTGTAGTGTAGCTCTGTGTATAGGAATCAACAACAGCGCAGCGGCGTCGTTCGCTACGCGCTGCACGCACTGCTGCTGCACTGCTACGGCCTAACGTTAGTTTTATCGTTCACAAAACCTGCACACTTTTCCAAAAGGGAACCGTCATTACTCTAGTAAAATGCTCGAGAGGGATATAAAACAAATATCGACTGCTTTCTTTCGGGCCATGGTAAAACTATTTGACCTCGGTGATGTCTCAACAGTGCCATGTCCCTCGACTTCGTCTCGGGACATAGCACTGTTGAGACATCACCTCGGTGCAAATAGTTTTACCATCTCCCTCTGCAGCAGTCGATATTTGTATACCATTTCCCTAGGGAGTATAGTCTTTTTCGCGCACTTGTATGGTAGAATTATGTTTTGTTGTTTACAGTGCTCACGACCAATCAGAGGACGAGATGCATTTTGTGAGGGATATAAATTAAAATAACACAGTCATTCAAAGTTGTGTGATACTGATGACTGCTATGTACAAAGATCTATCTATACCACAACAACACAACAACATAATAAGAAAACAAATTATAGCCAAACAAAGTTGGGGGGGGGGGGGGGTAGAGGAGAAGGGGGGGGGGGGTAGGAAGGGGAAGGGGGGAGGGAGGAAGAGATCTGACACAATACAACAACATAAACCAGCAGAATTTGTATGGGATGAATACTTCCCATAGACTTGTGTGCATTGCGTGCATCCTCTATAGTGAAGGTCATATTTCTCATTTGACTTTTAAACATCATAAATGTGTTTTTGATGATATTTGCACCTACATCATATGGGAAATTACACATTCTAGGGTTATAAATCTTCTCAAAGGGACACTTTTGAAACTCACACCCTTTGAGGTTTTTTAAAGAAATAAAAATGTAGTGTTGATCAGTTCTTCATAAGATGAATACCTAGATGCAGGCAGTAATCTTTGATTATGGGGGTGTCATCATCACATTATTGCTTACAAAATACTTGAAAAGACTTTGTTCTGTCAAACAGACTAACTTTATGAATTTTGACCTCTTCCAGTGGTAGCCAAACAAAGAAATACATTAAAATAACACAGTCATTCAAAGTTGTGTGATACTGATGACTGCTATGTACAAAGATCTATCTATACCACAGCAACACAACAACATAATAAGAAAACAAATTATAGCCAAACAGAGTTGGGGGGGGGGGGTAGAGGAGAAGGGGGGGGGGTAGGAAGGGGAAAGGGGGAGGGAGGAAGAGATCTGACACAATACAACAACATAAACCAGCAGAATTTGTATGGGATGAATACTTCCCATAGACTTGTGTGCATTGCATGCATCCTCTATAGGGCTCACACCCATAAATATTTCCCCATAGGGACGTGTGTTAAAAATCAAATTTCAAAAAATTCTGTAAAATAGCTGGGAGAAATGAGGTGTTTCAGCTTCACTAACCTGGATATGTTAGATGTACCCTTTCATCCATCAAATTCTCAGGGTGGATAATTCAGTTCAAATTCTGTTCAGGGGTACGAAAAGCCAGACTACGAGTTCTTGTCACTCAAAAAGTCACCCATTTTCCGTGCACGTACCCAATGAAATATAGTCCCCTCAAATTCCACCAGAAAAGCTTTCATCTTCTAACCAAAATGCAATTTGTAGAGGAATTCATACTCAATATCTACAGCTATTCAGTTTTTTGCCAAACTGCATCATTGATTTTTAATTAATTTTTTTCTTCATTTATTTTGGTATCTTTGGTACGAATTTGTGAAGGGGTTTCGGACATTCCATTGTATTTACGGGTGTGAGCCCTATACAGTATCTGTATGGTCTACAACAGCTGCACAGACCGTAAACCGCCCTCTTTGGTTTATGATCCGCTGATGATATGTCTGGAATACGAGCGTGCTCATTCCGGAAAACAGACACACGTTGTGACGAACGCAAAATGTATCAGCTATCTGCACGGTCAAATAAAGTTTGTAAAAACATTTGAGCAAACGACTGTCATTCACAAAGAGACCATTAGACAATTTTGACTAACAGAGACACGTACACACAGACATACACAGGACTATTATATATCATAATATATATATATATATATATATATATATATATATTACAATGAACCTTTTTTTTTTAAAGTGTCGGGGCTGTGGGCCGAGCGTGTGTGTGTGTGTGTGTGTTGGGGGGGGGGGGTTGAGGTTAAGGGTTAACTTATAACTTTGGTTTGATAAATAAATTCATTGTGATCTTGTTGATTAACTGAGGTGACAATTCCTTTGACATAGTTTTATAATTTTCATAACTTATTTTGATAATTTCATAGTTTTCATAACTCATACATATATAAGTCTCTCAGCGTTTGAACTCGCATTCCCTTGACGTCACGTATCATTTCCTGATCGTTTCAGTTCAAAGTTCATGTTCGTGACTGTATTCACTCTATAGTTCCATGCAGTCGAATCTCATTCGATTCAGTATAGTTTAATTTGATATACATTGTAGTTCAGTTCAGTGCCGTTGAATTCAACTGAACTAGGTTTATTTTCCAGTTCACTTAAGTTCAATATATTTCACTTCACTTGTGTTCAGATCATTTAACTCTGGTTCATTGTAGGTCAGTTCAATTTAGTTCAGTCTATCTATTACAATTAAATCCAATTTAAATTAATTTAGCTGATTACACTTCAGTTCAATTTAGTGCAGTTCATTTCAAATGAATTTGGTCCACTTTCCAGTTCGAGTAAGTTCAATTTAATTCAGTTCACTCCTATTCAGTACACTTCACGTAATGTTTGGTTTATCTTAGGTCAATTAAATTTAGTTCAGTCTATTCTATTATAATTCAATTGACTCGTCACTGTTGGATAAGCAATTTGCAGTTGGCAGCTTTTTCTTTTCACTTCAATGCTGCTCAGTTCAATTCAATTAAATTCAGTTCATTGTCCAGTTCAATTAAGTTCAACATTTTTATTTAACTTCTCTTCAGTTCACTTTACTTTGGTTCATTGTAGGTCAGCTATTTAAGTTCAATCTATTCAATTCTGTGCAGTTCAGTTTATAGTTCCTTTCATTTCATTAAAACTGAGATCAGTTTAGTTCAACCCGATATCAATAGGCCTTTTCTAGTTTTGTTCACATCAGGGCCCCATTTCATAAAAGAAGTTAGGATGGCAACTCTTGCTGGAATGGCAACTTCCAACGACAGCAGCCAATCAGGAAGCTGTATTCTTGTCGTTACTATGACAATTGCCATTCCAGCGAGAGTTGCTGTCATATCAATTTTTTTAATAAAATGGAGCCCAGGTCACATCAAACGAGCGAAATATTTCAAGATGTTAATTTGGCTAGCAAATTCACAACCAAAAATGGAGATGGGTACAGAACATAAATGGGACATTAACATGTCGCCCACTCAGCTACTTCTGAAAGGGCTCATAACAAGACGTTGCCGTTTTGATATGAATGATTCGTTACAACAAGACGTTGCCGTTTTGATATGACTGATTCGTTATACTAATGTTCTCCCACAATAACAAGGTCGTCCTAGAAGAACAACTATAAAGAGCTACAACCCTTTACATTATCGAGGTGATGTTTACAAATTCTTGATATTTTTCTACCCTTCGTTTTGTGGATTTAAGATTGAAACGGAAGTTGGCAGGAAGACGATCACCGGTGATTGGTTGAGAACAGGTCGCAAGAGCAGCTTCCTTTGTTTGTCTGTGGTTTAGTTGGGCATTGTTCTCCTATGGTCACGTGGGCGGCTGGGTGTCACATGGTAATGTAGAAAAAGTTCATTGACCGAAATTTATGATGGGGATTCGGTCGTGATCAGAACAAGGGTTCATCATGATATTCATGCACCATGTGAATATAAGTTTATTGAGTTGTTGATCTTCTCTCGACATTTTGAGGAAGTAGAAATGGAATTCCACCTGAAGGAAATGAAAAATAATAATGCACTTTCAACCTGTGCCCAATGAACTATTTTTTTCGCATTAGAATAAGACTGCTTACGCATTTTTTTTCTTTCAAGGGCAAGGAAATATCTATAAAACAAACAAGGGTGCTGCCAGACTATTCAGCTCAATAAAGTTTGTGACCCTTTTGTCTTTTGCAACTATAAAAATCAGATTCCTTTCATACGCTGGAATGCTAGACCTTTCCTCAGAACAATAAAACTAGAAACTTCTTTACGGGGGGGGGGGAATGATATCATATCATAATCGATTTCCAGTGAATTCATTCTGACCACAAAAAAATGAAAAATGAAAAGTGAAATAAATCGTTGTTCTCGATATAAGAGGGGAGCGGATCTCAAGTGAAGTTGGGAAAGTTTTTTTTTTTTTACTTTTGGGGTGTATTACCTTGAGATTACATCCATGATTTTGGGAGACACAATTCTTCAACCGTGCAAAAATTTCGTGACGTCAGCAAAAGGGATACCCGACCTTTAAATCTTAGTATGTCACCTGAAACCTAGATGCGTAAGATGTTTATGGTAGCGAATATGAGCTGTGCCTGGAGATTGTAATCATGAAATATCATTTCTGATCAAAACCTCACTTCAACTGAATATACCGCGGTGACTGATGAATAATTACGAATTACTTTATCCCGATTCGTTTTACAACCATAATTTTTCCATACCGTATGAGAATTCGTTTGAGGAATCGTGTATACGCCAAAAAACTTCGAAAAATTGATTTGTTGTCCCTTGTGTTGTGCCGCACGAGTAGTATCCAAAATCAAGAAACATGAACAAATTTCACCAGTTTTAAGAAGCTTACACTGGCTTCCAGTGAAAAATCGGATTCAGTTTAAGATACTGTTATAAGCATTTGAGTGTTTCCATATGTTTGCTCCACATTATCTAAGGGAGCTACTTCAAATCTACACACCAGAGAGAAACCTAAAATCAAAAAGTAAAGATTTGTTTGTTATTCCGAACAGAAAAAACAAATTTTACGGAGAACGAACATTCGCTTTTAGTGCCCCTACCTTATGGAATAATTTACCTCAGAAATTAAGACAACGCAGTTGTTTACAGTTCAAGCAAACATGAAGCTCGGTACCATCACTGTAATTGGAATTGTATATTTTTGTTGCAATCTTTTCATTTTTTGAGCGCATAGGGACATTTATTTATCACTATGTGTTATGCGCTATATCAGCACTGTCAATTGTTGTTATTTATAAAGGCGTAGCCATAATTATCAAACTGAAACTAATGACGGGAAGCCAAAGCAACAATAACAAATGACTCGAGAAATATGTAAGAAGAGAAAGCACGAAAGAGATAGAAACAACTCCAAACATAACACTACTACTATAAATATAAAATATATATATATATATATATATATATATATATATATATATATATATATACATATCCAAAATTTAATGACACCTAGTCACCGGATTTCAAAATAGTAGTATCAACTGTAATGCTCCATCATTTATTTAGCCCTTTTTATGACTGCTGGACTGACCTAGTTTTCTCCTTTTGTGCACAGATAAATTATTTCGAAGTGAAAGGAGCCTATAATCAGATAATTATTTCCGCCACTATACGAATTCAAACAACAAACTGTCATTGCACTTTTCTGTTTTGATTTTCACATCACAGTAGTCCTTCAACTATCTGAGTGCCACGTGTATTTCCTGGTCATCGGAATGTGTGTGACATGCGAGCACATTTGACTCATTTGCAGAGAAGGGGTTAATCAAGAATACCAAACTACAGAAACAAGATAGCCAAGAATAACAAGAATAAGAGAAAGTGATAACAGCAACAACAAAACCCCACTTCCCTCGCCTCGTTAATCAGATAAGCATCGCTTGAGATTAACAAAATGTTTATTTGAAACCGCGGAAAGGCGTGAAATTACGTTCGTTTACGGCATATGCATGCTATATGCGAGGACTATATTTGTAAGGGCAAAGTCCTATATGCAACTAATGCTGTGGGAAATGGTCAGAGTTGTATATACTGTCAGACTATATAATTCTGCTGTAAATATATTTCGCTGATCATTATAGAAGGTGACCGCAAACCATTAGATCTAGTATGATGTACAAGTTTATTTCCTCACGTAACATAAATTTTATGTATGATTACTATCTTCCGAAGGAATCACGTTCAATGTTAGAATAGATTTTAACTTTACTTGATAGTAATAGAAGAGAACAGTGATGAAGTATTCAAATTTTATCAAGTATTCGCTGAAAAGTGATGGTGATAACCGTGTCAAATGACAATAATGATACAAAGGTAAAGTAGTAAAGAATTCTTCAATTCATCAAATTATTCAAGTTCCAGTAATTAGGCCGACCTTAACAGGAAGACAGTGCTCTCGTTTATCAGTATATCATACAGTCACGACTACGGAAAGTGTTTATTTATTTCTTTGTGCGTTTAACGAGGCCCCAATACTATGCTCGGCTTCCTGGGGATCGTCCTGTATGGTACTTTGATATATCTATTTCTTTTACTACATCTCTGTTCTCTGTCATTTCTCTGTCATGATTATTTCCTTACCTGTCATGTGCAAAATCAGCCATGAATAACAATGAACGATTGTATTTTTATTTTTCAAAAGTGATTTCGTGTATTACTTGTACCATGCAGAAACAATAAAATGAAATAACATGAAATGAAATGGTATGAAACTTTATACGAATGTCGTTATTGGAGAGCTGTAGTACTACAACATTAATCAGATATGAATTTTTAATGCTTGTCTTTAACGTCAAAAACAATGGGAGATTAGATGGTAAATTACTCATTGTCGTACAGCTGAGATATTGTGATGGTATCAATATTTCATAGACACGCGAAGTGACTTGATTTGAAGCAAAATGATTTTGCTTCAAGATTATGGTTGATGTTCTTCAAACCTACGCCATTTTATCATCCTTCCTCGATCTCCAAATAGACTTCGGTCATTTTGATGACCTATTATCGGTGAAACACGAAGCGTTCATAGAGGAAAAGCGACCCAAGCCTTCCTGTTTACTCAAATGAAACTCTCACGTCTCAGGTTCGCCATGAAGGCAATGCGCTACGTCAGGCGACACGCCGTCCAAAGATAACAATTATCATATCGTCACTTCCGGTGTGCCGAGTAAGAACCATAGTAATTAATCTCTGACGTCGACAATGGCGAGGTCATACCGGTCACCCCGACCACAGAGGACCACTCGGGTTGATGCTGTGACTGCAACGACACCACATGGACTGACATAATGTGATGTCACGATGACGGCTGACTAGCCCATAATAGGAAATACCATGTCTCAAAGTTCATACAGCTACGTCACTCTTGATATACCGGAAATGACATTTTACAAAGGGTAGATGATGGTGATGACTTTAAACTGTGACTTTACTTGACCTCCGATAAGACCCCGGAAGTAATAAATGTACCCCGTCGTCAGACAGGACTCGGTATCATTTTACAGGTGTGCCTGCTGTGAGCACGCGTTTGATTAACCCACAGACTACGCAAATTTGTTATGCCACGGAGTAACTCGCAGGGAAGATTTATTCTTCTGGTAATATAGAACTACTCATTTTAAATACCATTAACATTGCATGGCTCAATATTAGCCAGAAGTAATCACCAGGTGTGACCGTTTGGTTTAAATGATTGTTTTGATCATTCCTCTAGATTTTCTCCTTTTTTTCTCTTGCCTAGCATCTTATATACAAACATTACGAATCATTCGCATTTTGTGTGGGTTTTTTTTTTTTTTGTACATGGCATGAAATGAGATGATTTGACATAGTATTCGTAATTTTAAACAAGAAAAAAAATTAATTTGAACAAAATGTTCAGAACATCAGGCATTGAAATTGGGCATTTTAAGTACGACAAAGTAATATACTTTTAATGTTCAATAAGTCGTCATGGAACAATTTATGGTGGTTTCAACCACATATGCGAGGTATAGGAAATGATAAACCGCATCGACTCAATGTATTCCCCATTGGCCTTTCACAATTAACTATAACATTTTCTTTGAATAATAATGACTATCCTGAAAACTTTTAGGTGACTTTCTTTAAACAATTATATACAAGCAACGATTTCATTGTACTGATTTTGTTTGAATGAAAACAATAGTCAATACAAGCAACATCAATGTGAACTACAAGAACACCAATTCCAACAGCAACAACAACGACAACAACAGCAACAACAACAACAATGACAACAACCAAAACAACAACAACATTATTTGTATATTCTTCTTTCGCCCTGCCAGGTCATGCAGTCGGGCACACAATATTTCATCACCTGTTACAGGGTGCTGACATGGAGGTGACTTTTGGTGGGATAAGTCTCATGTGGATTTCTGGCAGGAATAGACTCGGATGTGATTAATGCGAACGTTCCAGACGAAATATTAAAGGAGCATGGGGAATATAGTGGAGGGAAGGTCAATGTCAAAAGATATACACTGCATATACACTTTGATGTTAGATTTTATGATACATTCAAGACTGCCGAAATATAATTATATTATTATATCCATTTAACTTCCTGAAGGCATTCAATTCAATTCAATTCAATTCAATTCAATTCAATTCAATTCAATTCAATTCAAATGAAATGTTATTTCCGATAACACATGTTTGTTATCGAGACAGATTCAAAGAAAACAAAACGTACAATGTATTGCAACAAAAGAATATGTATATATTACAGAACTAATTGTTCAAAATAATTGCGTTAATGGGAAAGAGGGACCCACGTAAAAGACAAGCTTGTAGGAATTCTAGGCGGTGTTGAGAGTAAAACTTTGAAAAATAGGAAGAGCGCGAAATCTTAGGTTAAACCCAGTTAGAATATGGATACACTATATCTAAAAACAACAATAACAACAACAACGTGAACCACTGAAACGATTTCTTCTTTGAATAGAGATATACATGTGAAGACATTTAATACCTAATCTTATGTACGTGATAGATTCATACACGTGTCGTTCTATTTTCCTTGACTGTAAAACTAATGTTGGGCGTGAAATCCCTCAATCGAATAAACTTGATTATAGTAATATTTAAGATTATTAAAGGAAAAACGTAGATATATATAAGTATAAATCTCATTGTATAGATCTCATCGGGTTTCTTAAAATGCTACACCTTTCTTTTCATACATATGTGAAAACTGAAATTATATTTAAACCCATTCTTTTGATCATGATGTTTTGGACGTTTCTTTTTTTTCCTTCCCTCTCATTCCCCTACGTACCTTTTGGCATTTTGTTCATCACCGTTTCCTGGTTTTACGCGAAGCTGAATTTCATATCTATTTTTCATTCTCCATGAAAATTGTTGATATAAGACTGAGCTTAGTGTGATGTTTCTCATGTTTATTTTACAAAAGTTATGAAAACATTTGTAATACTGCAATAGGCACGCATTGTGAAGAAAAAAAAGTCAGAAAAGATAAAAATGTGAGAATATAGCAAGGTAATTGTGACATACAAATTCCTAGTGGTATAACAAAACAAGAGAAAAAGCAAAAACAACATGCATGGTGGAACATTCGTGGAGTAAACTTGTAGGTATGTATATGACCTCAAGATTTTAGCACGGAGATTGAAGATGATATCACAGAGTAAAACAATTCACAGGGATGGAACGATTACATGTTGAAATTGATAGAAACTTGAATCATAAGACACTCAAAATTCCATAGACCTTCAGCTTCCCAAAATAAGTTGGCAGATGGAACCATCGTAGGAATTTGATTGGTCCATTAAGTTGGTAGCGTATAGACCCTAACAGAACAGATGAACTCTGGCATCTTTGATCATAAAACCCTACTAGAAAGAACACAGTGTCCCATAGTGTGCTCACAGTGTGTTCACAGTGTGTCACAGTACCAGTGTGTTCACATAGTCGACTATGTGTTAACGCTCGAATTTAACAGTGTGAAGGTGATTTCACACTGTGATGTGGTTTTCACAAAGTGTTCACATAGTAATGCTTTGTTTTACACTGTGAATTGATGACTCACATTGTGTTCACACTGTTAAAACGCTCGAATTTGACAGTGTGAAGAGATTTCACACTGTGTACACACTATGTTTCACACTGTGTCTCTTGCACTGTGGGACACTGTGTTCCTTCCAGAAGGGAACGCCGTTATTCCCATGCCTTTTTCATCTCTTCTTATGTATTGATTGTTGCCTTACTAAAACTTTTTAAGCCTAAAGATCAAATCGTGGAACAAGGTTACTCTAACAAAGATTCCTCTTAACAGCTCTTCGCAGTCGCCTTATTTCCACGTAAATAAGGTTTGTCAACGTCTGTGAGTAACACTGATTTCTCACTAATCCTCTCTCCGGTAGACGACAGGGCACACCGCAGTCAAGGTGACAACAACAGGCAGATTCTCTTCGAAGGGACATCAAATTAAAGACTTAACTGGAAAACGTCCGTCTTAAACTTTTTGCCCCTTCTCACGAGCTCTAATGAAGGTCTCTTATACTTGGCACTGCCAGCAAATCAGACCATCTAATTCTGATAAGAGGGCGCTTGCGCAGGCGACGCTGAAAGTTAAAGGACTCATGGTACAGTTTAATCAGGGCTGCCAACTCTCACTCATTGAGAGTGAGACTCACTCATTTTGGTCCTTTCTCACTCTAAAACTTTATTTCATTTGCATGCATTTCTATTGATCTCACTCATTTTGACTCCTAAATTATCGCATTGGCCTATGGGAGTCTCACTCTCAAATAGTTTCCAATGTTGACAGCCCTGGTTTAATGCAGTAGCCCCATATACGATGCTTGCTTACAACCAATACCGAGCACATGGAAACATCCAAGATGACTTGATATTGATGTAGTATTTGACTTATTATTTCCCGTCCCCTTTTATGTCGGTTGATGGACCACGAAGCCACATCTAGCATTTTTATAGATGCCCTTTTTATTTTGCCAGCAGTGGCATTGCACAGGCCTATAACTTTAGTGATATAGATTATACATGAAATGTAGATTTTTTTCCCATTTCTGAATAATGAACTGAGTGTTTTGAACGAATTCCTTGAGGTAGTGGCAACATACCTGTAGTGCATGGGGACAAAAACAAAATGAAAATAACACACTTAGTGCGTTTACTTGGACACCTCATGATTCACAAATAAACAACGCGTGACTTCCATCTGTCCACATCACGAAAACATCGTAACTATCATAGCCTGTCCATTGGCTGCGATGGTGACGTGAAACCAGAAATCAGTCAGCAGTCAACAATGACGACACTATTTAACTTGCTTCTATTCTCATTATTTTCAATTTCAATGACAGATGAAACAAAAATGGGAGAAATGAGCATAATCTGTTTACTCTGATGAGAAGTTTCTTCGTCACACTTCGGCAGGGTACTCAACGCAAACATGGGTTGTTTCTTCGGGCCCTGTCAAGCACAGTAACAAACAAGCAAACAAACAAACAAACAAACAAACAAACAAAAAACAAAACAAAACAAAACATAAATATCAGAATTTAAATAAACCTCAGGGAATATTGCACTTTTGATGGTTGTAGAACAACTGACTGTATATTTGGCCTCTACCCCAGTCATCACGATATCTTATGCGGCGTTTTGTATTTTTTTTCAGTTGGAGAGAGAGAGAGAGAGATCTAAGTAAACTTTGTTTTTCTCTCCTTTTAAAATTCAAGAAGGAAAGGGGGAGGGGCAGACAGGGATCAACTTCTCCCTATCTAATATGTTTGATAATATTCTTATCTGAGGCCCAATCGGCCAATCAGAGGCCTTTGGGAGCGATTCCCAGCAGAGGGAAGACACTGCTAGTCCCAACTAAAAACTAGAGTTTCGTGACTAATATACGTGAGGAAGGTATCTCACAGTATTTCTCGTGCATCTCGTTCTAGTTTTGTTGTTTTTGTTGTCGGTGTTGTTTGTTGCTGTTTCACTTGTTGCCTCCCGGAAAGCAGTGTGTGGTTAGAGGTGGGATGGTTATTTAAGGGGTGGTATAGTTTTGGTTGAGATGGGGCTCTAGGTTTAAAACTTTCTTTTGTGAGATACCGAAAAACATCTTTTAAAATATCAAATAACATTAATTTTCTAGGAGGAATTCCAAGTTTATTTGAAGAAAATTGGTTTCTAAAAGCAAGCAAGCAAGCAAACAAAGAGATCCTTACAAAACCTATTATTGTTAAACAGACTTTGAATTCCTCTTAAAGAATTGTATGCTCTTTGATATTTCATAAGTGGATTCTAACTATTTCGCAAAAACAATGATAAAATCTGAATCCCTTCAAAACAAGAATATAGGTTTCAGAAGAAAAGTAACAGGTTCTTTGGAGAGGTGGTACTATCAGTGATTTGAGCGCCAACAACGAAACCTGAAGTCAGCATTTCTATCTGTCATCTACAGATTACACATTAGAGCTTTTAAAACAACTAAAGTATGTATATATGTATATATGTACATAAATATACATATATATATAAATACACATATATATGAAGAGTTTGTTTGCAAAAACCGATAAGTCCATTTTTGAAGATTTTGAAGTAAGATCTCTGTCATAAAGTACAAAATGATACCTAGATATATTGGTCACTACATATAAAGGTACATTTTTGAAGTTATGGTCTAAAGAAGCAAAAAAATTCGTATTATTCCCTTTATTTTTCTTGACCTTTAATCGCAAATATCTCCATTTGGCAAATATGGACTTATCGGATTTTGCAAACAAACTCTTCATATATATATATATATATATATATATATACATATATATACATATATATATATACATATGTATATTCATATATAAATATACATACATATATATATATATACTCCTAGATGGGTCATTTGGAAGACATTTCCATTTGTTTTATATGCAAATTTTAAAATACATGTTCAATGGCAATTTACGCAATGGAGACACGAAAATTGTCTCCTTAATGACCAGTTGTCTCCCTAATGAAGACACTTCCCCCCAATATGTCTCCCTAAGGTGCCAACTAGGGATATATATATATACATATATATATATATATATATATATATATACATATATATACATGTATATATATATATATATATATATATATATATATATATATATACATTGGATTATATGATTCATTTAAATGTAATACGTTTACAAGATTCTTTTACACTGTTGTCAAGGCTATTCCAAAGTTTGGGTCTCGAGAAGGTTGCAATACATTTCCGGGTCACAGGTACACGCAGTGTATTTATCTTCATATTTCTTAATTCCGAGTAATTTGTATTCAACGAAAAGCTTGTTTCAGGCCAGCATCATCATCACCGTCGACTATACTACACAAAGCGTTAATGTCATTAGAAGGAGCTAAGCTTGGCAGGGCTAATTTAAGATTTTTCAAAACCCCAAACGCAGTCACAGGACAGCTCATCTTTTGAACCAGAGCCCGGCTTCCACTCTTTTTTTTTTTCTTAGAAGTCCTATTATTAGCGTAATGATATTTTGAGACTTAATTATCTTTCTGTGTGTGGGTAGTAGATGAGCGAGTTCCCGGAAGCTTCTCTTTTTCCAATAAGCGTTCTCCTGGATCCCGGAGAAGTGTCAGTACTCCTGACATGCTTCATGTCAAAATTTCGTGGTCAATCAAGATGATTAATGCTCTGGGGTTATCAAGTAGACTTAAAAGGAAGGAAAGAAGGGGGTGGGGCTCGTTGCCTTTCTTAGCATAAGTTCTGGATAGGAGAAAATGAGTGAACATAGTTGAGAAATTTGCGGGTGTAGAAAGGGACTTAATCAAATATTCTGATGTACAGGAAAACCAAATGTTGTCTGTTATTTCATTTCAGAATGCTTTACAATATATTATGTGAATGTATATAAATAAACATATCTACATAAACATATACATATGATTGCACTTAACTCATAAATATTTGTCTAATTGGTAATTACCATTTTGTTAATATTCACTACAAGACTTCGTTACAAACAAGAAAATGAAAGAAGGTTTAAGATTTAAGGGTACCAATTACAGTAGTCACGATGACTGTAAAAACTATTCTTATTAGAAGCACTGATGGTAAAACTAAACATTTCATACAAGTTACCATTCCAAATTTATCAAGTATTCATGTAGATTTTTAGTCCAGAATCACAGGAAAAGCAACGGTCTACCCTTTGTCATGTTTATATCAAATATGATGATCAGATGAACATTGTCACAGTCTACCTATCTTTATTCTTAATGTTTGTCAAGATATTTAACTAAATAAAAGGACAACTACCGCCTTTAATGTTTGATCTGTAGGGAGCAGATGGGGGCTGGAGGTTGATTAGGGTGCTTGATACCCCCTTTCCCCTTCTCAATGAGAGGGAGAGATTCGCTGCGAAGGTCTTTAAGGCTGAATCGTGTTTCCTTCAAACCATCATATCCTGGAGAACATCACCGCCGCGTCGATACAACCATGACCATCTATTTAAGTTCAAAAGTTAAGTTTGCGCCTTTGAGTTTCACTTGCATGTTTAATTTTGGAGAAAATTATATGGAATTTGTTCAAGAAATTATACTAACTGCACGAAATACAAGATTTGCTATCAGAATATTTGATCATACTGCAATTACATATCTATATCTTAAATGATTCGAATCAGTCGTACTTCACCATTTTAATGGATTTTTCGAAAATTCTGCAAACAAAATAAAATTTATATGTTAGTAATATTTCATTATGCATGCAATCTCGATATCATATGTCATTCGAATGGATTACATCTGATTAGTGTATTTTCATTTTTATTGAGAAGATGAATTGATATGGAATGAATTTGTTATAATGAATGAGAAAGGTCTCTAAAGAATATAAAAAGAAACAAAAGAAATTAAATTAATAGTAGGTGGTCTCAGATCAGCTGGTGATTGAACATGGATCACCTAGTAACATTGATAACATAGATCGGACCTTGTGTTGTAGCATCAAACTACGTATTTGTGGTCTTTGGAACTATTCTATCCAACCAGGCTATTTCAGTAGCTCTCGTCCAATACGACATAATCCTAACTAAAAATCAACATCCGTCAAATAATATATCATTTCCTGACGGTTTCTCACCTTATCATTATTGTACCTATTATCATACCATTATATATTTTTGTTTCGTTCATGTGTCGTCTCGTTGATAAACATTTAAATAAGTTTTCTCGTTGCGTTATGACCACACGCTACATGGTCTTTTGTATACCTGATGCACTCGGCATGACGAATCTGAAGCTAATTGCCTAATTTCCTTGTCGGTTGCTATAAATGTTTTCCGCCTCCCTGGGTCTCGTCATGTAAGAAGCCAGCCTCATACCCCGCAAACATGATTTCGCTGATGAACTGATAACAGGGGCATTAAGGGAAGTCATAACATACGCTGTGGATAAAAGAAATGTAGTATATTCGGTATATTCGTAATTAAAACTGCCATGACTGCATCAACGCGGCAAATATCAAAATATGCATTAATTTTGTTTGAAGTGATCACCAATGACAATGCATTCAATTGGGTTTGACAGATAAGAAGAATGACAAAATACAGCAAAAATAGCAAAATCAAAGCGGTTTCCTCTTAGTGCCATATGCTCCGCCTGACTAAATGAATTCAATGCCCTTGTCAGGTTTGTGAAAAACCAGCTGACTGGTAAATTCTTTACCCCATATGCATCCCCACATCTATCACAAATTTCTCCCCCTTGTCTTTTTGTTTTTGTTTTTGTTTCTGCTTTGCTCGTCAGAAATGCGAAGACTTTTGTTTGCTTTTGTTTTGCTGGGTCATGACCCATCGTCATTGGGTCCCCCTCCTCCTCCTTACCAAAAAGTTGTCTGCCCCTGTGCCGCATTTTGATTCTACATGCTTCCTTTGACAAGTTTGGAGCTTTCTTGGAATATTATATTCAAGACAGTGATTAAAGGTTTTGGAAAAAATTAATGCCTTTGAGCTGAAATCAATACGACCTTTAAGCCATTACGAAGTAATAGCGACATTGATAGTTGTTATCTAAGGTAGATCTCAGTCTCGTGTCTGTAATGGTGTCATTTGTGTTCGGTAAGATCGGTGGTTATACCTTGATCGCAGATAACTCACCCGCATCGGAGGCCACTATACACGCAAACTGTGACGAACTTCAATTGATTATCCAGGCTTATCGATTGACTGAAGATAGCTAGCTATCTATAGTGAGACATCTCAAGTAGTTGCTGTTTTGACGATAGCCTAGTAAACGTCGAACAGCTGGGATTTTACCCAAAACTGTCCTTGCACTTTTATTTTATTTTCTTCCCTTTTTCTGTTCAAATGAACCATCTTAAACTCTAACGGCCTCGAACTGCTTTTGTCTTCCTTGCTAAACCGTTGAACGTTTCTGTATCTTTAAGTACAGCGCAGTCACGCTCCTATACGATCAGCAATCATCAAACCATCATAATTGGAAACCACAAAATGGCAGCTTAATTCAGTCTTCCGTCTGCCCCGAGTGAGTGTATGATCAACCTTCGATGAGGTAGAAATTTAAAGTGCAGTGCCACTTCATTTTCAAATTGGTTCTGAAAACTTGACTAAAATCGAACAAATTTTAATGGTCTACAACTCCCACGAAAAGAGGAAGTTGCAGTGAATAATTCTGTTTTGTTTTGCTTCACATGTTTAGCAATCTGTGAGTATTGTGATACTGGTCGCTGCAGGATGATGCCACTTGGAATAGATGACATTCACGTGTCAGAGTTTCCATTGTGCCTTCACACAAATCAAATCAATCTTATCATACATTATAAGAACATCATTAAAACCGAAATATATACATATTTGTATATAATTGTCTACATTATTATGATTTCATTTTTTGTTGACATTCTATTTCAATTATGTCAGTTCCTACCAATAGGCCTATACAATTACAGGAAAACATTTTACACTTGCATAGTTATTCAAAACCAATGCAGCATGATAAAGGTAAAGGCGTAACAGAAACACAATGATAATAACACTTTGACTTTTGTAACTGTACTACACCAAAGTTGTTGATATTGCATGGATACATATATCTATATATCTATATATCTATATCTATCTATCTATATATATATATATATATATATATATATATATATTATATATATATATATATATATATATATATATATATATATATAATATATATGTATATATACACACACACATGAATATGAATTTGTTTGCATCGAATGATTGTTGCGTGGTAATAACAAATAGTGTCGATGACTTTAATGGCCGAAAAGGGTATAAGCATTTGCCTAATAATTAAAAAAACACACACACATACACACACACACACAAATCATGTTCTCTGTTTTGTGCAAATTTTATGAATAGTTGTTCGGCAACGACTTTATCACCTCATCTAACTCGCATAATATTGAAGTAATGACAGCGTCACTGTTTCCAGAACTATTACTGCTTATTATTATAGTCTTATTTGCTCAAATGCAGTCAGTGCAGTGAAGGAATAATGTAATAACAAAGTCAAGGGAATGTTCGTTTAAAGCAGAAGCAAACCCGACCCATTCAAAACTTGCGGAGTCTGCCAGCTTTGCAGACTGCATGAAATAAGATAAAATGGAATGAAATGAAAAATGAGTTAAAGAGCGACTCACAAGATTCCTTTCGGTCATATAACCTAACGTTATTTATATCGCCATGTTTGACGCCATAATTATTTATTCACTCCGTCTCTGTAATTGAAAGATTTTCTGAAGATATAATCTCTTCCTGGCTCTACTGAAATTTTATTACCAGGAAAATTGCGTCGATGAAATATTCTCCCCCCCCCCCCCAAAAAAAAAAGTAAACACGTTCCAGAGTTTTAAAGAGTTGGTCTATTTCAGAGGTAAAGTATGTAATGGGGATTCAACTCAAGCGACGTTGTGGTCATGCGATCATGCTATAGCTGTTAAGAGGTTCTCGCCAACTTTTATGCTGATACTCAAAATGTTCTCCCTAAATGCTTTCCAGCCAACGTATCCTACCGTCAATAGGCCCTAATACGTCTTTGAATGTGTGTGTGTGTGTGTGTGTGTGTGTGTGTGCGTGCGTGTGTTTGCGAAGAAGACAACAGCAACAAAAGGTAAACAGTGAATCCATTCGCAAGCGTTATAATCATTACTGACAGTCCATGAAAATTCATTATCGTCATTATTCTATATTATCTGCGCCAATTTATAGCCATTATATTCTTACTATGAAACATAATTATTTACGATTAAGAAATACTCTAAAAGCGCTTTCATTTCATTCCATTTTCATTTTATTTCATTTTATTTCATTTCGGACAGAAACATACAAATTGATATGACATTTGCAAATAAAGAAAATTGGAAAAACAATTTACACAACTTGTCAATACGACAGTGATGTTATGCTATGTCAGGAAACATCATCTTAAATCCGGAAATGGTATATAGTAAATGGTACTGACTCTCATGATTGAAAAAAAAAACACAACCAAGCCAACAACAACAAACAACTGGATTTTGATATTTCGAAATGATGTAACATTTCTCGCTATATATAAAACCATTCGCCTCCTATCAGACAGTGTCTTTTTGTTGCGTGACTTATCTGGCGAGCTTTTCCATGTCAACTCTGATGGGTGCGTGTTCAGATTCACCGCTGCAGATAATCTTGGATGAATGAGTTATAGCAAAACTACTATAATAGCTCGAAGCCAAAAACCACTAGGCCTACAGAGAATAGAAGAGATTGGGAATAGGGGGCGTGAGGGAGGGGGGGGGGGGGGGTGGGAGTGGGATAGGGGATAATATTGAATAATGGTGACCAAAAAAAATGAAAGGGAGAGAGAGATGGAGGGGGGGGGGGGGGGGAGAGTGGAGAGAACGAAGACAAAAGGGCGTTGTCTATACCATAAACTGAAACATGCAGGTTATATTACTACAATGTACATGGGTTCGTCGATATAAAAGTATGAGAGTGACCATGGCAGTCAGACACACTGAACAAATAAATATTGTTACATTGCATCAGTCTTTGTTGCTCCCCTCCCATGATTAGGAGTTGGACAAGTCAGAGTGCTTACAAATTCGGAATGAAAAACGAAATACCAAATATTTCCCTTTTATCGTTACAAACAATATAATGCAGATGTGGACAAAGGTGGGAAGTGTATGGATAGCACAAAAAAAAAAAATATCGCAGAACGAAGAAAATACCACCCTCCCCCCTCCCCCCCCCAAAAAAAGGACAAGGGAGTGGGGTAAAATGATATCGTTTGTTGCTTACAAGGGGTGAGTTCTTAAAATGATAAGCAAGTAGTATAGGCCTGATCTGAATGAATGAATGAAAATGAAATGAAAGTAAAAAAAAAAGATAAATAAAGATGGAGACATACTTACTCTACCATCATATCAAAATAACTGTAATAAAGTAGCTGACATTCCTTTCTTTTCTTTTTTTTATTTTTGGGTCTTCTTATATTCTGCGACGTCTGCATTTCCCTACTTCATAATTTGTCATTACTTCTTTCATGTAAGAATTCATTTTGAATTAGCATCTGGCAATCTACGCCTACAAGCAATGCGTCTATGTAGATTTTTGCATATTCCAGATATCTTATCTTGTCTTATTTGTTGTATTCGGTAATTTACTCATTCACTTCTGTTTTTATGTTTATATATAATAAAAAACAAACAAACAATTTGAAATGCTTACATACAGTGGAGAATGTTTTCGTTTGTTTGTTTGTTTGTTGTTGTTGTTGTTGTTCTTTCTCTTGGGAGAGAAAAAAAACCCACAGGCAATCTCTTCATGAAAACAGCCCCCAAGATTAGAAGAACCTTGCTGCTGTGACGGCTTGAAAGAAGGCTAATCTGTAAAGCGCGTCTAATCTGGATGTTTTGATGGACAGGAAAGCGCGGAGGGTATGACATCACACCAGAGGCCGTGCCTCGTTTCCTGTTATTGGTGATTCGAGTGCGAGATTGCGGTCACGTGACCACCTGGCTGAACTATTTTGCCCCGGTTAACATCTAATAATAGTTTTTACCCGGATTGTTGCCCGCGGTGACGTTGGATTTATGCTTGACCGTTATCCGAGAAGTTGGTAAGGTGATCCATCAATAAAAAATACATGCGTTAAAAAATAGTTTATTCAGCATTCCAACGTTGTTTTGATATGTGACAGAACACTACCAAACAGGTGAATCGGCTGAAAATTAAAAGTTTGAAAATAAAATAGAGTTTTGATTATGAATCTTTGATTTTCATTACGCATGCATGGATATACTGCGCTGTTCTGGAGCTCAAGCGATGTCTAAAATAGTAACACAATTTGCTTTTACATATCGGAACGTCAAAGCAGATATTTTCTATGTGTTTATCTGGAGACCAGTTTTCGGATCGTTTCGAGCATGATTTTCAGAAATAGACTTGGAACAAAACATTATTTCACTTCATTATATAAATTATAATATTAAATTTCAAGAAGAAGTAAGGGGAGGAGGAGGAGGAGAAGAAGAAGAAGAAGGGGAAGAAGAAGAAGAAGGAGAAGGAGAAGGAGAAAAAGAAGGAGACAAAACTCACAAAACAATGGATCGATGTTCAACTTTTCGAGACTTTGTGGTAAAAGATCGTATGACTTATAATTATATAGTTTTATAAAATTCAAAATTAATGAAGAAGATTGGAAAAACATAAATGTGCGTATAAGAGCATGATGTTATGAATATCGGAGAAATCAAAACATCAATGTCAAGAAAACTCTGGGATGATTTGATTCATCAAACAACAGTTTGAAGTACCCCCCCCCCCCCCCACCAACAATAAAGAAAAGAAATGAAAAGAGACAAATCATACCTAATGCTGTACAAACAAATCGAAAATGTGATTTTTCTCAATAAAACTTACTATGCAAAAGATTCGATGGAGATGTTGAATTTGGAAGTATTTGTGTGTGTGTGTGGGGGGGGGGGGGGGGGTATTGACATCTCATGACTGTGACACCACAATCATGTGACCTGGAATATTACAAGAAAGCGTACACGTGACACCCGGCCTGTCAGGTAAATTTTCTCTTTATTGATACTTGTCCAAGAATGTCGGAGGTTTCTCTCATTTTTAAGATTTTTTTTTTAAAAGATCATAATTCAGCAACTGAATTTCTACTGTCTTTTGTTTTCATAAAGCACAAGCTGAACTCGTTAATGAAAAAAAAGGCGTGGAAATATGGTAATATTTGTAATGCGAAATGTAATGTGATATACAATCATGTATATGATAATACATGAGTAAATTTAGCTCTTGGACGATCAAAACGAGTGATCACATGTACTGCGTGCCACAAAATAAAAGCAGGAACTGAAACCAAATGAAAATATCGGATCATTTTTCTTTTGCTCTTGATCAGCTGATCCAGAAATAAATTCGTGTTTTTTGTTTCAACGACTTGATAACATCACGTCATGCACATCAAACAAAGTTAGCGCTATGAGGGAAATAATGTTTGAATTTTGCGTATATGTTTGAGTGTATGGCGACCACTTCATACAAGGAAACTTGTTCTATACATGATGAGAAACTTGCTAGATTTGCAGACTAAATCGTCAAGGCCTTGAACATTCAATACACTTAAAATGAATGTCACCGATCTCAGCAGTCCGTCGAAAGCTCTCCTTCCCCTTACTCCACTTCTCCACCCCCCCCCCCCCCACCACCACCCTTCCTGGGGGAGGGAAGGAGGGGAGGGGAGTGGATATTGTTCGCCACGTATAGGAAAGAGTGCAGAATAATGGTTTTAGCTAGGCACAGCTTTAGAATGTTTTGCACTTACAGATTTTTATTCAGGCATGAGAAACTCATATAACGCATATCATCAGCAACCAAACAAAAACAACAACAAAAACAAAAACAACAACAACAACAACAACAACAACAACAACAACAACAACAACAAAAGAAGCCAAAACTAAAAATATATATATAATTATTATGTGAAGAATACATTGGAGTGTAAATGAATGTCGTATTTGAGCCAAAATGATTTAACCTCCCTCAGTTCAGTCCCATGGTTCACTCATGATATTGTCAAGGGTGATTATGTCTTTTCATTTGTTAGCATTTTCTTTAAAAATGCCCCAGTCTTGTACATCTACACCAGGTGATCGAAAAAACGTCAGAAAACAAAAAAACAAAACAAAAAAAATAAGTTGCATTTTTCAGCTTTGAGATAGTATGAATATTTTTTGGGAAAAAATACCTTCATTAACCACCATCATTAAGTCATCATTACAATCTAGCTTTCTTTAATATAAGATATTATTCTTTATTGTATACATTTTGTCTAAGGCGCCCTAATTATAAGCTGTCCTGTGTTTATTTTTCCTCCAACATTTTTCGTATTGAACGCTTAACTCGGGTGCAGCTTTCAGGAAGCCAGCATGAATGAATTATGCCGACAGAGGGCGCAAGTACACACAGATTCACTCTAAACGCGGAAGTTCTCTTATAATATATACATATTAACATATAAACAGAAAAATAGTTAAGATGTTTCCTCAAAGAGAATGATGCGTTTATATTGTTTGACCTAAAGGAAAGAGAGAATCTACAATCTCTGTAGAAGTTACAGACAAAATAAAAAAAAAAGATCTTTTTTTTTTTCCCCGAAAATGATTGTAACATCAGTCATACACCAAGATGCATGCCAGTCATAATGCACGTAGGCCATAAGATTATGAATCTAACATTTTGCTTTGTATATAACTATGAAAGAAATTGTAAATTTCTGTTTAGTATTACTTTTTTTTTTACATTTTATTCATGTATGTCATTACTCTTATCATATTCTTTCATATTATCTTTACAGTTTTTACAACATGCATCCTTTCTGCGTTATCGTTTATCAGTGATTTACAATTTGATTACATATACCATGTCTATCGCATTTTAATAAATTTGAAAAAAAAAAGAAATGTTGGCATGCAGGTTTACAAACAAGATAACAGGATCATCGCTAAGTTGCATGATATTTGACTTCTACCAACAATACATTTTCTTTGAAAAAAAATGAAAGTGAATAAGGATTACGTAACTCTGCTATTTTTTGCGTCAATTTTAGTGGCTGTTCACAATGCAGTTGCTTGATTTTTTACCAAGGAGCTATCACACACACGTCCTTGATTTTATTCTTGTTATACAAGCCAACATGGCCAACTTGCACGTTAAGTGTGAGTTCATCTAAAGTCTCAGTTCTCTTCCTAGCCACCACGTGATCACATGTTGGTGAGCATGACTTTGTTCCCTGAATGCCGGATTTCCCATACACAGGGAGTGTGTTCCCGCGCAGACAACCGTCTCGATCTCCAGTCGATTTTTGTTGAGATTATACTGCCTCCTTTTTTTTCTACTTTCGTCACGAGGAGTTATAAAAAATAAGAATATTATGAAAAGTACCTATTTCAGACATTAAAGTGAACCCTATATTCCGAAAAGGGGTTGAAAGAATAATTTCAGTTTCAACATCGAACTAAATAATTATTTTTAGGTACATCATCATACCACTGTCATAATCCTTCGGGAAATGATACACAACCATATTCGTGAATATTTGAATTAAGAGAAATATATTGAAAATGTCAGGTTCGTCACCTTTTCAGAAATTATGATATATTTTTATTCTTTTTTACGTCATTTGAAAGTAATGATGCTACACCCTCATGTCTCATATCTTGCTCTACTCAGCACTCAATGGCAAAGTTTCCTCGCTTATCATTACAATTTGCAATTTATGCTTGCAATCTCTTTGTTTCTGTCTAGCGTAGTCTACGGATGCTGGCAAATTCATCAAGGCTTACGAGGATAACTCATAAGTCTGTTTCGCCGAAAGCCCAATTACTTGGAAAGATTAATTAGCAAAATGAGCTCAGATAGTTTAGTTTATGTTTTCAACTCTTTCATCAAAGGCAGCAAGTGTTAATGCACCATTAAAGCTATGTTTATGGTGATAACAAGTCATGGTGCTGAGTGAAATCTAATAGCTATACGTTGTCACTTACGGCCGGGTTGTAGTCTAGAGTGATGGCGAGCTAGTGCGACCTTTCACTCGCATGAACTCGCGCGACAATTATTGCTGTGCGTCGACTTTTAGAAATCCTTTAACCCACTGACAACGTAAGCCTTGTGGGTAGTGTTCCAAAGTCTATTGGAGTTTCACAAGCATGGTGTGGAAAGGGTTAAGAGGTATTGTTCCAGACAGTAACCCCGCCCTCTTCGGCGTGACTTCGCACTTCGTACCCGGATGTTAACACCTTGCCGTTAAGTCGATTAACACCTTTTCCTTCCGCGCTTATAAGATTTTCAACACGTATAATTATTTTTCATGATTTTCTTACCTCTTGACATTTCCGGCGAATTCATCTACAGGACAAAGTTGATGTCAGTCTTGTTAAAATGATATGTTTGATGACAATTTCATCTGGCTGTATATACCTTTCATTCTCATAATTACGCTGTACTTCCGTAACTGGAAGTACACAGTTGAGCGACAATGACACCAACAAAACAACAATAACAACAACGACGACGACAAAAACAACGACAACAACAATAACAACAACAACCAAATTCTTTCTATTTTGTGCGTATGAGTACGTAGTCCGATGTTCATCTTTTATTATTGTTCCGCTCGATTTAGTTGTCTCACCTCCCTGATTTACTTGACTATTCCTACAATGGAGTGTAGTCATAATCATGATAATCAAATTAAGCAAGATGATAGCGACTTCATTTATCGACACTATAATCACGATAATTACTTTATGCAAAAAGAAATATTGTATAATCATTCTTGCTATTTTTCAGCATCATTAATCTCAATCCTCTTCACAAATTTGTTGCTATAATATATCTACATTATTATATAGTGAATTATTTCACATCTCATCTCTTTGATTTATGATAAAAACAACAACAAACGGGTATAGAGAATGCCTACTGCAAGCGAATGAGAAATTTCAACTGCCACTGCATAATGACGAGTATAATTCCCGAGTATACTCGGGCAGGTGTCTATGCTGGGAAATGCCTGTTGTAGCAAAATCAGTCCGTTCTCAAAGGGTTAACTTTAACTGTATTATGATGCGTAAAGATGTCTACGCCTAATAGCACTGATTTGGAAAAGAAAAACACATGTGAAACTTCAGAGTTTAGTGATTATCTTACTTTCAATGAAATCATCAATGATTGATTCTAATTTATACACGAAGTCAATTTGAAAGGGGAGGAGTTTTCGCGGTAAAAAGGAAAAAGAGCTCTGAACATCTTTCAACGCAACAACGCCTTGATAGATCATTATCCATAAACTGAGATTAACTGGGCAATTTCCATGTTTAAACGATGAATAACTATCAATACAGCTGCTATTATAGCAAAGGCAGAACGAAAAATACGCGAGTGGCCGGGTTTCTGTACAAATAACGGACCGGAAACTTATGACTCCGAAAAGACTTAGCGTTAATCCGGAATGTTTGACGGATATAGGATATTCAGCAATCGCAGTGATAATTGGTATTGTTTGCCGCGTTTTTCTTTTCTTGTTTTTCTTTATCAACGAAACACTAGTCTCGTTGCCAAGAATTGAATACCTTAAAGATTTGGACTGCTATTTGTGGCATTGTTGATATTATTGCCCTGAAGAGTTTCAACTCAATAATCATGCTATGACCTAAAGAGCCTGGTTTCGAGGGTCAATAATGTCGACAGAGTTCTGAATGAAGCAAGTCAATATCTCTTACACGTCAAACGTATGTACTGCTTGCCTGCTTTCAAGAAAAGAAGGTGGTTTAATGAGGTAGTTTAGTACTATGGGGAGAATTAAATTGGGCACTATACGTCACTTAAGTACTATTTCAAACAACTGAAAGCAAACGTTGAATTTATGCCTCCAATTTCAACCAATTAATCTCGAGGATTCATCAAATCAGTATAATAACGCAAATATTTAATGAGAGGAAATGAAAAAAAGATGCTTGTTTCCGGGGCCCACAATCTGGAGATTCACCGTCTAAAGACTATAATTTTTTTGATGTTGCAACCAAGCAATATAGTATCATTAATCAGAGAAATAAGATCACTTATTCTTCTATGCTATACTTCTGCTTCTACTACTACAGTACTATCATTATACTTTTACTTCAAATATGCATGAAATGACACAGCAGTGCTAATAATGTAAGCAGTACTAGAGTATCTAGATATAGAAGGTAAAAAAGGATAGAAGCTGTCTAAATCACTGATTCTAATAAAGAATACTCTAAAAATCATGATCAATGATTAAAAAAATGATCCTCTCAGTGATGTTGACTACACTCAGTATGAAATTCTATCATGTTTAGTTGAGCTATTTTTTAAAATTTCTATGACTTCTCTGTACACATTGAGTATTGGTTTATAGTCAGCTTGGTAAATTGTTTTTGACTCGTGCCTGTCTATTCACCTGTACATAAAGTTACGAATTGTAATTTGTTTTTGTATAAAGTCACGAGTCCAAGTGCCAAATCAGCACAAAAATATCATCTACTCTGGGGGAAAATGGATATATACATTTTGAGGGAAGGAATCGATTTGTTGAAGGATAGAGGGGGATTTTTCTTTTTTTTCCAGAGCTGTCACTTTGAAGACAAAGAGTATAAAACATCTTATTTGGCTCTCCATTTTTTTGTTTGTAACATAGCAGATTTGTTCAAATCCCCCGCATAATCTCTAAATCAGATACAAATTCGGTCAAGGCTGCGAGCGTCAACTTCTTTACAGAAGATCCGAATTATAACGCCTCCTGCTTAATAGTCATTGGCAAAGCTCCATTTGTCGCTTGCCACGTAGCGAAAATAATATCCATTGACATGAAGCAGGGAAAAAAACCCCAGGAAGATAAAAGAAGAGAACAAATTACTGACGCTTATAGAAGAGAGGGGGTGAGGGAGAGGGAGAGAGACAGAGAGAGAGAGAGAGAGGGAGTGAGAAATAGAAGGATAGATAGATGCGAGAGTAATAATCGTAGTAGACGTAGTAGATAGATAGATAGATAGACAGATAGATAGATAGAGAGAGAGAGAGAGAGTGAGAGTATTGAACAGAGCATGCAGCTAGCGGCAGATGTATGATAGACGTAGACATGGGTGCCAAAACTCAGACGTCAGAAAAGGAGAGGGCAACATTTGAAGAGTTTGTTTGCAAAAACCCATAAGTCCATTTTTGAAGATTTTTAAGTACGGTTTCTGTCGTAAAGTACAAAATAATACCTTTTAAATGATATATTGGTCACTACATATAAAGGCACATTTTTGAAGTTATGGTCAAAAGAAGCAACAATTTTCTTATTATTCTCTTTTTTTTTCTCGACCTTTAATCGCAAATATCTCCATTTGGCAAATATGGACTTATCGGTTTTTGCAAACAAACTCTTCATTTTTAGTTATCATTCATCGAGCAGATAGAGATCCATTTCCATAAAATAACAGCCTGATAGACTGAAGTGATAGAGCGAAGAAGATGACTGATTGTTTCTATCGATTGAACTATCGATAATGCCAAGAAAGTCTGTGAAATTGACACGTTTTCAAGTCTTCAAGTAATAGCATTGTCTCTTCAAATCACTTGCTTGGGGTAAACTTGCCTGTTTTAATCATTCAAAGCAGTGGAATGACATTCTTTGTATAGTCATGATAGTGGAGTTGAAATCACATTGAACACTGGCCAGTTTTGGTGTCAAAGGGAAATCATGGTTGAAAAATTATTGACCGAGAAAATAGATTTTGCAATATTAATGTGTAAAAAATAAACAAAACATAAACAACAAAAGAAAATGAGAGTTGATAGGCTATAAGAGACGATATTGCGACTAAATATTTCGTAGAATAGAATACATCAAATTACATCGTTATGAATTTAAATTCTGCTGAAATCTAAAATGAAGGAGCGAGGATACGAGGGACGGCCACTTTAATGAAGTTCTCTCAAGACGCGGTTGTGGTTATTGCGCAATGTCTGCGCCGAAATGACGCGTGATGACCCGATTAGTAAACCAGCTACAAAGAGGGGACCGCACCCTTTCCTGCGAGTCATTAGCGTCCAGGGTAGTTCAGAAGAGGAGAGCTAAGTAATTGGTCAATTATTGAGCAAGTTCATCAGCTATCTTGTGTTGCTGTTTCTGTTTCTATTTTTTTTTCTTCACTCATAGCAGGTGATTTGATATGAACGCAACCAAAAATCAGCGCCCCTTTTTTCCTCTCTAAACTTTGCCACATTACCTCGAACTGCATTGCTAAAAATAAACCCATGTATTGTAAGCTGACACATTCATTCCCTCTCTCCCTCCGTCCCTCTCTCTCTGTCAGTGTGTGTGTGTGTGTGTGTGTGTGTGTGTGTGTGTGTGCCTCTCCCCACCATCCCTTCCCTTCATTTGCAACCCCCCTCTCTCTCCCTTCTCCACTCCTTATCTTGCAAGATCTCTTTCCTTCTCTAATTTGCTCTCTTTCTACAGTAGTAGCATCCATACAGGCGCATGCGCATCTTTATTTCTACCCTAAGAAGTCTTATTATTGGGAGCGGCTGTGGCTCAGTGGTTAAGACCACGGACACTCAATTATGGAGGTCCGTGGTTCGAGTCTCCAGACTGCAGCCGTTGTGCCCGTATACTTAGGCAAGAGGTTCATTTTCATTGCCACGGCTTTCGGTAGGGACTTAACCGTCAGTCACATGCTGGGTGCTTGCTTTGTAGCATTTACGGTTTCCTGAGCGGTCACGTAACGCAAATCAAAAATTGTAAGCCCCTTGCTAACATTTGCAGATGGAAAATAACAACAACAACAACAACAACAACAACAACAACAACAACAACAACAACTACTACTACTACTACTACTACTACTACTACTACTACTATAAAACTCAGCTTCGGTGCTTCAAAATAGTTCCAAAGTGCGAGTTAGGGATAAGAATAATTAACATGAAAATGATAATCAGTATAATCAATGTTAAGTATTGTTAAATATACAAAATGTGAACAATAGTTATTTAATCAAAAAGCGATTCCAGACTGAACCGTCAATGTGACGGTTTATTGAGAAAATTAGTGATATCTCCTTATATTTGGGGTTTTATTACGAAATTTTTGTACGGTATAGGGTGTATAGTGATACAACTGAAATCTGATACATTGTAATTTGAACATTTTTATTATTGTTATTATTATTATAATTATTATTATCATTATTATTATTATTATTATCATTATTATTATCGTTATTATTATTGTTATTATTATTATTATTATTATCATTATTATTATTATTATTATAATTATTATTATTATCATTATCATTATCATTATTATTATCATGACTGTTCCCTATAACTTCAAATGGGTACCTGGTTACTTGTTGGACCTTTTAGCATTATATCCCTGCCTTCTTTTTTTTCGATGGTAGCAACCAGCACCTGATTACTTGCCTCAGGCATTTAAAATCAATGAAACTAACACTGATTAACGATTAGGCATTGTTGGTTTCCATTATACCAATTCCGAATAATTGTTGAAATAATATTTACACATTTCGGTGCTGATATTTGTCAGTTTCATGTGACGTTCAATGCTGAATAATTTAGTTTGTTGTTTCCTGACGTGCTATTTTTAAGTTGAAATAATATTATATCGTGATTATTAATCTCATTTTCTTGACTTTCATTTTCATGGATGCATTTTCAAAGTAGAAGTCAGAGAGAGAGAGAGAGAGAGAGAGGGAGAAGGGGTTGAGCGAGAGAAAAGTAAATCCCCAAATTCCATTAAAAGAGTACACATCGACACATTTTGGAAAGCATCCAGAATTAATTGGTTCGAAAAACTTTAAATATAATGTAAGATTCAATCACGTTTCGATGACATTGACCTGCTAAACAGGGTTTTTTTCTGTTTTATTTCTTTCCCTTCACTGTTATTCTTTATTTTTTTATCGGACTCCACGTGGTTTTCGTTTGTCTCTTTTTGTTTCTCCTTTCATGCCTTTTGTAATCTCCTGTTGCACTAAATGTTTGTTTTCTTTACATGCTTGCTGTTGTTGTTGTCTTTTTTTTACTCTCTTTAGATAAATTAACGAGTTTGAAATCATCGCTATAATTCACGCCGTCCCCGTATCGGGTTTCCCGCGGGGAGCTAAGGGGATGACTACGCAGAGTTTTCGAGGGTAATTGAATTAGAGTTCCGTAAGTGGGTACGGCAGTAACCTACCCAAACGAGGGTCAGTTCACATAATGAACAGATCAAAATCTGTCACTCAGTTTCCGAACCATTTTGTCAAGTTAATTAAAAACATAAACATTAAAGCAAAACCATCCGATCGCCTTTGCACGCGTTCATTACAAGCCATTTTTTGAAAATTATTTAACGCGTGACGTCTGACTCAACTTGACATTAGACACACGTTTAAGTCACATCAGAGGGATTTCTTCTGAATTTCCGAGCTGTGTTTTCGTTTATTGCCGATTGCTTCCATCTAATACAACATCTGACAGGCATACAACAAAAAGCAATCCCAACTAACCAACAAAACAAACAGAAGGTAGGGCCCATAATCTCAACAACGAATTTGTCATGAGAGGTTCCACACAGGTCGCCAAAGCTTCGTTAAACTAGCCTAGGGTGGGATTTCACGGAGCACGCGAACGATTTGCGAATGACGCGAATGGCAAAATCCAGCATTCGCATTTTAGTCTGCAAAAGATCGCCAAACAAACGTGAGGGTTCGGAAGCGTCGTCAATTGTTCGCGAATGTCGTTTTTACTTCGGCGATAATTTCAAAAAAGTTTGAAATTTTTTGCGAACCTTTTCCGCACACTTAGTCGGGATTTGCTCGTGAATTGTTCTCGAAAGTGTCTTTAAAGCTTCGTCATATGCGCAAGACCTTCGCAAGACACGCGCGATGTTCGCAAAATGTTCGTGAAACCCCAAACAGACTCCGAAACTTCGGAGAATGTCTCGCGTATGTTACGCGAAATCTGCGAAGTTTTTCCGATCATTTTACGACGTAATCGCGAACTGTTCGCGTACCTTTTGAGACATTCTCGCGAACGTTTAGCGCACGTTTGAGGGATGTATGCCCTGTACGTTTTCTACAAATAAAAATCGTAGTATACATCTATAAACATCAAACAATTAAATATTAACAACTATAGTAACGAAAGAAATTAAAGACTAGCAAAGAGAAAGAATATTTGATATACAAAAAAAATCGCAGAATACACTTAAAATCAATCTTAAGTATGTAAATTTCATTTGAACTATAGAGATTATGTGTTGGAGGAACTGCAAAAAAAAAGGAACAAATGCTTTACTAGTGGAGATACGTCCTAGGGGGAAAAAAATGTAGGCAAACACACGATAGAGAAATGAGAGAAAAAGAAAGGAGAAATACAGGAAAGAAAAAAAAAATCAACTCAAGAAAGCTTTTTGAGTTGATTTTTTTCTTGCTTCCACCTCTCCTTGCTACATTTTCTCCCATGATTATTGAAAATGTCTCGTTGTTCGCATTTCCGTCGCGTGTTCTTCGTGTACGTAACATGCTGTACTTTAGCAATGATACACACGACAATCGCACATACGTCGTGGGAACTTCGCACAAATTGCGCAAGAATAGTTTTCGGCTTCATTGTCGGAAAACATTCGGAGAAAAACTTTTCCGAATGTTGGATTTTGTCATTCGCGTCCTTCGCAAATCGTTCGCGTGCTCCGTGAAATCCCACCCTACTATGTAACTTTTATATTACGAATTTTCTCATACCGCTATCAAAACATGTGGAATGGTCTTGAGCTGGAGCTAAGGAAACGCCCCTCTCTTTCATAAATTATGTTTCAAAGAGAAATTTCAAGCAAAACGTATTCATTCCACAATTGCTATCAACATGATACCTGCGAATATTCCCTTCCTCGTGTTCTTTTTCATTATCATTTATATTTTGTTAAGTAAGAATTAGGTTTTGTGAACTTTCTTAGGATAAGCCACTGGCATTTCTTTCAAGTCCAAGGATGTAGTGAAAGTCTTGTCAATGTCTTTGCCTTACACGCCTTCTGGTTATAGCCTTTCACAAGTCTTATGTGAATTTCCCCTTCGTATTCCACTTGTTTCTGAGAAATGACATAAGGACCCAGTTCAGTTATAATGGAATTTATATATTTTCATTCGTTCAGTTTTTTGTTTCTTAAAAAAAAGCAAAGAGGGAAGTGATGAAATGACACTTATCTACACTGTAAAAACATCGGTGTTAGATTTAACACCATGGTGTTAAATTTAACACCGATACACCCACAGGTGTTGAAAATGCACTGTGATGGTGTTGAAAAGTGTTCACCTGACACTTCGTGGTGTTAATTTAACACTGTACCTGGTGTTATTTTGACACTGTACTGGTGTTCATTAAAAAATGACACCACATGGTGTTGATTTGATATTGCTGGTGTTAATATCAATGGTTTAACACGCGTCCAGCTTCAATAAGAAACCACATCAGCTGGTGTTACTGTGGTGTAAATTTATTTTCACATTTTTTCAAAAATTAATCTAGTATTTTAATGTAAAATTCTTGATCGTCTTGTTTAAATTAAAAATCAACAAGGAGTGCAGTTACTAAGAAACTCTTAAAAAAAAAAAACAGATTTATATTTGGAAATGACACCCGGAGGTGTTAATTTACCACCATAAATGAGCACCGAAGATTTAACACCAGCTCGGTGTTCACTATTTAATACCGGACTTTTTGCAGTGTACTAAACAGGGGAGAGATCATGTGACTGATATACATGATATAGGAGATGTTCGCTCTTCCGAAAGTTCGTAAATCCAAAAATGAAATAAGCTTCGTTATTCCGAAGGTTCGTTAATTCGAAAATGGTATAAGGTTCGTTAATTCGAAAACGAAGGGTCTGTTATTCTGAAGGTTTGTTCACTGGCAAGTGGAAATAGGGTGCGTTATACCAACGAACCTTCGGAATAACGAACCTTCGGAATAATGAACCCATATTTCAATTTCGGATCAACGAACTTGTATTTTGGAATAACGAACTGTAACCGATTCCCCGCACTATGTGCTTAGTGTCGTTAGATGGCAACGTTGTTGTTGTTTATGTTGTTTATGTTGTTGTTGTTGTTGTTGTTGTTGTTGTTGTTATTGTTGTTGTTTTAAGACTCCGGGTTTTGTTATGATTCATCACTTTTCTTTTTAATCTAGTCTTCCTAATATGAGCATATAAGGGCTACCAGAATAGCACACAAGTTCGCCTAAATTTGTTCGATAGAAGACGGCCAATGGACGACTTCTTCTATTCGTATTATCAGCTGTTTATGTTGTTTTGAGTTATCTTTTTCATAGTAAAGAGCGTGATCTCTAAAGCCCGCCGCACACTATACGACTCACGACTATTCGACAGACAAGCTTTGGATCTGAAATAAAAATCTGAAGTTTGTCAGTCGCACAGTCATGAGTCGTATGGTGTGCGGCGGGCTTGAGTCTCAGTACCGTTGTAAAATGCTTTCTTTCATAGAATGAAATTTATCTTGCTGATTTGTGGAGTTTCCCAAAACTGAACTCCTTCTTTTCATGTGATTGACACATACAATTATGTCAGCGTGACGTTAGCGACAAATAGGGAAGGGATAGGTAAAATTGTTACGGCTTTCATAGAATAATAAGTCAGTTTTGCCAACTTGCATTCCGATAGCAATTAACGCTTTAAATGTCTGAATACAGCTTCAATGTATTTTGTGTACACGCTTCCAGCTGTTTATGAATGGTTCATTGTGAACGTTTCGAGTTAGTATTGAAAATCCACCCACGTATGAACCTCAAGGACAAAAAAGGCGGGAAAACAGGAGGTGAGGCCTAAAATTGTGCTGGAACGCTGGATTATAATTTTGCTGGCTATCGCTTCTAAAATTACCCCAGCTGGCAGGGAATCAAAATACAAAAACTTGTCACTTTGTACGGTGGCACGTACTACAAACACACGCACACACACACACACACACACACACACACTCTCTCTCTCTTTCTCTCCCTCTCTTTTCTCTGTTTCCTCACACACACACGCACACACACACACACACACACACACACACACACACACACACACACACACACAATGGCTTCATACACACACGCACACACCCACGATTACACAAACACTTATTCGACGCAGTGCGTATTAAATTTAAAGGGATGATATGCGAAATGGTGGAGATGAGGATTGGACTTTTATCTTCTTCTTTTTTTTTGTAAGATACCAAGAAAGGACTTATAAAATAAAACAGAGCATACCATTCTAAGAGGAATTCAAAGTTTATTTGATGAAAATTGGTTTTTGAACGGCTGAGACATCCAAAATCACAGTAAAACAAGCGATCGCATTAAAAGGTGGGTCCCACCTTTTATTAGGATCACTCTGTTTTGTCTATCTCAGCCATATCCAACCAATTTCCATCAAATAAACACTGACTTCCTCCTGAAATTACATGCTCTTTCACATTTCAGAAAAGGTTTCTCATCCCCCCCCCCCCCAAAAAAAAAAAAAAAATGTTAGAAACCTGAAGTTAGGTCTCAACGAAAACTATACGATCCCTTTAAACCAGGAAAAACAACGAGCAGAAAATTATCGGAGTGAGTGTATCGGGAGGGCTGAGGGACCGAGTGAGGGAGAGAAGGCATGAAAGGGGTCGATGATTATCACAATGACACTATATTTTTGGTGATAAAAATGAACTTTACTTTTTTTTTCGTTGACAATAATCACCCAAGGTTTCTTTTAAGTGACAGCATAACACTCTCAGCTTCGTTAAAGTTCGCCCACGCAACAACATTCAGTGTGCAAGCTGATAAATAAATCTTACAGATGAGATCGTCTGATAAATTGGGAAAAAGATTCCCTGTGCCGAGTTTGTGTCGACATCTATTAAATCTTCGGTGAGGATGAAGGTTGTAACATATCCTTCAAAGTTAATGTCAATGTCGGAGGGTTGTCACTAAAATTCAGTCAACAGCTTTCCCCTAGTAAACAACTTAGACCGAATCCTGAATACAATGTACTGTGCATGATCTCTTGTATGGTAGCACGTAAGAACAAAATAAGCAAACAACAGAAATGAAATGTATTTCTATTAATGCTCATTACTTGCGGAAAAAATAAACGCAAACGTAGAATATTAATTGTCTTTTCGTTCTTTCTACTCCTCATTCTAGATTTTATTATTAGGTTTCAAAAAAGATTATCATAGATATATTTCTTTGAAGTTTCTTTGTTGTTCGCGTCAAGTATTACTATATCATCTCTTTCTCTCTTTGTACACGAACGAATCGTAAGTATAGAAACACAGATATTATTATGATAAAAACGCATGATTGTACTATGTGTGTATGTGTGTGCGTGTGTGTGTGTATGTGCTTATGTTTGTGTGACATTGCTATTCAGCACAGGGGGATCAGAATCAGTCTTAACTATTTTTTTTTTGCATTTATACCAAAGGCAACTTAATGGTATGAGATATAGATGGCTTCTTCTCGTAAAGGTCCTGAAAAAAAGGTTGACGAAAATTACTACACTGTTCATGAAGGGTGATAACTGATTACGGACAGGATTCTGTCTGTGTTTTTCAGTGGAGGAGGTTTTAACATCGAACTTGTATATCTTATCGACATACGCAAATTACTTCAGTAAGGATGTTGCTACTTTCCGCGGAATCAAGATATCGGGGAAAAAGACAACAACAACAAACAAACACACAACCATAAAATAACCTAGGCCCTACTTGGGAATGGCCGATATTTTGTGTCGTTAGTGATCGAGAGAAAATTGATACAGTATCGTGACCTTACGATCGAGACTCGCGATAAGATCCGGGCTTTGATATGCAGGTAAAGTTTAGGGGAAAAAACAGGAAAAATTCAAGGACGAATGAACGGGCAAAGTATAGTGTCACGTGGTCTATAGTAGTTTCAAGGGGAACTTAACTTTACGTGCATGGTAGATGAATAGAAATAGGAAATAGCACAATAATTACATTTCTGCTTCCGAACGAGCCAAATAAAAAAAAAAATAATAGCACGACCGACATGAAAGGTATGCCATACTACATTTGTATGTGCTTCATATTATTATTATTATTATGGTCGCAATTTAATCAACAAAACTTGAGATTACGATGTTGCCAAAATCAGATCACATTTGTTGAACAATTGCCTTGTGGATGGTATGAAAATTGTGTGAGATTTTGTTCTTGTCTACACTTCAGCAGCTTGCATTCCCCTATCCAAAGACTCATTATCGCTAAATCATTTAAACTTTGTTCTGATAAGAGTGCCAAAGATAATCATAATTGAAATTATGTCGGAAATACAATAGGCCTACTACAGCTATTCGTTCATTCAGATGTGTTACATTGGCCATTTGATGAACAATTAAGAAGATTGCTATTGCAATTATATTATTTAGTTGACTTTCTGGGTAGAGGAGAAATCAGATTATTTGATTATGTGCTTTTACATTTATTTTGATATTACCTATTGCAATAACAATTACATAATATTTGACTACTTTGAATCATCGTGCTGTTTTTTTTTTCTTAGGAAAAAATGACATAACTAAATTGGAATTTATAAGAATTAATGAGGGGAGGGAACGAGGGAACCTTTTAGAGATCCGAGGCATTCCTAGTAGGAAAAGATGCGTACAAACTATTGTATCTAAAAGTTGCAAAATAAAGTGCAACGTATAATTATTTGTACTAAAAAGCTACCCACACAAAAAACAACAACAAAAACATGAAAAAAAACTGCCAAAACGAGACAAGCGAAATTACAGAATCAACAATGGCCTAATCCGATAATTATTACTGATCTAGTGTGAAAAAGGGGTTGTAATTACCCCACCCCCCCAAAAAAAAAGAATTTAAAACAAACACACACACAACACACACTCATCATGAACCTTGTTAACTTTATGCAGTTTCTTAAAATGGTAGTTTACGTACAGGATTCTCTGCGCAGAGAATCTTTTTTTTTTTAAACAAATAAATCTCTGAGGGCCGCAGTCATCCTGTAAGACAAACTACCGCGGACACGAAGAGACTCCTTCAAGATCTCCAAACAGAGAGCGCCCTCTTTTGTCCGTCTGTCTGTCACTCTCTGTATCTTTCTAGGTTCACTCCTCTACCTCTATCTGCTCCTTTCATTCTTTATGCAGGATGGATTGATGTATCAGCCATCTCTCTCTCTCTCTCTCTCTCTCTCTCTCTCTCTCTACATGATTATGATTGTGTGTACAATGTATGTTATATAATAGATACATTGATTCGTGTAGTATTGTACTACGTGTCTGCGCTCTGTTTGTCCAATGAGTACGGATGTATCTACTACCTATATATCAAATTAAGATAGCATTCAAATCATGGTACATGAGCTCGTTTTTACGCAAGCACGTGACTATGATACTTACAGGTAGTCAACATTGTACCATCAGATGATCAGCAGTATTATAAGCACAGTCTTGGAACCTCGCAGAAAACTACACGAGGAGTCACGTTCAATATCATCCCGATCTAAACAGTTTGGAAAGTTAGAAAGTTTACCCGGGGAGGTGGGAACCTTCCTGGTTTACCAATCACCACGGACAGAATGGTGTTTAATTGTGTTAAAGTTTGCGTGAGTCTTAATACGATACGGACATCAGTAAATAAATGGAAATAGATAAATCATTAATCAGTAAACACTCAATACAGTCATCAATACACACACAACCATCACGGTATAGGACATATTACACACATCACTTGATGATACCCCTTCAACGCAATCTACAAAAACGGACAAAAGACACAGTATTTACGGAACAATACTAAAAAAAGTTAAATCACAAACTAGACACTTTTTGCATTCTTCATTTGAGAAAGAGAGAGAGAGAGAAAAAAACCCACCAAAAGTTCGATACTCCATGCAGGCTACAGAAAAAACCCCAACAACAACATGAAGTAAACTTTTGCCGGATACTACTTTCGCTCAACGTTTCTAAGAGCTGTTGGTTTCAAGTGCAACTTTAACATCGTATAACGTCTTCACACATTGTGTATTTGTTGGCAAATCAAACTCACAGACAGGAACTACGGCTATACGCCATGAATGTTAATAATTATTCATTTTTTGTTTTATCCCTCCTTTATCCCTGTACGCTCCAAATTTGATTAGAAATGAAAGATATCATGTGGACGAGATGCGACTATCCCTAATTGGACCGGATCCTAATTTTTCTTTACGCCTCCTATCTCATTCGGATTAAGTTTTAGCGCGAAAATCCTCCCCACTTTTGCTCCATCCTGATTGCAAACAAAAGACGACCATTTAAATTATCACTCTCATTCCCCGTCCGCGAGGAAGCGCTCATTAAAGCGGAGCTTAACGACATTATTTCGCATTTTCTTAGCGGAATGGATTCATGATATGTTGCATTATCGTTTACTCTTGTCACTTACATTATTTGGGGAGGAAAGGGGAGGGGCTGATAAGGAGATAACAGAGAGGAAGTTTGGAAAGTTTTTAGCCCGAGTCACAAAGTTTTGCAGTAAAGCCCTCTATCGATAAACAAACTGTGTAAATAGGGCTCTTTAAAACTGGTTATTCAAAATCTACTTTACTTTTGATCGTGCGGCCAAACGATTTTTTTCTTTTCTTTTGAAGGCTTTGCATACATGTCAAATGATTAAGCCGGCAAAGATATGAATATGAGGGACAAGGGTTTATAAATTCGATCAAGATATATACACACTTGTGTATGTTGATATTCAAAGTATCCAAAATTTATAATACTTAACTTTGAAACATTGATACAGAGCTGTTTCATTCACCCGCACATACAATCTTTTCTTTTTTGTCGCTATGATATAAATGCAAATTATTTTCATTAACTTTTCTGATTGCAGATTGGAGTTCAGAGTTCAAAAGCCCTGTTTGTACTTGAAAAGGGGGCATTTTGATTTCTCGACCAGACCTATATCTCTTGCAGTACATTGTATTATATAAAATGGTGAATTGAAATACTTGTAGATGCACCATCGCTTGAGAAGTTCCATAGCGGTTATGTGAATAAAGTTACAACCAATTAATTAGTTGGGTAATGCTGATGCCAAAATCTGCTTATTCTTATAAGACATAATAATATTAACATCTAAGAATGTAATTGCGTATTCTCTCTTGGTGGAAAAAAAAAAACAGGTGGACATGGCATCCATATTTCACTCAAAAATATAGGACAGGAAAACTCGCTGGAATGGCAACATCCTATATAGCAGTAGCCAATCAGGGAGCTGGATTCTTGTCGTTACTATGACAATTGTCATTCCGGGAAGAGTTGCTATCATATCAACTTTCTATTAAAAGGGGGACCTGGTTATACATTCAAGAAATCTCTGCAAAAGCATAAATTCTGTACATTTCAAAAGACACACATACACATACAAAAAAACAACAACAACAAACACCTGTTCATCTTCTGTATACACAGACACACACGCACACAAATACACACACACATACATGATAGATATACATACATACACTAGTCCATCGCCTTTTGCCATATGAACATACATCTTCTCACACATTTATACTCTTTAGCCCTTGTATAACGTGCATGGCAAATCCTTTGATACTGAAAACAACCGCAAAACAGTTGAGAAAATGCACAAAAAAAAAGTGAACGAGATATATAATTTTTTTTTATAGGTTCCAAAATATATTTATCAACTCTGCTAAAAAAAGGATAAAAATAACAAGCAAGTTACCAGCAAACTACACATACATTTAAAAACATGCAGCAAAAGGCTGGGTCTCGTTTCTACAGATACCGGTATACATAGTCTAGATGCCTACCCGTCTTTTCACACTTTTGCACCTTTTTCTCTTTTTTTTGGCCATAATTATACTATATGGGCCCCAAGCACACCTTATTCTCTAACCTTGAAGCATAAAAGTATTGACAAATATTGCAAATTCCAAAAAACAATACATCAAAAATTACGACATAGTATTCTTTTGCTTCAAAGATAGGATATCACTTGCATGAGCTACTTTAGATTTCAAACATATGTAACATATACAGTATTGAATTTTTAATTTCCATACACCTATTATCATATTATTATAATCATTTTCCTCTGCTTCTACACTTACACGAGAGTCGATCTCAAAACAATGATAGTGTGGAGTTTATCAAAAGTCTGGACCACATATCTAAAATTCATATCGACATAAATCCAAACTTGGACCAATCAAGTTCTCATGCATGATTGACATGGAGTTACCAGTATACAGGGGCGGATCCAGGGAGGACCGCAACCGGCGCACGCCCCCCCCCCTTTATTTTTTGTTGAAACAAAAGAAATAGAAAGAAAAAAAAATGGGGGGAGGGGAGCGTGCGCCCCCCTCTAATTTTGTAAACGCGCCCCCTCTTTACGGAATTCCTGGATCCGCCCCTGCAGTATATAAGCCCTTCTTCTCAACAATCTGCACATGGTCTTGGGCAAGCTATTGCCAAATGATTCTTTTTTTGCTTGTCCTCAGTAAATTTGTGTGAGTGGAATTACAAACTTTTTACTGACACCTCAACCTGACGTGCCTTTGCTGATATAAATGTGATTTGGCAGATAAAAGATTTTTTTTTTTTTCATTTTAATTCTTCTTCTTCTTCTTATTTTTTTTTACTACTACAGTATTGTTAAAATAAAAATAAGTGACACCAACACAGTACGTTATAATTAAGTTTAGATGGGTCACTTGTCCCGACTGCATCTAAATGCAAGGCTGAATCCCATCCCCACCCCCCCCCCCAACCTGTCCTTATCTTAATGCAAGCTTTCTTCACTTTCTTCATTTCCGTATTAGGTGTCTGGAAACAGCATTGGACAAATAATGAATAAAATGGAAAGTTGAGATTCTGGAGAACTAACTTTCCCCAAACTAGAAAATAATGGCAATTTTATCACGATGAAAAGAAATAGTGGGTTATGTCTACAGCTATAATCCACAACAAGAGGGAGCCCTTTCCATTCACGAGTTATTCTTTGCTTATGTTTGTTTGTTTGCTATTTCTCTGGCAAAACTGTGAAAGTGCTTCGAGCTAAATGGAGACCTTACAATGAGTCTATCCCAGTCTTAAAATCCCACAATTTCATTCAAGGTCATGCCAGTGAAAATAATTGGATACAGGCGATGTCTCCAGAGTCATGAGCACAAACACAGGATTTATAGAATAAACATGTGTTCGAAGCACTAGCATTACCGGTACGGAAAATACTTGCATTAAAAAAAAAAAAAGATCACACACATACACATACAATTCAAACAGTTCTTAAACAAAGTCTGTTCAGTTACAACCAAAATTGCATCACAATTATCATTGATGTTTACCGCAGTATTAAAGACCTATAGTAATTTTCTCGCATATTATTATTTGCTGACTGCATATTGGAGGAAAGAACATACTCTGGCAGTGTCATGAACAAATATGGCAAAGAATCAATAATGGATGTTCACAAAACTATCAAGCTAATGCAACACATTATGGTGTTTAGATTCAGAGAAAAATGCTCATAGACATGGAAATAATGACTGTTTGAAACAGCCCTTCCTATGTATCTACCTACAGCTAGAAAAACAAACAAACAAACAAACAAACAAATAAATAAACTAAACAAACAAACAAACACACAAACAAACAAATAATCAAATAAAGAAGCCCTGTATGCATAAAGAAGAAGATGAATGTAGCAAATTTACACATGAATCAGCTATCCCATGTCTCATGAAAGATTTGCGATGGTTTTGTGGCAGTTACAGCAATGATCAAAACTAGAACTAAGGCAGCTTTTCTTGGCACTTGCATTTGGCAGCTACACACTAACGGGCAAGGTGCACAAGGTGCACCCCAAGAGTGCTGCTAAGTACATTTTCTGTGACACAAGTAACTTTACAAAGAACCTACGGGTACACTGCAATACTGAGATAGCACTTTCTTCATAGAAGACAAATTATCCAGGTCACATCGTGCATGCACTTCAAACGCAATGGTATGATCTTTCAGTGTGTGCATGCTACAACAACTACTTGTACTACAATGTACCACTATTACCACTTCTACTACTACTACTACTACTACCACTACTTTTACTACTACTACTACTACTACACTACTACTTGTACTACTACTGAGTGTACTACTACTACTACATTATCTTTGGAACCATACGCATAGTTCTGCACATCTCTTCAAAAAGATTCACTAAATGTTTTCCTGTGCAAAGAAATCCCTTGGACTCGGGTTTATCCTCCAGCATTGATGAGATGGTTTATACAGTAATATATACTTTTCGGAAGCAGAGTAATGCTTCCTTTCAGAACAGCCTCTACAGAGTAACTTGTATAGTTCAGTGAATAAATAGGTTAATAGCACAATCTTCATAGCCTCATTAGAAGATTCAAGCAATGCTTGTATCCTAAACATCATTAAAAAATGTGTACATTTCAGCTTCTTGCCATTTCAAGATTTGGAAAGAGACACTAGCCTTCAAATATGTAATCATGTGAGTACCAATAGAAGCACATTACTCTTTAACCTGATAATCTCCTCTGCCCATTTGCAAAATGTTAAGAACATGATTGTAAAACCACAATTAAACATTGGACCAGTTTAGAGGACAGTAACCATGACAACAGCCTTTGATGAAGTATACAAAACGACTTGTGCACATGTACTGCAAGTGCATATGATCATGTTAAGTTTAAATACTATAAAAAGTAAAAAACATTTCAGCCAAGCACTGAACAATTATGCCATATACTTCAAGGGCATTTAAGTTTGCAAGACTCCAGACATTCAACACACTTATGCAAGTGGTTAAATTCAAGATTAAATTCAAGAGCAACTCACTGCTCTGATTACTAAAGTGACTACGCATTACATTTCATTGGGAGTGCAAAGATTCAAGTAACTTTGTTTCACGCCTTTGTTTGTCAGAAATTCTGACAAGTCTACGGAAATGGAAATAGCATTTCCACAAAGTTCAAATGCCCCACTGCAATAAGTATTGTAACCAATGAAGAATTGGTAGATTAGTGTATTAGTAAGAAAACGGGTGAAAATTAGCCCAATATTGGAAGTTCCGTGATAGATTACATAATCGATCGATTGTTTGAACAATCGATCATGAATCGATCAGTTACAAGGAAACTGACGATTATGGATTGTTTTGTTAGAAATTTAAGAGGGGTAATAATTGTTGGAGATGCAATTATGTTCAGTAATAATCTTCCATACAATTATCGCTTCGTTATCTAATCATTTCCGTATGATGAGGAAGGTTAATAAGCGTTAGTATTTGAGGAAAAGGTTAGTAAGTAAAATGCGTAACTGTTTCGGAAATATAGCGGTCGGAGAATAATAAGAGGTCGAATATGTATCGAAACAGCTGGGTGGGCCTAGATACGGGCCAAAGTGTGGATAAGCCAGCTGGGTGGGCCTGGATACGGGCCAAGGTGTGGATGATTAGTGTTGTTTAGTGTTAATAAAGCGTTGATTGAAGTGGACACTACTGCCTGGACCGTTTCCTTTGAAGTCTGCTGCAGTATAACAGAAGTATCGGTGAGTGGTGCAGTGCAATTTCGGAACTGATGAAATGGTATGCGAGTGCACTGTGGTGGTATCTGATATTGGTATCTGCGTTGGATGAGCTGCACTGGTATTGGTATCTGCGATTGGATGAGCTGCTCTGGTACTGGTATCTTCGTTGGATGAATTGTGACTGGTAGTATTCTGGTAGTAAGCAAGTAATGGGAATAGACTGGTAGTAAGTAACCAAGCAATATGGTACATTTCAACGCCGTTCTCCACGCCTGGTTGTATATTTCAACCAAACGGACCCCAGCCTAGCTCGGACCATCCTGACCCTTCTCCAGCTAGTTGCCGGGGCCGGGTGGCACACAGCGTATAACAACATATACACTAGCGACACAGAGGAGAGAAGGCTACACGTGGTGTCAGGAGTGGGATTGGCAGTAGACAGAGCAGCGCAACATGCATCACTCAGCAAGAACTGCTGGCGAGCGTCAGCAAACTCCAGCGGAAATTTGGTGGCAGCTAGAACAGGAGCTGGCAGACGTCGAAGCGATGATGACAGATCTTCGTGCAGCACTCGGAAGAACTCCAGCTCCATCGCAGGGACCCGCTACCACCAGCTACCCCAGCTCAGGAACGATGAGTTCAGGAAGGGCAGGAATTAGCAGCAGCACACCACTAGACCAGGATGGCTTCACCACAGCACCAAATGCTGCAGCAGAGTCATCCGGAAGTAAAGCTCCTCCTGCTGGTTTTGCAAGGCGATCTGGTGGAAACGTTGAGATTCCTCATTCGTTCCCCAGTAGTTTTGCAACACCTGAAAGCAGACCAGTCAACGATAGGTACAGCAGGTATTGCAAACAACCAGTTACAGCGCAACGGCTTGGTGTCGGCATGATGACTGGAAGTCAGCAATGGCAGAGTGGTCCTACATGTGAAGGTAGGATGGCAGGCGGCCCCAGCAGACCAGTTGGGAGACACCAGCAATGGGCAACCAGCCAGCACCAGTAAATGAAGTTCTGGTAGGTGCTGGAGGTAATTCATCAGCAGCACCATCAGCAATGGGTACACCGTGGCGAAGACCAGAACTGTGGAACGAAGGCAGTTACCAGCGCAGATATAGAGGTGGAGATAAGCTGCGGATGACTCCCGATAGATTCGACGGCAGGGGGCCGATTCTTGACTATTTGAGTCATTTTGAGGCCTGCGCAGGGGTGAACGGATGGTCTGAAGATGAAGCACTGCAGTACTTGGCTGCCAGCATGCGAGGCCCAGCTGTAAAGGTCCTTGTTCAACAGACAGGAAGGAGGTTAACGTACAGCGAGCTGGTAAATAGGCTTAAGCAACGGTTCGGCCCAGCAGGCAAATCCGAGGTCTTCTTGGCTGAGCTGCGGACCAGGAGGAGGAAACCAAAGGAGACTCTGCAGGAGTTGGGACAGGGTATTCGGGAGCTGACTGCATTAGCCTACCAAGAATTTGACGAGGCGGGGCAAGATCGCTTAGCAAGAGGCCACTTCATGGACGCGGTCGTAAGACCAGAGATACGAGAAGGTCTTTTCCGCGCCCAGCCCTGCACACTTGATGAGGCAATTGAAGCAGCACTGAGTACAGAGGCTTTCCTGAGGATGGAGACGGAGAGAACCGATGGTCGGTCGCAGCGGTATAGCAGAGCACTGGCGACTGATGATGTAGAGCAGAAGAGCCCTCCAACCAAGGAGAAAGACGGCGCTATGAGGCGAATGACGAAAGCAGTGGAAGAGCTGATTTCCAGAGTGGAATCTTCTCCACCAACACGATCGAGAACCAACGCGACAGCACAATTTGCAAGGGTACCAGCATCACCACTGCCTGGGGACCAGAGCAACAATTGTTTCAACTGCGGCCAAGCTGGCCATTGGAAACGAGATTGCCCACGTCTAGTGAAGCAACCATTTAGAAGTATGCCAGCAAGCATCGATGCAGACAGAAGGAGGTGCTACCACTGCAATCAAGTTGGCCATGGTTGGAGGCACTGCCCCCAAGCATCAAATATCGAGCAGATACCAGCGCGCAGTCAGCCAGAGTGGGGACCAGCTCCACTTCGTAGTGATGTTGGTGGCGTGCAACAAAGGACACCAGAACAACCACAGTGAGCACCCCAGGCTGAACAAGCAGAGCAAGCACGGCCAGTTGGCAATAGCAGATATCATGGTCTTCATGTTGAGTCTAAGATCAACGGTCAGCCCATCACATTCCTAATTGATACCGGTTCATCGCAGACGTATGTGTCCAATGCGATCTTCAGCAAGATTGCAGATGCAAGGAAGCCGGTATTGCAGCGAGCAACTCGTACAGTGCGCCAAGCAGACGGTTCTCCACTCGAGACCAGTGGTAAAACACTGGCTGAAATCCAGATGGGACATTTGCTGTTCGTGTTTGAGGTGACGGTGGCCAATCTTCACAATGAGGGTATCATCGGGTTGGACTTCTTGATGCAAACACAGTCGGTGCTGGATTGCCGCAAACTGGAGCTGCAGCTGCCATGGGAGACGATCCAATGCAAAGATCATCGGGGTCAGCCTTTCTGCCGCAGAATCATAGCAAGCGAGACCAGTTCAGTACCTCCAGGGCACGAGGCAATATTGAAAGGCATGGTGGCAGGTGGAAGGCCACAACCAATCGCAGGAGTTGGTCTGCTGGAAGCTCCTACCAACCAGGCTGAGACCCTCAGTAAGGGCTTGCTGATAGCAAGGGCTGTCGTTGAGGCGAATGCTGAGGTACTCCCTATCAGAGTTTACAACCCCACAAAGGAAGAGAGAGTGGTGAAGCAGGGCACGATGGTGGCCTGTCTGACTCAGCTCCAAAACGCTGAACAGGTCGAGGTAATTCCACGTGACGTGAACGGTGGTGATGGCATGCCATCACATGTAGCAGAGCTGTACGAGCGAAGCATTGAAGATGTCCCAGAGCAGTACCACACGCAAGTAGCAGAGCTGCTGCAAGATTTTGCAGATGTCTTCTCACATGGACCAACAGATCTGGGCAGAACTGACCTAGTCCAGCACAGCATTGATACTGGTGATGCGAGACCAGTGTGACAAGCACCAAGACGATATCCAGCGGAGCAGAGGGCGGAGATTGATAGACAGATAGATCAGCTACTATCTCAGGGGCTGATTGAGCAAGTAAGCAGTCCTTGGTCTTCCAACGTGGTCTTGGTCACAAAGAAGGATGGGAGCAAGAGGATGTGCATAGACTACCGCCAACTGAATGTTGCAACACTGAAAGACGCTTATCCGCTGCCCAGAATAGATGACACGCTGGATGCACTCAGCGGGGCAAAGTGGTTCTCAACCCTCGATCTTGCCAGTGGGTATTGGCAAGTGCAGCTTGACGACCAGGCTAAGCAGAAATCAGCCTTCATCGCTAATGGCGGGTTGTATGCCTGGCGCGTTATGCCCTTCGGGCTCTGTAATGCGCCAGCCACCTTCGAGCGTCTGATGGATAGAGTGATGGCAGGCCTTACCTGGGAAATGTTGCTTGTGTACTTGGACGACGTGATTGTCTTTGGCAAGACAGTGGAAGATGAGCTGTCACGACTTCAAGTGGTTTTCCAGCGACTCCGTGAGGCTGGCTTGAAGCTTAAGCCGTCGAAGTGCTCACTATTTCACACCAGCGTTAGGTACCTGGGGCATATCGTGTCGAAGGATGGAGTGACAACAGATCCAGACAAGACATCCGCCATTCAACAATGGCCAACACCGAGGACCACCAAGGAAGTGAGGAGCTTTGTGGGGCTGGTATCGTACTACCGCAGGTTTGTTGCAGGCTTCGCCTCCATCGCCAAACCGCTCCACCAGCTAATGGAGAAAAATCACAAGTTCTTCTGGACGAAAGAATGCCAAGAGGCATTCGATGAGCTGAAGGGGAGATTATCATCGCCTCCTATCCTGGCCTATCCACGCCCAGATGGCAGTTATATCCTCGATACTGATGCCAGCGACATTGGTGTTGGGGCCGTGCTCTCCCAAGTCCAAGATGGTGCTGAGAGGGTGGTGGCATATGCAAGCCGCACACTGCGGAGAGCGGAGAGAAATTACTGCGTGACGAGGAAGGAGCTCCTAGCAGTGGTGGTCTCTCTGAAGCAGTTTCGTCAGTACCTATATGGCCGTCATGTGGTGATACGGACAGATCATGGCTCGCTGCAATGGCTTGTCAGATTCAAGGACCCCAGGGGTCAGCTGGCAAGGTGGTTGGAATTGATCTCGGAATATGATTTTGAGATCCGTCATAGGCAAGGGCGAAGTCATGGCAATGCAGACGGGTTGTCACGCCGACCGTGTAGACAATGCGGTTGTGATGAGGAGATACCAGCAGACCAAGCCAGGGTACTGGTAGAGCAAGAAGCAGATGAGGCTCCCGATATCGGCAGTTTACAGGAACAAGACGAGGACATCAATCCGGTACGTGCCGCTAAACTGGCGGCTGAGCGACCGTCTGATGAAAAAGCAGCATCATGGTCTGCTAAGGCAAGACAGCTCTTGGATCACTGGGAAGCGCTGGAGGTTAGCAGCGGGGTCCTTGTTCGTCGCTGGGAGGCAGCAGATGGTAGCACTGTGAGGAGGCAGATTATCCTACCAAGAGTCCTTGTGAGAGATGTGATTTGGGCGGTTCACACTTCTATGACTGGTGGCCATTTTGGAATGGGCAAGTCGCTAGCTCGTGCTCAGCTACGATACTACTGGATTGGGATGGCAGCAGATTTCCGGTCTGCTCTGCGTGAATGTGACATCTGTGCAAGGAGAAAGGGTGTTGGTAGAACACCGCGTGCCCCACTGCAACAGAGAATCAGCGGCTTCCCAATGGAAAGAGAGGTGCTGATGCCAGGCGATGTCGCTGGACCAGATGATGCTGACCACCAGGAGGAGGTCTGCACAGATTATGCAGAGGGTCTGCGTACAAGGATGAGACGAGCACATCAGAGTGCACGAGCTAGATTGGGGCTGGCCTGCAGAAAACAGAAGCAGTTTTACGATCAGAGGGCCCATGTCGCAGCATACAATGTTGGGCAGTATGCGTGGCTCCGGAGAAAGATGCGGAAGAAGGGCTGCAGTCCCAAGTTGCAGACGAAATGGTTGGGGCCATACTTGATCGTCACGAAACTATCAGATGTTACGCTACGGCTGCAGCTTTCACCAAGGACCAGGCCGCTGGTGGTTCATGTGGACCGCCTGAAGCCATATACAGGGGTGCAGAGGCCAACGTGGGAGTTCAGACCGAAACAAGTAGAGGAGGCTGTACCAGAACCGGCTACAGATGACGAGGAGTCTTCTACTGGAGGTTCAGATGCCCACCCAAATCAAGTTGATGAGGCTGTATCAACACAGCTGCCGTTGGAGGGTGATGAGCCTGGAAGAGATTCCAGCTATGAACCGCACCCATACCCGAGACGGAACAGACGTCCCCCCAGATACTTCTAGGCATGCACATATCGGCATGTCGAACTCTCACTGTTTTGGGACTGAACTCTCATGATATTTCATTTTGGTATTCGCATTCATGCAGGACATTTTCGACATGGCGAGGAACCAGAGGGGTGAACAGTGGTCCGCTGGGGGCAGTAATGTTGCTGAAAGTGAGCAAAGGACAGTTCTCGATGGGACTTGGCACGGACTGTTTATAAAAGCCACAGTAAATGGGGCACGAGTTGAAGCGTTGGTGGACACCGGCTCAACCCATTCCTTCATAGCCAGGAGGATTTACGACACGATTGACTCGAGCAGTAAGCCACCGTTAAGCCCACTGGATGAGCCGATGATGATGGCGGATGGATCGCTATTGGCAATGGATGGGAAGGCAACAGTCGCTTTACAATTGGGACTTCTATCGTACACGGCAGACGTAATTGTTGCTGACATACGCCATGAAGGTATATTGGGCCTTGACTTCTTGCGTGGTAGCAGATCCATCGTAGACTGTTACTGACATAAACTGCATACGCCATGTGGGACTCACGAGTGCTACCCCCATCTAGTTCAGGAGCCGGTATGGGCTAGGCCAGAAACTGGTTGCGCAGATTGTTGGTGTTTCGGATTCTGCAAGTGATATCAGTGCCGGAACAGTGATTGTCGTTGTATGTGGAGTGACTGGATAAATTTAGCATACACGCCAGTGCCAAATCGGACAATTCAATGATGCCTTCTTTTTGTATGTGTTTTGTTATCATTATTTTTAAGACCATGCCCACCGAGGAGAGAAGAGACGAAAAGGACCCCAAGAAAACATACCGCTGCCCGGTATGTTCGCGAGTCTATGCCTCGCGGACTTCGGTGAAGAGACACGAGCAGGACGTACATTCTCCAAAGTACTACTGCGACCGTTGTTCATGTAGGACCACGTACCGTAAGGAACTGGAAAGACATTATGGGGAGCATGCCTCTAATTGCGCTCCAACCAGGGTACACACCAAGACCCCCGTCTCCGCACCGATTAAGAATAAGGCCCCAAGCAAGCCCAACAAAGACAGAAGTAGGAGCCGGTCACCTGTGGCAGTGGGACGTAAGAGGGTCCCACCTAGCAGCATGTCACCCGCTCGGCGCGTTTCACCGTCACGGGGTGAGACGCCTTTAATTGACGAGGCGTGTCTGGAGCAAGACAGCGAGTGTGAGCTATTGGACCTGACTGGGGGTAGAAAGAGGGAGGTTCCAAGGTCCCCGGTCGCCTCCGCCTCCAGAGGGTCAGAGGTTAAGATGGCTGTTGATGCCGAGGTACAGGTGAGGCCAGCGGATCTGGACGGGACCATCATCAGGGACAGACTGTCGCAGCTGCGCCAGTGCGAGCAGGCCACTAGTCTGACGGACAGCATCGATCACACTACCAGGCGGGTGTTGCGGCCAGGCCGTGTGTGGACAAGGCGTATTGAGCGGTACATCACTACAGCCGGGGAGTGGCTGGAGGTGCAGACAGATATCGTGGCCGACGATTGAGCAAGGGAACCAGTTTAACGTAGCAACCAGTGTTTTTTTTAATTTGGTTTAAATTTTGAAACATTTATGGACAATAAATAAATGAAAGGACGGAAACCGGGATGAGCATGATGGACGCTTTGCCGATTTATGAGCTGTAATCATTGGACATTAAGTATCGCACTGGACTTGGTTTCTCATGCTAAGATTCTATGTTGTGCTCACATATGGTATAAAATGGTGTGAAAATGGTACAATTTCCATGCACCTAGTTGTTATTTCAACTATTCACATATGTCAAATGTAGGGTTTTGGTTTTCGAGTGTCAGTTATCAATGTGTAATTGGTAGCAGTGGCTGGCATAAGGTGAACAAGTCGGTTGTTTATACATGTACTAGCAGTTTGTGTCATAGGTAACCATAAGCAGTTTAGTTTATACCAAGTAGGTATTCACTTAATTGGTAGTGATGGAAGATAACGATGTTTAGCAAAGACCATACTACCAGAGATGTATCCTTTTTGTTATCATATTGGGATTAACAGTGCAGACTGTGGATTTTTTTTTATACTAGTTGCGGTTAAGATAAAACCGGGTTGTTTTGGAGTAATCACACCGAGTTATGTTTTGTCTCTCTTTCAAGAAGAAATAGGACAAAAGTGGTAGAGACCGTGGTCTATTTAAGGAGATTTTAGCAGTAATCTTGGATGATGTATGTTTGATTAGGCTGGTATCATTTACTTGATTTACTAGGATGAAAATCAAACAGTGAAGGCCCATTATAATGGGAAGTGCCATGTTTTGCTCATTCAGCATAATGTGTTAGCAGACAGATTACAGCATGTTCATGTTCATGTTTATAGGACGCGAGACCCGGTAGGATTTTGTGATTTGAGCAGTGCTCATAAGGTTTCCATTCGTGCGGAAGTTAGAACGTACAGATGTTTGGTATAAAACGTTATGTGGTTGGATGTTTGAGGAAAATGCTATCAAGACGTTGAGATAGTAGCAAGATTTTTATCGAGTGTTGCATTTTGTTGCATTTTATACTTACCTGTTCAAGTTGTCGAGTTGTTATTTGTCAGCTCGGGGACCGAGCTTAGCGAGGGAGGGGTGTCGTGTAACCAATGAAGAATTGGTAGATTAGTGTATTAGTAAGAAAACGGGTGAAAATTAGCCCAATATTGGAAGTTCCGTGATAGATTACATAATCGATCGATTGTTTGAACAATCGATCATGAATCGATCAGTTACAAGGAAACTGACGATTATGGATTGTTTTGTTAGAAATTTAAGAGGGGTAATAATTGTTGGAGATGCGATTATGTTCAGTAATAATCTTCCATACAATTATTGCTTCGTTATCTAATCATTTCCGTATGATGAGGAAGGTTAATAAGCGTTAGTATTTGAGGAAAAGGTTAGTAAGTAAAATGCGTAACTGTTTCGGAAATATAGCGGTCGGAGAATAATAAGAGGTCGAATATGTATCGAAACAGCTGGGTGGGCCTAGATACGGGCCAAAGTGTGGATAAGCCAGCTGGGTGGGCCTGGATACGGGCCAAGGTGTGGATGATTAGTGTTGTTTAGTGTTAATAAAGCGTTGATTGAAGTGGACACTACTGCCTGGACCGTTTCCTTTGAAGTCTGCTGCAGTATAACAGAAGTATCGGTGAGTGGTGCAGTGCAATTTTGGAACTGATGAAATGGTATGCGAGTGCACTGTGGTGGTATCTGATATTGGTATCTGCGTTGGATGAGCTGCACTGGTACTGGTATCTTCGTTGGATGAATTGTGACTGGTAGTATTCTGGTAGTAAGCAAGTAATGGGAATAGACTGGTAGTAAGTAACCCAGCAATATGGTACATTTCAACGCCGTTCTCCACGCCTGGTTGTATATTTCAACCAAACGGACCCCAGCCTAGCTCGGACCATCCTGACCCTTCTCCAGCTAGTTGCTGGGGGCCGGATGGCACACAGCGTATACAAACATATACACTAGCGACAGAAGGAGAGAAGGCTACAGTATGTTCATGAGGTGTTTACGTTTTGGTCGTGCAAATTTTCTATTTTTTTTTCACCTCCATTTCAAGGCACCCCTTCATGAACGTTGTTGGCCCTGACAAGTTGTCAGTCTCTGACAATGATGACAGTAACAGTCAGTGACCAGAGCTTCTCAGCCAATCAAAACCAAGGATTTTACTGAAATTGTCAGAGACTGACAACTTATCGCGGCTGACAACTTTCATGAACCAATGTACAGATCTCCTTTTCTGAAGTGTGGCTACTAATAAAAAACCACACACACACACACACACACAACTCCCCCCCCAAAAAAACAAAACAAAACAAAAAAAAAAACAAAAAAAAAACAACAATCGATTAATTGTTTTTAGGACGAATTGAGTAATAGGGGCAGACAAATAGTTAAAAGTACATTTATGGAAGATTGTCGTGTATCAACGACTGTCTAGTATGGAAGTACGGCATGGAAATTCCAACGAAGTGTACACTGTTAACCAAAGTATTTCAGCCTTTTTACTAAAGCAAACATGTCATGAAACACGGGTGCTACTCATGATACTGATCAAACCATACCAACGTGCACCTGAGTAAAATTCTTTGAATTACACCAAAAGAGTGGTACCTGTTGACACTAAGCAAAATTTCTCGTGTAAAATCTATGGAGAATGAACTCTAACCCCGGTTACAAAGTTTCTCATAAAAATCAATGATAAGTTTGCAATCAATGGTAACCATCAGTGATTTCTTGGCTGTGATTGGCTGTGGAATAGTGTTGCTATGGTAGTTACCATTGATTTCAGAGATACCTTTAATTGTAACATTACCATAGTTTTATTCATTTGGGCCCAGGTTTTCGTTCATCCTGTCTGGGTAAGGGATTAGCCAAGACTGTGCCAGCTTTTTATATGAACACTCAATGTACTGAGCGAAACTGGCCAAAAAATACATCAATAACTGGACCAGTTTACCTGCTTGACCACTTGTACGTAAGTAGGCTAAAGGCCAACAAGGGGTAAGGGTGGGAAAGCCACTTGCCAGTGAGTACAAGAGTAAATATCACATGAATATACAGTATAATATAGACAGAAATGTGAGTGATACAGTCATAAGATTGTCAAAATCATGAATCCGTTTTTGTTTTTGTTTTTCTCAAATAAAATCATACAAAAAGCTGTAAAACATATTCAAAACATTTTGGCATGTATCATTCATTCTGGATGAAAATACCATACACTCAAACAACACTTGAAACTCTATTCTCCAATGTTGCGAGGACACCATGTGGTATGCCACTCGACAGGAAAATAGATAAAAGTAATCAAAGGGGGAAATGATGTTCCTGCTACCAGTTCTTCACAGTCCCGTTACCAGCACTGCCCGTGATTGGTGGATTTGGAATGATGTCACAGATGACAAAGCCTTCTGCCTGGAATGCACTCTTTAGCTCAGCCTGAGGACAGAATTAATAGGAAGGAAAGACAAGATCCAATGACTGCTGTGTGCTATACAAGCTGAGAAACACAATGGACAGGGGCAATGGCATATTTCTTTCTAATGATAATAGTAATAATTAAAAAAAAAATTAATAATAATAATAATAATAATAATAATAATAATAATAATAATAATGATAATAATAATAATAATAATAATGCTAATATTAATGATAATAATTATAATAATAATAATAATAATAATAATAATAATAATAATGTTAACAATAATTGCATTTAAATGACACTTTATACTGGTGTTTCTAAGCGCATCATCCACTGCAATAATGGCCAGGGCATCCGTTTTTGCTTTGTTTTGTTTTGCTTTTTGTTTTTTTTTAACCCGTTGAGGATGGACTGATTTTGCTACAACACGCATTTCCCATAGACACTTGCCCAAGTAAACTCGGGACTCGTCCTCAACGGTTATTCAAGACTATCATCCCTGGGGAGACAAGATCTTGTATGAGGGAAAAGTGTTCTTCAATCATATGCCCTCTGCACAAATGAAATTTGTACGATCGCAACTGCTGATCTACACTATACATAAGGAACATGTTGGAAAAAAGAAACCAGTGGGAATTGAACTTGTCATCTACTACGTATAACATTACATGGTCAGAATTTTGGAGCTTGGGTATTTATTCCAAGTTCTTTGTGTCACTGAATGCAACTAGGGAGAGCCTCATGGTAATGTCAGCCGTAAACGACAGGTTTTATTTCAACTGGTTCCTTTTTTTCTGACATGTTTGTTAATGATTCAACAAACTTTAAATAAGAAACAGAAAGTAAGCGCTTTACCCTCTACCAGACATAGTTGATCAAATGACTATGATGAAATGTTGCAACCTATTACTTTTCATCACTAAGTATAACAGAATATCAAGTGAAATGCGATGGTAAAGACTCACCAATTTATCGCCGTCTGGACACATGCCTATTACAGCGCCACCACTGCCAGAGAACTTGGCTGAGGAACCATACTGAATGGGTAGAATCAAATCAAATACAATAGTGTACATGAAATATTAACTGATTTAAAGCTGCAAGACATGAAAACCTCAACAACAACAACACAACAACATCAACAACAACTTATACTCAACCCACACACTCATACACACAAACACACATGTACAAAAAACCCCTGTGATTTCACTGTCTTTGATTCAGTAACTTTCATAAAAAAATGAAGGACACAAATTAAAGAATAATGATTACCTTCCAGAGTTATGGTCTGATTTTTAATGAAACGGCTCCTGCCATTCTGTATGGCACAAGAGGGCCAGGAAGGCATGTCTGCACAGCAATTCACCTTGTGGGTCATGTGGATAGATTACGCAAATGACAGACATTATGCATGCTGTGTTGGTGGGTGCGTCTCCAAGATTACAGTCTGTACAAACATGGCATGAAATTGAACAAAAGCTGATTCAAAACACCTGTATTTTCTTTAATAGGTCTGTGCCGTCAGCAAGTTGTAAACAAGACTGCATTATTCATAAATTGTGCAAATCATTGTTTCCAAAATCTGCTATAATAAGCCAGTTCACAGTTCCATTCCGTATGAGGGGAAAAAGGTCATTTGTACAATCAGGCATGTTGGTTTTTAAATTCACTTAGATAAGCATTCGTGATGTAATAATTATTCACGTACAGCTGTAATCCTTATACATAAGGGTGCTTGCTAGCACATTAACCCGACAGCAAGCCTGCATGTTATTTGGCAAAATAAAAAAAAGGCTGTGAATGCATTCAATATAAAACAAGAGAGACAGATGCTTGCTGAATGTCAACTGACAGACCCTACTGATGGTCTACACAAAAGATCATTTTTTTCTTTGAATATGAATTCAATAAACTGTTACGTCAGACAAGCGAATGCATTATGCCAATCTGAACATGAAGGAAGCGCCTAAACCAACTGAGGAAAAAAAAAGAAAGGTCATTGGTACCAACGTGTGCACATGAGCTATTAAATGTGAAATGGCTTATGGAAGAGAGGCACTAATAAAATTTCATTACCATCATCATCAATCATCATCATCATCATCTTCATCATCATCATCATAATTATGCATACTTCCTACCTGTTTTGCGAGTTCCACCATCCTCAGGTTTTCCGGTCCGATGACCTTGTCGCCGTACATCTGTCGTCGGAGGTCAAAGTTGGCATTCATCAGTCGCACGAGTTCAGTGTGGTTGCCTGATTCAAGTGCTGCCCTGAGCGTAAAGACAATAACAAAGAAAATTTGAAGAAAAAAAAAAATTCAAAAAGCAGAGTGGTTGGAGTTCTACATCACAATAGGTGGGGGGTGGGTGGGTGTGGGAGGATGTTGTCCTTCCCCTTCCTACAGTAACCCGTTGAGGACAGGCTGATTTTGCTACAACACACATTTTCCATCGACACCTGCCCGAGCATACTCGGGACTTGTTTTCAACAGGTTAAAGAGGAGTTTTAGCATCTCTAAGATGTAAATCATGCAATCTGGTGCATATAAATGTAATATTTTGGCTTATTCTGAATTTTAAAAAATGGTTCTAGGCGTAACATACTTTGGGTGGAAAATCAATATTTCTTTTTTCTAATGTATTGGGTGAATTATTTTGGGGGAGTTATGTTGTAAGGCATAAAAAAAAAAGCTTGACAGGCTTGTGAGCATGAGAAAGACCCTCAAGGCGTGAGTATCACAACTATGAGTGAGAATTGGTACATAGGTCTGCATACATTGACGGAAACAAGGCTGATAAAACAAACAGACAGCGCAAACACTATTACTTGTGCAGAATCTCCTGCAAGTGTAAAACCTCTCAAGCGATTCTCCACACACATGACCCTGAGCCCTAGATGGGCCAACTGCAGTAAACGTGGACGTAGGCCTTGAACCAAGACCACTGCAGCAAATCAGTTGACACATCGAACCGAAAGTCTGTCATGAATTAATGTCGCTGACATACCGTACCATGTGATCGCACAAAACTCATTAGAAATCATTTAATGTAACTTCCCCGATCTCTGCTGAATCATGGGCAATGTTTCACGAGGGGTGAAACGAGAAAAAAAAAAAAGATGCCGGGAAACAAGGGAAACGGAAAAAGAGGTGGGGTGGGACGGGGAAGGGGGGAAAAACATTTTCACTGCATCCTGCACTGCACCAACAGAGGTAATTTGGAGCCCCAGGGCAGCTCAGGGAATAATAACAATAGGTACTGACTATGACTAAAGAAACTGTTTGCAATAATCATAAATGCATTTTAACCCGTTGAGGACAGACTGATTTTGCTATAACACGCATTTCCCATAGACACCTGCCCGGGTATACTCGGGACTCATCTTCAACGGGTTAAAGTTGCCCCGTTGCGGTCATTCAGAGTTCACAATGCCCACTGAACTTGATTTGTCAGTGCTGTAGATTTTCATATGTGAAGTGAAATTGATGTGGACTTAGTAAACAATTAAACAAAACAAACATACATACATACATAGAAACATACTAGCAAATATCTATACAAACAAATCTGTAGCTGATCATGAGAGCTAAAACTGCATTTACTGTACCACGAAACAGCAAACGTAGGCCACCATCACAAGCAAATATTAAGATACAGTCATATCAACCATCCTCTCACAAATATTCACACTGACCAGCACACAATTCTTCACCAAGTTTCTTTCTTTTAGGGAGTTATTAAAAAAGATAAATCACTCTCTATCAAATTATTCTTGAGCTGCGATGACAGACCCTACCATCAAACTGTCACAGTCCCATCTAAGAGGGGAAAATCCATTCTATGGCTGTATGCATACATGTATTAAACTCTCTCTGCGCCAGGACTTTGGACAATGTGTACAATGCTTAAGTAAGGAGTAATCTGTGCCAATCAGAACTCAAAATACTCAAGGGGTTACATTGATTCCTAACAAAAAAGAAAAGTCAAACAAACAGAGAAGTGTATGTTCCATTGATATGGATATTTATCAACAATGTTACCGATGGAATTTTAACAAAGGTTGCATGTTATGAAATGCAGACAAAATTCCCAATCAATCTATATACAAATAATTGATGAAAAGGTCATTATGAATGGAAGTTTTATTTGCTCATATATCATTATATTTTTTTTTTGCTTGTATTAAATTCCAGAAAGAGCTATTGTACCGGTACTTTTATCAAATCATTTCAAAAGCATGATGTTCTAGAAACAAAATTAGTTACAATAGTTGACTCAATTAATGACACAAGTATGCTTTCTTACATTCATTATGTACAATTTACTGTGTAGGAAAATGCAATTTTGATTTGATATTTCTTATTTCTCAAAAAGTCAAGATTTGAAATACTAATTTTTTTCTCTATGAACTACTTCATTGAGACGCACACTGTTGTTTCAATCATCACCTTCTTTAAAAGGAAGCCTACATGAACGTGGACTGTAGTCACTGTCATGAATCGTGTCTTCGCTGCCAAGAGCTTATCATACGCCTAGAGGTCATACGACCTTACTACTACAGGTACCGTATAAAGGCATGGTGAAGCTCAGTGTAGTAGGTGCTTGGCTGTAATCTCTGACTTCCCTTTTCCTTGTATCCGCCATTCTCTTTGTCGATAAGGTATCGCTTCCGAGTAGCTTTCAAGGACATCCAGGCATTCAATCTGCACCTTAAACGGAGATCCGCAATGACCCATTCACCCCCCCCCCCCCCATTTCTGGTTAATCTTCCCTCCAAATTCAAATTTCTGCTTAGTCTGCCATCCAAATGTACTAACAATCTATCAAAGCTAATTTTAGAGCTCATACGCCCACTACCTGCCCTCTGGGGGCAGATAGCTTGCCAAGCTAGTGTCTGACATGATCGCTGGAGTTGAAAAAGAGAGGACAGAATCAACCCAACCTTGTATCAGTGGCGGATCCAGAGGGGGGCGCAACTGGCGCGCACGCCCCCCTTTATTTTTCGCTAAAAACAAAAGAAATAAAAAGGGGGAAAAAAAATGAAATGAAACCCAAAAGTGGCACCAGAAATATCAGTTGCGCCCCCCCTTTACAGAATTCCTGGATCCGCCCCTGTAGTATGTCGACAAAACTACCTAGGGGCTGCTTCAGTCCTTAAACACTACAATAAAATTGAATCCTACGTAAGTTCAATTTAACTAATCTTCAGGATAATTTTTGGATTCAATCAGTTCTCAGAAATAAGGAACTGGTTCAATATCTGGCACAGGGCTTATCCTTGTTTGGCTCGATATAGTTCCCATGTTTGTGAAACAGGGCCCAGGTGTAGCAGCCATGAGAACTTGCCAATGGCAGTCCTGCTAGTTTTTGCCTTGTAGATTTGAAATAGAAAATGCATCATTACAAAGACAATCTCTCACCTCTACACTGCACATTTATGTTTGCTACATGAGGGCATCACAAAAAAAAAGTAGAAAAAGAAGTAGAAAAAAAATGAGGGGTACGCTATGACAAGGAAGGGTACGCTATGACAACGAGTACAGTCATGACAATGCTAACCCGATTCACACTGTAAAATATGATAATGTGTATAGTATTAACCCGTTGAGGACGAGTCCCGAGTATACTCGGGCAGGTGTCTATGGAAAATGCGTGTTGTAGCAAAATCAAACCGTCCTAAACGGGTTAAAGATTCTGCCCAAATCACACTACGTACATGTCATACTTAACCCTAAAAAGACTGGGCTATTTTGGTAGCTCGAAAGACTGGGGGGGGGGGGGGCATAAAGGGCCCCCCTTAAGATCTTGGCCGTGGATCGCGCGATCGCCGCGGAAATTTGCACAATGGTAGTGTGCGATGTAATCTACAAGATCGTATATTTAAATTTTCCAAAATTGTCTTCTTTTATTTTATTTTGATTAATTATGCTAATTTATGCAAGAAATCAGACTCTTTGATCTAAATCAGTAAATAATTATTCTTTGTGGCATTCTTAGCAAATGTACTTGAAAAAAAATTTGGTATCAAAATTAATTTATTATTTATTTTATTGTTTTATGAATTTCTTATGTATTTCTGTGTTTTTTTGACCTTTTGTTTTTGTTGTTTTTTCAACAAAATTTGTGGCAGACACTTTTTGAAGCATAATACTCCTAAAAAAAATTAATTTTAGCCATTTTAGAGTAAAAATAAGCATATTTGTATGAACCATGTGAAAAAACTCAATTTGCATTGACTTTGTACACAAAATCACATTTTTGGGCCATTTTCGGCCTCACGTGCATGTACAAAAAGTTATGTAACTTCAGAACCGTACCCCCGGGCGTCACAAATTTGGTGTCAAAATGTGCGGGAAACTAGAAAGAAAAAAGTCATTGAGCATCGCGGCGAGAGCATTGCGTGTTGCAGAGTAATCGCGCATAATGTCGAGGGGGGGCCTTTTAGGTCCCCCCCCCCCAGTCTTTTTAGGGTTAAGTGCTTGGGTAATGAAGATGCTTCCCCATCTCACTGTACACAGGAAAATGTGTGTTCGATTGTGAAGACGTATCCCCCAGTCACACTTTGTAAAAGGATTGTGAAGAGTAAATTCTACCCTAAACGCTAGCCAAAATCCCAGTGAGAGAGATGACGGTATGTCTTTAAAAAATGTTTGGCTACTAATATCATGTACGACCACAATGGTCATGACAGAGCTTATAAAAATCACAAGGTAAAGATGATGAATTGTGGGTGACTAAGGACAGGCTTGTCTGAGTCAAACTACAAATGGTGACAATTTGGTTGTAGGGACACTGGCCCAAATAACACACTTAAAAATGAAAATGCATTCCAGTCATGGTATGCTGGCTCAAATCTAAGAGATACACTCTAAGAGATACGCCAAGACTGTTACAGGATATAATACCATTGAAATTTGATTTGATTTGATTTGATCTGATTTATTTATTAATTCTCTGTATCTGAAATCACCTTGTAAAAGACGGCCATGTGTATGATATGGAGGATGGGGCCTACAACTTTAATAATGCAAATCACATTTGTATACAATATTGTAGAACAATGAGTTCAGTTTTGAGGATGCTTGCCAAAAGTCAGTAACACACAGGCACAGGTGACAACACAGCAGCAGCTGACGGCTAAGGTGTTGGACCTGTTCAGATAGTGGATTTATGGAAACACAAAAATGGCCAGAATTAGAAATCTGGGAAAGGTCTGAAACGGGTGCCAAACTCATAACTGCAGACTGTCACCTGTCTTTGTAATGTGACAAATGAGTGTGCGGCATTTACGGCTAATTTGTTCTGACATTCTCTGTCTCTGGAGATGTGTATGACCCAAGTTTGTATGTCTATTTATGTGTTTATAAATACAGTAATCTGCATCATCACATAAAGGCCTAGAAAGGTGTCTCTACCGAGTTACAGGTAATGAGAATCAAGTGTTCACACTTCTGGATCATCTACGTCAATCGAAGCCGAGTACCTCATGAAACAAAGGGCTAATTGTGTAGCGAAACAACTGTGAAGAGGTGCAATGGGAACATGTGGCCTATTTCTGTCGCCAACTCGCGGCGTGATGCACGGGAATGGGAAATGAGAGTTGTCATATGCGGGACGCGGCGACATCCCCGCGACGCCTTCGCGGGGCCGGCGGCGGCGTGCTTGTCTCACCGCAACGACACACACACACTCTCTCCCCCCCAGCCTTCTGTCCTTAGCCAAGACACATGCTCCGAGGGACAATGGTGGGGTTTTGATGCTGACTGTGCTTGCCTCACAATGCGCATTACAGGGAGGCATGAGTATCTCTCAACCGCCCCCTCCCCCCCGCTCGATTTCCACGTTCACGACTTTAAAGTGGCAACTTGTGGCTGGTGAGTCACGCAGGAGATGAACGGCGAGGGACCCCAACAAGGAGCAAAGGAATAATGACACTCACTCTTCTTGGTACTCATCAGCTGCAGGTGCACATGGACTAAACAGTCATAGGCAGGCATCTAGTAATAACAAGAGTTCCAATCACAGCTAGTTAGGTTGGCTGAGAAGGAGGTTGTAGCAGTTAGAAGTAGTAGTGCTAATACTGTAGCTATTGTAGTTGTAATTTTAAAAGTAACAAGAGACCCGCGGGTCTAGCGCTCACCTGAGTATCGCAAGTTCACCTTTCACGCAGTCACTAATCTAAATCATTCACAGCTCTACCAAAAATTTGACCAGGCATTCTCAAGTAGAAGATGAAAATGTACAATATCAAGGGCCCATTTTTTTAAGATTCCTTAATTTGGGGGGATTGGGGCCCCCTGGGGCCCTCTGGGTGGGGCATGGTGCCCATTTTGATAAATTGAGATATTGACCCCTAGGGATGCTACCTGCCAAGTTTGACAAAAATCCATCATGAGGTTTTCAGGAAGAAGATGAAAATGTACAATTCAGGCCCCCATTTGGACCCTTCCAACCACCCCCCCCCCCCCCCCTCCCCCCCCCCCTACCCAAGAGGGGCACCCCTGGATCTCCTATGAACAAACTTGTAGTATTATCTCAGCTCTATAACTTTTGATTCTAGAGAAGATTTATAAAGATTCCTTCATTTGGGGGGTTTGGGACCCCTGGGGGCCCCCTGGGTGTAGCATGGTGCCCATTTTAACAAATTGAGATCCTAACCCCCTAGGGATGCTACCTGCCAAGTTTGGTGAAAATGGGTCATGGGGTTCTCAAGAAGAAGATAAAAATGTACAATTTAGGCCCCATTAGGACCCCTCCTCACCCCCTCCCCTGGGTCCCAAGGGGGCACCCCTGATTCTGCCATGAACAAACTTGAAACTACAGTCATCAATGTACTAACTCATAGTATTAACTTAGCTCTATCACTTCTGGTTCTAGAGAAGAAGATTTTTGCGGATTCCTTCATTTTGGGGGGGTTTGGGCCCCCCTGGGGCCCCCTGGGTGGGGCATGGTGCCCATTTTAACAAATTGAGTTCTTAACCCCCTAGGGATGCTACCTGCCAAGTTTGGTGAAAATGGGTCATGGGGTTCTCAAGAAGAAGATGAAAATGTACAATTTAGGCCCCATTAGAACCCTTCCCCACCCCCCTCCCCTGGGTCCCAAGGGGGCACCCCTGATTCTGCCATGAACAAACTTGAAACTACAGTCATCAATGTACTAACTCATAGTATTAACTTAGCTCTATCACTTCTGGTTCTAGAGAAGAAGATTTTTACAGATTCCTTAATTTTGGGGGTTTAGGCCCCCCTGGGGGCCCCCTGGGTGGGGCATGGTGCCCATTTTAACAAATTTAGTTCCTAACCCCCTAGGGATGCTACCTGCCAAGTTTGATGAAAATCGGTCCTGGGGTTTTCAAGAAGAAGATGAAAATGTAAAAAGTTTACGCACGACGCACGACGCACGACGGACGACGGACGATGGACGACGGACGACGGACGACGGACGACGGACGACGGACGACGGACGAAGGGCGATCGCAATAGCTCACTTGAGCCTTTGGCTCAGGTGAGCTAAAAAGTACTAGCAGTCTGAGTAGAAATAGGGGTAAAGCTAAGTAGAGGCAGCAAAAGTGGTACCGGTGGGGCTGTGATAGATGCACTGGCAACATCAGTCATAGTAAAAAGTAGTTGTAGTTAATTGCAAAAGTAGAAGATTCTGAACTTAAGTTACTCTTTACAGTAGTAAGAAGAGGATAAGTAGTGTACATGTAGTTTATAACTAGTGTAGAAACAACAATGTACACACACTTGTAAGAACTACTACTGTATATGCTGTTATTTTCGCGTACAGATATTTTTCGCAAATGAGGAGATCATAGACATTTTCGTGCGATGTTGCTTTTCGCGAATTGACGCCACCGCTGACGTAAATGCACTATGACCCAAGTGCATGGAGACATATTCAGGTGTTGTTAAATTTGCGATCCAACTTTGCTTCGAGAAATTCGTGAAAATTAAACCCTCATGAAAATAACAGCTTATACAGTAGTTGTGTAATTATCAGGGAATAAATAGCCCCAAATTGCACTGAGACAACACAATTATTTTTACTCTAATATCAAAGATTCTTTCCTTCCATCTTTGTTTAATCTCCACTCAATCTCACTTCCTGTGATGATTTTCTATCAAGGCAACAGCAACTGACAAACATACAAGGCACATGTCATCCGTCATGGTAAAATGGGGAGCCGGATACTGCCAGGTACAACGTGTTTCAATGAAAGAGAACAATGCGGTTTCCCCCTGGCAAACTTTGGATTACCATCATTAGCCATTTCCCCTTCCAGCGTCACTCTCTACAGACAATGATACTATGCTCTACAGGGTAAACTAGAGCTTTAAAGAGAGGATGCAGATGTTGTGTGCTAGAGAGGGACAGAAATAGTATCATCATCTTCTAAAAATGACTTAAAAGAAGAATGGCATGGGATCATAGACGTGTGCTCTTTCGAAACAGACTCACACCTTTTCCGATCATTTGCAGTTTAGAAACTGATGATGTGATACACAAAACATAAATTGAAATTCTGCAAGCAGTTGTGTTGTCTCTTAGATTGTACTTGGTCATCAAACATTCGCTGGCATTACATACTTGCCTGCAATCCTGACTAAAGACAGACAGTTGTGGTCTGTTTTCGTTTAATATATACGATATTTAGCAGGAAAAGACTTTTCAATGTTAAAAGAAATCATTTAATTCATGGAAAAGTACCGATACCAAACTGTTGGCAAAAAGACAACTGTAGATATTATACTAATATTGTTTTTCTTTCCAAGTTTTTGATTCTACCCCTCAACTCTACTTTTGTACTGATAGACAATGTCCCCCCCCCCCCCCGAAAAAAAAAGAAAATCATCAAAACAAAACATAAACAGAGACTCCAACCCCAAGCACCTTCTGATCTGGAGATTCTCCCGCCTGAAACCCCTAGCAAACGAGAGACTCCAAGTTGATGTGTGCGAAGCGCGAAGTTCCTAGGGTTCTAGATGCTCTCTTGTGCTATCTGAGGCTTATTTTTTCAACATACGATAGAAATAAGTAAGAAATCCCTTCCAACGGGAGACAAAGAGCCAGGGCGGGAGAAATTAAATCTCAAACGGGAGAACGGGAGATTTTGCAAAAATGGGTTTTCGGCGGGAGATCTCCTGTCGAAAACGGGAGAGTTGGAGTCTCTGCATAAACATAAACAAGGCAAACAAATACAAGATAAAATTCGAACAAAAGTCCAAACTTTTAGAGGACACTACTTCAATGCAGTGTTCAAATACCAAAATGATACCAACACATTTCTTTCTTTTTATTCATTTATTTATTTATTTATTTTTTTTTTTGGGGGGGGGGAGAGGGTGCAAACAGTGGACATTAATGGTTGGGAGCAATAACATGACTAGTCTTTCGTTTGGCCTACCATGCCCAGCGGGCATAAGATTTTACTAATGACCGGTACCAATGACCACTAAGAGCTACACTTGTATCATTGCTCAAATACATATCCCTGTTAATTCAGTTGACTTGGAAGGAGTAAAGGCCTTACATGAATGGGCAAGATTTCATTGATTTGTTGACTCGCAAGAATGGTTGGTGCACAGTAGAAATTTATCAAACAACAAGGATCCACTTTTTCATTTTATAAAACAAATAATGCACATCATTTTGTTTGGGCATTAGTACAAATACCCACACTCGATACCTACAAAAGAATCCAAACACCCTCAGCTGACGCCTCCAGCATGTTTAACCCGTTGTAGACTAGTCGTGAGTACGTCTACTCGGGCGGGTGTCTATGGGAAATGTGTGTTATATCAAAATCAGCTCGTACTATACAAGTTAACTAGACTCTTCCAAAGGTACCATGTGTGGGTAATTCTTACTAACGCTCCCATCACTAATGATGTCTATTATTTTCATAATAGCGCATAATAGAACACTAAATCTTACATTGTACTGGAGTTCACACAGCGGTCGGCCAGCTGACTAAACCCGATTTGCACAACAAGTGGCACATACAGGATGTGGCACTAATTGAGCAAAATGTGTGCCCTCAACAACACAATAGATGATAAACTAGTACAGATCTCTGAAAAATTAACTAGGCACCCTGTCATTTCATACATGACCTTCACGCACATGTATCCTCCTTTCTATTTTGCCTCAGAGCTATTTTTTGTCTTTTGAGAAATGAAAACTGAACAGGTGGCATCATAATTTCATATTTGCGAGGATCACGAAATATTAAAGAAGAAGGAGAAAAAGAAGGAAATGTAGTTCCTCTCTGCTATACATGATTCTAGATATTTTTCCTTTCAGATATTCCCTGAAGTGGTTGAAAAACCCTAAATGAAAACAATAAACATTTCTACTATGTGTTCCTGACAAAAAAAAAAAGGTCCAGCAGAACAGAAACAGTTTCATTAAAATCAGACTAAAATAGGGCTATTATGGAATTTTCAAGTAAAGCATTATTATGAAGATTTTTTTTTTTAAAGACAAAACAGTGATAATTTGTCACATATGATATAAGAAACACAAGATGTTTATATTATTGCCTTGCATTAAAGATATAAATATAACTACACCTTTCATCAATAATTCAGCAACTTTATGGTCAACACTGCCATAGGAACTCACAAACAATTATATGTGAAGGATATGATCTGTTCTTCTCAAATTCATTTCAAAATGGAAAGTTAGGGAAAACTTGCCTGTAAGCAAAGAAGTTTTTCTTGACTAAAACAATGCCTTTAACTAGCAGCCTTGTGATACACTGTAGGCGTCAATGTTCTAGTCATCTGTGCCAAGGAGCCCAAAATTTTCACTTACATTTTAATACACGTATGCAATTACTCATGTTGTAATCATCATCACAATCACTATGAGTTGCTTTATAGCTGGTAGCGTGTCTGCCTCACGACCCAAAGGAGCTGGGTTCGATTCCCGAGTCCCACTGAGCAATGTAGTGTGTAATCATACCATCCCCTCTATAGAAAGGCACAACACTCTGTCCCTCGGATTGGACATAAAATGGAGGTTCTGTGTGTGGGAGAGTCACAACTCATGCACGTGAAAGATCCCGCTTCATTTATTCATCACAAAGAGCAGGGTGTTTAACCCGGTGAAATGGTTGTAGTCTAACATCCAACTGGACCCCACGGAAGACTAGCTAGTGCAGCTGAATATGGGCTATCCAGCCATCTTCTCAGATGGAAATGAAACAAACAAACAACCATAGATGCAATTTTCCCATCATTCTGTTTAACCTCATTGCAGTCAATGGCTTCATTGCATCATGCTCACAGTCACTTCTGTACACCGATCAATGTCATCGTCATCATCATCCATACCAGAATCTCAGCTGCTGTACGCATCATGGAAATGACTATAGTCAAGTCTGCTTGACTCCATAGGAGGCTGCCTGAAAATACATTATTATCTCTTCATGCCCTGATGAAGGAAAATGACAGTCTCCAAGACTTCAGGATTTTCTTTTGTCTACCAAGATGTTTGTAACATACAATGTATGAATGTCTCCCTGGAAGCATTCTGTAATCTTCCTAAATTTTTGTAGATGGATGAATACTGGCAGCCCTGCAATTAATGTTACCATGATCACTAGCATCATCTCCGTCGCGCATTATTATAATCATCACTACCACCATCATCACACCTCCATCAGTATCATCATGACCATCATCAACATCATTATCATCACCAACACTATCACCACCGTTATCATAATCACTATTACTATCACCATCACCATTATCCTCACCATCATAATCACCACCAATCACCATCAACATCATCATCACCACTATAGCAATCGTCACTACCATCATCATCATCATCATCCTCATCATCATCATCATACATTGTAACTGCTATCATCATCACCGCTACCAACACCACCATCATGATCATCACCACCATCATCATTATCCCTAATGCAGCATCACCACCACCACCATCATCGCCATCACCACCCCCATCACCATCACCGTCACCATCACCATCACCATCACCATCACCATCACCATCACCATCACCATCACCATCACCATCACCATCACCATCACCATCACCATCACCATCACCACCACCATCACCATCACCATCACCATCACCATCACCACCACCATCACCATCACCATCACCATCACCATCACCATCACCATCACCATCACCACCACCATCACCATCACCATCACCATCACCACCACCACCACCTTCACCATCATCATCACCATCATCACCACCACCACCACCATTATCATCACCACCATCACCACCACTATCATTATAAGTAACCACCATCATCACCACCATCTGACAGGATCAAAGAGTTCCTATTGCAGCATCACTCATTCTGTTATTTCAGTATATTCTCAAATATCTTCTGACTGTCTAATGACAAGCTCTAGAAGAGGTAATAAAATGTACATGGATTAGTTCCAAGAGAACCTTTACTTGAGATAATTCCTGTCAACAGAGGGCAGTATTGCCTTACCTACACTGATCTGTCAGTTCAGCAAACTTCTGCATTCCAGCCACGACTTCTGGGTCCCCTACACAGTGGGAGAGGGAGGTGAAGATGCTTGTATTCTATTGTACTAAATGTCACTGTCTCTTTATTGTATCAAATCACATGAAATGACATGAAATCCTATTACATCAAATAATACATCATGTCAAATCATATCAATTTATACTGCCATACATGTATCATGCATCAATATTGTACCAAAATCACACCATTACAAAACATACATCATGGCAATCGTAAATGATGCCACATACATCATGTCATTTGTCAAATATCATAACTTGCATATATGTGGAAATGAAAACATGAAGTGTGGCGTATGACCACAGGCGCTTAATCCAAAAGTCCACCTGGGCAGAATTGCGATTGAAGTTCAAGAACGAAAACAGTTTTTCAAATGAATCTAAATTCCATATAGTAGGTTCTTTAAAATAATTACTGTTATTCCAAGAACTCATCAAATATATGGAATTTCCTGTGCTTCACCAATGGGCCTTTTATATCCAAGCAAAAAAAGAAAGACTGTGATCGCACTTTTATGAGATATCCCCAGGAATGCAACGCACACAAACATGATGGGGATATATTACCTGAAGCCACTTCATCCCTTTAAAATTTTTTATTTTTTTTTTTGAAATTTTTTGTGCAGTTCTGCACTTGAGCAAAATATGCCAAATTGGCAAGCCGTCGATTGAGTTTGGTAGGAGCTAAAACCTGGAATAAAAAACGAGAACAAAAAAAAAAAAATGGAACAGGAGATCACCATGTGAGGCGTATGGAATATCTATTACCCCTCAAATGACTGTGACTGGGCCCTGTAACACACAGAATAGTTAGATGTACCAGGCATCCAGCAACAAAGCAATCACTCATTATTACTGCTGTCCCAGATCTACGTAAATGTGGATACTACACAAAAACTGTAGAAATGTATACCAGTTGATCCTCTAGGAAGAATGGGTCTTACACTGAAGTGGATATTCATAAAATTTGTACTGTCATTACACGGACAATATAGGTTTCTTCTTGTAGTTGTGATAGGAACACATTTCAAAGCAAGAGATTATCAAGCAAAAGGGTGAAGACTGAGGTGAGAGTATTCTTCAGTTTGTCTCCCTCTGCAAATGAAATTTGTTAGATCGCAACTGCTGATCTGTAATTTAACCCTATAAAGCCCAAGGGGGGGGGCACATTGTGCCCCCCTACCATATTTTCGTTTGCCACTTCTACACCCTTTACCCGATTTCAACCAAATTTGGTGACTTTTCCTAAAATCTTATTGCGAACATTTTGATGTATAATTTAGCTATGTAAGATATTGCTGGTTGCCATGGCAACCGTAAACTGACAACCATGTTCGTCAGATTTTACATGATTTTCTGTTCTAATTGCAGTTAACAATATAATAATTAATGAAATGGGAGTTTTCTTGGCTGTAATTAGCTGAAGGACCAAATGGTGAAGTAATTATGGTTGTGAATTACTCTGAAATGGTTTTCTTATTATTTCTTTTATTTTTATATGACATAGGCATCAAACAATAGATACAATAGAAATAATTGAAAATACGGCATTTTCCAAAGACTACCCTTTTATTTTGTGTTATCTTCACACCAGCTTTACCTGTAATATCATTTGTTTTTCATATTATCAATCTGCAAACTCAAAATTTCAATATTTTGGAAATATGAAATGTGATACCAATATATGTATCCATTCCAAGCAATACATCATAGGTTTCATATATTGCTTTATATTGTAATGAATAGCACCCCCATATGTTGACCTTGAGAAATTTAAACCGTAACAAATAGTGAAGGTTGATTTGCTTTACCTTTGTGGTAAATATTAAAATGATTGATATGAAATAAAAACATATATGCTCAGGATAAAGAAATACAAAAAAAAAAAACCATGATTTTAGCGTATTTCCTATGTATTTCTTTATATTTTGGCAAATAGCGCCCTTAGTGGATGACCTTGAGAAATTTCAAATGTTGCGTCATGTAGGGTATGAGTTGCTCTATCCATGTGCCAAATATGACGGTCATACATCATATAATAAAGAAGTTATGTGGGGGGGCACAATGTGCCCCCCCTTGGGCCTGGAAGGGGTCAAAATAGCTTGGGCTTTATAGGGTTAACAAACATGTCAGAATAAGGAACCACGGGACTCAAACCTGTCATCTACTGCTTGCTTTCTTGCTTTCATTAATGCCTTGTCCACCTTGGACTACTTAATATTATAACAATGTCGGATTTTCGGAGCTTGGGTATTTGTTCCAAGTTCATCGTGTCACTGCCAGCAACCAGGGATAGCCTGGTGGTAGTGTCGCTGCCTGGAAAGCAGTAGATGATAGGTTTCAGTCCCGTGGTTCCTTTTTCTGACATGTTTGTTAAATCATTGATCAGCTGGTGCGATCTTACAAATTTCATTTGTAGACCGCGACAAACTGAAGAAAACTCACACCTCATGAACATCATTTATTGCTAAAATTCATTTTTTGAAAAGGGGCGTGTGGACTTACCTGCATTCCACCTTTCTCTCACTGTATTGTGTATCCTGCCCGAGTCACTGGGGTTCCTGATGTAGGCCAGCCAGAGCTGGGGCACCAGATCCAGGTCCAGGTACTGGTACTCCCCATGGCCCAGGGCCTCAAGCTTGGCCCGGGAGAAGTCCATGTAGACAGCCCCCTGGTAGACCTGGATCACCCGGTCCTGGAGCCCGGCGTTGATGAAGAGCTCATCGATCTCGACGTTGAGGATGAACTGTGGCTGGAGTTGTTTGGGCAGGTCCTTATGGGTGGGAGGCAGATCATGAAATTGTTGCCAATACGAATTAACAATCAATACAATAATGATGATAATAACTCAGTGATTTTGCAAGTCCCAACTCCTGGATCATTTCTTTATTCCGATATAGTGAGAAACATAAAAGAACAACATAATTGTAATGATTTTTAGGTTCTCCTTGTACTATTTAACCTGTTCCTGCCGCAATTCTCCGAGAGCCTTCAATGCCCTATTTAAAACAATATTCTTTTTTGCAGGTCAACGGAGAACGGACAGGTTGGTAATCCACCTGTGCAAAAGCAGTCAAGCTGTACATGTATCCCCTTTTCGTGGTCAACTACATGTGGTCATCGAACAACGGAAATATCGATTGGTTGCGAGGTATGAACGGGGACTGTACTGATGGGCTCAAAAACTGTTTTGTTCTACACAAAGTAGGCACCTGAATGGGGTCTGTGAAAACAAATTTCCACTGACTTCAGCCGTGATTGCTATGTACATGTACATCTGCATACGAGTTTTACATCAAAATAAGCGCACACTACATTGGAAAAAAAAGGCATATAATACTGCCATACAAGCGGTCTTCATACAGAAAGAAAACTGATATTGATAGAAGAAACTCAAAGCTTTCTATCAAAGCCATTTTACAGGGCAGCATGACACAAATAAACATGACTTTAGCCCAGAATGCAGGCACTCTTGTCTACATTTCGGGAACCTGGTATACACTGATGCTATGTCTCATCACCCTGAAAGCAATGGTCGAAATATACATGGCACATCCCTGGCACAGATGAAATACAACATGGAACTCTCTTTACAGGAATCAAATTCAAGGGAAACTACAGGAGATATTTCTTGAAGTCTGGCACAACGTTTGTTTTACATAAAATCTTCGTCCAACTTCTATTGTGGAGACTTTGAATAAAGAAATCTGACAACCAAAGGGGAAAAAAAAAATATCTAAATGCCTTCGGTTCGACTAGGGAAGAAAACAAAGCAAACATACAAAGACAACTCCTTTATAATTTCATTTTTTTTTCGGCTAATGGTAATACAGCATACCTGTAAAAAAAGAAATGAATACAATTTCGCAGTCTACAGGACACTGCATGCTGAGTTTCAACATCACCCTGCAACATCTTGGTAAACACAAATAAGAGACCACACATATCATTGATCATGACACTTAACTTGGTTGACTGGATGAGGTACGATCATAAAAATCTTTTCCACTCACCGAGTTGTTGAGGTCAAAGAAATGCATCAGACATCTCAGTGTTGCTGTTACTATGGCGCTGCTTCCGGCAAGACCCTAGTGAGAGCGTTGAAAATAACAGAGGACCAATTATTAAGTGTGATGTCATAGCTATACATTGCCACGGAAACTGGCCCTGAACAAACTCATCTGGTCTGATGCTAACCATGCTTGCACCTGGTTCTAACCCAAGCTATGACAAAAGAATGTGGCATCTTCACTTTGGTACTTTATTCACTTCTGTCTCTTGAAACTGGAATCTACCACCTCAATCTAATGGCTGATGGGTGATGCCATGCTGTCTTCGATTAAGACAAACTTATTATTTTTTTGTATAGTTATTGAGAAATCTTATCTCTTGCAAGTATTGGTGGTAATGCCCTATAGCTTGTTCTGCTCTTGATAACAATTTTATGATTGACCACACAATTCATCTCACAATTTCATCGGATGAGATGTTAGATGGTCTTTTCATGTTTGGAGATGTTTATTCATTTCGAGTTAAGCAAAGAGTCAGATTTTCAGGTAATATTCAAGTGTTTGAACTTTTAACACATGTTATGATATTATTTTTAAATGGTTCATGTCTAAGACTTCAAATGCAATACATTTCCGGCTAGACCATATATTGAATTGAACTGAACTGACTTCTGAAAATTGTGAATAAAGAAATACCACTAAATATCTGATTTCTCAACACTTTGAATCTTGTCCTTCCTGCATAAAAACCTCATGGTTGCATGAAAATAAAAAATCACATACAGCTGTGTGATATGAAATGCTTTGGGTGAGAGATCATTGTCACACATTTCAATCTTGACAACACAAGAAATGGAAACATCTCCACATATACATACATGTATGTGACCCGCTACAACAAAAGGATCCTAAAGTCGCTGATGGCTGAGCCGAGAAAATCGAGTTTGAAGTCACATCATCAAAATTGTTCAAAACAATCGGATTTCTGTTTTTGGCATAATTTTGTAGTCTAATGTTTTATCTATCATCTGCCGAAATTTCGAAGCTAAATGATCAAAGGAAAGGCAAGAAATCAGCGTTTTTCTGGGCCATGATTTTCCGACTTTAAACGTAACAGAAATGTGTCCTAAGATTTGGATTTAGCGCCGTAGCTAGACTCCGCCCCTAGCAATGAGGGAGTGATCTTATTGGTCAGTGCGTGGCATCCTGATTACTGATTGGTCATGCGTAGACCGCTGGCGCTAAGCTTGAACGAACATCGCGGAGGTCGTTAGGAGCATGCCTTCTATTGTCAAGCGGTTAAAACTGTCTCGCCTCCCCTTGACCATGATAGCGTTGGAAGGAAAACTTTGAAGGTGTTTTTTTTTGAAACTCCGATTTCCACAACCCCTTCACATGTGCTGATAAAAACATCGATATCTCCGCAACCGAGTACTTTTATGAGTTGTGCTATATACGAAATTAAAGTACAATTGTAGAAGAGTAAGGGAATAATGTAATGCCATTTTAAGAAAATTGTCCTTCCCCGACTTTCGGATCCTTTTGTTGTAGCGGGTCACATATAATTTCTGCACCACTTACTCCTAGAAATGATCTCAGTCCTCCATTGGTCATGGTTCGTTTTCTTCCCGATGCCATTACCATCTCCCTTGCATGGAATGCTACTTGCTCTCTCATTACAAAAAGACTATGGAATGCTACTCATAACAATCACTCCACCATTCTACATTGCATACTCACTACTTGACGTGGAATGTTGGTATCGTATTTCAGCTTGAAATTTCTCTTTGGCAGAGCAAGACTGTAACAGCAACAATAACAACAGAGAAACAATCAAAGAAACAGAATAAAGACACCGACAGGACCAAACACTTCCAAAATCAACCTTACCAAAGGGCAAAGTCTCATGACAATAATTTTACAACACTAATTGAATACCAAACATAACAGAAAATTCCTGGAAAGTAAATTATAAACGTAGTTTGGATTAACAGTTTTTGTTTCCTTCAACTTGGCATTCAATCATGAAGGTCCTGAACAAAAAGAATACAAATTTAACTGCCACTGTTACACACTGTATATCACAAGTGAACATTCAGGGAATCTGTACTTTTCTCAGTAGAGCACAAAGCAATACATCATAAGGGTATTAGGTTATAATGTAAACTTTTTATACAAAACCTATTTAGAATGCAGCCATCCGATTGGTTGATTGCCCATCATGTGAAATTTAGGGAAAAGTTCCATTGCATGCTCTGGCTGTCAGCAGTGCAACTTTGTTTGACCAAAATGTTCCATTGCACGCGCTCTGATGTCACAATAAACAAACATGTGCCGCGTGCACTCAACAATTACAAGCGCGCTTGAATACAAGCGCGTACTTTTGTCACTCATTTTTGCAAACAACTTCGTTTCGCATACGTACATGTACATACACGGTGACTGCGACTGTGAGGCTACTCATTCGTCTTTCAGGTTGCCATTTCTGTGCTAAATTCAAGAATCTGTGAGTACCAAATCTGTTGATGTTCGAGGTGTTGTATAAAACAAATACTGTATGGTCTTTGCTCGTGCAACGGAACCAGATTTTGCACTCGGTGAAAGATGAGGCGCACTATTCAACTCGGCTTCGCCTCGCTGAATAGAGTGCCTCTATCTTTCACCTCGTGCGAAATCTCGTATCATTGCACTCGTGACCATTCACTATTCATATACCATTTAATGGGCCACAAGTTTATTCCCCAGAAACTCCATGAGACTGTTTCATAATACAAGTAGTTATACATGTACACATAATTACGATGCAAATCAAACAACTTGTGTTTTTCTGCAAACGCAAGGCTATAGATTGATACTGACTATGTGTTTATTTCACTGCAAGAAGAGGCAGTCAAATCTCAACAGACATGGGACGTTTTACAGATGTGCAAAAGTGTTTTGCTACAGTTTCCTAGCACAAGCATCCAAACACCATGCATACGCTTACCCTTGTTCCGAGCAATACTCATAGAACTTCTTGCATGTTGCCTGTAGCAACCGCAAACCGCCGAGATACCCCTCCTTTCGGCTGATGCCGTGGAGGTCACCGAGACTTCCAAACTCTGTCGGATCATTCAGCGGGTGTGGCACTAGGATCTGAAATTGTGTTAAGTCAAATTTCGTGATGGGAATTGGCAAACGTCCAAGCATCCCACATTGAGGAGAACTTTGTAAGAAGTTTATGAACAGACCACAAGAGCCTCTATCGCAGAATGGTAGGGTTGAAAGGTCAGGTATGATACTGCTATCTTGATGCCCTGCATGTTAGTGTTGAATTTAACTAACAGACTACACAAAAGACAAACAGAATAATTGAAACTACATCAAGATTAGTCATTAGAATAAGAAATTTGTCGAATCTTAAGATGAACATGTTGAAAGAAAAGATAAAAACAGCTACAACCGCAAATGCAAATTATATTTGGACACCTCGTCCAGTGACCTGCTCAAAATTTTCCCCTAACTTTCCTTCTTTGAAATGAAATCAAGGAAAAAGGGTGAATGATATCTTTAGCATGTACTCACTGCTGTGTTGCATAAACTTTGAAATTCTATGACTTTCAGGCAGTATAAAGGAGTGTAGCTGCTGCAAGCTCAAATCTGTGACTACAATATGATATACAATTAAGCAGATTTTTTCTTGTGTGTGTGTTTGGTAAAAGCAATTCAAAGAATTGTGAGGTAATGACATCATCTAATTTGCATACTATGTGGTTTCAAGGAAGGAGATGCTCACCAGCTTTTGGCTCTCTGATATCGTGACCTCAGCCCAGAAGTTCTTGATTGACACAGATATAGTCTTACCATGGAAACCATCAGAAGGATTCCCCATCAAACCAATCCTGCAGGAAGAGGAGATAGATAGATGGATAGATAGATAAATGGATACTGTAAAAGTGGAAATTTTCGGGGTGTTGAAATTTTCGCGCATTTCACGCAACCAAAAACTAGCGCGAAAATAAAAGCACGCGAATATTTTTGCTCGCCATACGTTCCTGAGAGCGATGTCTTGATTCCGCGGAATTAAAATCACGCAAAACTCTTCTGACGCGGCCAAGCGCGAAAAATTAGTCGCGCGAAAATATCCACTTTTACAGTAGATGGATAGATAGGTGGATAGATAGATAGCGACCACCGTTTAACCCATTGATTTGTGTGCAAGGGATTTTGGGGAGTACGGACAATGCACTATGCGGCTTTCTGTGCTAATTGGCATTCAAAGTACTCACATGGTTTAATAGTTGACAGCTAAAGTCAGTCTTGAGATAATGGTTAAAGAACTTGTTATCTCAAAGCATGTCACAATTTTCAGTAGAATTTTTAAAATTTAGAAGGGGACAGTCGATGAGCCTTTCTCCTCCTTAACCAATCAAAATCCTGAAGTAATTTTGATGTAGAAAATATCTTTAGTATTAAAATTGGTCACTCCAGGTTTTATCCTGTACATCTTACACTGGAGAACTATAACATGTAACTGACTAAACTGAATCCCTGATATAAGAAACTGGTAAAGAATTCAAAAATACAAAAGAACATCCCAATATTGTTATGTAGACAAATTGAAATGTAAAACAGTCATTTATGTGATTACCTATATTGAATTAGTGTTTACTTTGTAAGCTGTCTCCAAAAATGATAGCCAAATTTAGACCTACAAGCAGGACATTCTTATTTTTAGGTATTCAATAGCTTACACTTGCACAAAATCATAAACAACTTCACACAAAAAATTAGGCAAATTCAAGAATAAGTTATGAATTTACCACACAAAAGGTCCACACTCCTACCTTGCATATGCCTTGGCAGTGTATGGTTTCATATACCTCTGTTCGGTCTGCTTGTCTGAGAAGAAAGATAGCCATTTCTCATAGTCTGCTAAGCCCTGAAACAACACAGGAGAAAATCTGACATCATAGTGCAAACAGGTAAAATCAAGCTACTTGTACTTTTGTGGGGGTCGAATGAGGACAAGAACAAATAAGATAAACTTGACTACGAGGCACACCAAACCAATCTGCCAGTGTACACTGTGTCATTGCACAACAGGCCCTCAGTATAAATAGCATGAACTTCAGCTGTCAAAATTTCAAAAATTTTACTGAAAATTGTAACATGCTTTGAGAGAAGTTCTGTAACCATTATCTCAAGACAGACATTCGTTTGTGTGAAATGGACACATCATATCAAAGGGGTTATGTTTGAGACTTGTATTGAGGCTACATGAGTTAGAGTAAAACTAGAAATGTCGCTATGGCGACTGGTATGCCTCCGCCATAATGCATGATTCTCCTAATAGGTCTATAGTACATGTGGACATTGTGTGATTACATTTTCACAAAATTGGCAAAATATTAAAATGACATATTTGTCACAAATGTATCGAATGTTCACCTTCCTTGACCTATGTTTAATTGGATGAATAGGAGAGCATGTATTTGGGGATTTAAGAACTTTAACTTCGACTTTGACCCTTTCATAAGTTTACACACTTGAGTAATTTTCAAGGTATGGAGAAAAAGTGCAATTTCTGTATTGAACAGTAAATTGTTATCATTTTCATCTGGCCTTTGATTCATAAGAGAATCACTGTCAGGCAGAACACACATAAATATATACTAAGTTTAAAGATAACTTGAGCCACTTCCGAGATATGGAAAAAAAGTAAGTTCAGCACTTTCACTTGATCTTTGACCTTTTGACCTTTGACCGTTTTGGCAAAAAAAATAAAAAATCCCTGAGAATCTCTAGTGGGTTATACATGCATACATCAAGTTTAAAAAAAAATAATCCTGCTGGCATTGCATAAATATAAGGAAAATAGTAACATCTTGAAGTATTGCCCTTGACCTTTGACCCCTGACCTTTGACCCCATGAACCCCAAATTCCCTAGATAACCACTGCCAGTCAGTACATGCATATATACTTTGTTCCATAAAGATACCTTGAACAATTTCCAAGATACAGAGAAAAAAGTGAAATTTTAACATTTTACTTGACCTTTTGACCATTGACCTTTTGACCTCATGACCCCAAACTTTCACCAGAGAATCTTAATTGCGTAATACATTTATACACTAAGTTTCAAGAAAATATCTTCAGGCATTGCATAGATATGGGGGAAATAGTGAAATTTTAAGCATTTGACCTTGACCTTTTGACCTTTGACCTTGAGCATGTGCAGCCAAAAGTTGATAGGCACAACTTCCCCCCCTAATACACATACATGCCAAGTTTCATTAGGATACCTCAAAAGGTTTTGATAGTTACCCTGTCCACAAAATTCATTACGGACGGACGGAAGGACGGACAGAAGGACGGACGGACGGAAGGACGGATGGAAGGACGGACGGACGGACAACCCGAAAACATAATGCCTCCGGCACCACTTCGTGGCGGAGGCATAAAAAAAATAGGGGAACCCCCCACACAAAACAATACCATCACTTCAACCACCACAACAACAACAACAACAACAACAACAACAACAACAACAACAACAAAGAGGAGATCATGAAATCCTATGCAAAATAATTATTTGCTTTTACTCAGGATGAAACATTGAGCAAGAATGTAATATAGGGCTACAGAGTACTCACAATCTGGCCTATGAGCTGAAAGCCAGTAGGTAGTTTCATGCCATAGATGACATTTTCTGTTTCGTTGATCAGCCATTGCTGTACACACAGATGAAGAAGTGTCAAAAACAAAAGAAAAATGCAGAAAAAAAACCCAAGGAAAACACACATTAGACAAATAAGCATAGAAGTATTCAACAGAACTCTCATTATCTGAGCATTGTTGGTTGGCTAAGATAATAACAGCTATCAAGTTAACCCGTTGAGGATGGTTTGATTTTGCTACAACACGCATTTCCCATAGACGCTTGCCCGAGTATACTCGGGGCTCGTCCTCAACGGGTTAATGTTAATTTTCTCATTTCATCAAGATGACAAATGCAATTACATTTTTCGAATATTATGTTTTCAGGGCATTAAAAACTAACTAATGAATGTAGACACACAAGTAAGGTATATTTAAGGTAAATGACAAGGTAACAATCTTCCCTAACCTACGTACACATACGTAAATCACCAAAATACTGACTATTAAAGGTCTTGAAACTTGTGTATGCTGTATGGCAAGGCACAAATCTCAACTGCTATATTTTTAACTGCATGGATGTAAAGAATACATTTAGAAATTTAACTAATCAAACTAAAATAAAGAATCATTGTATTAGAGCTATAAAGTGGTATTGGAATTTTGACATGCATTGGCATTTTAATATGTCACAAGCACTGGAATGAAACATCTAACTGGATATAACGAACTGAAAATAAGTACACAGACCATTGTTACTTCTAACATATGCCAAAGCATGTGTTTCATCCATTGTGTGTGCAGGAGTCTTCTAGTTTCTGTATTAAAAAGACACACACTTTCATTCAATTATTTCAATAATCACTGTCTGTCTTTCTTTCTTGTCCTGCACTAAGCCAATATTTAGTGAAGATCACCTACTTAAATCTTTGATCATGTGGATGCGAGTGTTTTTCTTACATATATACACCAACAGTTCTCAAAACATACTCACATGTCCTTTTTTTAATGCCAAATAAAGAGTGCAAAATTTGCTAACATTTGCCACATTGCAAAATATGAGTGGCTTGCAGAAATCCTTCCCCTCCCTCTCACTACAAATAAGACACAAAAAAAAGAGAATAATTTGGCATTACGACCATTATAAATTTTATGATAATCATAAATCTTACCATATACTGGCCGAATGTCCTGCTTTCGACGTCTCTGTTCTTTTCAAGAAATGTCTGGATTGTTGGCAGCGTCTCTCTCCTGAAGCAGTAGAACACCACGCTGGCGAGGCGGGACTGTGTCTCGTCTTCTCTTGGCTTCTCAAGGAACTTGGTGATCCTGCAAATATTGCACATATAACTCTCTACGTGCCATGGTGTAAACCCCCTGTGTGTCATATTATTCTAACAGAGCAACGTGGTCACACTTCGGGAAACATTCTGTTTTCAAATCTGTGTAACTTTTATAGACTTTGTTACGCTGGACATGCAATGAGCAAAGTAACTGTTGTAGAAAAATGCCAAGCTTAGCTTTGACGTAAATTGTATGAAAAATATTCAATCTATGATCGTTTTTCTTTCAAATGACTAGTAGCTGCGTTATATGCAGAGGCACTAATTTTGCAACACAAAACAGTGACAGAAACTGAGATTTTACTCGCAAGTCTACTAGGAAACACCGCTTGATAGTCAATCACCACATAAAATGAAAGCTATACATATGTGAGAGGAATGGAATCCCGAGAAACGCTTTCAATGTACTACACTGTATGGCATCTGGCGGTTTATCGATCGGTTTGGGCATGTTTGTGCGTTTGAGCAGAATATGTGAACTTGGCACGCCATCGACTGAGTCTGGATGTGCGAACAAGGTACATAAAGAGTTAACCCACTATTATTAGGATGAGCTGATTTTGCTGTAGCACACATTTCCTATATAGACACCTGCATGAGTATACTTGGGACTAGTCTTCAACAGGTTAAAGATCACTTCTGCATAGCACAATTCAAAATTTTCACATTACCATTTCTCCACGAGGCACAACTACATATTAACTTCACCATTAATCACGACAGATTATAACAGGTATTTGGAAGAGCAGATTTTTTTTTCTTTTCTTTTTTTAACCCTAACTAGGCCGGGGGGGGGCCTCCGAGGCCCCCCCCCTCGACGTTCCGCGCGATGTATCGCAATCGCAAAAAGCTATCGCCGTGACGTTTCATGACTTTATTCTTTCGAGTCTCCCGCATCTTTTGACACCAAATTTGCGACGCCCGGGCGCGTGGTTCCGAAGTTACACATAGATATGTACATGCATGTCAGACCAAAAATTGCTCAAAAACGTGAATTCGTGTACAATTTCAATGCACACTGTGCTTGCAGGCAAATTTCATAAAAGCATGATTATTTTGGTGTTTTATTGATTTCAATCAATGAATAACATATTTTCTTGTTCGGAGCGATGTCGCGAACAAATTCCATCGAAAAAACAATGAAAAACATAAAGTCGAAAAAACAAAGAAATACGTAAGAAATTCAAAAAAACAATAAAATACTTCAGAATTTTTTCTGATATCACAAATTTTTTAATTACATTTGCTAAGGACACTAAAAAGAATATTTACACAAAAAATGTGCCTGTTTTGAGCTTTATTTTGTGATTTATACCAAATAGTCTGATTTCATGCATCATTATGCATAAATTAGCATAATTTAGCATAAATGATCATTTTAAAAAAAATTAACTTCATGGTATTTTAGATTACATCATAGGCAATGTGTGTGCCAATTTTCGTCGCGATCGCGCGGTCGACGGCCGAGATCCGGAGGGGGGGCCTGGGAGGCCCCCCCCGGCTCTATCAACTACCTAAATAGCCCGGCCTAGTTAGGGTTAATACAGAAAACCACATTCGATTTGCTTCAGTGGTCAAAGAGAAATTAGGAATTTTGTAGGGCGTGTCAGGAATCTCTTCCCTCCAAGTTCTGTCTATTGTGTTCACACACAAGAGCATCCATTTTCAAGTGCTAGACTTGGAAGAATCAGACTCACGACGTCCTTTTGAATACAAAAATCCACATTTCTCTGTGACCGCTTAACCGAAATGAATGGTATTTTCTGCAAAATAGAGCCAAGATGTTATATTTTAAGACCCTAAAGTAGCATTCAGACAATTTAGTCATACTGGGTGTTATCAACGCGAAAATCTGATTGTAATTTTTTTTGGGACATATTGTATAGGCTATATGGCTCGGCGCGATATTAGCAGTGGCCTGGGGCCACTTAAAATTTATGTCTGACCACCAAATTTGCAAAAAAGGCTGCATGTATATTTTGGTGTCCCGATCGGGCAACTGAGATTCAAAATAGATTGTTATGTTTCCTCTTCTTTCGGGCCAATACACTTCTACTGCGGGCCACCAAAACTAAAATTAACCCGTTGAGGACAGACTGATTTTGCTACAACACACATTTCCCACAGACACTTCCCTGAGTATATTCGGGACTCGTCCTCAATGGGTTATTCAAGAGTTTAGTAGCCCGGATGGGCCACAACAGAAAACTGTGAGTGTCGAGCCCTGCATATGGAAATACCTACCTGTTAGTTTGAGGACAAACTTCCACAATGCCACGGCTGGTGATGTTCTCAGTCGGTTCCATGTCGTAGTATATGGCCAACTCACCTTTCTGGTATAAAAAGAAGAAATTGTGTATGTAAAATATAATGTATGTACAGCGGACTCCCATTACAACGAAGTCCTCGGACAGGCAGTTTTCTTTCGTTATATCGAAATTTTGTTATAACCGAACAAATAAACAATAATTAAAAAAAGAAACATAGAGCAGATGCTGTTGCGGTCTGAATTTTTACTTCGTTATAACCAGAATTTCATTATCACCATGTTCCTTATAATAGGAGTGCACTGCAGCAAAATTCAACAATAGCGACACAAAGGTTTTCTCTGTCCAATAAACACTGACTGTCTAAGTCAAAACATGGTCTACTGAGTGCCATTGAGTTTGAAAGGCAAGATTAGCTCTCTACCATCCTCACTGAAGTACTGTGCTGTATCTTGCTTTCTTCAGCTCCTGTTTATGTTGCAATCAACCCTGCCTGTTTTGTACATGATATATTAAAATGTGATGTGGAAACAAATAAGAAATTTGTGAGCATTGTGGGCTACACAGTAACTTGAACTCCATGATCACAACGTGTTATAGCTCCTGCTGGGTGCAAAGAAAAAGGCATCCATCGACGACTGCATCCATAGTCCCATTAACACTCATCCAAAATTTAACCGTTTTGAAAATCGATCTTTGCAACACGCTGCAAATATTGTAAATCTTCATGTGTTGACATATCAACAAAGCAGTTAACTTTCACAATATGCATTATGAGGCACAAATTGGTCCAGCTTATTCTCCTTTTTCTTGAATCTATACTTGCATTCATAGAGTAGGTGAAAGGCAAGCAAATAAATCTTCTTTTTTTTCATCCTATAATGCAACTCTCAACACCCAAGTCCACACACTTGGGTGCCCAGCATTGTGCTTGATTCATTATCTAGACTGTGCAGTTTGGAGATTCAAAGTGCTTTATTTTACAGTCAAGCAATTTATTCATTTATTCATTTTTTTTTTTTTTTTATGGGGGGGGGGGGGGTGGGGGAGGGGCATGTGTGAACAGTGTCAAATAAACTCAATTTTCGCATTGCGGTGGAAGAACCGAATACTCCTGTGTGTGAATATTTGCTGGAGAATTATCTTTCCTACCTTCTTTTTAAAGTAGTGAATGACCTGGGTCACATCAAACTTGTGGTCTTGAAAGAGCATGTCACCAGCCACCTGAAAGTGCTTCATTTTACAGTCAAGCAATTTATTCATTTATTCATTTTTTTTTTTTTTTTTAGGGGGGGGGGGGGGGTGGTGGGGGAGAAGCATGTGTGAACAGTGTCAAATAAACTCAATTTTCGCATTGCGGTGGAAGAACCGAATACTCCTGTGTGTGAATATTTGCTGGAGAATTATCTTTCCTACCTTCTTTTTAAAGTAGTGAATGACCTGGGTCACATCAAACTTGTGGTCTTGAAAGAGCATGTCACCAGCCACCTGAAACAAGAAATCAACATATAGAAAATCATAAGACAATTGCTAAAGAAAATACAGTGTACACAGATAAAATATCCACAATTCCACAAATGTTATTTTTTTAAAAAAAAAGAAAAAAGTACACATCCCCTAGACTTGTTACTGATACACTTCAAGGATAATATTGTTTTTCTTGCTTTCTAAAAGAAGTATACTTCTTTGTGCTCTTTTATTTTGCTAGAAATATGAAAATATGTTGAATTTTATTTCCTCTACATCACTGTCAAGCAGTAACATCACAAACTGTTCTAGTCTTCTCATCCAGCTATGGCATCACTAAATCTGTAAAAATGTAAAACTTTTGAGTAGATTGTCTGATTTTCCTAAAACTTTCTACTAATATTGCTAAATTTACTTAATCCACATGTACTGTATGTGAGCTTCATTCTCTTTAAGCCAGCTTTTAATCATTCTCATGAATACCAAACTAACAATCTCTCGTTATGTACATATATCAATCCCTGATTCATGTCTACATTGAGTATTTTGGACTGTGCCTAGGACAACTCAAAACCTAATATTGGCAACACAAGAATAAAGATGTTTTTATCATCATTATGGAATAGCTCCATCTGAATTCAATAGACATACAGCTACACACTGTATACAGCCATTGACATACCCATGCATTCACAATGTTGGACAAATTGTGAAACTACAGCTGACATCCCCAAAGCATCCATTAAATTTTCATAGTGGCCACTAATACGTCCTTAGTGCTTGCCTGTGTTTGGTGATAAATTTTGCCTATTGCCAGAAGACTTGTTGATGTTGTTGTTGTTGATGTTGCTGTTGCTGTTGCTAAGTATCTGTTGCCTTTAAATACAGTGTATGTGCATGATAAAAGATAATTGCATAAAGATACTTACAACCAGAATGTCATCTTGAATCTGCTTATGCCTGAGAGCCAGGTCCAGATCTCCAACAGAACCCAATCTGGTTGATGTAGAGAACGTGGCACCATGGTACATGATAAAACAGAATATATTCATATAAATTTAAATTACACATACAAGGAGGCAGAAAATCTTCCGAGGTATTAAATTGATTGTCTACATGAACATATGAAATAAAGTCTCATTAACAAGTGCAATGCCCTTTGACACATTAAGTGGTCTTACATTGTAAATGGACGGCTGGTAATATTTGTGGACCAGTTCAAAACATGTTTGATGCTACAAAGGTTGACAGATTAAATGGTCATATAAACAGGTGGCCTTTATAGACAGGTAGATGTCAGGACAGGTTCGACCACTGTTGCACAATGAAGGGATTCAATGATTTGATCTACTTCTGTAATTATCACACAGAGCATCACGGTGATCAAATACAGGACCAAAAGATAATTGATAAAGTGCATAATCTAGAGTAAAGGGAATATATTAGCCCAGTAGATTGATGCAAGTTCAATGCTGATGAAAACTCAGTGATTTTCAAACAATGAAAGAAATCACATTGCTCACAGAGCTAAAGTTCCTAAAATTTATATAAATAAGTGGCTCAGCAAGTAAAAAACAAAACAAAAAGGTGTCAGCGAATAATGAATACAAATAAAGCAATTTTTCTGAGGTAGCTAACACAGTGCTCTTAAATATTGTCATAAGATAATGAAATGGATTTAAAACAAAAGTATCAATAAAACAGAATATTAATAGTTTTGAGAGAGATCTAAACTCTAGCTGTCTGAGTGCCATAACTATTCAAGAGGTTACATTTTGTGCTTCTGTTTACTTTCTTTTTACTGTTTGTTTTGTTCATTGTTTGCATACAGTTGACACTGTATCGGCACATACTCAGAGTAAACACAGACTGCCATAAAATTTACTCAAAAGAGTAATTGCCTCACCCTCTCTTTCATCACAAACATACGACCGCAGGGCAACAGACAGACAAACAGGCAAAATATAAACGGTACCTTCCACTGAATGTTGTTGTGCCATCATTGATGATATTGTCGACAGGAAAATCACTGGCAGTGGCCCATCTTTCATAGTGCTTGTATCTGACAGATTGTAACAAGAAACATTAAATATGACACATGTAGTTTACGTTCTGCACTCATACAATAGGCTATTGAATCGCTGATATATCATCACTTTAGCGAGTTTTCATACGTTAAAAAAACAAGAGACCCGCGGGTCTAGCGCTCACCTGAGTATCGCAAGTTCACCTTTCACGCAGTCACTAATCTAAATTAAAATTTGACCAGGCATTCTCAAGTAGAAGATGAAAATGTACAATAAGGGCCCAATTTTTTTAAGATTCCTTAATTTGGGGGGATTGGGGCCCCCTGGGGCCCTCTGGGTGGGGCATGGTGCCCATTTTGATAAATTGAGATCCTGACCCCCTAGGGATGCTACCTGCCAAGTTTGACAAAAATCCATCATGAGGTTTTCAGGAAGAAGATGAAAATGTACAATTCAGGCCCCCATTTGGACCCTTCCAACCACCCACCCCCCCCCCCCCCCCCCCCTACCCAAGAGGGGCACCCCTGGATCTCCTATGAACAAACTTGAAACTACAGTCATTAATGTACTCACTCATGATATTATCTCAGCTCTATAACTTCTGATTCTAGAGATTTATAAAGATTCCTTCATGGGGGGGGGGGGGGGGGGGGGGTTGGGACCCCTGGGGGCCCCCTGGGTTGGGCATGGTGCCCATTTTAACAAATTGAGATCCTAACCCCCTAGGGATGCTACCTGCCAAGTTTGGTGAAAATGGGTCATGGGGTTTTCAAGAAGAAGATAAAAATGTACAATTTAGGCCCCATTAGGACCCCTCCTCACCCCCTCCCCTGGGTCCCAAGGGGGGCACCCCTGATTCTGCCATGAACAAACTTGAAACTACAGTCATCAATGTACTAACTCATAGTATTAACTTAGCTCTATCACTTCTGGTTCTAGAGAAGAAGATTTTTGCGGATTCCTTAATTTTGGGGGGTTTGGGCCCCCTGGGGGCCCCCTAGATGGGGCATGGTGCCCATTTTAACAAATTGAGTTCCTAACCCCCTAGGGATGCTACCTGCCAAGTTTGGTGAAAATGGGTCATGGGGTTCTCAAGAAGAAGATGAAAATGTACAATTTAGGCCCCATTTGAACCCTTCCCCACCCCCCTCCCCTGGGTCCCAAGGGGGGCACCCCTGATTCTGCCATGAACAAACTTGAAACTACAGTCATCAATGTACTAACTCATAGTATTAACTTAGCTCTATCACTTCTGGTTCTAGAGAAGAAGATTTTTACAGATTCCTTAATTTTGGGGGGTTTGGGCCCCCCTGGGGGCCCCCTGGGTGGGGCATGGTGCCCATTTTAACAAATTGAGTTCCTAACCCCCTAGGGATGCTACCTGCCAAGTTTGATGAAAATCGGTCTTGGGGTTTTCAAGAAGAAGATGAAAATGTAAAAAGTTTACGCACGACGCACGACGGACGACGCACGACGGACGACGGACGACGGACGACGGACGACGCACGACGCACGACGCACGACGGACGCCGGACGAAGGGCGATCGCAATAGCTCACTTGAGCCTTTGGCTCAGGTGAGCTAAAAAGAGTAAATGGAAGAAAAGTTGAGCAAAAACAGCTGCTGACAACTGCTTATCCAAAAGTGGCAAATCAATGGAGTGAAATGGAGTCAAAAGGGGACTGAGCTTTCTACCCTAGCAGAATCTTCGTCAGAGGCAAAATGACAAACAGGCAGGGACAGCAATCACATAAAAGGAAGAAAAGTTGTGAGAATTCTAATCACTGAGTTGGATATCATTAGCTTGAGTTTTCTAGAGAAATCTAACCCCCTTTGGCTTCAGCTTTAATACACATTCACAAAAAGCCTGAACACGACAAACATTCAAGAAAAGGCTGAGGGAACATCAACATCAACACCAACAACAAATGTTACTAAAATGGGATGGTATAGTTTTGGTTGAGATGGAGGATTCAGACTTGAACTTCTTGTGATCTATCATACTATTAGAAACCATGATGATGATATGAAATATCAAAGTGCTGGATGAGAGAACATTCCAAACCCTTCTTGTCCTTGAAAAGATGTATTGTTTGGCAATTTTGTTCATGAACTCACTTGTCTGCATTCGTTACCAGATACACTTCTTTGAAAAGTTGCCTCCTGGAAAAATAAAACAAAACAAAACAAATTATGCAATCTGTCCTCTCTTAAAGTGAGTTTAGAGCTCACTTAAAACTTGGTTATTTAGACAAGCTTTTTTCGTAAACATTTCCAATTCCTTTTCTCATACCTCCTTTTCACTGGTTTTTTTCTCTCTGCCTCTCTTTCTTGCGCCATGAGCATCTTTTCATGATGGATACCGGCGCACTACAAGTGTTCATATTATTATTATTATTATTATATCAATAATATCAAATGAAAATAATATCAATTTATAAAGCCTAAAACTTAAGTAGATATTTTCTTCTGTGCTCAAAAGCTTCTGATATGCTGGACAATAATGCACAGTTAAACGATAAACTGTGTTTTCAGTCATGATTTGAATACTCATAAAAATATTGTAAGATGCAGATCATTTTCCTGTATCTCCAGCATTTATGAAAGAGCTATTGGTGTTTATGAGACACTATAGGGACGACAAATAGAAGCAGGATCACTGAATAACTACAGTAATAACACCAGAATAGGGGATACTTTAATGATATCATGTTCAGATTACAGTATCAATACATGTGCATTTGTAATTTTTGTATGATCTTGTTTTGTTACTGTTACTTTGGTTTTGCATTGTCCTTGTGTTATTGTGCTTACAAAATACTAATTTTCTCACATAAATGGCACCAGTGTGCTTAAAAATGCCCGAACATTATAATATTATGTATAAGGCACCATATTAATGCAATGAATGAATGAATGAATGAATGAATGAATTGCTTTATTGTCCATAAAGGAAATTCTCTTTTCACTGGTTTTTTTACATGTAGTCCACATAGTGAACAAGACAAAAAATTACAATTACATATTACAATTTGACAAATTCATCATAGTTCAAAGGTACATATTGCATAACATATAATTCTGCTTGCCCAATGTATACATAAGGATAGCATATGAAATAGACCAAGTATGGATAATATACAACTGTCTTGTAAATCAATTTTAACCAAAAAATTCTGTATCATATAAGTCATAAAAAGAAAACTTTCAATAATTGCTCATATAATGTTTTCATTTAAAGAAAAAAAAACAATATAATATGATCTTTAATTACAACATGTGAGTTTAAGTTACGAAAATAAACATGGTGAGATGTATGTGTGTGCAATAGCATTTGAGAGTAATATGAGACATAGTGTGAGTAAGGGTGGTATGTATTTTGTATGTGTGAGTGTGTGTATGGGTGCGCGTGTGTGTGTGTGTTTGTGTGAGTAAATTCTTCTTACACACAAATATTTCAAAATTACGTCATCAATGTAATGTTACATCAATGTTACATCTGATACACCAAAAAAAAAAAATGAAATTATCCATAATTATTACAACCAATTGATATCTGGGTAAGGTATCAATTGGTTGTAATAATTATGGATAATTTCATTTTTTTTTTTGGTGTATCAGATGTAACATTGATGTAACATTACATTGATGACGTAATTTTGAAATATTTGTGTGTAAGAAGAATTTATCAGATGCAATGAATTATTATCACTATTATTTTACTATTTTTGTAATCATTATCATTTTTAAGCATACTCTAGCAAGTAAATTTTTTTTTCTCACATTATCAATAACTTGTGACCCTATCACTATCAGGGTAATGCAGTAATGAGGTGGGCACATGCAGGCGATAAAAGCTGACTTACATGTTGATGGCGTCCCACCAGAAATCCAAAATCTTCCTTCCCCCAACACCGGGGAGCAGTGCCTTGGGAACACCTTCCAGGGATGAATATTTGCCCGAGAGGTCTGTCTATAGAAATAGGAGTTCAAGGAATGGATTATAATGAAGTCATTTCCTGACATACAGCAGGGCTCGACACTAACGGTGGCCCGGGGCCACCAAAATTTCAGAAATGAAGATTTTGGTGGCCCAATCGGGCCACCAAAAAGTCGGATAATTGCCTTTACTTCTGTAGATGGACAGCGGTAACAATCGGCTTGGTAAGATGCTAAAACAAATGTCAGATGTTTGCTTTTTATTTTGGAAATGAATAACGGTAATATTCCACTCCGTATGATACTAAAATAAGTGTCGGATGTTTGATTTTGCGTTCGGAAATGAATAAGGATAACATTCGGCTCCAGAAGATGATGAAATAAATGTGGAATGTTAGCTTTGACGTTCGGAAATGAATACTATTAAAATAATATTCAACTCCGTACGATGAGAAAATACATGCCGGATGTTTGCTTTTTATTTTGGAAATGAATAACGGTAATATTCGGCTCCGTATGATACTAAAAGAAGTGTCGGATGTTTGGTTTTGCATTCGGAAATGAATAAGGATAACATTCGGCTCCAGAAGATGCTGAAATAAATGTGGAATGTTAGCTTTGATGTTCGGAAATGAATACTAATAATATTCAACTCCGTACGATGAGAAAATAAATGCCGGATGTTTGCTTTTACGTTGGAAAGTAAATAACAACAACATTCAGCTCCAGAAGATGCTAAAGTAAGTGTCGAATGATCCCTTTGACGTTCGGAAATGAATAAATATGATATTCAACTCCATATAGATAGTAAAATAAATACCGGATGTTCACGTTCAGGTGAATGATAAGAATAATGGGCAATTCCATGAGAAATGTTCACTTTGGTGAAAAAATGAAGTTTTGAGTTTCACTTAAGTTCTCAAATATTCTAAAAAAGCAACATATATATTTTCATTTTTCACTAGTCGCATCTTTGTCATTACAAAATTTTGTATTTTTCTCAGTCAATGAAAATACTGTATGATATCTTGCAATGATGCAAAAATTTGGCTATTTTTAAAGAGTTTAGTGTTCCTGTCTTTAAAGAAGGCCAGATATGTCCTAGAGGCCTTGTTCAACTTTTAAATCATAGTCCAGTGTGTATATCAACGGAAAATCACAACCAACTTCCTTAGCATTCATCAGTTTTTGACCCATTGATCCTCAAAGTTGTGTGATTTCTATAACATTTGGAGCGTCATGTCCGTTACGTTTTTTACTATAAGTTTTCATAGCCATGAGGAAATTAGTGTAAAATTGCTGTAAATTCATTTTCTATGTTAGGATTGAATCCCCTTGCATGTGTGGAAACCACTTTTCTATACCACTTCTAGTTTTCCTGTAAATGGCGTAACGGACATGACACTTTGCGTAACGGACATGACACCTCATATTAGTAATGGCAGAAATAACACTGTGGCCCAGTGAAACAGGGTGGTGATCAGTTTTAATTGCTTGAGGATAGTAGGACATTTCTATGCTTGAGTAAATAATTAAGTCTGCACATCACTCAATAAAACAAAAACTAGCAGACTTTGCTTTCTGCCACTGGAAGACTGTTGATTTTAGATGATCTTGCTACCCTGTTACACCGGTTTGATCCATTCCCACCTCTTGTAATCCTGACTGATAAACAGCAGCTGTCATTCCAAGGAGTATTTAGACAATGGAGTTTTCACTGTTGGCCTTCCCTTCAATACTTAAAATGAGCACTAAGTACATTGTAGACCACATTATTAAACACATATTTGCCATGGAGTCAACACAACAGCCTGGAACTCCTGCACAAATGGATCCTCGTGCATCCGATGATCACTGATGATACAACAACAAAGAATCCATATGTCACCAGCATCAATGTCTTCAATGATGGTGTTGCCTCATAATTTAAAAAAAAAAAATGTTTGTGCTGCATCCATGCATGTACCTCCCTCATCTCTATGACTATAAATCCACACCTTCAGTGGCACGTTAATGAGATATCACTTGCCAAGAGGGCTGAGAATGGAATTGTTTGCTTTCAAGCATGTTGACAGTACATGTACAGTGCTGTAGCTCTATCGTCAGAGGAAGTCGGCCTGAATGCTTCCTATCCATTTCATCAATACAACTAAACTAGATGTACCTCTATGCCAAGGGATATACCGACCATATGACAGCGCACAGCATTGTACAAAAAGCACAATTTTGAGATGTTATGAGAAAATGTTTATCCACTGAAAGGTACACTGTATAATCAGTTACAACCAGTTGGTAGGGAAAGCATCCAGTATTTCAACAAGTCCTACTCACAAGCTGGTGAGAATAATGTAACCAGTACACCACTCTGGCAAGCCTTAAGAAGTGCCTAAGCAAGCAATAAGTTGATTATACAATTTGTACAAGTTGAATTTGCCGTGAAGAAAACAAGAAATACTTTGTTGCCCAGGTGACCACTCTACATGGAAATGGATTACGTTGTGAAAATTCTCAAAAAAAAAAGGGGGCTTCATCATTCACTTCTAGCCAAGAAAAGAAAGCATTTGTTGACAATGATAAAGTACTGGTACTAGCAGTGGAAGTTTTTACAATAGTCTATCTAAGATTGGATATCAGAGGATGATTCTACTCCAAGGATGACATTAATGCCAAATGAAAGAACTTTGCCGAAATGAAATTTACATACCTTATTTCTTTCAGATGATAACACTAATTTGATAATGGTACCAAACAGTTTTGTGGTCCTGTTTCATTGCATAAAAGTTGATGGGCAATTCCGCAATTAGAGGGACATGACCATAAAATTTCAATTTGTTTTTTTCCTTGATTTTTGTGTTTGACTTCGGAAAGAACACATTGATAATTCAGGGAAAACTATTTTTCAGGGTATCTTGATAGTTTTAGGTATCGAATTCACCAATTTTGAACAAGTAATCTTTCAGATTGAATTTCATCAGCAAAATCTCCATAATGGCAAAGAAGATAGCTAGTCAAGTCAAATGCCATTTTCTAGCCACAAATATTGAATTCATAGAGGCAATGCAGTGCTTTCATGGATAGATTAAGTAAAATCAACTTACATGTCTTCGAAATGCAAACATGTGTGCATTTCCCCAACCATCAGACAGTCATGTAACGTTACTAACCAAAAAGTGAAATTATTTACCTCCAGAGAGTATAAAGTGTCTATGAATGATAATATTTCAATTTTTCCTGCTGTGTCCAATGACTAATTGAAATATAAAAATAAGTATTACTAATCATTATAGAAGTTAGAAATAACGGCAGTCAAAATGTGTAACGTTACTAACCACGTAACGTTACTAACCACAGCCTGTGTGTATTGTAACGTTACTAACCATGAAATAAGTGAATAAGACTCCAATGGACAGGTCCTGGTCTGGCAAAATTTTGCCTGATGATAGAGCCAGATGTCAACTACAAGATTATGTGATCATACAGTAAAAAGATATTGGCTTTTTTTTTTAGTAAATTAAATATACAAATTTATACAGGAAATCATATTTTCACCTATAACTCCATAAAAAAGACTGAAGGATTGCTAAATTTTTGTGTAAGAGTTCCTCAAGACACATCAAATCATTTTGTTGCAAAAAAATAGCAAAATCAAAATCAGTTTCTTTTGTTTTTTATTTTGTTAATTTCTTATGTATTTTAATGTTTTTTTACCTTTTGTTTTCTATTGGGGTTTTTTTGGCCAAAATTTGTTTCAGGCACTTTTTCAAGCTTATCTACATTACAATTGATTAGTTTTACTGATCAAAGGTTGAAACAATCTAATTATTATCAAATTAACGAAAAAACACAATTTGCATTGGATTTTAACACGATATCATGAATTTGAGCTGTTTTCAGGTCGACATGGATTTATGCAAAACATTACATAACTGCAGAATGGTGTACCCGGATGTCGCAAATTTGGTCTCAAAATATGCGGGAGACTTCAATGAAAAAAGTCATGAAACGATGCGGCAAAATCTTTGCGTGTTGCGGAATTGTGGCAGGAAATGTTGGGGGGGGGGGTCTGCAGCATTCGCATCACTACAGAAGGCTCACAAGGTGCACGTTGAGCGATCTTTTTTTTTTTTTTAACCACTTCCCATGGGAAGGGGCTATTGATGGAATCTGTGGGCCAGTAGAGCATTTTGTGTGGAAAGTAGTGTTAAAAACAATTAAGGCCATCATTTCAAATTTTCTGTCCCAATTTGAAATTATCATACAATGGTTTGTTGGGGTTAATTACGCTTCAGGTACAGCGAACAGACTTTTGTTTACAGAACAGTGCAAAGATTAGACATTCAAACTGGTCTAAAAGAAAAAAAAATACATGTCTCTAGACTTGAATAAACATGAAGTCAACTAATACACTGTATTATTTGAGTTAACATCAGATGACTTAAACCACTTTCACAATAATATAAAACATTGCATTATGCTGGATTCCTATTGTGCAATGACTACGCACACCACAATTGGTCATACACTGTACATACTACATTTGTACATACCGGTACATTAGTTTTTGCTCTTTGATTTCTTTCCCCTTTATAAAAGTTACTCTTGATAAGGAACACATAACTGTTTTGCTCAATAAAACAGGCTGCTTTTGTGAATTACTGTGAGTCATGATGAACAACAGTGATTGGCAAAGTTTTGAAACTGTGGATATCACTTGACCTAGTCTTTAAAAGTGGTACTTTTTAGTAGTTTGTAATTTATGCAAACTTTTTTCTAGTCTTTTTTAACACATAGTACAAGTACAATGGTACTATACTGCATGAGTTTGATGATTGAAATAAGAGTTTCATGTCTTATCTGATGTTTCTTAGCTTTAACTTTGCATTCTCATGAGGAAACATGTAATGATTTGAGTTAACACACAATTCTGTAATCACTGGACAAACCGTAATGTTACTAACTGTAACGTTACTAACCATGATTTTTGTACTTAATTTTCAAACAAAGTTACAATGAGAAAGGATATTTGGGGTAGATATTGCCCTTAAAGCTAGAAATGAAAAATAAGTGTTGATATATTTCAAGCTATACCAGTTTTAGCAAACTTTTTGTTCAAAGATGCTCATCAATTTTTTATGTCCTTTTTTTGTAACGTTACTAACCAGCATTAAAAGCAGACCTTTCTTCTAAAATAATCCATGAAATGATTTCATTCTTTGCTCTGTTCTAGGTCTACACTAGAATGATCTCTGGTGACATTAATGAGACTTCACATCCACAGATAGAGAAATGAGTCTAATCTAAATCTTGAGAATGTCCCTAAAATGTAACGTTACTAACCGCGGAATTGCCCTGATGCAATCCTGAGTGCATTTTAATGATGCTGTATTCAAACTTTCTATCTCATACAGATCTGGTTCGTTCTGTTTTCTTTGCCTATCCGCAGATATGGAGACATGGTCTTCTGTGTTGTACATGTACAAAGTGTATGCCATTGTGGTACTCTTGGCATTGTACTCCATGTGCTTGAGAGTAGCTGTTAGATCACTGAAACCTGCAATAAATGGACTTTTTGATGTTTTGTTCAACAATATAATGTAGTTAGCAGTGTGCAGTTATTTTAATCTTTTTATTCTGAAACAAAGAAGTGAAAATATGGTTCACCTTACAAGGGTGTCATGTCCGTTACGCTAGTGTATAATACTAAGTATCAAATATTAGGCCACTAAGAAAAAAAATAACCATAGTATAAAATAGTAATACACGTTGTATGTCCTGTTTTGCTATGGTGGGTGGTAGTAACTTGAAATTTGTCACTAATTGTAGCTAGCTGGTGCAGGAGCGAATTTGTTTTATATTTGTTTGTTTTGTAAATATAAACAAAGACTAACCCCCCTTAAATGATATAAATATAAGAAATATTACATGATTGCAGTTATGATGTGTGTCCCTATCTTCTAACCTTACTATGCCAACAATTGAATATCTGCTATACCTTGTAATAAAAAAATTCTCTTAGCTTACAAAAAGTGGACAAAACTGTCATGTCCGTTACACTCGAAGTGTCATGTCCGTTACACAATATTTTAAACTATTAAAAAAGAATGAACAGTAAAACTACTCTAAATTAGGACTTTATGAGTAAAGCATGACCTAAAGGTTTAATCAAGACCAAAACCAGCTGAATCTTATCCAAAAATTCACAGGAATTTTCATAATGGTAAGTAGATCAAAATGCCTTGTCCATTTAGTGTCATGTCCGTTATGCTCGCTAAAAATGCAATTTCTCAACAACCACTTGACAAATTTCCATGAAATTTTCTGTGTACATTACATATACTTAAATGTGTCTGATAAACTAAATCAGAATCTTTTGGAGACTCCCAATTTCACTGTGTGATGGTTTGAATCACAAAAAAGTGGTCTGAATGTCATGTCCGTTACGCTGGAATTGACCTAATGTCTCATGTTTGCTTTTATGTTCGAATGTACATAGCAACAACATTCAGCTCCGGAAGATGCTAAAATAGATGTCGGATATCAATTTTGCTCTGACGTTCGGAAATGAACAATAATATTCAACTCCATATAGATAGTAAAATAAATATCGGATGTTCACGTTCAGGTTTGAAGTAAATAGCAATAACAGATCAGCTGCGGAAGATGCTAAAATAAATGTCGAATGATCCCTTGCCCTTTGACGTTCGGAAATGAATAACAATGATATTCAACCCCTATTGACGATTAAATAAATGTCGGTTGTTTGCTTTTACTTTCGAAAGTAAATAGCAATAACATTCGGCTAAGGAAGATGCTAAAATAAATGTCAGATGATTGCTTTTACGTTCGGAAGTGAATAGCAGTATCATATTCAGCTCCATACGATGCTAAAATGAATGTCGGATATTTGCTATTACATTTCGAAATGAATAACAGTAACTTTCAGCTGCGTTTGATGGTAAAATATTTAATGTCTGATGTCTGATGTCTGCTTTGACGTTCAAAAATGAAAAACAGTAAAATTCGGCTCCGTACAATGCCAAATTGTCAGATAATTCATTTCACTTTCGGAAGTGGACAGCAGTAACATTCGGCTCCGTACGATAATAAAACAAATGTTGGGTGTTTGCTTTTGAAATTTTAAAATGAATAACGGTAATATTCTGCTCCGTACGATGCTAAAATGAATAACAGATTATTGCTTTTACATTTGGAAACGATTATCGGTATCAATCGGCTCAGTTAGATGCAAAAATAAATTGGGGATGTTTGCTTTCACGTTCAGAAATGAATAAGGATAACATTCAGCTCCGTAAGATGCTAAAATGAATGTCAGTTCTTTGCTTTTACATTCATGAAAAAAAATTAATAGTAACATTCGGCTCCGTACGGTGTTAAAATACTAGTAAATGTTGGATAATTGCTTTTACAATCAGAAATGAATAACGGTAACTTCCAGCTCTTTATAATGCCAAAACAGATGTCGGATGTTCACACATGTCTGCAAATGCTCCCACTCTATCGTTTCAAACGTAAGTTTTGACCACCTAAATAGGCATCAACTTTTATAATAATACCTTAATCTGTAAGCCTATTTGCTAAATCTTAGAACTCAGAATAACGGTAAGATGATTGAATTTTCTCTTCATTTATTTTAGACATGGGTACATGTATCACTTCAGTAATACTTGATATTTCATTTATATGTTCAGTAAGACCGATTTAGTATTTCTTATGTTTTTCTTGATTTTTTTTATCGGGCCACCAGATTTTACTTTCGGGCCACCAAAAAATAAAAATTAATGATTTTGGTGGCCCGATCGGGCCACCAAAAATAAAAGTTAGTGTCAGGCCCTGCATACAGAATTCATGGAATGACATTATAACCTTTTGACGATTTGTATTCAGTGACAAGGGTCGTGCTTATCAATGTCGAATTGTGTGATCTGTTTTTTAAAGACAAAGAATCACAAATGTTGGTGGTTTAGCCCGTGGAGAAGGGTCAAGATATATTCATGTGTATCAAAAAATAAACTATTAATTATGATTATATGGTAAGGTTGGTAACTGATTTAAATATTAAAGAATAGAGCTGTGGTAGATAGCAGAAACCAAACACAGACAGTGTGATACCCCAGCTCAAGGAGTCAAAAGACATTAATTGCATATGTTTATCATTGTAGATTATCATTATTATCATTACCAGTATTGGTATTATTATTATTATCATTATTATCATGATTACAGCTTTACACAGAAAGCCCTTATAGGCTTGATAACAAAATATTTTCAAAGATTTTGTATTCTTCACTCCAAACTATCTTCTTGGGTCTGAGAGGGAGAGAGACAGAGAGAGAGAGAGAGAGAGGGAGAGAAAAAACAATGTGCACAGATGCAGGTGTATGAATAAATATTTGTACTTCTTTGTTTGGTATTGGGGTTGTTGTTTGTTTCTTTTTTCTCTCTCTGTTGGTCGTAAAAAATGAATAGCAATTGAGAGACTAGCCAGATTTCAAAGACTAACAAGACCAGTCAGCAGATAACAGAACAAACCCAAACAAACAAACAAACAAACAAACAACACACTGCATGGAACAGCATCCCAAAAGAAATTGCAACTTCCAATAGTGTAAAAGTATTCAAAATCAAATTAAAGATGTACAAATCTAAAAAAAGGTAAAATGATAAAAACAGATCAGTGGCAGTGCCCCCACTCTAGTCACTGCCTTGGTTGAGTCACCCTCCATAGTCTTAACGGAATTCAACTACAACCAGGTAATAGCCTAATTAATAGGTAAAAGAAGTGACTAGGTCTAGAAACCACACTGACTGGTCTGTGGTGTAGTATATTGCGTAGACACTCACTAACTGCAGGGAGGTCTCACCTCCCTGCTAACTGTTAGAACGCCCTATAAAGACTACAGCCTTATTAGAACCTGTCCTAAATTGCTCCCCATCCACGAGCGCAACATTTTTTTTTTCTTTTTTTACAAAGACTTGTGCTCTAGTCTTGCGGCCTTGTCACGATCTACTACTATAATCAAATGGTCAACCTAAACAGCCATCAACATCAGAACACATCACAAGCCAGGCAACAGACTGATTCATAACTGGATAGAAAATTAAATCAAATTCCGGCTAGATGTGGTACCGTAGTGGCGTGGGAAAAGATAGTACGCTGTGCTCGTTCCACCACAGTGTACGTGTGGTAGCGGCGGCGCGTGGTGGCATCTTCCCGCCAGAGCTTCGGGAGCGAACAGGCACAATTTACGTTGAAAGCTAGATCAACACAAGACATAGGCTATGTCAGTTTTAATAGGAAGCCTACCGCGTACATAAGCTCAATATGTCAATATTTTGCAAGCAATAAAACGGAAATATTAAAAAAATCAGTGCAAACAATACCTTGATCTCATTTTCTAAGATGGTACCATGCCCTGCTACAAGAATAATGCAAATCATCGTAAATGTCGGTCGCTGTTGAGCTCATCCAGGACAGGTGTACATTATGGCCCAAAGGTCTCCTTTTCCAGGGAGGGTTTATTAACTGGGTCAGTCATAAAAGCATGCATCTATCGCACTAGGTGTTGTATCGGCGGATCGGAGTCGAGCCTCCGTCACTGTGCTCCTTCATTGTACGTACACACACGTTACATACACGGTGCGATGCTTGGCCTCGCTCCTATTTTCATACACAAAATGATAGACTTATTTTCAAAGTGTTTAATTAATATCAGAAAAATATTTTTTTTGAGTTGCCAATAAAAAAAACAATGAATGAAAAAATAAGAAATTAAGAAATACTGATCAATAAAAATTGTGAATTTGACGATGTCTTATTGCTATCAAGGTAAAGATAATTTTCAATGTGATGATAATAGTGCGAATATGAGTCTATAAGAGGAACGATTTCTTCACATGCCCGGTTCAACAAACTTTTAGCCAGGCTTCGTGGTCGTTTTCGAGAAGGAATCACCGACGGTGCCGTGTTAAAGTGCTTCGTTATTTTCTACATTCTTCTTTTATTGCACTTACTATAGCAGATTAGCACTATGACAATGAATCTGCTCCGTTCTAGAGGTACGTTTACTTGATTAAATATCACCATCGCTGTATTCTTTCTGAAACGAGTGTCCATGTTTTTCGTAGCCCCACGTACGTGTACTACGCTACGTAGGTTCTACAATACAGTATTAGAGGTCCTAGCCAGCCCTACAATCTATACAAGCGTCATTCATATCCGTCCATACAGTGTGTGTGTGGTCCCCACAGCACAGTGTGTCACGATACACAAGAACACAACACGATTGCACAATGTAGTTTTAGCGCTAGTGCAACGTTGTTTGCTATACTTATGGGCCTAATTTGCTAACTGGTGAAACCGAGAGCAACTTGTGGTAGGTTTCTATATTATCTACATGTAATTAGTAACGAAAGTGACAGAATAATCAGCAAGTTGATAGTGGTCACTGACTTTATAGTCTTACAGAAGAAGATGTTTGTGCAATGCATGGCTATTGATTGGCTATACTAGTTGTATGTTGATGACTGTTTAACAATCAAAGCTCATTGAGCTGGAATTGGTTGGAAAACATAATTATTGTCTAACAAGTTATGATGTACAACTTTATTACAAGTGATATAGTCTAGGGTAGAGGTCTACATGTACATCCTGTACTACAACAAGTCAGTAGGCCCTAAGCGAAAGGACTTGGTAACTGTTCAACAAAGCTGGAAAACAACCTTTTTAAAGCACGTAAAGTGTGTACATTATTGTAGTATGCAGCTGCACATAGAAACCCTATTTCGATCGCTATACCAATAGTATAGGGTCTAAAGCCATCAGGATTCTGTTTGTTAACACAAAGGATAGATATAGAATTTTCTAAAGGTGAGGAAGGTTCATTTTATAAGGTTTTACATTCTGAAATTTACCCCTAGACATCTACAATGTACACATGGTCTGGTTGTACAATGTACTATTAGTGTGCACAAGATATTAAAATTATTATGTAGTGATGTACAGTAGCTGCTTCGCAAGGTTTTTTACTAGGGTCTATGTCCAACAAAAAGCCTTTGATTTATATTTCTTCAACTTTACCGTTCCGGTAGAGTTTTTACTGTAATTTGTGTATCTTATGTTCTGTCTCCCGCCCTAAAGTTCTTCTGAGCGGTCCTCGTCTCATGACGAGTACTTTCCTCAAGTCGCCCTACCAGGCTCACTCACCCGCCATGCTGAATGCCCTTCACACCACCCAACAGAACCAGCAGAGTGAGTTTTTAAACATGCCAACCTCGTTTTTTTTTTTTTTTTCATTGTTTCTTTGTGTGTTTTTGTGGGAAGTGAAGCATGAATTAGAAAAAACAATTTCTATACAAAAGAATTTGAAAATTGATAATCAGGTTGTTTCTTGTGCAAAAATGCACACATCTGTACATACACACATACACACATAAACGTGTGCAATACTACACATTTATTTATGCATGTTGGCAATCCAAGTACATACACTGTAACACATTCTTGTGTCCAGATTTTGACCTTGATTAAAGAAAAGAGTTTTATGTTTTGATATGAGCTACTAAAAGAAATATACATTGTATATCTTTTACTACACTGTAAGTTTTCACTTTAATTTCAACTGAGGTGGATTTCACCTTTATGTATACTTTCATTTTGAAGTTGTAACTTCTTTTTTGTTTGTTTGTTTGTTTCACAGAAGTTTGGTCTTTCCTTGATTTTTATATATATATGATATGTATATTTTTATATTGTTTATATATATATATATATATATATACACTGTATGTGTTTTTTTTTTTTTTTTTTTTTCAGGTGCTGGTCTGCTGCCCTCTAAGCACTGGAATGCAGAGAGGTTGCTGTCAGTGGGTCTCATGGGCATCATCCCAGCTGCTTTCATGATCCAGAACCCTGCCATGGACTATGCCCTCGCTGCCAGCCTCGTTCTCCATGGTCACTGGTAAGTCTTGATTCAGGGGTCTGGTGAATCTTGGTAGGAGCACTCACAGGAGTGGCTCATCCTTCTTCAAGATGAATTGAAGTGTATTTTCATGAGGATTCTCTACATTCTACTCATTATGATAATAATAATAATAATAATAATAATAATAATAATAATAATAATAATAATAATGATAATAATAATAATGATAATAATACTAATGATAATAATAATAATGATAATAATAATAATGATAATAATACAGGGTACTTATAATGCGCCAATTCCACATAACTAACGTGCTCAAGGCGCAGTAGAAATAGCTGAAGTAGCTGAAATAGGAGTGCATTACCAAAATCAAGTCGGGACGATATAAGATCATGAACTATTTTTTCTGTGGCTTTTTCTGTGCTGCATGATGAAAGTATGATTTGAAGTTAATCTTTCTTTTATATCATTCAAGAATTCCTTTCATGGTAGAGTAAAGAGCATAATTTTGATTACATTTTATTTCAGGGTTGTTTTTTTTTTTCTTCTTAATTTCCAACAAAAATAAAGATGAACAAAACATCCAAAAAAAATTACAACAAATGAATCTTGTTGAACCTGGTGTGTGAAATTGGTGTGCCTCGATGGAGTTGTATGTGCATAAGATACTAGATTTACCCCCCCCCCCCCCCCCCAAAAAAAAAAAAAAAAAAAAAAAAAAAAAAAAAAAAACAACACAAAACACAAAAAAACAAAAACAAAAAAACAAGATAAAAAGCAATTTAACCCACATTAATGTACAACTGTATTCTCATTTCATTTCATCTTATTTCATTGTATCTTCATTTGATTATATGATGTATTGCTTTAGTTCAGATCTAATGTTATCAAAATATTGTGACATGTGCTCATTTCATCCAACTCTCATGCTGTGTTTGATATGTTGATTTTACAGAAGTGACTGGTGATTGCTAATAAATTCAAAGTAGGGAGTTAAAATGAATGTATGGTCACATGTCAAATCTCAAGTCATGTGACTTGCTTCCGCCTATGATTTTGATGACATGACAGCTGGAAGATCCTGATAATTCGGAAGTACTTGTAAAAGTAAACTTGGGGAGCATATTAGTCCTTTACCAATGAATCCATGTAGCAGAAGTTTTAAGCCAAACTACTGTATCACCACAGCTATCCTAATTTAGGTTATGCATTGTATATATTTACCTGAAATTTTGTTGAAAGTGTGAGGGATTGCAAATGATGGCATCTACTCTCATAATCTTCAATCTGTAGTTCCACAAAGTGCTTTAATAGACAAGTGCCAGACTAAAATCCATTATTAAGAGAAGATATGCAATTCCAAAGTTTCATTTACGAGTTAAATATTAAAGTACACGTGTACTGTTTAAAAAGACTTTTGTTTTGAACTTCCAGGGGAGTGGAACAAGTTCTGATCGACTACGTCCACGGCGACACGATATCCAAGGTTGCCAACTACTCCCTGGTCGCCATCTCCGCCCTCTCCTTCGCCGGCCTCTGCTACTTCAACTACAACGACGTTGGGCTGACGAAGGCCGTCATGATGCTCTGGTCGTCATAGTGACGTGGTCTTCCTCCCTCCCATGCCCAGATGCTGCAGCGCAGGGCTCCCCACTGGCATTATTACCCAGATTATTTTGTAGACATTACCCAGCGTGCTTTTGTGCTCTTGTGTGGATGAGTTAAAAAGAGACTGCTGCCCCCTGGAATCCCCATTGGTTCGATCTGTCGGTCTGTGGAAGGATGTATGTACGTGTGAAGACTCGTTCTTCTTGCAACTTCAAGTTTGAGAACACATGGAGATACAAGACACTTGGCCCTTTGGAAAGTCTGCTTTTCCACGCCATGCCTTTAGCAAGAAAATAGACAGCGTTGATTGCGCTAGTAAAGATTCTTGGCTCACTTGTTGTAGAGGATTTTCTTTTCTTTATCTGACAATTGTGAGGTCCATGATTGTTGATGACCTCTATTACTGTTGGATTCTTTCCATTCTAAAGGCTATGCGTCCCTCATATATACAGAGCTTCTCGCCTATTTAAACCTGATAGCATACCTATTCAGTGTTTTTTTCCCATTGAGGCCCATTTCACAGAACTCATTCCTATATTCAGAATTTCACTATAAAATGCACAATGTACTGGCAGATGCAATGAAATGCAGTCCTCAGTACTGTTATCTAGTGATTTTGATACTGAAAAGTAGTCAGACTTTCTGCTACTGATTTACTTTAATTATACCTTTGCATATGCCATTTGTCAGTTAAATGGACTCAAAATCATCACAAATGTATTGTAATCTGTCAGTAGAAAATATGGGCTAAACAAAGATGGGAACTCTTCCAAATTACCCCAGTTTTTTATGCCTTATAATATCTGTGCTAATATGAGGAGAAGAAAATGGATAAATATGATCTTGCCTTTTACAGATTTCGCACCCATCCTGAATTTGGAGGAAAGAATCTGAATTTTGACCAATCCCAGCTCTTGTTTCTACATGAATTTCCTATTTTTCGGGATAGTTTTACTGCACACTCCTATGGGAACTGCTCTTTCTTTCCTACTTTTGAACCAAATCATCACAATTTTTCAGTCAGAAAAGTTGGGAAGTCTGCTTTTATCAGCATGTAAGATCAATTCTTATAATTTTGTGGTATAATACATACTGTTAGTAAACAATGACAACAATATCATGTTCTATCCAGTTTCCCAGTCTTGGTGAAAACTACTGTATTAGGTTGGAGCATGCAGGCACAAATACACATGTGGTGTAGTTTGACCCCTGTTTGTGACAAGCCCTTCATCTTATTGTTCTCGTAGCTTTCATGAACTCTGTGAAGAACTTCGCTTTTAGATCACCTTTTGATTTCTTCACCCATCTTCCAAGCCTGTAAGCAGTATCTTCAGCGCATATTCAAACTGTACAGTCCCGTTGTAACTACATTATCACAGATTGGTGTTAAGTCTGTTAGCATACTCTGGATGTGGGCAAACACAGATTTAATTCAGTCAAATCTGTGTCTCCTGACATGTACTTGTATTTTCTCTTTTAACTCCGCACTTTCAATCTAAGAAGCTTACACAGGTCATATAACCATAAGCCAGTGGGGAGCCCAGTGTGAACGTATTTAAACAAAAACAGAAATAACAATGCGAATGTGAGCGGGTGAGGCATGTATTTTGTATATGAGCGATGGTCCTTAATTACTGTCGTAATGAACTGCTGAATGAAAGCAGTGATCCTACAGTTTTTGGCCTATGTGTGTCTGCTGTCAGTTAGAGTCTACAGTGGAAAACATTACACTGTGGGAAGCCAAACAGACTCAAAGGTTGTTAGTCACTATGTTGGTTTTGCTTACATTAAGAAAGGAAGATGGACAAAAAAAAAGAGGAAAAGCTGTTGGTGCATCTGCAAAAATATAGAAATGGAAACTATTAAATAAGTTACCTAATGTATGGGGCACAAGCACCATGATGTATGTTTTTGTATGTGTCATACAATGTAAATGACTGTGATGTAATAGAGATTATAGTGATGTCATACAAATGATTGCAACATGTATTCTTCTCAACGTCTGTGTTTGATTTCCTGATTACCACCACCTCGCAAAGATGTACTACAGCTGGTTTAATGATACTGAAACGAGTTGTATCCTTTTGCAGGCCAATGACCAAATTATGTGAGGCTTACAAAACATCACCCATCAAAGTATGTAAGGGAAAGCTTCATAAACTCAAAATTGAAGGACAAGTTTGTGCTATTGTGGAAGATGTGTAATCTTGTATGGACATTGATAAGCTTTTTTTTTTCCTTTTGAAATGTTTGAAATTGCAAGCTTACAGCAAATAACAAGTATATATACCTCCTAGCAGCATTTTTTGTGTTCATTATGCACAGTCAAATTTAAACTTTTGGAAAAGATTTCAAATAGCTGTACAGGATAATGTAAATGAGTTTATTATGATGTTAGGTACCGATGAGACAGTGGACGTGTTTGCAAGGAATGGAAAATGATGAAAAATACTTTTCCAGAAGTCTGTATGACTGTCAAACTCACTGAGAATTGCAAAAATCTTGTCTGATTCTTGCTTTTGTTGATGAATGATTAGAGTATATTTCCCTACTATCCAGCCATCATATTGGCCAAGTCTGTGTTCATTTATTGTTTGCAGATGTTCAAGGTGGAATCACTCAAAATGTCTGATCAGTTGAAGTCATAATGAAAACAGTGATTATTTGATAATTGGTGTACAACAGCAGCCTGAAATAATCAACCTTTTGACCTTTTGTTTCCTTGAATAGGGAGGTATGGTTAAGGGCTTGATTCCAGGTGGTATCAAGGTTGTGTTTCACGGTTCTTCTCTGTATGACCTTACAATATTTGTATTTAGGCATTAGTTCGGTGCCATTCTGTGGGGTGTGGCTGTTGGTATTAAAGCAAATGGCACAGCACATCTTAACTTTATGTCTTTTCTAGCAAACAGTCTGCTATCTCACATTTTTAAGAAAGAAAAGGGTTTTTCGAGCGGAATGATTTATTGTTATGCCATGGCATGGACGTTGAACTGTTTGTATCATCCTGTGGCAATCTTAATTCATCTTGCAAAGATTGGTTGAAGAATGACAAGGTGAACAGACCTGAGTGTGTGTGTGTGTATTTGTATCAGTTGTGTGTTATTTTTCATGATGTATGACATTTTTAAAGAGGCAGCGATACGGCGGCATGCTGCCGTGTGATATATTGCCAATATATCCCAATAAACTGGTCCTTGGGGGTCAGTATGATATTATTTGTGGTTTTACCACTGGTGCATTCATTGCGTCACATGTGCCTCCTGCTTGTTAATCAATGATGATTATGATGATGATGCTCAAGCTGATGATTAATGATGACAATAGGCGTTTTCACATCAGCCCGATGTTTCGAAATAGCGCGCTATTTTCTGACTTGGGGAAATAAAGAAAATATCTCGAGCTTGGATTTTTAGCGGGCTGATGTGAAAATGCCTAATGATGCTCTGCTACAGCTACTACTACTACTGCTACTGCTGCTACTACTACTACTACTACTGCTACTACCTAAAACTGATACAGTAGTAATATGATGATACTGTAATAAAATTGTTATAATTATAATTGTAATTATAATTACAATAATGATAATGACAATAGGTTTATTATAATTGCTATAATATTGCTATTGTAATTATTATTAGATGGACAAAAAGGGCAAAAATGTATGTAATCAAAGGGAAATGAAAGCCAAGTATTAAGAGAAATCTCTCTGCATTCACTCATTCCTCATGATACTTGACTTTCATTCCCCTTTGACTACAGACGTTTTTGCCCTCTTTGTCCATCTAATGGTGATGATAACAGTTTAACAATTATGGTAATTATATTCTATTATGAAGGCAGAGAATGTAGAGTAGAACACGTCAGCAAAGTCAGGAAAATTAGATAATCCCTTGACAACTTAAAGGGACTGTACAGTAGTGGTTGAGGTGGGGATTCATGTTTTGAACATTCCTAAGAGAGATAATGAGAAACATCTTATGAAATATGAAAGAGCATGTGATTTTAAGAAGGATTCAACGTTTATTTGATGAAAATTGGTTTTCAAATGGCTGAGATATCCCCAAAAGTGATAATAATAAAAGGCGACATGCCCCACCTTTATTAGGATCTCTTTGTTTCACCTTGTTTTTGGATATCTCAGCCATTTCAAAACCGATTTTCATCAAATAAACTTTTGATACCCCTTAGAATTGCATGCTCTTTGACATCTCATAGAGTGGTTTCTGAATATCTCGCAAGATGTTAAAAGCTAAATCCTCACCCCGACCAGAACTGTACACACCCTTTAAAACGTAAAGAATTTTTAAAGTTTCAGTGCTTCCATCCACATAATTTATATATCTATATATAATATATTATATATTATATATATTATATATTATATATTGTATATTATGTATTATATTATGTATCTCCTTTAAGAACTCTAAAGGACTCGGAACTCCGTATACCTGCGTTCTAAAGTCAAGATTCCTATACTCTACACCACAGGGACAAAAGTATGGTAAACGAAGGGCGGGATGGTCGAAAACGCAGGTCATTAGTCATAATGCCTGGTGAGCACAATGCTGGGTGGGGTTGGGTTGTGGACTGATGAGGGATTGCAGGATATAGTGGATAGCTGATGCACAATCCTGTTCGATTGTTTCAGATTAAAATGAAAGAATGATTGTTTGTTTGTTTGTTTGTGTGTGTGTGTGTGTGTGTGTGTAAATAGAGGGAGGATCTGTGCTAAAACAAATATAATATAACTAGTATAAATATAATTATATTCCTTCAGTGGTAGAGTAGTTAAACGTCCTTTACGCCTTGTTTTGTAAACATACTTATTTATATCTATTATTTTCACATGTACATGTACATTATCACTTATACTTTTGTATTCATATATTGTAAATATGTTTGTACTCTCATACCCCGAGAGGGGGTCGATAGAGTCAATAAAATCTTACAATCTTACAATCTTACAATCAGGAAGAAGTATATTACCCTTGACCGTTCAACATTGTTCAATTAGTCATCACAAAATTGTATCGGAAAAAAGGTGAATAACATTATATGAATATGTGTTTATGCAAATGCAATTCTTGTGACACCGTGATATCATCACCTTATTTTATTGCCATATATACATAAATGAAATCAGCATTTAGTGAAGAAGTCTATGAAAAAAAAAAACACATAAACTCAAGACTTCTGAATGTGTACTATGTGACTGGAGAAGGTTTAAATATCATCTCTCCTCTCTCTATACCTCTGCGTTTATTAGGTATATATATGTAGGTCTCCTATATACGTATATATATACATGTGTGTGTGTGTGTGTGTGTGTGTGTGTGTGTGTGTGTATTCATATTCCATACATATGAAATATGTATCTGTATGATTAGCATAATGTATCGTGTAAAAATGTCATATGAAAGAGAGTGGAAGAGAACACAGACACACATACACACATACACACATACACACACACATACAGAGGAGAGAGGGGGAGGGAGAGGGAGGGAGAGGGAGGGATAGAAAGATTGACTCTGAAGTATATATCATGTATTATACCAACATTGCAATATGACAGCTGTTTTCTCGGTCAGCTTTGTGGCGCAGAAAGAAAACCTCGCTTCCGCTCCCCAGCGGCGGCGGCTGGCCAGTCAACCAAAACCCGGAGGGACGCCACAGCAATGCGCACAGTGTCTGTGTTGGTATTTGCAAATATTAGCAGAGTTCTCCACACCTGCCAATAACAAGTTCTCTCTAATAGAGTTTTACACATGACCGTTGCTCCGTGTTCCGCGACGACGACCGGGAGACAGGGTGTAATAAAGTCCCTAAATTAAAGTCCTCTGACCATCCGAAACGAAGTGGTGGATGGAGACGACGCAGCCAAGTAGATGAGAAGGTAAACAGATGGTGAGCTATAGTTTGATGTATTAGGTTGAGTGTGTGTTTGTTCCTATGTTTATGTATGTGTGTATCTGAAGTTAAAAGTTCTTTTCTCTCCCCCCCCCTCTCTCTCTCCCTCTCTCTCTTAACAAACTTCACATGCGATGGAAAGAATGAGATGCGCAGCCTACTTTCATTTTTTTTTTTTTCAAATCCGGTATTCACAACTTGGCGCTTTTCCATTTTCGGTTTAAAGATAATCACAAGATGATAAAAGTGTCAAGTACACTGTTAATTTCCTCATAATATCATTACACTAAAATAGCAAATTTAAGCTTAGAAGTTTCCCTTCATTACTGTTATGACTGTGTATATTGGAAATGAAATACAGCACCCTCCCGTGTTACCGTTTTCTTCAAGTATTTAGAAGCAAGCATGCAAAATATGTATTTCCACATGATTTTCACCCTGCAAGTCATCCCCCTCCCAATAATTTCGTACTGGAAATCTTCAACATGTTTGACAAACTCAAACAACATTACAGATGGGCCAACAGCATTCCAATAATGCAGTTGTGAACAAGAACAATCAGTTATATTATTCCTGCCGTCTCGCTCCAATCTGGTCAATGGCAGTGCAGCTTAGTTCGTTGCGTGAACACACATGCATGGTTTTTTGCTGTACTGGCGTCCATGCCGCGGTTTCGATTCTTACGCCTATAAAACAATAGTTTCTATTATCCTATTCTACTTTTATTTTGTCCAGTTTTCCTCCGTTTTTATTATTCCTAGTACATAATATTCAAATGCAAATTCAAATTCAAACTTTATTTTCACTTTTTTTTTCCAATATATTGGCCTGAGATTCCTCAAATGCCTAAAAATACAATTTTGATGAATAAGTATCTACCCCTTATCTCCTTTCCTTATCTTTATACGAGTCATGTACGAATACACACGATTATAGTAAAATAAATGCATGATCTTGAATGCATTATACGCACCACAAAATATGCATACTTACCCCAAATGCAGTTTTATGGTCTAGTTGAACTTTTACTGCTCAATAGGGCTAATCATGAGTGTGGAGTATAATATACTAGTTAAAAATTGATAGTGCATGAAAGACCATGTACCATTTTGTTACAGTAGATATAAAGTATGAATAATATTGCTTTGATTAAGCTATAGAGGCATTCCTCTTGCAATTAAAAAGTAAAGTTCACAATCGTGAATCAATGAATTACGAAATCTATAGATATAAAGTGGTACCGTTATTGGACCAATCACAAATCTTTTTATACAAACACTATTTACTACTATACACTTAAACATATGCACATAAAGAGAGAGATCGAGAGATCATATAAACTTTTACTAAATACAAAGCAAGAAGAGAGAGGGAGAGACGGGGGGGGGGAGTGGTGAAATGTGGAGAAATTATGCATCATTCAATTGGATTTCTTTTCTGGTTGTCTATCTAGCTACGAATGTGACAGTGTGTCATTCTTCTCAGTCAAATAACGTAGGAAATACTCGACTGTTTACGCTGTTTATTTTGTGTGATACATGTTTTGTTCTTTCAGTTAATAAAGACATGAGAGAAGTATAACAAACCATAATGTTCATACAGAGGCCGTTGTCCAAGTCAAACGATTTGCTTATCGACAACGGTCTCCTTTACCTGTATACTTTAACAAATACCATGGAACACGTACGTATTCATACAATACAATTTCATCTTTGAAATGAGCATTTTTTTATTTTTATATTTCATTGTGAAAATCTTCTATCATCCATATCGATTTCGTTTATATAATAAGTGGAGATTTAAAACTTACTGAAACTGAAAAGACAGAGTTTTTTCCCTTTTGGATACAATGCGTAACATAACATCATTAATTTAACATTTTCCTAAAAACATAATGATATAGAATGCACATTGTATTTTCCCCTTTCTTTGTTTGTGATCATAATACACATTCCAGAGAGTACACACTTGCTTATTGCTTCGTTCTGTTACTCTGCTGTGCAAATCCAACTTGTCCATGCCGTCAATCCCTCGTTTGAGGCGAGACCCCACTTCCACGAAGCTGATGGGGTGCTATACCTCGTTAAAGATTTTTCGTTTGGGAGTTGGGAGTCGAAGTACTTGTCCATTGCAAATTAACTTTCTGCTCAGGCGTGACAAACCTGGAGGCCAAGCCAGGGTTTTATGACTCCAGCAGCTGTCGTATTACGTAAGAGCATGATAAGGATATCTGCCTGTGGCAGACCATTCAAAGTGAACTCAATCTTCTCTATCCTTTCTAAAGTTTTAAATTTTATATTCTACTGAGAAATTCTATGGTCATCCATTTTACATTTCGAACGAAAAAAATTGACCCGTAAATAACGAAAATACAGGAATAAGAAGGAGAGCATTGTCAGTTTGCCGGTGCTGACAATGTGTAATGCACACGTACACACACGTACACACACACGCACCATGGAGCTATACATAGCCCATGCCAAAACCAAAACAATCTCCTCCTCTCGCGTTGTCCCCCCCCCCCCCCCCTCCCCCCTGTGGCGATGTGGCGATGACTGATGCTTAGATTAGGCCAGGGTCAAGAAACA